>NC_081157.1:33840771-34541605 GCF_012432095.1 Onychostoma macrolepis | reverse complement strand
GGTCGGGTCGTCAGAACGTGAACGTGATGATGTCGGCAACGGTACATTCTGTGATTTGGGGACACCGACACTACAGTAGAGACTGGGTAATAGTGGAGGTATAAAGTTACAATTTCAATTATACAGTTAAAAACACATTAGAAAGGAGAACGCTTGCTGTGTGACGGACTATCTGCTCTCATGTCCGGAGTGAAAAACAGATCTGAAATGAAGCGCAATTTTCTGCTTTTCAGCTTAGAAACAACACAGTGATGATAGTGAAAGTAGCTCAATGAAAATAAACAACTTGACCAAAATTTGCCATGTCATTTGTATTTTTATAGATGACAGATTCATAATTTCCGATCTGCTTGAAATACGTGCTCACGCATGTTGTACGAAACACGATTGTGATAAAGCAATGCTCCTTTGATTCATTGTTCAGCAACTCTTGGTAAGAAATCGTGTATTTGTTCCATTTAAGTACAGTACAACTTTGTAGTATCAGAGTAGCTACAATTAATCTCAGCTGCATTACAGAGGGACATATGATTTCTATGATCACGTTCTGGCCATATGACTGAGCGCTCGAATGAACGCAAGGGATTCAAATATTAACCGTTTATTCTAAGCAAGTGCAAACAGATATTAAAAATATTAACGTAAATATGGGCGTTTTTTCCTCTGGTGACTTGTTTTTGTTGTCACTGTAGGCTATTAGCATATCCTAAAATCGAAAGCACAGGCACATGTAAACACCATATCGGATTAGATAACGTCTCATGTAAACAGTTCATCGAATCTTTCAATCGGAATGATTTTAATCGGAATGACAAAAAAGTGTACATGTAAACGCACCTAGTGTATCTTTTCAGATTCTCAAAATACAAATGAGTGACAGCTTGTGTGTGTATAGAAACAATGTCTGATTTTATTTTAGTCCTGCACACAGACTATTAGAAAAGCAGTAATTGTGTGTTCATAATCAGTGAGTTGCCATGAGCATCTGTAAAACCGAACAACATGCTCTGAGAATCTGTCCTCACTGTCATGTTTCATGTGACCATGTAAACATTTTGTAACTGTAGTCAGTTAGGAACAGATTCTCCTGAGATAAGACATGACCAAAGGGTAAAACAACTACTAGTTCTTTATAAAACTGTAAGGCAGGATAGTCTAGAGATTCAGCATTTGTCTAAGGGACTCAGGTTCAAACCTCAACCCTACATGCTGTATTGTCAAATAGCAAAAATTGCAACTCGCTTCAAAATAGTCACCTTGTATTTGTGTTTGTTTGGCTTTTTTTTTTTTTTTTGCCCACAGGAAGTGGGTAGATAGACAGAATTTATTGTTTAAAGCTAATGCACATCCTGATGAAAAAGTGACTCTGTTGGGTTCAGACGTGTGATTTAGAAAGTATTTTAAACTAAAAGTCTGGCAGCTGGCAGCTTTTTCTGGGTGAACTATCCCTTTCAGGAATGACAAATCGAATGATAAAGTTTTATTTGAGAGAGCTCTTTGTTTTCATATTTTGTGCAGTACTGTAGCTGTATTCATCACTGTGTCTCTCTTGCACAATAATATACAGCAGTGTCTTCATTCTTCATATTATTCATCTGCAGATACATCTGTTTCTTGCTGTTGTCTCTGGAGATGGTGAAGCGTCCCTGAACAGACTGAGAGTAGTATATATAACTACTACCACCAGAGATGTATGCCAGCCACTCCAGACCTCCTCCTGCAGTCTGTCTGATCCAAGCTAAGTCTGGGTCACCACTAAATCCAGAGACTGTACAGGTGAGTCTGTGAGATCCTCCAGGTTTAATGACCACTGACTCAGACTCAGTCAGTGTTTGACACCAACAGACTGAAAAACAAACAGTTCAACATTAACATTCACAACAGCACACATGAATAAGTCTGATTATCAATAGGTTTTCAGGAGTATCTTACATTCTGTGAGAGCAAACATGAAGATAAATCCCAGTTTAGACAAAATATCCATTGTCATGTTTTGAAAAGAGCAAGCCGATGCATCAAAGTCACAAACAAGTTTTGTGTCTGGAGATGAATAGAGTGGAGACTTTTGAGGAAGACAAACAGAAGTAGGTTTGCATAGGGTGCCCTCTAAAGGTACATTTGCATTTCTGTGTCCTTATTAACCTCTGTAACCATGTCTGCCTTTAAATGTATTGTTGTTAGGTATTTACTAGGCTATGATAGTTGATTACCAATTAATTGTATGTTTTTATCTACCTGTAATCCAAATCCAGTTTTCTCAAATCATACAAAACATACAAATTGTTCCTCAAAATATATAGTATTTACAGTATGTGTTCCACACACAAAGAAGTTATTTCATTCATAGTTGGAGTAACATGTTTTGGGTTTGAACCGTGATGAGATGGTTGAGTATTTCTACATGCTTTAATGTTGATATTGAAGAATGAGAGATGGGCAGGTTTTTTAGATTACCGTCTGAACTGTTTTTGATAATGTCTGGTAGGAACAGTGTATTTCTCCAAAGCACGTTAAGTTTATGTACTGCAGAGCAGCATCTTGTATTACTGTGTTTCTCGAGCAAAGTAATAAACGGCAGTGTCTTCAGCCTGCAGATTTGTCATGTGCAGATACACCTGCATTTTAGGGTCATTCTACAGAAACGTCCACTTTTGGTATGGCAAGATGTCTTAAAATGTATTTCTTTTTTTAACACTTAAACTTAGACCACATTATTAGATTACCTTTTGACTTTATGAATACACATAAATGACAGCTTAATTATTTTTTTTGTGCATTTATTTGAAGACCACATGTACTTTTTTTTTTCTTCTTTTTTTTGTCACTGGTGTTACCTTACTACTTTGGCAATTTTAAAGGTTTTTATGAAATATTATTTCTCAATTTTTTCAGCACATGTAGGCAGAGTTACAGAAAAATAATAATGCAACAAATAAGGAGATTACTTTATTTATTTTAACCAGGTTTGTTAAAAGTGTGATTGAATGATGTTGGTTCATTTGCACAACCATGTATTTGCTATAACAATGAAAATTTTTGAAAAAACAGTTATAAACAAGTAACGATGCAATCCTTTAAATCTTAACGCTTCAGTGTAGCAGAATTTAATGGATGCAAAAAATATTATCATGTCACATGTGACACATTTTATTTAATGTGACAGAAAAAAAAACGGTAACACCAGTGAAACAATGAATCACCAGTGACATACATTAGACCAGATATCCTTATTCTACAGCTATAATTAATAGATAAGACTAAATTGTTACATTTGACATACATTTGGCAATTAGTGAAAGCAGTTAGTAAAAGAACATAAACATAAACTGATCTTCGCTGGTGTAACCCATAAGGAAGGTAACAGTGACAGTAACACCAGTGACACATTTCATGAAAAAAATGCATTTTACAAAAGGTCTGCTGCAATATATCAAGCCACTTGTTGTCAGTCATGGTATACTCACTAAATTAAGTAGTTTACTACATTTGTTTTCTGGTTAAAATTCCCTGACAATAAAGTAGGTCATACCAGCGACTAAAAGCTTCATATGAAATCATGAGATAAATGAGAAAATTTCTGATAACTGATAAGAGACAGTGGAGTAAACATGGGCCTTTCTTCACAGATCTTCAGGAAACAGGAAGGAGGAAGTCAAGTGATGTCATCAGTGTGATTTTTATTTCAAAATAAATAATTTTTGTTAATCGGTAACACCAGTGACAACTCCAGGGGACCACCGCTTTTATTATATATTTTATAATATTTATTTTACATTTTGTATTTGTATGTCATTTACATCATATATTTGATAGTTATGAATACATTATTGTATTTTAAATGGAAGAAAAACCTGTTTTTGAACTCTAAATAAAGCACTTTCCCGCTGTACATGGCTGTGGGGACGAGCAGTTTTGTGGTGCTTGGAATTCTTTATAATTAATTTAAAACAAATATTGCCACATTGATGGTTTAAGAAGGTGTAATTGTTCAAATAACACATCGTTTTATTTTAAAATATAAAAATTTTATATTTTTTATAGTGTAATATTTCTGTGAAGGCTAGGGACAGAAAAATGGACATTTCCATAGAATGACCCGTTGTCTCTGGAGATGGTGAATCGTCCTTCAACAGTTTTAGAGTAACATTTGTCACGGCCACTTGGAGCAGAAATATTTGAGATCCACTCGAGCGCTTTCTGTCTCATCCATGAAATATCTGCAGCTCCAACATCAATCCCAGAGAAGGTACAGGTCAGTTTATGATTGTTCCCTGGTTTGATGACGACTGACTCAGACTCAGTCAGTGTTTGACCTTTGAACTCTGTTAAAATAAAAGTCAGACCGTTGTCTACAGTAGTCAATAATAAAGTAGTGTAAAAATGTATTCCTATATTATATTTACTGTCCATAACTACGATTATGCTTATTAAACATAATTCTGAGGACCATTTTTGCAGCAGTTTTTGTTAAAAAATCTCACTGACAGAATACTGAGGAGATAAATACGGAGGGTTTATAAGACAGAAGGTACAATTAATTTGCATTGTCCATCCCCCGGCTGATTTTACATCAGTACAAAGAAAGTCAGAACAAAAATATAAATAAAACCCCATGCAAGGCCTTATCTTGCTTATCTTGTACATAAACAATACTTGTCATTTTTGTCACTTTTATAAAAAAAAAATATATATATAATTATTATTATTGTCACTTTATTTTATGTACTGTATTTATTATATTTATTTTATGACCATGTTCACAGTAAAATAGAAAATTGGTCACACATTTAAGTGGTTAGTAATTAACTGGTAATTCTTTATAATTTGTCGTAGTTATGAATCTCATTCAGTAATTATTGCATATCTAATAATAAATTAACTCAGTCTAAAGCATAAATTTGTTATTGCTTAATGATTCATTACAGTATTCTTGTTTCCAGAGTAGTTAATAGTAGCTGAAGTGTTTCTGTACTACTACTCATTTGTCCTGCATTTCCTCCTACATAGTTACCTGATGGACCATTATTTTAAAAGGCTACCAAAGAACTGCTTAAGTGTGTTGAATAACATCTAAAACAAGTTATATTTTATATTTTGGGGATGTTTGCAGTAGAACTGCTTTTGTGATGTGATGCATCAATAGTTTTTGTTCAGTCCTGCAGTCTTTTGTGTAACTGTGAGTCTCTAGCACAGTAATAAACAGCTGTGTCTTCAGTCTTCAGGCTTTTCACCTCTAAATACAGCATGTTTTTGCTGGTGTCTTTGGTGATGGAGAACTGGCCCTGTAGAGACTGAGCATAATATGCACTTGAGCCACCGTCTATAAATCCAATCCACTCCAGTGCTTTCCCTGGTTTCTGACGGATCCAATGCATGTAGTAGCTGCTCATTGAGAATCCAGACACAGTGCAGGACAGAGTCACTGAGTCTCCAGGCTTTTTCACCACAGAATCTGAGGAGGTCAAAGACTGACCACTAACAGCTGAAAAACATGGAACAAATAATGTTAGATGATGTAGAAAAGTGGGATGTCCTCAACAATTCAGAAAAAGTAAGAGTTTCTCACATGAAATGATCAACAGCAGAACTAAACGCAGTAACACCTCCATCATCACACCGCAACTGTGAACTAAAGAGTAAAATATTTAGCTGCACACAAACACTGTCTGAGAGTTTTGTTTTATAGCACAAGTCTTTTAAAAGTTTAAGTAACATCGACCCTCCCTACTAAATCATGACATTTGCATATATTCTGCAAAACAAGGTAACTCTGGCAACACTGGAACTGAGAATCTTTTTTTTATTATTGAATTCTGATTGATATAATAAATAATACACATTTATTTTGTTTTTAGGGCAGTAGAGGTTTTTCAACATGTTATTGTACAGTATGTTTACAGTAACACATTTCAAATTGCATTAACTCATCAAATAAACTTACACATCTATACAGATATTACATAAAATAACCTTCTCTTTTGTTACTTCACAGCAATGCTTCACATTTTGACCCAGTTATTACTAATTCTGGCATACTATAGAAATCAGGCTGTTACTGTCATTGGTGTGGGTGCAGTAAATGTTAGATGTTTTTATGATTGGTGTTTTTGGTAGCAGTTATATGTCTGTTTACAGTGGTTTTGGAGGACTGGTGCTTGGATGTGGTATTTTAAGGCCTATACATTTCCTTAAAGATGTTGGAGTGGGACAGGGAAGACAGGGGAGTTTAAATTCACCTTTAAACATGCTTTCAGTCATCAAAGCAAAGCATATTTGCATATATTTAATTTGAATGAATCACTCAAATTTTTGACTTTAAAGAGAAATACACACATACATATACATTTAAAAATATAGTTCACCCAAAAATAAAAATTCAAGTTCTTCCATACAATGAAAGTATAATTTTATTTGGGTTAGAATCACATTTGCTATTTCAGAAACAAGGTTTTAAACAAGATTTTAGAAATAGAATAATAATTTAAAAAAAATAAAAATAAATAAGAAAACTATTCAAAAAGCAGAAGGCTAAAATGTACACAATTTTATTGCAATCAAGATTAAATCTGCAGTGATATAATGCACAAGTGGATTAAGGTATCAAGCTAATTGAAATCTTCTCACTTCAGTTACTTTCAGTTCTTGTAGAGCTGCTTCATCAGATGGAGTCAGTGTGTCTGTCGAGCACAGTAATAAACAGCAGTGTCCTCTTCTCTCAGACTCTTGGCTTCAAGATACTGTGTACTTTGAGACACATCCTCACTCAGTGTGAAGTGATTTTTCATTGTTTCTGCATAATCAACACTACCAGAGCCAGAGTTAACGCTCCCAATCCACTCCAGAGCTTTCCCTGGTTTCTGTCGTATCCAGTGCATGTAGTAGCTTGTCATTGTAAAACCAGATATTTTACAGGAGATCTTCACTGTTTCTCCAGGTCTCTTTATCTCAGCAGGTGACTGATCCAACCGGATTTCATCACCGCTGATACCTGTGGAATAGTAATAATAAATCAATTACATTGATGTAGAGCATTAATTAGTGTATCGAATGCGCTTGGTTAGAAAGGTGGAAAATGTCAACCTTACCTTGTTGAGTTAAAATCACTAC
The DNA here is from genome assembly GCF_012432095.1 of Onychostoma macrolepis. Taxonomy (NCBI): domain Eukaryota; kingdom Metazoa; phylum Chordata; class Actinopteri; order Cypriniformes; family Cyprinidae; genus Onychostoma; species Onychostoma macrolepis. The sequence goes on along the minus strand of NC_081157.1, from coordinate 34,534,498 downwards.
AATAATGAACAGCCAAATGCTTTTTGACCCCATTGTTAAAAAGCCTTCTAACTACAGGGGTGTATTCTAAATTATAATGTTATGTTTGATGATTGTTGAGCTGAATTGTGTGTTAACATTATATACAGTTAAAGTGGAGAGTGAATTTGCATATGCCACATTTTTGGGCTGTATATAAAGTTCTGAAGTAACGTGGGTGGAAATGTGAGGAGGTGTTACTGAAATGGTGCTCTTGAAGAATTACACATGGACTACAGTTTAACCTCATTTACTTCAAGTGAATTTGATCTTAATGTTTTGGTTCTGTTTTTGATGACATTTTTTTTTGTGATATAATTTTTATCTCTATAATTTACTTATTTTATATATTTTTGTCTCTAAAATTTACATTTTCAGACAAAAAAAGTCAGGTTTTCACTGTAAGTTAGGTACTCCCTCGTGTGGAAGCAATGAATCATTGCTGTAATGTACTATTCAACATTTAGTAATGTATTATCATTATTACATTCTTTCTTTTTTCTTTTTTCATTCACAAGTGATTGTGTTGCTTTTCAGTTTCTCAAATTACAAATGTGGAATGACAGCTTGTGTGTGGAAACAATGTCTGATTTATTTACCGTATTGACCTGAATATAAGACGACCCTGATTATAAGACGACCTCCCTTTTCAAGATGTACCTTTTGGAAAAAGGCTTTTTGAAAACCAAATTATTTTCATATTGCATATTTTTCCTATTTAAATTTTTGTTTTGAAAGTATGGTAAATATTGTAAAATGTACCAACAATCACAGTTTTAAATATACACTTTTTGATAAACCATAAAATAACAGGTAGCCCATCTGAATTATATAACAATTAGGCTATCCATCTCATAGTAGCCAAATGTCATTAACAGTAGAAGTGAAATCTTATTGTAGTCTTCAAATCTGGGTACTGTCTTACGTTTAAAATCACTTACAGAGGAAGTTTGGTCCCATCAGGCTAACATGACAGTCACGACTCATGCCACTATCTTTTCTTTTTCTTTTGTTTTCACTCGCGATGTTCTAACATTACAATACACGTACAGTACATACGTATTTGATGGCACACTCGTTTTACGCGTATTTGGCGCCACCTATTGTTGTGGGTGTATGTCAAAGTCTAGACCCCGAAAGATGACCACGTTTTTTCAGATGCATTTCCAAGAAAAAAACATTGTCTTATATTAGGGTCAATACAGTATTCATTTATTTTAATTCTGCATACAGACTGTTTAAAAACCAGGTGTTGTGTGTTTTCAATCCATGAGATGCCATTAGCATCTGTCAAAGGTGAACAACATGCTCTGAGATCCCATCTGTTTCTGTGACTATATAAATATTTTTAACTATAGTCAGTTAGAAATAGATTCTCCTGAGATAAGACATGACCAAATGGGGGAAAAAAATAATTACTTAGTTCTTTATAAAACTGTAAGGCAGGATAGTCTAGAGATTCAGCATTCGTCTAAGGGCACTCAGGTTCAAACCTCGACCCTACTGTATTGTCAAATAGAAAAATTGCAGCTAAGCTTATTAATAATCACCTTGCTGTTGTACTGAACATTCTCAACAAAAGTAAATAATGAGAGCTTCACTAAAGGCATCAAAAAATTAGAACATATGACTCGTGCCTCCATGCAAAGTCTCCTGAAGACATTTGATAGCATTGTATAAGCAAAAATCTAATTATTTTAATGTTTAATTCATTTATTCAGCGTCCCTGAACAGACTGAGAGTAGTATATAGTACTACCAGAGGAGGTGTATGCCAGCCACTCCAGACCTCCTCCTGCAGTCTGTCTGATCCAAGCTAAGTCTGGGTCACTACTAAATCCAGAGACTGTACAGGTGCTGTGAGATCCTCCAGGTTTAATGACCACTGACTCAGACTCAGTCAGTGTTTGACACCAACAGACTGAAAAACAAACAGTTCAACATTAACCTTTACAACAGAATACATGAATAAGTCTGATTATCAACAGGTTTTTAGGAGTCCTTCTTACATTCTGTGAGAGCAAACATGAAGACAAAACCCCTTATGACACAATATCCATTGTCATGTTATAAAAAGAGGAAACTGATGCATCAAAATCACAAACAACAGAGTAGAGGCTTTTTAAAGAGGACTAGGAGAGGTAGCTTTGCGTAGGGTGCCATCTAAAGGTACATTTACATTTTCTGTGACCTTATTAACCTTCATAACCACGTCCGCCTTCCACCCCTCATAAAAACACTTTCTCATTAGATCTAAGCAAATCTCATAGGTGACCTATTTTGATCTCAAAAAAGTGAGTTGTCACTGAAAGGTGAGGAGTTTGCATCTATGATATTATGTTACTTACACATGTTAAAATACCATATGAAATAACTTATACTAAGGATAAGAAAAAAACAACTTCAGTTGGAATGGTCAATGTACTGGAATATCACTGGAAGGGCAAATTAATAGACAATTACTGTTTATTTATTCAGACAATTCTGATTTCAATTTGTAATGATAAAATCAGCTTATAATGTATGCATATGCATTTTAGATATTTTTCTGTTAGGTAGTTTCTCACGTTCAGATTCTCTGACATGGACAGAATAGATCGACAAAACAATGCATAATAAAGGTTTTTTTTTTGTTGTTTTTTTTGAGGCACCATTGACTTCCACAATATGAAAAAATAATATGAAGTCAATGGTACCCCACAATTGTTTGGTTACAAAAATTCCTCAAAATATATTTTGTGTTGAGCAGAATAATGAAATTCATACAGGTTTGGAGCGACTTGAGGGTGAGTAAACAGTGACATTTTTTTGTTTTTGTCAACTATTCCTTTAAGAGTCACAGTTTTAATAACTTAAGTTAGAGCTGCATGATTCTGGATACATAGAGAATCCCATTTTAGTTTCAAACAGACATCACGATTCGGAACTAAAAATGTAATTTACTAGAAGTTCTGACAAAATGTTAATGGCTGCAGTCTATTTAAAATGTTTAATCTTGAATGAATTTAAAAAATGGTCTGAATGAATGATTAAATGACCCATTAATAGATGCAGCACGGCGCGACTAAATACAATAGAACCCATTATAATCAGTGACTCTGTCTACACTGGATGCGGCTCAACACGATACATCCCCGACAGCAAACTGATCCCTCATTCTATTTATGATGTACTGACACAAAGTTTAAATGATTTTCAACGGTCGCTTGGTTGCGTCTAGTGTAGACAAACTTTAGCTGTTGTTGCGCTGCGGCGACAAGCTCTTAATCCTTATCCGAAGAATTGTTCCACCAATAATTGGCAAAGAAAGCTGATCCTGATTGGTCCTCGTGTGTGCATTCGAAATGCTGATTGGCTCACAGATAGAACCTTATAGAGCCAAATTAGAGTTGGACCTTGTAGATAGAACCTTTTTGTTTTTTAAATAAAAAGTTCCAAAATGTAAACAACTTAAAAAAAAAACATCACATAATGTAAATAAGTTGTCACAGAATAAGAATATGTGAATAACTCAATTTTGACAAAAATATCAGATAGAACCTTATAATTCCAAGGCGACGAATTGTGAACTCTTCATGAGGTGACAGCAACAGAAGATCGTCTGCATACAGGAGGCATTTGATTTCACTGCCCTCGAGGGTCAGACCAGGACAAGAGGACTTATCAAGTGCTGATGCCAGTTCGTCGGGCTGAGGCTGCAGCTTTGACGGACTCCTTTGGTCTGACTGAAATAATCAGTCCGTCTGTCGTTGATTTTGACACAGCATTTGTTCCAGTTGTATATGTCCTTTATGATGTCATATGTCCTTCCTCCTATTCCACTTTGGATAAGTTTTAGGAAAAGTCCATTGTGGCATACAGAATCAAAGGCTTTTTGGAAATCAATGAAGAAACCAAATATTTTCCCTTGTTTTGTCTGCTGAACGTATTTTTGTATGAGTGTGTGGAGTGTGTAAATGTGATCTGATGTTCTCTGTTTAGGCATAAATCCAATTTGACAGTTGTTTAGAATTTTGTGTTCTTGAATGAACTGAACTAACCTGTCATTAATAATAGAGCAGAATAGTTTTCCCAGGTTACTGCTGACTGTGATGCCTCTATAATTATTTGGGTTGTACTTCTCACCTTTTTTTAAAATTGGAGTTATTAGATGTTCTTTGCAAATCTCAGGAAAGTGTCCTGATTTTAGTAAGAGACTGAGAAATTTCAGAATAGCATCTTTCAATTTGGAGCTGCTGTGTTTCAGCATCTCATTAGATATTCCATCCAAGCCACAGGATTTTTTATTTTTTAGGGATTTCATTTTGCCTATTAGTTCATTTAACGATAGGGTCTCGTCTAAATGGTTTAGCTGCTCTTTAATAGTGAATTCTAGGTCATGTAATTCAGAGGTCAGATGTTTTTGGGTAAGGGTTGGTTCATTTTGTGAATAGAGTTTTCCGAAATGTTCAGTCCAGATGTTTGGTTCGTGGATGGGAATGTGTTTAGTTTCTTTGGATTTATCTAAATTATTCCATAACTCCCAAAAATAATTTTGATTGACTGCCTCCTCAATCTTGTTGAGCTTTATTTTCATGTGATCAGCTTTTTTCTGTATTAGCAGTGATTTGTATATTTTAAGGGTTTGTTGATATGTGGCTCGTGTTTGTTGGTTTGCAGGGTCTCTGTGTTTTTTATTTGATAATGATCGGAATTCTTTTCTTCGTTTTTGGCATTCTTTATCAAACCAACCAGCTTTAGCAATTTCTTTTTTACATCTGTAATGTTTTCTTTTTCTCAGGGCTTTTCTGACCATTGTAGAGAAAATTGCAGTTAATTGTTCTGCTGCTAAATTGATAATTTTCTTCTCTTCACCAAATGAAGTCAGTAGAAATGAGTCTATCATGTTCTCCACATAAGTGCTGTGGAGCTCGGCTTCATATTGGGCAGGACTGTCTTTACTCCATATAAATTTGGAGGGGAGGGGGTACAGTTTAACCTTCTGCTCTGAAGATGGCAGAAGATTCACTGACCTGTTGAGACTGAGAACTATGTGACTGTGGTCTGATAACGGTAGCTGTGGCATCACTGTGAAATAGTTGATTTTACTTTGGTCTAGATTCGTAATGGCGTAATCTACTGTGCTGCTGCCCAGACAGGAGCAGTAGGTGAATCGACCCAGAGAATCACCCTTTATTCTGCCATTAACTATGTATAGACCCAGGCTTTTGCAGAGCTGCAGGACTTGTTTTCCATGTCTGTTTACTGTGTTGTCATAATTCTGTCGTGCTTTAGTAAAACGTTTTTGTTGGTACGTATGTGAACTGTTAATATATTTATCTCCATCTGAACTAATGTAGTCCGCTTCTCTCCCTGTTCTAGCGTTCAGATCCACCATTAACCAAACTGGGCCTAGAGACTGAAAGTATATGATCTCTGACTGTAGGGTTGAGAAGATGTCTTCATTATAATAAGGCGACTCATGTGGGGGGATATATGTGGCACACAGGTACTTGATCTAAACACAAAATCTATTTTTTTTAAGTTTTATCCAAATATGTGTTTTTCCTTTTTTCACAGGCTGAATATACTGCCACGATTGTCTTTGAACCAAACTGATTCCTCCTGAATCTCTTCCGTTTTTAACATTAGGCTGTTTGATTGATGGTATACGCAGCTCTCTGTAGTTTGGAGGGGTGCAGTATTAGGAGTCTTAACGACTCCATGTCTCAAGTAATATAATTATATCTGAACTATATACAATATTTACAAAATCAGAGTTTGTCATTTTCTCCCCAAAAGCTGAAGAGAACATCCCTTGAATATTATAACATGTTATTTTAAACGATGACATTGAGTATTATTGTAATTACCAGAATAATGTATGAGTTCATGACACAATCATGTAAATATATAGATTAATCAATTAAAAAGGTAATATAGAGAATACAGATAAATACAGTGCGTGGATCCATTTTACAAATGTTACATTTAAAAATAAACAAGTAAATAAGCAAAATAAATAAGTTAATAAATAAACGAATAAGTCATTAAGAAATAATGATCATTCTTGACTATAGACCCATTTTGTGCTTAAGCTAATAGATTATCACATATAATTTTCAGCATTTTTTTTATCTGGATAAGGAAGAGTCTGATCTACCTCGTCGTGCCACTACAGCGGCTTAGCTGTCCGTCTGGCTACCGGGAAGCTGCCCAACTCTCTCCTCCTGGTCCGGATGTGTCTTCTGAGGGCTGTTCAGGGTTGATGCCTTGACGGTTTTTTGCAAACAGTCTCATGCCCTCTCGGTGGATGTGGATGTGGATGTGGTCGTAGAGATGCTCATGTGTGATTTGCTGATGGTTGGCTATGTGGACATTCGGTATTGGAGCACAGATGTTAGCTATCTCCACGTTGATGGCGTTGATGATCCTTTGTGGTACGTCTCTGCAGGTAGAAGGCTTGAGATGATGACTTTGGCTCTGGGGTAGATCCTGCTAGCTGTTCTCACCACGTTGGACTCTCTCTCTCTTTCTCTCTCTCTCTCACACACTTCCAGTGCGGGTGTTGAGCGTGAGTGGACAAAGTGTGAGCGTGGTGCAGAGTGGTGTGAGTGAATCTTTTTCCTTTTTTATTGTCTACGCTGTTTTTTCCTGTCCTCACTGTTGTCTTGCACCTAGGGCCGTGTGCTTGGGAAAGCATGTCGGCCCAGTGGGCACAGGGTCTATGCTCACTCACGAGACGCCACGCAATTGAGGTGGCGTCCGTAGTGAGTGTGGAGGACGTTTGTTTGGCTGTTGGGGAAGTGGTTGGACACTCAGGTGTTTTATATCCGCTTCCCCGATGAATAACGCGACAGTGGGGTTTTTTTTTTGGATAGTGTGGATAAAGCGAATGATTTGGTAGAGCAGGGAATTGTAATTAGAGGAGAATTTGTTTCAGTTCTCCCACTTTCACTTAATTTCTAGCGATTATCGCAGATTTGATTGCACAGATATTATTTAAACTAAACTGAGTTAGACAATGACATCTCTGAATTTAATAATGAAATGCCTTTAACTGAAAATTGAAAATTGAGTGTTTAATCTTATCATTATACATTAATGACACTCTAATTTGATACTGTTAAGTGCTTTGACACAATCTGTATTGTTAAAAGCGCTATATAAATAAAGGTGACTTGACTTGACTTGACTTTCTTTACCTGCCAAAAAGGTTACTCTATCTAATGTGCCACCTTTTGTGAGTGATGAGATTTTAACGCAAGCTCTGTCACGTTATGGCAAGTTGGTGTCCCTAATAAAAAAGATACCGATCAGTAGCGAATCGCCTTTATTGAAACACAGTTTCTTTTAGGCGTTTCGTCTACATGATCATTCCAGATGATGCGGACCTAGACTTAACACTTCATTTTCGGATTGATGATTTAAGCTACAATATTTTTGTTACTACTAGAAAGATTAAGTGTTTCAGATGCGGAAAAACAGGACACTTGATTCGAAATTGTTAGAATAAAAATACTGAAGTTGAAAAAGACAATGAGAATGTGCAAGGTGGCGAAGATAACGGTGTAGTGGAGGCTGCTGTAGCGGCGGCGGGTGAAGGCTCGGCTGTGACAGAGACCGTTGAAAACCCTCCAGGGGACATTGAGGCAGAGCCGGGCTCATCTCGGAGTGGGCAGACTGATTTAATTCCTAATGAATTACCCCCAGTTACTTTTTCTAGTGATTCAGTGAGGTTGGTTTCTCGATCAGATAAACAAGAAGAAAGTGCAATCGATTAACAGATTCAAGTCGCTGTTAGTGAAAGTTGTGAGGAGGCACAGCTAACAATGGAGCAAGAGCAGTTTCTTTTTAAGACTCTTCAAAAAATTTAAAATAAGTCACTAGATGCGAAAATAAGTAAAACGGACGAGTTACAAATGCAGGACACAGGGAGTGACAGTGATTCCTCTTAATGCAGTGTGAGTCTTTCACAAAGTGAACCCACTGCTCGTGGTTATGAACTTGAGGACATCAAATTGTTCCTCAGATCAACAAAAAACAAGAGAAGGAGTACACGTACAAGAATATTTCCCTGATATGAAACAATTTGTTGAGAGAGCAAAAAGTTTGATGGCTAGAGACTATTTTACCAACAAAGAAGTTTATAGATTGAAAAAAATTGTGAGAAACACCAGTAATGTTCTAAATAATGATAATGTTTGATATGAGACTCAGGAATAGTTTTCTCTTTTGGTTTTGTAGGATGCATCTTTGCTCTTTTTTTCTTTTTATAATAAGTGAGGTGCATCTTGCTTCTTTGAATGTTAATGGTGCAAAGAATTTAAAAAAAGAGGAAACATTTTTTAAGAAATGGAACAGAAAAATATAGATATAGCTTTTTTACAAGGGACACACAGTAGCTCAGATAATGTTGTTGATTGGATACAAGAATTCAGTGGAATACCTGTTTTAAGCCATAGTTCTACTCTAAGTGATGGAGTTGCCATTTTGTTTAGCAGGAATTTTAAACCAATTTCATATGATGTAAATGAAGTTATTAAAGGTAGACTGTTAAAAGTTAGAGCTACTTATGAAAGTTTTGTTTTGGTTTTCATTTGTATTTATGCTCCAACTGCACCTGTGGAAAGATTATTGTTTTTAGATACCCTCTGTTCAACTTTACAAAATTGCTGTACTGAGGAATTTTTGTTTTTAGGGTGTGATTTTAATTGTGCTGAGTTTGACAGACAGGAATCATGTTGAACCTCACATGGCTTCACGTAAACATTTAATTCATTTAATTGAAAAATATGATCTATGTGATGTTTGGAGAGCTCTAAATGGTAATGAGAGACAGTATACATGGGCTCACACACGTGATAATTGTTTATCTTTAGCCAGATTAGATAGGTTTTATGTGTTTAAGTACCATTTGAATATGTTTTACAAGTGTTATATCACACCATTACCTTTTTCTGACCATAATATGGTGAGTTGTAAATTTATGTTGAATTCAGTGAAACCCAAAAGTACATACTGACATTTTAATACAAATCTTTTAAATTATACATTTTTCTTTGAGTCATTTAAGCCTTTTGGGAGGTTTTTAAAAAGACAAAGTCATCTTTTAAATCCTTACAACAATGGTGGGATTATGGGAAGGTGCAAATAAAACAGTTTGCACAGCTGTACACTCAAAATGTCACAAAAGATTTAACTTGCTCATTAGAAGTGCTTGAAAAACAAATAATGGATTTGCAGAAACTGACTCAGACTTCAAGTGATGTTAATTGTTTGGAAACTTTTTTAAGGAAAAAAGCTGAACTTAAAGACCTGCTATAAAACACAGGGGGCACTGGTCCGGGCAAGATTCTTGAACATTGATCAGATGGATGCACCTTCTAAATATTTATTTGGCCACGAAAGGAAAAATGGACAAAAGCGCATAATTCACACTTTACGTTCCGAGGATGGTATTTTGGTATTTAATCCTAGAGAGATTCGTGAAGAAGCAGTGCGTTTTTATCAGTCCCTCTATGAAAGTGAGCTTGAGCTAGAAAATGGGGGGAAAAAAATGTTTTTCTAGAAAATCTTCCAAAAATCTCAGAGGAGTCCAACAAAGAGCTGGAAAGTGCCCTGACTTTAGGAGAGCTTTATGGAGCACTCCAGAGTATGGAGTCTGGAAAAACTCCGGGCATGGATGGGCTGCCAGTTGAGTTCCTGAAAATGTTTTGGTCTGAGATAGGAGTTGATCTGCTGGAGGTGTTCAATGACAGCTTATTGAAGGGTGGGTTGCCGTTGAGCTGCCGAAGAGCAGTGGTTACTCTTCTCCCAAAAAAAGGAGATCTCACTGAGATTAAAAATTGGAGGCCGGTCTCACTTTTATGTAGTGACTATAAATTACTTTCAAAAACATTGGCAATTAGGTTGGCTAAGGTAATGGGACCGGTGTGTACCTAGTAGGTCCATTTTTGATAATATTTCTTTTATTAGGGACATTATACAAGTTTCTAAACTATTTGATATCAAATGCTGTTTGTTGTCTCTAGATCAAGAAAAAGCTTTTGATCGAGTAGAACATTCATATTTGTGCAACACTTTGGAAGCCTTTGGTTTCCATGGAAATTTTTTAAGTATGCTAAAAATTCTTTATAGTGACATCGAGAGTGTAATTAAGATTAATGGTGGCTTATGTGCTCCATTCAAAGTTAGCAGGGGAATTAGACAAGGATGTTCTTTGTCAGGTATGTTATATTCTATTGTTATTGAACCACTACTCCAACAAATTAGGAAAAGTTTGGATGGGTTAAGAGTACCACATTGTGATTTTAAGTTTTGTTTATCAGCATATGCTGATGACGTTATAATAATAATCAATAAACAAGAGCATATACATGTTTTATCGAAATTAATAGAGGAATTTGGAAAATGGTCTTCCGCAAAAGTTTATTGGAAAAAAAGTGATGCTTCGTTATTGGGAGTTTGGAATGATGGAAAACCTATTCTACCTGAAAGTTTATGTTGGAGTAGATGGGGCATTAGATATCTGGGAGTGTTTTTAGGGGATGATAGTGTTTCACAAAAAAACTGGGATGGAATGTTACAAAAAGTTAGAGGTCGGCTAGACAAATGGAAATGGCTTTTACCTAACATGTCCTTTAGAGGAAGAACACTTATTGTTAATAACTTGGTTGCCTCACTTTTATGGCATAGACTGGCATGTTTTGATCCCCCTGAAAAATTGTTGGCTGAAATCCAAGCGGTTTTTGTTGATTTATTTTGCGATAAACTTCATTGGATCCCACAGAGCTTATTGTATTTACCTAAAGAAGAAGGTGGCCAAGGTTTAATTCATTTACAGAGCAGGATTGCAACTTTCCACTTACATTTTCTACAAAGACTTTTAGATGGACCAGTCAATGTAAGCTGGAGGGCTATCAGTTGCAGTATACTACAGACTGTTGGAAACTTTGCACTGGATAGATTCCTTTTCTTAAAGGACTCCAAATGTTTGAACCTCTCACACCTGCCTCTTTTTTATCAGAATGTTTTTAAAGTGTGGAGTTTTTTTCACATCCAAAATATGGAGAATTTTCATTCCATTTATTGGTTATTAAGGGAGCCTTTGATTTGCAAGGCAAGATTGGACATTTCTTCTACTTTTTTACCGGGATTCAGCAAGGTGCAACATAATTCAGGAGTTTTTGTTTTAGATCAGTTACTGTCTTTAACTTGACCTCATTTTAAGGAAACAGAGGCTGTAGCAAAAAGACTATCTATTCGCTCAATAAATCGGTTTTAACAAAATTGACAGAGGCCTTTACAAGTGAAGAGAAGCTGATTTTGGAGGACTTTTTTTCAGGGAATAATATTCCCGATAGTGAAGACCCTTTCCCCTGTTTGACAATCCAACCGTTCTTTGAAGAATGTTCAGGTATTTTATTAGAACAAGGAAGATCCTTTTCTGTTATTTTTTTTTTCTTGCACAGGAAAATATTTGTATAAAATGTGTGTTCTTATCCTTAATAAGAAAAAACTTGATAAAAGAATTGATACCCCATGGCGTTCAGTCTTTAAATTATGTGATGATGTGAAACCTGAATGGAGAGTGTTATATAAGCCACCATTATTAAAGAGAACAGGAGATTTGCAATGTAGAATTCTTCATGGAGCCATTGCTGTTAATTCTTTTATTTCTGTTTTGGATTCTAAGATTAACTCTGGTTGTTCTTTCTGTTTTCAAAAAGAAACAGTTTTTCATGCTTTTATGTATTGTTTTAGGCGTAAACCTTTATTTGTGTTGGTTCAAGAAATGTGTGACAAGTTTAATGAGAGTTTCCATCCTGAAACATTTATTTTTGGTTTTAAGTATGCACAGAAAAAAAACGTATTGTGTCAATTACTGAATTTTATTCTTGGGCAAGCGAAATTGGCGATTTATATGAGTAGGAAAAGTAAACTAGAGCAAGGGTGTAATGATGATGTGGTTATGGCTTTTAGGTCTTTACTCAAAGCAAGGATACTGATTGACTTTAATTATTATAATGTCATGAATGATCTTTCCACTTTTAAAATGAAATGGTGTAGTCATGATGTGTTATGTACAATAGCTGAAGATAAATTATTTTTCTGTTTCTGAGCGGTTACAAAAAAAAAAAAAAAAAAATTGTGAAAATGTAATTTGGGCTATTTGTGAATAAAGTGTTTTTTTTTCAAAAATCAATTAATAAAAAAAATCTCTCTCTCTCTCTCCGGAAGCGTGCCGGCGCCAAGTTTGGGCTGCGGATGTCGCGGTTATTTTAACAACAGAAACACCGTTTTTATTACAAAATTATAGACTACTGTAACTAAAACACAGAAAAAATGCTGCAAATATAGTTATTTTTCTTTCTATATTTATTTATCTATAACCGACTCTGAATGTTCAATGAGACAAGACATGTCTGATCTATATTGGCGCGACCGTCGAGCCCAGGGAGTTCATCTGTGAACAATTCAAACGAATCATGTAATTATAATTGGGAAAATTGTTGTTAGATGGCTAGGATAGAACTTTGAAACTGTTAGGTTAACTTTCTGCTCAAGATGATAACGTTTTGATTATTGTAGCTACATTGTTTTTAGTAGATAGGCTACTGCTTAAAATATTTAAATAGTATAGGTTTCAGGAGGAAAACTCTGAATAGAAACAGTATTGTTTCTGTTATATGGCCTCGCATGTATCTAAATGTAAAAATACAACAGGCCTGTCGCCTACATGCAAATATGTGTTTTTTTGTCCGGACCGCTGCTTGGAAGAAAATTTAAAGGCTGCACCTCTTGGAACTTTAATTGAATACCCCTGACTTTTATCATAAAGAAATACTTTATTTGTATGGTTTTGTAATATCTGTGTCACATATTTCCTTATGTGTCATGGTAGATCGGACTCTTATTATAGAATTTGATTACAGAAAAACTGTTTTAAACATGGTAAAATATTAAAACATAAGTAACAGGCTGACTGTACATTAACCATACATCTTAACACCTGTTTTTTTTTTTTTTTTTTTTACAAAGCAGATATAGATCATATATTATTAATAAATCATATCATATATTATTGATAAAAATATAATAAATATATTATAGTTTATCTATAGCCTATAAGGCAGCTTCGTAAATAGGATGATTTCAATACATGAGGATTCTGAATGGAGGTTTTTTTTAGCGAGCCATTAAATGACTTGAGACTTGACTCAGACTCCAGGTTAAAGACTTGTGAACATCTCTGCCATTGTCTACAGCAGTCAATAATAAAGTAGTATAAAAATGTATTCCTAAATTATACTTACTAACTACGATTATGCTTATTAACCCTTTCGCACGTGAGTTTAAAATATTCTAGCTGAGCCCCAGGCCTGACTTTTTTTTAGGCGACCGTTATTTTAGAACTTATAGCCTTATTGTTTCCATGGCGACGCGTCATGCTTGTCATGTGACACACCGCAGCCGTAATAGCGCTGTATGACACATGGATTGCTTTTATTTCGTTTTTCCTTTTTTTATTATTAATATTCACAAACACACTCGCTATATTATTAAATATCTGATATTCCGATTCTGAAATATGTGCAAGTAAATGTGTTTGGTTGTTTAAACACGTTTATAATAATCGTGTTAGTTCATCTATACCGGGTGATGGGCGCCGCCATGTTTGCTCGCGCTGAATCCAGCTGTGGGATTTACAACACTTAAATTCATCCTCTCCTCCCGAAACACGTTAAAATAAGTCTCCAGTAAACTGGGAGAAGAGCAGAGCAAACTTTATTGTTACCTACACTATGTGTATATGATATCAATAAAACATGTCGTCAGATTATATTTGTAAGGATCATTATTGCTGCTTCCATAGACAACAGCGCATATTTTACAAACTATAAATGTATGGCTTTACTAGTACTTATGTGTATTTAAATGTCTGAAATCTTAAATAAGCATTATATGGTTGAAAACACTGAATAAGTGATGATATTACAAGCGCTCGCGCGTCTGATCTGGCTCCGCGCCAGAAAGCAGATTTGAATTTCAGCAGTTGATGACGTGACTCACTGAAAGTTCTAATCACACCGGTGTGATCGTACGCTCCTGGGACCAGCCAAGACTGATCACACCGGTGTGATCGTACGCGTTAAAGGGTTAAACGTGTAATTCTGAGGACCATTTTTGCAGCAGTTTTTGTTCAAAAATCTGAATGACAGAATATTGAGGAGTTAAATACGGAGGGTTTATAAGACAGAAGGTACAATTAATTTGCATTGTCCATCCCCCGGCTGATTTTACATCAGTACAAAGAAAGTCAGAACAAAAATATAAATAAAACCCCAAGCATGGCCTTATCTTGCTTATCTTGTAATAGTTGCCATTTTTGTCACTTTTATTTGTAAAAAATGTTATTTTATTATTGTCACTTTATTTTATGTATTTATATATTTATTTTATGACCATGTTCATATAAAATAGAAAATTGCTTGTGTCTCACACATGTTAATAATGTGGTTAGTAATTAACTGGTAATTCTTTATAATTTGTGGTAGTTATGATTATGAATTAATTCTGAATGAGTTTAATCTCATTCAGTGATTATTGATTATCTAATAAGAAATTAACTCAGTCTAAAGCCTAAATTTGTTATTCCTTCTCTCTCTCTCTCTTTCGGCTTATTCCCTTTAATCAGGGGTCGCCACCGCGGAGTGATTCCCCCAAAACTGTTTTGGCACATGTTTTACGCCAGATGCCCTTCCTGCCACAACCCAGCACTGAGAATACACTACCTCGTGCAACCCCAGTGCTGGGACACACTCACTCACCCATTCACACACACACACACTCACACACTCATTTGGTCACACTAAATGTGTTACTACTTAATGATTAGTTATTATTGTTTCCAGAGTAGTTAATAGTAGCTGAAGTGTTTCTACTACTACTCATTTGTCCTGCATTTCTTCCTGCATAGTTACCTGTTAATGATGGACCATTATTTTAAAAGGCTACCAAAGAACTGCTTAAGTGTAACATCTAAAAACAAGTTATATTTTATATTTTGGGGATATTTGCAGTAGAACTGCTTTTGTGATGTGATGCATCAGTAGTTTTTGTTCAGTCCTGCAGTCCTTTGTGTAACTGTGAGTCTCGTGCACAGTAATAAACAGCTGTGTCTTCAGTCTTCAGGCTTTTCACCTCTAAATACAGCATGTTTTTGCTGGTGTCTTTGGTGATGGAGAACTGGCCCTGTAGAGACTGAGCATAATATGCACTTGAGCCAGTGTCTATATATCCAATCCACTCCAGTGCTTTCCCTGGTTTCTGACGGATCCAGCCCATGTAGTAGCTGCTCATTGAGAATCCAGACACAGTGCAGGACAGAGTCACTGAGTCTCCAGGCTTTTTCACCACAGAATCTGAGGAGGTCAAAGACTGACCACTAACAGCTGAAAAACATGGAACAAATAATGTTAGATGATGTAGAACAGTGGGATGTCCTCAACAATTCAGAAAAAGTAAGAGTTTCTCACATGAAATGATCAACAGCAGAGCTAAATGCAGTAACACCTCCATCATCACACCGCAACTGTGAACTGTAGAGTAAAATATTTAGCTGCACACAAACACTGACTGAGACTTTTGTTTTATAGCACAAGTCTCTTAAAAATTTAAGTAACATTGACCCTCCCTACTAAATCATGACATTTGCATATTGTGCAAAACAAGGTAACTCTGGCAACACTGGAACTGAGAAATGTTATTTTATTTTTTATTTATTTATTTATTTTAAATTCTGATTGTTATAATTCACAATTCACTTTTTATTTTCTTTTTAGGGCAGTACAGGGATTTGCCGACATGTTATTGTACAATATGTTTACAACAATACATTTCAAATGGCATTAACTCATCAAATGAATTTAAACATCTATACAGATAACTTAGATAAAACAACCTGCTCTTTTGTTATTTTGCAGCAATGCTTCAAATTTGAACCCAGTTATTACTAATTCTGGCATACTATAGAAATCAGGCAGTTACTGTCATTGGTGTGGGTGATGTAAATGTTAGATGTTTTTATGATTGGTGTTTTTGGTAGCAGTTAGTATGGTTTTGGAGGACTGGTGCTTGGATGTGGTATTGTAAGGCCTATAAATTTCCTTAAAGATGTTGGAGTGGGACAGGGAGGACAGGGGAGTTTAAATTCACCTTTAAACGTGCTTTCAGTCATCAAAGTAAAGAGTATTTGCATATTTCTAATTTGAATGAATCACTCAACTTTTTGACTTTAAAAAGAAATACACACATACACATGAAATGAAAGCTTTTTCTTTTTTTTTTTTTTATTGCAATCAAGATTAAACTCTCAGTGATATAATGATCATGTGGATTTTGGTTGCAAACTATAAGGTATCAAGCTAATAATTGAAATCTTCTGACTTCAGTCACTTTCAGTTCTTGTAGAGCTGCTTCATCAGATGGAGTCAGTGTGTCTGTCGAGCACAGTAATAAACAGCAGTGTCCTCTTCTCTCAGACTCTTGGCTTCAAGATACTGTGTACTTTGAGACACATCCTCACTCATAGTGAAGTGATTTTTCATGGAGTCTGCGTAAATAAGATAATCAGATCTAGAACTACTGCCAGAGTTAACTCTCCCAATCCACTCCAGAGCTTTCCCTGGTTTCTGTCGTATCCAGTGCATGTAGTACTCTGTCATTGTAAAACCAGATATTTTACAGGAGATCTTCACTGTTTCTCCAGGTCTCTTTATCTCAGCAGGTGACTGATCCAAATTGATTTCATCACCGCTGATACCTGTGGAATAGTAATAATAAATAAATTGCATTGACATGGGGCATCCATTATAGTTTATCTAATGCGCTTGGCTAGAAAAAAAGGCGGAAAATGTCAACCTTACCTTGTTGAGTTAAAATCACTACAATAATGAACAGCCAAATGCTTTTCGACCCCATTGTTAAAAAGCCTTCTAACTACAGGGGTGTATTCTAAATTATAATGTTATGTTTGATGATTGTTGAGCTGAATTGTGTGTTAACATTATATACAGGTGAAGTGGAGAGTGAATTTGCATATGCCACATTTGTGGGCTGTATATAAAGTTCTGAAGTAACGTGGGTGGAAATGTGAGGTGTTACTGAAATGGCACTGTTGAAGAATTACACATGAACTCCAATTTAACTCATTTACTTCAAGTGAATTGAAGTATCTTAATGTCTTGGCTCAGTTTTTGATTTTGATTTGTCTCTATAATTTACATTTTCAGACAAAAAAGTCAGGTTTTCACTGTAAGTTAGGTACTCCCTCTTGTGGAAGCAGTGTAAGTTCTTGTGGAAACAATGAATCATTGCTGAAATGTTCTATTCAGCATTTAGTATTGTATTGTATTGTATTGTAACTTTGTACAAAAAAAATCTTTTTTTTTTCATTCACAAGTAATTGTGTTGCTTTTCGGGTTCTCAAAGTACAAACAGAAACAGAGAGAGCCCTTTCTCTAAGGGGACTCAGGTTCAAACCTTGACCTACTACATACTGTATTGTCAAATAAAAAAATGCAGCTAAGCTTAATAATAATCACTCTGTATTTCTGTTGTTTGGAGCATTCATGTTGCCCTCAACAAAAGTAAGTAATGACTAGCAGAGCTTCACTAAATGCATCATAAAATTACTCCATATGACTTGTGCCTCCATGCAAAGTCTCCTACAGATATTTGATAGCATTGTGTAAGCAAAAATCTAATTAGTTTAATCAATTTATTCACTGAAGTTTTATAGATAGAGCTGTTTATATGGTTGTTTTCAGATTTTGTGCAGTGCTGTATCTGTATTCATTACTGTGTGTCTCTCTTGCACAATAATATACAGCAGTGTCTTCATTCTTCATATTATTCATCTGCAGATACATCTGTTTCTTGCTGTTGTCTCTGGAGATGGTGAAGCGGCCCTGAACAGACTGAGAGTAGTATATAGTACCACCACCAGATGAGATGTATGCCAGCCACTCCAGACCTCCTCCTGCAGACTTTCTGATCCAAGCTAAGCTCGGGTCACTACTAAATCCAGAGACTGTACAGGTGAGTCTGTGAGATCCTCCAGGTTTGATGACGACTGACTCAGACTCAGTCAGTGTTTGACCTTTGCACTCTGTTAAAATAAAAGTCAGACCATTGTCTACAGCAGTCAGTAATAATGTAGTGTAAAAATATATTCCTAAATTATACTTACTGTCCATAAATACGATTATGCTTATTAAACATGTAATTCTGAGGACCATTTTTGCAGCAGTTTTTGTTCAAAAATCTCACTGACAGAATACTGAGGAGTTAAATACGGAGGGTTTATAAGACAGAAGGTACAATTAATTTGCATTGTCCATCCCCCGGCTGATTTTACATCAGTACAAAGAAAGTCAGAACAAAAATATAAATAAAACCCCAAGCATGGCCTTATCTTGCTTATCTTGTAATAGTTGCCATTTTTGTCACTTTTATTTGTAAAAAATGTTATTTTATTATTGTCACTTTATTTTATGTATTTATATATTTATTTTATGACCATGTTCACAGTAAAACAGAAAATTGCTTGTGTCTCACACGTTAATAATGTGGTTAGTAATTAACTGGTAATTCTTTATAATTTGTTGTAGTTATGAATTAGTTCTGAATGAGTTTAATCTCATTCAGTAATTATTGATTATCTAATAATAAATCAACTTAGTCTAAAGCCTAATTTCGTTATTACTTAATGATTAGTTATTCTTGTTTCCAGAGTAGTTTATTATGCACTGCAGCTGGACACAGACACTGAGACTTTTGTTTTATAGCACAAATCTTTTAAAAGTTTAAGTAACATTAACCCTCCCTACTAAATCATGACATTTGCATATATTCTGCAAAACAAGGTAACTCTGGCAACACTGGAACTGAGAATTTAAAAATAAATAAATAATAATAATTCTGATTAATATAATACATAATTCACATTTTATTTTATTTTTAGGGCAGTAGAGGTTTTACGAAATGTTATTGTACAATATGTTTACAGTAACACATTTCAAATTGCATTAACTCATCAAATAAACTTACACATCTATACAGATATTAGATAAAATAACCTTCTCTTTTGTTACTTCACAGCAATGTTTCACATTTTGACCCAGTTATTACTAATTCTGGCATACTATAGAAATCAGGCTGTTACTGTCATTGGTGTGGGTGCAGTAAATGTTAGATGTTTTTATGATTGGTGTTTTTGTAGTATGTCTGTTTACAGTGGTTTTGGAGGACTTGTGCTTGGATGTGGTATTTTAAGGCCTATAAACATTTGCTATTCCAGAAACAAGGCTTTAAACAAGAATTTAGAAATAGAATAATAAAGAATATAAATAAAGAAAACTATTCAAATTTGAAAGCAGAAGGCTAAAATTTACACGTCTTTATTGCAATCAAGATTAAATCTGCAGTGATATAATGCACAAGTGGATTAAGGTATCAATTGAAATCTTCTGACTTCAGTCACTTTCAGTTCTTGTAGAGCTGCTTCATCAGATGGAGTCAGTGTGTCTGTCGAGCACAGTAATAAACAGCAGTGTCCTCTTCTCTCAGACTCTTGGCTTCAAGATACTGTGTACTTTGAGACACATCCTCACTCATAGTGAAGTGATTTTTCATGGAGTCTGCGTAAATAAGATAATTAGAGCTAGAACTACTGCCAGAGTCAACTCCCAATCCACTCCAGAGCTTTCCCTGGTTTCTGTCGTATCCAGTGCATCAAGTAGCTTGTCATTGTAAAACCAGATATTTTACAGGAGATCTTCACTGTTTCTCCAGGTCTCTTTATCTCAGCAGGTGACTGATCCAACCGGATTTCATCACCACTGATACCTGTGGAATAAAAAATAAATAAATTACATTGATGTGGAGTATCCATTAGTGTATCAAATGCGCTTGTCTAGAAAATAAAAGGAAAATGTCAAACTTACCTTGAGCTAAAATCACTACAATAATGAACAGCCAAATGCTTTTCGACCCCATTGTTAAAAAGCCTTCTAACTACAGGGGTGTATTCTAAATGATAATGTTATGTTTGATGATTGTTGAGCTGAATTGTGTGTTAACATTATATATAGGTGAAGTGGAGAGTGAATTTGCATATGCCACATTTGTGGGCTGTATATAAAGTTCTGAAGTAACGTGGGTGGAAATGTGAGGTGTTACTGAAATGGCACTGTTGAAGAATTACACATGAACTCCAATTTAACTCATTTACTTCAAGTGAATTTGATCTTAATTTCTTGGCTCTGTTTTTGATGACATTTTTGTGATATAATTTTTGTCTCTATAATTTACTTATTTTATATATATTTGTCTCTACAATTTACATTTTCAGACAAAAAAGTCAGGTTTTCACTGTAAGTTAGGTACTCCCTCTTGTGGAAGCAGTGAATCATTGCTGTAATGTACTATTCAACATTTAGTAATGTATTATCATTATTGCATTCTTCAAGAAAATGTTAACATTTGAGTTTTTTCATTCACATGTAATTGTGTTGCTTTTCAGGTTCTCAAATTACAAATGTGGAATGAGAGCTTGTGTGTGGAAACAATGTCTGATTTATTTATTCATTTATTTTAATTCTGCATACAGACTGTTTCAAAACCAGGTGTTGTGTGTTTTCAATCCGTGAGATGTCTTTAGCATCTGTCAAAGTGAACAACATTTCTCGCTGTTTCTGTGACTGTATAAATATTTTTAACTATAGTCAGTTAGAAATAGATTCTCCTGAGATAAGACATGACCAAACGGGAAAAAAACAACAACTACTTAGTAGTTCTTTATAAAACTGTAAGGCAGGATAGTCTAGAGATTCAGCATTTGTCTAAGGGACTCAGGTTTAAACCTCGACCCTACATGCAGTATTATGAAATAGCAAAAATTGCAGCTAAGCCTAATAATAATCACCTTTCTGTTATACGTAACATTCTCAACAAAAGTAAATAAGGAGAGCTTCACTAAAGGCATCAAAAAATTAGTACATATGACTCGTGCCTCCATGCAAAGTCTCCTGAAGACATTTGATAGCGTTGTATAAGCAAAAATCGAATTATTTTAATGTTTAATTAATTTATTCACTGAGGTTTTATATAGTGAGCTGTTTATATGGTTGTTTTCATATTTTGTGCAGTGCTGTAGCTTTATAGCTGTATTCATCACTGTGTAATATACACAATAATATACAGCAGTGTCTTTATTCTTCATATTATTCATCTGCAGATTCATCTGTTTCTTGCTGTTGTCTCTGGAGATGGTGAAGCGGCCCTGAACAGACTGAGAGTAGTATATAGTACCACCACCAGATGAGATGTATGCCAGCCACTCCAGACCTCCTCCTGCAGTCTGTCTGATCCAAGCTAAGTGTGGGTCACCACTAAATCCAGAGACTGTACAGGTGAGTCTGTGAGATCCTCCAGGTTTAATGACCACTGACTCAGACTCAGTCAGTGTTTGACACCAACAGACTGAAAAACAAACAGTTCAACATTAACATTTACAACAGAACACATGAATAAATCTGATTCTCAACAGGTTTTTAGGAGTCCTTCTTGCATTCTGTGAAAGCAAACATGAAGATAAATGTGGGATATTATAGAGCTCAAATGAATTGTAATTTGTGAATTTTTTTATTCTAGCATAAATTCAACATTTCAATTCAACAAATCCCTATACTGTTATGGAAAAAAATATATACTGTTTGGAAGTTTTCTTGATTTATTCAAGTTTACATCAATTTCTAAAACACTCAGAGAATTAACAAGAATTAACAAAAAGTGAAGTGTACTGAAACATGTTCTTGGACCCTCAGATCACATAACTAGTTTTTGTTCAGTCATGCAGACTTTTGTGTAACTGTGAGTCTCTAGCACAGTAATAAGCAGCTGTGTCTTCAGTCTTCAGGCTTTTCACCTCTAAATACAGCATGTTTTTGCTGGTGTCTTTGGTGATGGAGAACTGGCCCTGTAGAGACTGAGCAAAAATAGTGCCAGTGCCACCATCAATACTCCCAATCCACTCCAGTGCTTTCCCTGGTTTCTGACGGATCCAGTGCATCCAGTAGCTGCTCATTGAGAATCCAGACACAGTGCAGGACAGAGTCACTGAGTCTCCAGGCTTTTTCACCACAGAATCTGAGGAGGTCAAAGACTGACCACTAACAGCTGAAAAACATGGAACAAATAATGTTAGATGGTTTAGAACAATGAAATTACAAAATAATACAGAGCAAATGGGAGTTTCTCACATGAAATAATCATCAGTAGGAGTCCATACAGCATCTCCATCACCTCAGTAAAACAGTTATAGGGTACACTGCAGCTGTATTAGTCACTGAACACATGCACTGACTGAAAGTTCAGCTTTTATCAGTTTTTCAGGAGTCTGGGAGACACTTACCCTTCCCATAAAATCATTTGCATCTGAGTGTTATTATACAAAAGACAAAGGAAACCTCCACTCATATTTTAATATTACGTAATCTATATTTACATTGTTCAGGCACGTGCAGAGGGAGGTGCTTTAGTGTTCAAACCCCTGCCCTTTTTCCAAAATTAACCATCCCTCTCTCACCAATTATCATCAATAATATTGTGGTCATGTCAGCCTTGTGTTGTGTGTTTCCCGCCCTCGTGTCTCTATATTTGGTCATGTTCCTGTCCTTGTTCAGTGTGATTATTAGTTAATTCAGTTCAGCTGTGTGTGTTTATTAGCCGGTGTATTTAGTTCCTGCCGGTTCAGTTCCTTTCATCTGGTCTACTCGTTACTCCTGGTGTTCCTGTGTGTCTGCCCTGCCTTGTCTGGATTAAAGACTGTTTCATTTGAGTTTCCTCCTTGTCTCGTTTTCCTCGTTCCTCCCCGCTGTGTGCACCGTGACAGGTCAATAAAACAAAATGCATTTGAATTATAATTATGACAACACATATAAAACAGTAACAAATGGCTCAAAACTTGGAAAATACCTGTTTATTTTTACTTATATCTGTCAGTCTGAGACGTTGTTGCCATTGCGATAAATCTGTTGAAAACTACATAGCAGTTGTGTTTTTTTTTCTTTTTCGGAAATTGCCAAAATAGAAGTTACCGCATTGATTGTTCTGCTTATTGATACACCATTTAATGTTTGATAACACTGTCATTGTTGGTTAAATGAAGCCCAAGTGCCACCAACAGGCCTATTATGTGACATGATGTGAGCAGTTCAAGAACACGCAAAGGACATTATTTTTATATTCATATGCATATATAATTTTACTATAACAATTGATGCCTCTTTTTTTACATTTGAGCCCCTGCTCCGGAACTATTTACACATCCCTGTGTTTATTCTGTAATGTCTTTCATGGTTTGTTATTTAATATCAACCCAACGTGGTAAAGTGGGGCCTGAGGTTGGTTAAAAGACTAATTATTAATGGACATTGAGCAGCATTGTTCAGTCATTTTCAGCAATCGGTTTCTAGCTCAGCAGGGAAGTGTTTGTTTGGTTGTTTGTTTTTAATTATTATTACTATTATTATTATTGGTTTATTGCATTTTCTCTTTCCCTGATGAATGTCATTGACTGGTATCAGTCTCATTTTTGGGGTGAAAGGATCAACTATACGATCTGGTTGTGATCTGCCTCGTAGGCTGCTTGTGCAGCTTGTCAGAAAGTATTTGAGAGTCACCGGATTTAACTACACTTGTTGCATCATAGTATGGTCATGATTAATAGTTTAATTATTCTATAAATCATATCACTACTTTTTTTTTAAATGACCTCCATTGTGACAGTACCCATGTAGAGTTAATGAAGTTATGTAGTAGAAATGCTATTAGATAAAACACCTAGTCCATTATTACTGTAAGAGAAATTAAAAATACAGAATATTATAAAATGTACAGGTTATACTTCATACTGAAACATGGGTTACTGTAGAAAACAGACTAGTCTGTATAGATTTACTGAAAACCAAGTGTGAAATTAATAATAAAAGTTTTATAATTAAGTTTTTATTAACATATTTTTTGCATTTATTTAAAACAGCTCAGATGGGCCTTATGTTACCGTAGAGCTTACATAACTCAAACATGTCCACCCCATTTCTCATGATGAGTTTTTGAACAGCTGCCTGTATTCATGTTTCACAGTGTGTCTCTTGCACAGTAATACACTGCAGTGTCTTCAGTCTTCAGCTGATTCATATGCAGATAGAGATTAGAGCTGTCCTTAGATGCTGTGAATCTGCCCTGCACTGACTGAGCTGAGCTCTTGTAAGAATCTGAATGATAATAAATAATCCATTCCAGTCCTTTTCCAGGTGCCTGACGGATCCAATACATGCTAGTGCCACTAACAGAAAACCCACTGCAGGCACAGGTCAGTTTGTAGGAAGCACCTGGAGCCACAACTACTGACTGTTCAGACTGTGTGAGCACAACCTGACAGTCAATACCTGTGGATAAACAACATTTAGAATTATGAATATGAATATTTACACTAAAAACAGTTTGTTTTGTCCGGGGGATTTACTTACAAGACACAGCAGCCAGCAACAGCAAGAGAAATGAAGTGAACATGGTTTATATGAAGGCTGAACTGGTGGTGAGTCCTCCACTCAACAGTGTAGCTGTTTAAATATGAAACAGACATCAGTTCATTTGCATCGAAACCCTGAATTGTGGAATCACTGGAGCTTGAGACTATTGAGGTTCTTTGATATAGTATCACCTATCTTGATATGGAAATAATATTGTATTTCCGTGAATAAATGTGATTATTTTTCACAGCAGGCACGTGCGTGTAACCAGTCAGTTCCATCAAACAGATGTGACATTGTGTTTTGTTCATGAGAAAGAGGGTAAATAACATTGGTAAAGCTGCAGAGCTGAAATGAGTTGTAGTAAACACAGATCAGCACTTTTCCAATATCAGGTTGTGGTTGTTGATGCACTTTTTGTTTGCAAAACCATGCTGATCCTGGTTAATAAATACATAATTCAAATATTGAAAAATGTGACAATTTACTTGTATATCATAATTTATGTAATTTTATATTCAGCAACACAATAATATAGATGTACATGTAATAAAATTTAGTACTGTGCATGTATAAATATTTTTAAACTGATTTATACTATATATATGTTCACATGTATATGTACATATACATACAAATATTGTCCTTTGTCTTTTCTGTCTATTGTGTATTTACAATGTAAAAAAAGCCTGATAAAAGTTTATGAATGTGTTCAGCTTTAAACCCTTTCAAGCATTAACTCATGGAGGATTAATACACAAATTAATTGTTTCAATAAAGATATTACATATAAAAATGTAGTGCAGTTTTTGTCTTCATTGCGATGTAATATGTATCAATATATAGCAATATATGGTGCATACTGCAGTGTATTGAAAAATAGAAACACCAGTTTCCTATAAAGAAATGCGTTATTTAAAATACATTGCATTACATTTTCTGATATATTCCCATACATTTTTGTTTCATAATGTTATGTATGGCAACTGCACAGGTTTTGTATCTTGCCGATTGATCAGCCCTCCAGGATTTGAATCTATGATCTTTATTTGAGTATATTAAGCTGTTTATGAGAAAGTTTTTAAATGTTTCAAGTACATTTATAAACAAGTATAATTTGTTGAATTGTGGGGAAGTTGCAATTGCTTCAGTGATCTGATGCATGAATATAGTTTTTGTTCAGCCCAGCAGTCTTTCATGTAACTGTGAGTCTCTAGCACAGTAATAAACAGCTGTGTCTTCAGTCTTCAGGCTTTTCACCTCTAAATACAGCATGTTTTTGCTGGTGTCTGTGGTGATGGAGAACTGGCCCTGTAGAGACTGATCATAATATACAGTTGAGCCAGCTATACTCCCAATCCACTCCAGTCCTTTCCCTGGTTTCTGACGGATCCAGCCCATCCAGTAGCTGCTCACTGAGAAACCAGACACAGTGCAGGACAGAGTCACTGAGTCTCCAGGCTTTTTCACCACAGAATCTGAGGAGGTCAAAGACTGACCACTAACAGCTGAAAAACATGGAACAAATAATGTTAGATGGTATAGAAAACGTGACAACAGTCTGGAGAAATTAAATCATTCTCACCTGACATAATCATCAGCAGAACTCCATACTGTAACATTTCCATCATCACCGTAAAACTGTCAAAGGAAAAGAAACTGCACTGCAGCAGAACACAAACACTGACTGAGGATCCAGTTTATAACACAGTCCTTTGAGAGTTTGAGTGACACTGATCCTCCCAACTAAATCATGACATTTGCATACACTGTATCTGCCCTACAAAAACACATTTTTTGTCTTTGTGGTAAGTATGGAAACACTGGAACTGGGAAAATTAATTTAAATAATTTTGATTAAATTCTGATTGATTTGAAGAAATATTCACACCTTATTGTCTTTGAATTTGAATTTTTACATTTCTCAGCAATGTTTTTTTTTTTTTTTTTTTTTTAATTATTATTATTTTTTAAAATTATTATTATTACTAAAGATAGTGGATATTTCAGTCTGTATATTGTATTATTGATGTGTGTGGAGTAAGTGTTGTATGTTTTTATGATTGGTGTTTTCTAGTTGTGATAGCTGAGAGTCTGTGGACAGCTGTTGCTGATAGACTGATGCTTTGGTGTGGCATTTTGAGGCCCGGCTAAAGGCTAGTGAGGATAAAGGAGTGAGACATCCCTGCTAAAAAACAACAGTAGAAGCCCAATAGAAACCATCACAGAAATTCCAATGGTTCCCATTAAAATACCATTATAAACCATTAGCTTTTTCCAGTAAAACCATTGCAAAATTCCTTTTTGCAGTGTGTTTTGTGCATTTTTCCAACAGGATTTAACATCCCACCAATAGAATCCATCACATACCAGTAAAGACCATTATAGTTTCCATTAAAACTAATACAATTCCCATTATAACCACCATTACATTTTCTATTGTGTTTTCAGTAGGGATGGTGGGCAGAGAGGTTTAACTGTATGTCTGAGAACCCCTGCGCTGGGGACGTGTCCCCCCACTTTTAATATCACGCAAATTCGTCCCCCGCACATTTTCTCATCTCCTTTTTCGGGCAAGTGTGTTCGCATAGAGGTTTTCAAGAGCCATTGTGAATAAATCTGGGTCATTCTACAGAAACGTCCACTTTTCTGTCCCTAGACTTTAAAGAAATATTATAATTGAAATACATATTAGGGTTACAATTTTTTTATATTTTAAAATGAAACAATATGTTATTTGAACAATTACACCTTCCTGAGCCATCAATGTGGCATTTTTTTATTTTTTATTAATTATATAGAATTCCAAGTACCACAAAACTGCTCGTCCCCACAGCCATGTACAGCGGGAAAGTGCTTTATTTTGAGGTCAAAAACAGGATTTTATACCATATAAAATACAAAAGTCTATTCATAACTATCAAATATATGATATAAATGGAATAATAAAAAAAATGCCAAAAAAAATATTATAAAATATATAATGAAAATAGTGGTCCCCTGGAGTGTCACTGGTGTTACCGCTGAACAAAAGTCTTTTATTTTGGAATAAAAAAATCACACTGATGACATCACGCGACTTCCTCCTTCCTATTTTCTAAACATCTATGAAAAAAGGCCCATGTTTAGTCCACTGTTTCTTTTCAGTTATGATAAATTTTCTCATTTATCTCATGATTTCATATGAAGCTTTTAGTTGATGTCACTGGTGTGACCTATTTATTGTTAGGGAAATGTAAAAAAAACTATATATGGGTCATTCTACAGAAACGTCCACTTTTGGTATGGCAAAATGTCTTAAAATTTTTATTTCTTTTTTACATTTAAACTTAGACCACATTATTAGATTACCTTTTGACTTTATGAATACATATAAATGACAGCTTAATTATATATTTTTTAGCTTTTTTTGTGCAATTATTTCAAGACCATATGTATCATTTTTTGTCACTGGTGTTACCTTCTTTAGCAATATTAAAGTTTTTATGAAATATTATTTCTAAAAAAAAAATTCAGCACATGTAGTCAGAGTTACAGAAAAATAATGAAAATGCAAGAAATAAGGAGATTATGTTTTATTTATTTAATGTGACAGACAAAAACTGTACAATAACACAGTAACACAGCACAGTAACACCAGTGACATACATTAGGCCTGATATACTGATCGTCACTGGTGTTACCCATAAGGAAGATAACACCAGTGACGTAGTTCACCTACCAGCTACGCAATTCGCGCTCAGAATCGCAGATGAATCGCCTGCAATATTGAACGTGATATTGCGTAGCTTGTCAGTGATCTACGGCTCTGTGTATTAAATGGCGCTCCATTTGAAAACAGGTGATGGAGATTTAACGCTAATCACGGAAGCGGCTTTACTGACGAGATGCGCATGACAATCGCATGCAATATATCGTGCAGCCCTACTTCCCGGGTTGCATACGTAATAAACCCATCAACCCCTCCCTCCGGAACATGCAAAAAAGGGGGCAAGGCCATGTTCTGCGGCTTTGTCGAAGAGGAAGAGTTATAGTGGAGAGTTGTAGCCATGCCGTCGAAACAGTGTTATTTTCACACAGCTGTCAGGTCTTCTGTATTCGGGCTTCCTACGGACGCTGTAGTTCGTCAACAATGGTTAAAATTTATGTTTGATTATGTTCCTGACAATTACAATCCTAATTTAGCTCTCTGTGCTGCGCATTTTACGGAAGACAGCTTCCAGAATCTACACGAGTTCAATGCCGGATTCACACAGAAACTATTACTAAAACATGGAGCAGTTCCAACTTTAAAACCAGAGGCAGCAGTTGTTGGGCCACCAATTTCATAATTTTAAATGTATTTGCATGTATAATTTCAGACGTAATGTTTTAGTTTTATCAAGGACGTAAACAAATGCCAACGCTGGCTTTAGTAGCCAGTTAATTAAATGCTATTTCGTGTGTCTATGACAAACGCGTACAAACATTTTGGACCCGAATTTGTAATTATGTACTAATTTTGTAAACGTATTTTCCATGTATACTTTATGACGTAATTTTTCGATTTGATCAAGAACGTAAACACAAGCCAACGCTGTTTGGTTATAGTAGCCAGTTAGTTCGATGCTATTTTGTGTGTTTATAAGACAAACGTGTACGAACTTCAAAAAATGATATGTAATCACAACAGCAAACTTATCATTCAGAAACGTTTTGTAAGAGCCGTACTTGCGGAAGTTCTGCTTGGCTCTCTTCATTAGCGCTTTCTGGGTCTGATTCTGGCTCAAACTGATACAGCAATATTGACACCATTATTTACATTTGACCGCAGCACATGTAGCTGTCACCCCGTAAAGGTAATGGGCGTGAAGCAGTGTTAATTTTGGCAGGCATTTTTGATTTAGTCTTAGTCTTAGTCTTGAGACGAAAATGCTTAATAGTCTTAGTCACATTTTAGTCATTTGAGTATTTCATAGTTTTAGTCTAGTTTTAGTCGACGAAAAGTCATTGTATTTTTGTCAACTTTTAGTCTTTACTTTTAGTCAAAGTGCAGTTAACAACATTTATTTTGGTAGTTATTTTATATGTAGTATTCAAACAAAAATAGGCATCAATTCTTCTCTCTTTAGACCAAATCAATTAAGCTTATGAAAAATTTGAATCAAGGATTGAATTTGGAAAAACTGGAATACATTTTCATTTTTTGGTAGAGATACATTTTTCAGATACAGTAGCTTTACTTAATTATACATTTATTTAACATCTTTTGTTGGTTAACATTTATGACACGGATAATTAGGAATGCTGTCCCTTTAAGACGGAAGGCATGCATGTAATGCTGACACACATTCAGTTTTCATCCACCTGTTTATGCTCACTTAAGCCATAACTGACTGTATTTATGTGAGATACTCTGACTCTACACGATAGACACGGGACTGCTGTGTGTGTATTTGAGCGCTGAGAACTGATCGCGCGCTGTACTGAAGAAGTGGAGCTTGCGCGCGCGCGCGCGAGAGAGAGAGCACTTCTATCAGCGCGACTCCGATTATCACTAACTTTAAATTAATCGAGGAATTGTGACTCCCGGGAAAAACGGGACGTCTGGTCACCCTATCCCTAACCCTCCGGGTGCTGAGGCTATTGTTTCAGATCGTTAGTTTGCGTTTTGATAGCCTATCCGTCCACTGCGGCTGCCATACTGAGACTAGATGCGCCCCTCATCTGATTGTAATCCAATGACAGAGACGCACATTTTGAAAGACAAGACAGTTAATTTAGCATATAGGATGTATTTTGAATGTCCGGTAGTCCTCAAATAACATTTTAGTCCCGTCTCGTCTTGTTAATGAAGACGCGGCATAAATTTCGTCATAGTTTTTATCATCAGACATTAATTTTAGCTCGTCAAAGTCTCGTCTTAGTCACAGAAAAAAGGTTCGTTGACGAATATTTTTCGTCTTCGTCGACGAAATTAACACTGCCTTTAGGGATGTTCAATACTGACAAAAATTAGTAATTGAGTCGTTTATTCAGTTGACTTTATTGAAGTTCTTTGTGTAGGAAAGATTTAATCAATGTTTGGAGTGGCTTTCTGAATTTACAATGTGTTGTTTATAATTTCTTATTTTTTTATTGTTATTGGTGATTCCAGATTGCTGTCATTCAAGAACTTATTTCCTCCCCCATTGTGGCTGAGCTACACATTCTCTTCATTTTATTTTAAACATAAAACATCCAGAGGAGATGGCACCTACGTTGGAATTCATACAAATGTAAGGAACATATGTAATGAAACTGTGTATAAAGCATTTTGTTGTGTTGCTTTTTAGTTGAAAATAATCAAAGGGGTTAGTTCACTCAAAAATGAAAATTCTGTCATTAATTACTCGCCCTCATGTCGTTCCAAACCCATAAGACCTTCGTTCATTTTTGCAACACAAATTACGATATTTTTGATGAAGTCTGAGAGCTTTCTGACTCTCCATAGACAGCAAGGGTCCTTACACGGTCAAGGCACAGAAACGTAGTATAAGGACATCGTTAAAACAGTCCATCTGCCATCAGTGGTTCAATCTGAACTTTATGAAGTGATGAGAATACTTTTTGTATGCAAAGAAAATAAAAATAACTTTATTCAAGTCGTTATTTAACATAAACGGCGTATCCGTGTGGTGCGGCTGACACAGAACAGCGTACGCAGTTTGCGTTCAGCGGATATTCTCCAAAATGGTGCTACTGTGACGCAGATGCAACGAATTGTTGAATAAAGTCGTTATTTTTATTTTCTTTGTGTACAAAAAGTATTCTCATCACTTCATAAAGTTCAGATTGAACCACTGATGGCAGATGCACTATTTTGACGATGCTTTTCATACTTTTCTGGGCCAAAATATCTTAAATTGTGTTCTGAAGATGAACAAAGCTTTTACGGGTTTGGAACGACATGGGGAAAAGTGATTAATGACAGAATTTTCATTTTGGGGTGGAGTAACCCTTTAAGTATATCATAAAACATTGTTGACAATATCACATGACGGATACAATTGGAGACCACTGGAAATGCAAGTTTAGCATTTTATAAACAATGTTTGAACTGGAACTTGATAATTCAATCTCAACCTGTTCTGCACGTTACTCTATACTTCACTTTCATTCATTTAATTTCTTGTCATTTCCAGTCTTCCTGTGAAGAAATCCTGAACGAGGGTCGACGGTTCAGATGAAGGGAACCTACGCTTCCAAGACTCATGTATGAACAACTTCGAGAATCCATGTACAATTTGAGCTTTTTTTCAAATCTCAACATGGAACTTGGACCGAACATGCAGCAAAAGGAAAAAAAAAAAGTAGTAGTTTCCCCAAGCTGGCACATGGCAAGCGATACTAAAAGCACACAAACACTTGGAGCCCTGCTCTTAATTTAGATTGTATAGTTCTCTTAGTTTCACATTGAAATGTTAGGCATGAGTGCATGAATCTTTGTTCTTTATTTTCAAATGATGTACAAGAGTTTTTTTTTTTGCAGTACCATGTCAGTTGTAGATGACAGAATTCACATTTTTGATGTGAACTGTCCTTTTAAATAACATTTCACTTGACTATTGACTAGAAGTCTGTAACAATTGTTATTAATGACAGCCCTGTCTTTGTATTAATTTTTTCCCATGTACCTGAAAATGTTTTGAATCTTGACTGTTTCACAATGAAGTTTATCTTTGTGACCACTATTTGGTGTAACACCAATATTGTACAAGTAGCTGCTCATGTTTTCTTCTGCCTGGTGCCGTTTAAAACTAAAACACGTTGTTAAATTAATTGATGTAATAATATTTTTGTCTTCACCTGTTAAAGGCAAATAAAAGCTACTGAACGCACTTTTAAGAATGTTTACATGAGGTAAAAATAAACTATGTTCAATTTGTATATATTGTGCTGGATTTATTTGCTACTAAAGATAGGCCTATGCTATAATTTTTTTGAAATTTCTGCAAAACGGATTGTCCGTTTATGGTACAGAAGAAAATGTAAATCTACAGAATTTGATTTAATCATGTCAAAGGAAAAGAAACTGCACTGCAGCAGAACACAACACTGACTGAGGATCCAGTTTATAACACAGTCCTTTGAGAGTTTGAGTGACACTGATCCTCCCGACTAAATCATGACATTTGCATACACTGTATCTGCCCTACAAAGACAAAAATGTTGTCTTTGTGGTAAGTATGGAAACACTGGAACTGGGAAAATTAATTAAAATATTTTTGATTAAATTCTGATTGTTTTGAAGCAATATTCAGACCTTATTGTCTTTGAATCTTAAGTTTTACATTTATCAGCAACGTTTTATTATTATTATTATTATTTATTTATTTTTATTATTACTAAAGATAGTGGATATTTCAGTCTGTATATTGTATTATTGATGTGTGTGGAGTAAGTGTTGTATGTTTTTATGATTGGTGTTTTCTAGTTGTGATAGCTGAGAGTCTGTGGACAGCTGTTGCTGATAGACTGATGCTTTGATGTGGCATTATGAGGCCCGGCTAAAGGCTAGTGAGGATAAAGGAGTGAGACATGGTGGGCAGAGAGGTTTAACTGTATTTCTGAGAAAACCAAGCTGATTCCAGACAGTTGTTGTTGTTACGGTTTGTTTTTCTACTGTAGTGCATCGAAATCAGGATTAATGTAGGCTATGCAACGGATACATCAACTGTTACTTCAAAGACTTTTTAACCCGCTAAAGAGCGCTTAACATTTTCTGTGGGTGCCCTCTAAAGATACATTTACATTTTCTGTGACTTATTAAGTTGTGTAACCATGTCTGCCTTTCAAAATGTTTGTATAGCTTTTCCTAAAGCTTATCATTGAATCTGCACTGTTTAGACTTGAAAGTCTGTTTAAAAGATCATCATTCAAAGATATTCAGTGATGTGCTTAACATTTAACATTTTGGATTTTCCAGGTGTATTCAGTTCACATTAATTGCTAAAACACATTTAACAAGACTTATAAATCACTTTTTGTCTGCATTAGATCAATATTGCAGTACGCTTTTTTGTTTTTCTTTTTTAAGAAGAGCTCCATGAAGAAGTATGTTATGTTTAAAACAATATTTTAAAAGGACCTTGTTGAAGTTTAGGGAAGTGTATTGAAAAATGCTCTTGGGCCCACAGAGATCACATGAATTGTTTTTGCGCATCCCTGCTATCTTTTGTCTAACTGTGTATCTCTCACACAGTAATAAACAGCTGTGTCGTCAGTCTTCAGGCTTTTCACCTCTAAATACAGCATGTTTTTGCTGGTGTCTTTAGTGATGGAGAACTGGCCCTGTAGAGACTGAGCAAAAACAGTGCTAGTGCCACCATCAATACGCCCAATCCACTCCAGTCCTTTCCCTGGTCTCTGACGAATCCAGTGCAACCAGTAATAAGTCATTGAGATTCCAGACACGGAGCAGGACAGAGTCACTGAGTCTCCAGGCTTTTTCACCACAGAATCTGAGGAGGTCAAAGACTGACCACTAACAGCTGAAAAACATGGAAAATTAGAGCAAGATAATTAGAACAGTAAAATTACAGTAATAATCTACAACAAATGGGAGTTTCTCACATTAAATAATCATCAGTAGGAGTATCATCTCTATTAACACACTAAAACAGTTTTAGGTTCAACTGCAGCTGTTTTAGTCACTGGACACATACTAAATGAACATTCAGTTCATAAGACTTTCATGAGTCTGGGAGACGTTGACCCTTCCCACAAAATAATTTGCATCTTTGCAGGTTTGCAGCCCTGTAGTTTAACGCATTTTTATATGCATAAAAACATGTTTTCATAAGAATGTTTTTGTATGCATAAAAATATTTGTATAACATTGATATTTGTTTGTTAGTTTTGGATGTAAGGAGCTTCAAGAACTGGTTGTCATTGGATTTGCCTGTCATTGTAGGCTTGTTTTATATTTTGGAGCTGAGTT
This sequence comes from Onychostoma macrolepis, assembly GCF_012432095.1. Lineage (NCBI taxonomy): Eukaryota > Metazoa > Chordata > Actinopteri > Cypriniformes > Cyprinidae > Onychostoma > Onychostoma macrolepis. The sequence continues at coordinate 34,499,939 of NC_081157.1, read as the reverse complement.
ATATTTGCACTTAGTGCATCGTGGTGAATGTTTTTTTTTTTTTTTTTTTTGAACTGTGTTTTTATTAAACTTGTTATAGATATAACAATATACACATACCATTTACTTGAAACATTAATATATATTTAAAAAAAAGAAATAAGTAAATAAATAAACAAGTAATGGTTAAGTAACCTTACAGAATGTAACAGGCAATGGGAAAATAAATGTTTAAGGCCCCCGACAACATTTCAAAGACCAAGCAAATATGTTTCGATTAGTGCCCAAGTCTGTTGGAAAATGTCCGATTTCAGCTGTAAGTCCGCTGTCATTTTCTCAAATATATATATCTGATTCAGTCTCTGTGTCCATTCTGTCAAAGTAGGTTGGCACACCTTCATCCAGTTCACAGTTATTATCTTCCTCGCTGCCATTAATAATATATGTAGAACAAATAGGTGAGACTTACTAAACTGATCAGGGGGGAAACCATCAAGCAGAAAAAATACTGGGTGCATTGGTATATCATATCCTAAAACTTTGCCAATCTCCCTTTTAACCTTTAAAATTTAGCGACCACTAATGGAACTCTGAAGAACCTCATTTTGATCTTCCAGTCAAACTCCTTCCGTATTTGACTGTTTATACCCTTGTGACAGCTGGCACATATATTTGTCCACATCTCGTCCTCTATTATAGTATTTAACTCTAGTTCCCAATTTCTTTTGGTATGGAATGAGTCATCAGATTTATCTTGCATTAGTTTTCTGTATGAATGGGCTCATGATTTTTAGTAGGCAAACCATGTTCAATAATATCAGTAAAATATTTTTCTACATTTGTTGGAGATCTTTTAATTATATCCCATTGTTTATGGCTTGTGATATAGTGTCATAGTTGTAAATATCTAAAGAAATCATTAGATTTCAGTATAAACCTATTAGATAATTGAGAAAAAGATCTTATGGTCTCCCCATCAAAAAGTTGATTAATTATTTTTAAACTTAAATTTATCTTTATTGTTGTGATGTATTGTTCTTTGTCGTACATGTATTTGTATAACTGGGCTGCCTATCTTGGCCAGGACACTCCTGGAAAAGAGATTTTTAATCTCAGTGAGGTTCTCTACTGGTTAAATAAAGGCAAAAAAACAAACAAAAAAACATTCTTTTCCAATCTGCTAAAGACACTATCTGATACAGAAGGAAGAAAATATGGGTTATCTTTAATGGGTATTGCACGTGATAAGGCTATCGCTCCTCTGAATGTTTTTTGTACTGTGGACCAGATTTTTAGTGTGTTTTATCTATATATTTGTTTTCTTCACTCCCTTTTGTGCTTGCAAATCCATGAATGGCAGAACTTTCAGAGACACTCCAGGAAGTGAATTATCTTCGATACTAACCCATTCTGCCTCCTTATCAACACCAAGCCAAGCAGTGATAGCCCTAAGCTGAGCAGCCCAATAATAGTATCTAAGATTAGGAAGGTTCAACCCCCCACCCTGTCTTTATCTGACATAAGCATTTTTTTCTTATTCTTGGTCTTTTATTTTGCCAAACAAACTTTGAAATCAATTTTTCTAATTTATTAAATGCTGAGACCGGAACCCAAACTGGAAGGGATTGAAATAGGAAGAGAACTCTCGGCAATATGTTAATTTTCACGGTTTCTATCCTACCAAACATAGAGAGAGGTAGTACTTCCCATCTAGCCAAGTCTTTTTTTATCATTTCAAAAAGCTGTGTGTAGTTAGCCGTGTATAAACGTGATGCCTCGTGGTGAATGTTAAGTTGAATATTTGAATTATTTAAAAACTTTTTTTTTTTTTTAAATGTTTAACCGTGACAATATCTATACAAAAGTTTACATTTATGCATTAGGTTGATGCATTTATCCAAAGCAACATACACTATATTGCATTCAAGGTATACACATTTTAACAGTTAACACAAAACAAACTACCTTGGCATTGCTAGCGCCATGTGCTACTGTTTAAGCTACAGCAAGAGTTGATGAAGTTATGTGGTACAAAAGTTATTAGAAAAAAAGATTCCAGTCCATTATTAAAAATAATTCAACCTATTATTAATATAAGAGAATGTATGGTACATTTGCAAGTATTTTAGATTTGTAAGTATGATTTGAAATAAAGAATCATTTTAATAGCGACATTTTTTTTTTTTACTTTAGACCTTATATCACTTCAGAGGATCTTCTCCTTGTTCAGCTTGCGTAACTTGGATGTCCACCCCATTTCTCATGATGAGTTTTTGAACAGCTGCTTGTATTAGTGCTTTCACGGTGTTTCTGTTGCACAGTAATACACTGCAGTGTCTTCAGTCTTCAGCTGATTCATATGCAGATAGAGATTAGAGCTGTCCTTAGATGCTGTGAATCTGCCCTGCACTGACTGAGCTGAGCTCTTAGACGAATCTGAATAATAATAAATAATCCATTCCAGTCCTTTTCCAGGTGCCTGACGGATCCAGTACATGTAAGTGCCACTAACAGAAAACCCACTGCAGGCACAGGTCAGTTTGTAGGAAGCACCTGGAGACAACTACTGACTGTTCAGACTGTGTGAGCACAACCTGACAGTCAATACCTGCAGATAAACAACATTTAAAATAGAATTATGAATATGTATTTATTTACACTTAGAACACAGTTTGTTTTGTTCGGGGAATTTACTTACAAGACACAGCAGCCAGCAACAGCAAGAGAAATGAAGTGAACATGGTTTATATGAAGGCTGAACTGGTGGTGAGTCCTCCACTCAACAGTGTAGCTGCTTAAATATGAAACAGACATCAGTTCATTTGCATTGAAACCATGACTTAGTGAAATCAGTGAAATCATTGGAGTTTTAGTACACTGAGGTTCATTTCATGGACAATAGTACCACCTATTGATACGAAAATAATATTGTACAAAAATATACTCTGAAAAAAATGATACTAAGTTTTTTTAAGGTAAGTAGCAGTCAATTTATTTTAGCATCACTTAAAAAATGAAAACATGTTGAAAGTTAGTCAGATAAATTTGTTTATTTAAATGTAGCTAAAATAATTGATTGCAACAACTTACCTTTAAAAATTTAGTAAATTCAATGAATCATTACATACACTGGGAAAAAAATTACTCTAATAAATTTTTTAAGGTAAGTGGTTGCAATCAATTTTTTTTTGCACAGCGCTAGTCATTTCAGTCACTGTGGCTCTCTTGCACAATAATACACAGCAGTGTCTTCATTCTTCACATTATTCATCTGCAGATACACCTGCTTCCTACTGTTGTCTCTGGAGATGGTGAACCATCCTTGGACAGAATGAGAGTAATATATAGACTGGGGTTTATATCTGAGCAATGCCAGCCATTCCAGCTCTTTTCCAGTCTTCTGTCTGATCCAAGCCATCCAGTTAGCCATACAAGAGGCAGTACATGTCAGTTTATGGCATGGATAGCGGAACGTACCAAAAGAAGGGGGGGCCGAGGGGGGGGGGGCATTCGCACACTAGCACAATGAATTAGAAGCAGCATTATAATGCATTTTAAATGTACCAAATCCTTGTTATTGTACTAAATAAAGTGTGTGAGATTGTACATTTTACAACCTAGTCTACATTTTAATATTAGAAACAGTTAGTAATCGAAGCCAGATATTAGCCTATTTATTAAGACTCTGGATAATTGATTTTTAGAATAGAGATCACAGTTCTCCCAAGATTCTGAAGCAAAACATTAGACAAATACAAAATAATATGTAGGCTAATTCACTTAAGTTTCTTACAAAATGTTTTATTTAAATTAGTGTAAAATGTTATAAATGAGTCAATTAAAATAAAAATATGTAAAAATTATTTGAAATAGATGAACTTGTTTCGTTTTTGAACGAATCTCTTGATTGAATGATAGACATCAGATACATTTTAACAGTCACTGTTAGCTTCCTTCTGGCATAATGTAACATTCAACCTGGTCTCATAAAAATACGTACCTCTGCGCACTTTTTGTGCGACACCATTTTACGTACCTTGCTGCACGTTTCGCCGCAGTTTCAAATAGAAATGTCCACTGAGTGGCGCTAAAACACAGGTTCAATATGTGAACACTGGCATGTTTTTATTACGTAGATATTGGTCCTTATTGCTGTTTTATTATTACGTTGCTGCAGATATTTATTGCGGCGTTTCAGAATTCAAATATCCGGGGACTGTCGCTAAAGGTTATGCTCTATCGTGTTGGAAATATGCCCTACACCAAATCCAACCCTAAACCTACCTGATAGTGTTAACAAATGCAAAACTGATATAAAAACGTATTAGCTGATACAACTGTGCCATTTGAACTTCCTTTTACGCAGATTTTAACTGCTTTGTCGAACCGTATACAAATGTCAAAATGACCTTGCAGTGATAGAATCACCATAAAGATGAAATACCAAAAGCTTTGCGACTCCATTGTCAACATGTTTGCTAGATATAAATGCCGAACATTAGATATTATTTGACCGGACAGTGAACAGTTCAGCTGAATTTGTGTGTTATATAGAGCTCAATTAGCACATTTGCATAGGCTGCTTTCTCTGTCCTTGTATAATATGATCTCTTAGAGTAATGTGGCTGATCATGTGACGAGGAGGAGTTACTCAGATGATTCTGCTAAAGGCAAAGATAACAATGAAGATGATGTCTGGAATAGCTCATTGTGGACGCAAATTTTGCCCTGATTTCTTTTCTTCCGGTAATTATAATGATCTCGGTACACTGGTTTTTGATTATTTGTCAGAACTTATAAGTCAGTGAAGTAATTGTCTGATAATTGTGTTAAATCTTCAGAAACAGGACGTTTGATATTTAAGTAAGTGACTCCCTCTTGTGGTGTGCTGCTGCTAAAATACTCTATATTATCTGTATAATATAAAATATTAGCATAGTGATGCATTTCTACAGTTTGATACAGTTTAAATGTCAATATAATAGTTCTATTTATTGCTAAAAAAACTTAGGCGCAAATTGTACAGTAAACTGTGTACAGTTAGAACACTTTTTACATTACCACACAAAAACTAACTCTTGTATTTTTTGTCATGTTGTATTTATTTTATTAGTTCACTAAAGGAATAATGATCATTAATACCCATAAATAGTTTATTTTTCCACAATTTGTAAAGTCTAGAAGTGTTTTACTATTTCACTATTCACTCAGTCAGGAAGACACTCATTCATTCACATACTCAATAATCAACTTACTTATATTCAATTGCTAATTATGCTGTCAGATGCAGTTATGGCCTCCATCAGTTTATCTCCAATAAGCTTTGACAGCATCTCACATAACAGGTTCATTGTTGATACAGTGTGTTTTATCTGTACCCCACTGACCACTATGTACATTTCTTTAAATTACAACAAAGGTCAACATGTTATGAAATATGGCAAGATCACAAATGTCAAAGTTCCATTTTATGGTCAGAAAATAAGCTATTCAGCACTATAGGGAGATGGTGAAGTTCTTGTCCCTAAAATAGACTTTGTTCAATATCCTCAGATTAGAGAACTGTACATCATTTAAATTTTCCACAATTGAAGAGGACATTACTATGCATAAATTAAAAATCATGGGTCAGGTGTGATGCACACAAGCTATTTAACATTTTTAAATTGTCATCCGTAACAGAGAATAATAATGTAAAATATCATAACATTACGGCCACTTTACTATTGTGTATTAATATGTCTGAATGTGATCTTGAACATGAAGCAGGTCATTCATTGTGTGTTCATAACTGTGTTGATGAGCTGCAGATCTGTTTTTGTCAGTTTTCACACTGAACTGATCCACTGTGTCTGTCTTTGCACAGTAATACACAGCTGTGTCTTCAGTCTGCAGGCTGCTGATGTCTAAGTACAGCTCATTTCGGCCCGTGTCTCTGGAAATAGTGAAGCGACTCTTGAAGGAATTCCCAGAGTCTATTGATCCACTGCCCCATATGATCCCGATCCACTCCATGGCTTTTCCAGGAGGCTGCCTGATCCAAGCTGTGCCATAGTCTGTGAGGGCATATCCAGAGATCTGACAGGACAACCTCACCGACTGACCAGGAGCTTTAGTCTGTGCAGGAGACGAGCTCAGTGAGATGCCAGAAACATCTGTAAAAGAGAATAGGATTCAGGATTCAGGATTCAAGATGGCGGCTTGTTGGTAGACATGTGCACTGGTCTGTCTTTAATTGTTTTAATTGTTTGATCTGAAGTGCTTTTATCCAAGTATTTTCATTGCATATATTAAGTGTTTTTACGTAATTTTTATTGCTGCATTTGGTCAGAAAGCGTTTTCAAAGAGAAGAAAAATAATGCCTATTCTCATTTATTTAATTTTTTTGTGCTGCTATACGATCCTTCGGATCCCTGGGACTGGCGTGTCTTTTGGTGGCGTGGATGATATTGCCAATAACAACGAGAGCAATCATGAGATATCTGTGCTTTGTCATCAGCCACAGCGACCAGATCTGTATGCTGGAACTGCATCGGGATTGCTTGGGAATCAAGGCCCGACGCTCCGGCTATTCTGGAGAGATATGTCTCGTGGATTGCTGTTCTCTCCTGGAGAGGCTTCGCGTGGACTGCGCTGCCTGTGGACTCGTGGGAAGGGGAGATTGTCGGCCTGTGCGATGCCTGCTTGTGGCGCGGATTCGGCTGAGGGCTCAAAGAGGAGATCATGGTTGGTTTTCATTTTGCTTTTTTATCGGGTAATGTTCACCCTCACCCGGGCCCAGCGTTAACCCAACTTCAAACCCCGATGAACTTAAATCTTCAAATGGATTACGGTTCCTCCATTTAAATGTGCGTAGCCTGATAAATAAAATGGATTCTTTAAGAATTTGGGCAGATACGACTGATGCAGACATAATAGTCTTCACTGAGACATGGTTAAAAGCATCTGTCACAAATGATATGATTAACATTAATGCCTATAATGTCTTTAGATCTGATCGTGCAACAAAAGGAGGGGGAGTCGCAATGTGAAGTCTAATTTAAATTGTTCCTGCATACAGTCATTCAGTAAAGTAAATTGCTTGGAATTGCTGGTACATTTGGTTTCTGGCTCTGACATTATTGTGGCTGGATGTTATCGCCCGCCTTCATCATCTTCAAGTGAAGCATACACTTTACTTGCAGAATCTTTTCATGATTTGATCAAATATGAATTGATTTTACTTGGCGATTTGAATTGGGATTGGTTATCGTCGCTCTCCGACTCTTTTAAGGAAGTTTGTGACTCTCTCCGCTTGGTACAGCTGATCAACTCAACTCGGATCAATCAAAAGGATTTGGACAAATCAACTTTATTGGATTTAATTTTAACTAACGTTCCTCACAGGTATTCTGCATCTGGAGTTTTTTGTAATGATATTAGTGATCACTGTGCAGTTGTCTGCGTGAGAAACTGTAAAACTCCTAGATTTTTAACGCGATTTATTTATAAGAGAAACTTCAAGCATTTTAATGAACAAGCTTTTTTACGTGATATTTATTTCAGTGATTTTGGTGTTGTTTCATGTATACCAGATGCTAATTTGGCCTGGGACTATTTTAGATCAACATTCTTATCCATATGTGATAAACATACTCCAGTTAAACGATTTAGGATAAGTGGTAAAGATAATCCATGGTTTAATGATACCGTTTCTACTTTTATTAAACAGAGGAATGTTGCATGGGCTAAGGAAATCAAATAATTCTTCTGATTGGATTTCTTATAGAGCATTACGAAATAAGTGCACAAAGTTAATTAAAAGTGCAAAGTGCGATTATTATTTGTCTATGATAAATGAAAATCAAAATAATCCTGTAAATTTTTGGAAATTGGTTAAAGCCCTATTCGGACGGGACTAGTTTTACAGGGGGTCGTTAGAGAAATGTGTGTTTCACAGACGTACTTGGTGATTTCAATCCCGTCCGAATCTGCCACGTCTGTGTTTTTCTCACACAACCTCTGTAATAATTCCAGAGCAAATTACCTACTGTTTTTCAGCAAACTCAGTGATCCTCTGAGAAAACTAATCCCGTCCGAATGCGATGTCTGTGATTGCCGGTGAGATTTTTCTTCACAAAGCGTTTCCTTGTGTGTTTTGGCCAACGTGAATTACCGTAGACGCTCTTACCGCGCTCATGTTTGATATATTTGCCTCCCGGCAAGGAAAAAATAAGTAAATAAATTATAAACAATAATAAAATCAAGAGTCAGAACCATTCAGACTGGCTATTGTAATATCTGCGTCAGGTAAAATTACTCGCGTTCATTTCTGCACTCAATTACATAATGTTTTAATTACATGCACCTTTATGAAAATTAAACACAGGTTTATTACAAATAAATAACTAAAGTAAAACTAAAGCAACCACACATGGTTCTGCTATACTAGCCATATAGCTTCACCATGGTATTTGTAGTAAAACTGTTATACTAATGGTAATCAATCCGAATGACTATAACGTTATTGGACAGAATGCATCTGGAACCAAAATAGGAGCACAACTTGACTACTGTCAAGCAACAAACATAACTACACTAACGTACCTTCAACTAACGTTAAAACGAGACCTCAAATGTAAAAATCATAAACATTAGGCCTAACGGTCCCAGGGCTCGCAAAATCGCTAGCCCGATGTCCCGGGGCTATTGTGTTTTCCAGTCGGGCTACCAAAATGTATCACTGCCTGCACGACGGGCTGCTTAAATACAGATCTCCCGCGGGTCTTTAAAAACTCTTAAAGTGAGTTGTATGAAAATTAAGGCCATAACAAGTTTTAAATACGTTAAATGGTATAAGAAATGTCTTAATTATAATTTCAAGAGGTCTTACAGTTGGGGACGGAAAGACAAGAGTCGCGCGATACAGCAGGATTAAACTTCAAAAGGCAATGATGTCATTGAATAAATAATGAAGTCAAAACGCGGCGCGGATGTCTTTATGTGAATGTATCTGAAGGGAACCGATCGTCCTCAGAAAGAGTCTTTGGCATTTTAATTTAATTGTACCTATAATTCCTGATAAAGTAGCTTTTATGAGCGCGGAGCTGCTTTGTGTACAGCGTTTCCGGGGAAACCGCAGTATTTCAGCGCTCCTAAAGCGCCACCTCGTGGCAGAGAATGAATCTGCATTTCCAATAAGCCTTTCTTGCTGTTTATGCTCAGATCAATGCAAATATCAACTCATGTTTTTACGCAGCAAACACAGAGTTGTAAATGAGAAATAAGTTGATGTGCCTTCTAAAAATCTAAACAATTAAGACAATAATATTTATACGTTTTAAATTAACATAATTTATATGCTCGATTGATCCCTTTTCATAAAAACGGTCTATAGCCTGAAACGCTGTTGTATAAGATTTTAGTTTTTGTGAAAACCTGTATCTGAACTGTAAATCATGTAATTTTATGGCTCAAAACTGTATGTTACCATAGACATTGTCTAACCCCGCTCATTCTGTGTTCATTTTACTTGTGCAGCTCTTAAAATGGGTCATAAATTGCCTTAAATGTATTTAAAAATTCTGCAGATACCCTGTAAATAGTGAAATAAAATTCCTTCCTTCATATTTGTTGATATTTGTGTATTGAAAATATTTTTGATTGACATTTAAACTCCTATCTGATTTTCTATATTTTAAAAATAAATTAATAAATAATAATAATAAAATAGTAATTTTTTTATTCGGGCTAGTTAAATTAATTTTCGGGCTACCAAAATCTGAAGAGTACCTGCCCAAAGAGCTACCAGGGATTTTGAAATTTTGCGAGCCCTGGGTCCGAGTCCAAGTTTAAAAACACACACAATCAAATTAGGCTTAATAACAACACTAACAACGACGGTCAAAACAAAGTTACAAATGCCAGAAACCAATATCGTTCAGAAAATATGCATTTTACCTGTTTATTTTTGATCCACATCCATGAACGATTGCTGAGTGTCGAGTGATTCCCGCCGCGCCGCTGCTCCACTGTGCCGTCTAGAGGAGAGGTGTCCTTCCGCCGCGCGGGATTTCCTCTAGTTCCAATATTTAAAATATTCATAGTTATCATAAATGTCCGTTTATTTTAACAAAGAATGTATAATTATATGATAAAATAAGTAATTCTTAAGGAAGGATGTGACTCATTTGGGACCAGATATCACCGTTGACCGTTTTTTTTATTCCTGTAAAAATACTATTTAAAAATTATAAAATTACTATATATATATATATATATATATATATATATATATATATATTTTTTTTTTTTTTTTTTACAGTGTACAGTTTCTAGCTCAGCAGGGAAGTTTTTCTTGATTTATGCTTGCATGATTTATGCTTTTTCCCAGATGAATGTCATTGCACTCATTAAAATAAAGGTACTTCCCTTTCGAGGGAACTTCGAACTGCGTCCTCTAGGGGTCGCTATGGGGAACGCCGTCAGCGTGACCCGTGTCTGAAGCATATATACAAAAACACCACATGTTGGCGGCGACAGCCTATGACGTCACTACCGCACGACCACAGTATAAAGGCGCCGGAAAATACGTCATTCTCTTCTTTCTTCAGTGACTGTTTTGTTTGAAGCGTGTATTCTACAGGTAAGAAACGATTTTCTACTATGGCGAGCACTAGCAAGGCGTTTAAGAGATGTGTGCATCCGTGTCCTCGTTATTTGACACCTGATGACACACACGTTCTTTGCGGACGTTCTTTTGTTTGGGCGAGGAGCACGCACGCGATGTCATTGAGGGGGCAATCTGCGTGCACTGTGAGCTTTTTTCTATGAGAAAGCTCCGCTCTCGTCTGTCTCTCTTTTCGAGGAAGGAGGGACAGCCGTCTGCTTCCCGCGGCTCAAGACCCACTGCTGCTGAGGCACGGAGGAGGATGGGCTCGTGGGGCTCGCAGGCGGAGCTGGCTCGTGAGTTAGAGAGGGGGCTTTCCTTCTCGCGCTCGTCGGCCGCGAACGAGAGTGAGTCGCTGGATGACGATGATGCGATCTCTCTGACATCATCTGATCCAGCGGCTAGTGCTCTGCTGGGTTATGCCCAGGAAGAGCAGGAGATGTCTGAGGGCGAAGAAGTTGAGACTGAGCCCTCTCAATCCTCCTGCCCTGCGTATGACGAACTGTTGGAGGTTATGGAACGTGCCACGGCGAGGCTTGACTTGCCGTGGAAGCGGGCCAAGATGGTGGGGCCGCGGGGTCGTCTCGATGAGCGTTATCTTTCTGGCCATAGCCCCCCAGCTCGAGTGAGCCTTCCATTTCTTCCTGATCTCCATGCGGAGGTTGAGAGGGAATGGAAAAAGCCGTTTTCCTTTCGCATTCATAGGTTTCAGCATACCAGTTATGCTAACATTGAGGGGATGCGTGAAAATGGCTATGAGGGGATGCCCCCTGTGGAAGAGACGCTGGCCAGCTATCTCTCTGTGGGCGAGACATCCTCTCTCAAGGCTCCCTCCTTGCCATCTAAGCCCCTTCAGGAAACATCTCGCTTAAATGGCAGGGCATACGCAGCAGCAGGTCAGGCTGTCGCTTCGTTGCACACGATGGCGGTGCTTCAGGCTTACCAGGCTGATCTGCTGAAGGACCTGGATAAGGGTCAGGGCTTGTCACCTGATGAAGTAGCTGAGCTGCGCCGCACCACGGATTTGGCTCTCTGTGCCACTAAGCAGGCCGCCACTGCTATGGGCAGGTCTATGGCGGCCATGGTGGTAACGGAGAGACATCTGTGGGTGAATCTGGCAGATGTTGGGAAGAAAGAGAAGGGCTTTCTTCTCGATGCTCCAGTCTCGCCTTCTGAGCTTTTCGGTACCTCCGTCGAGGCGGTGGTCGAGAAGTTTAGGAGGCGAGGCGCTCAGCGGCCTTCAAAACCTTCATTCCAAGAAGGTCCAGGTCTGAGCCCGAACAACGCAGGGGTCCTGGCCCATCTCCATCTGGGGATCAGAGATGGGCACAGAAGGCTAGTGTCGCGACTCGTGCCCCTCCCCCGCCTGCGGGTAGGGCTAGAGGGAGGCACGGGTCAAAGAGAGGTAGGCAAGACCTGAGGGAGGTGATCCAGACGAAGCGTTCTCAATGCTCTCGTCCGGACCAGAGTAAAAATTGAAACATCTACTCCCTTTCCTCGGGGGGCCTGTCATCTGCCCTTATCTTCCCCTCTCTAATTCCCCTGCAACCACCGTTTTTATTCCACCTGACCGAGGTTGGGTGGGGACCAAGATATAAACCTGCGCTTTAAAATCATTGCAGTCTCTATGCTGGACTTATGATGTTTTGGTGAAGTTCTATGTTTCATAGAAACTACCTTACTGATGGTCCGGACCCGACTCTTCGGATTTCGCCTGCGGGACTGATCCTCATGCGCAGGAACCATGGATGGGTGAGTACGATCCACTTCTACTGTTTACTGGTATTCATGTGTTCCACACTGGCAACACTGCGGTTCCAGGACCTGCGGGTCTTTTTACTTCAGTTTCTTTGGTTTGAGAAGGTGCATGGCTATCTGAGGATATCTATGTACTAGCTTAGGGACTGCTCCCCTTCTGAGGGTTTTTAAGTAGCAATCTCCCTGAGCCCTTGCCTAAAGTGTGCGTCTCCCCTGCTAGGGTTTAAGTACGAGCTGGCATTGCTCCCCTCACCATTGAGGGTCACCTATGAGCATGCTGCTCCCATCTGAGCGTCTGAGATTCCTCTCATGCTGAGAGTTGAGTTCTCCACTCTCCAGAGCTATGTTGTTGGTCGAGCTAGCATCGCTCCCCTCACCATTGAGGGTCACCTATGAGCATGCCGCTCCCATCTGAGCGTCTGAGATTCCTCTCATGCTGAGAGTTGGGTTCTCCGCTCTCCAGAGCTCTGTCATCTGCAGCCCCAGATTGTTAGGTCTCTCTATGCCTCCCTGTTGCTCTCCTTGTTGGTAGAGTTGGCATTGCTCCCCTCATCTTAGAGGGTCACCTATGAGCATGCCGCTCCCTTCTGAGCGTCTGAGTTCCCTCTCATGCTGAGAGTTGGGTTCTCCGCTCCCCTAGAGCTCTGTGTCCCATATGCTCTCCTTGTGGGTCGAGCTGGCGTTGCTCCCCTCACCATGAGGGTCACCTATGAGCATGCCGCTCCCTTCTGAGCGTCTGAGTTCCCTCTCATGCTGAGTTGGGTTCTCCGCTCTCCAGAGCTATGTTGTTGGTCGAGCTAGCATTGCTCCCCTCACCTTAGAGGGTCACCTATGAGCATGCTGCTCCCTTCTGAGCGTCTGAGTTCCCTCTCATGCTGAGTTGGGTTCTCCGCTCTCCAGAGCTATGTTTTTGGTCGAGCTAGCATTGCTCCCCTCACTTTAGAGGGTCACCTATGAGCATGCCGCTCCCTTCTGAGCGTCTGAGTTCCCTCTCATGCTGAGTTGGGTTCTCCGCTCTCCAGAGCTATGTTGTTGGTCGAGCTAGCATTGCTCCCCTCACCTTAGAGGGTCACCTATGAGCATGCAGCTCCCTTCTGAGCGTCTGAGTTCCCTCTCATGCTGAGTTGGGTTCTCCGCTCTCCAGAGCTATGTTGTTGGTCGAGCTAGCATTGCTCCCCTCACCTTAGAGGGTCACCTATGAGCATGCCGCTCCCTTCTGAGCGTCTGAGTTCCCTCTCATGCTGAGTTGGGTTCTCCGCCTCCAGAGCTATGTTGTTGGTCGAGCTAGCATTGCTCCCCTCACCTTAGAGGGTCACCTATGAGCATGCAGCTCCCTTCTGAGCGTTTGAGTTCCCTCTCATGCCGAGTTGGGTTCTCCGCTCTCCAGAGCTATGTTGTTGGTCGAGCTAGCATTGCTCCCCTCACCTTAGAGGGTCACCTATGAGCATGCAGCTCCCTTCTGAGCTTCTGAGTTCCCTCTCATGATGAGTTTGGTTCTCCGCTCTCCATAGCTATGTTGTTGGTCGAGCTAGCATTGCTCCCCTCACCTTAGAGGGTCACCTATGAGCATGCCGCTCCCTTCTGAGCGTCTGAGTTCCCTCTCATGCTGAGTTGGGTTCTCCGCTCTCCAGAGCTATGTTGTTGGTCGAGCTAGCATTGCTCCCCTCACCTTAGAGGGTCACCTGAGCATGCTGCTCCCTTCTGAGCTTCTGAGTTCCCTCTCATGATGAGAGTTGGGTTCTCTGCTCCCCTAGAGCTCTGTGTCCCATATGCTCTCCTTGTGGGTCGAGCTGGCATTGCTCCCCTCACCAAGAGGGTCACCTATGAGCATGCCACTCCCTTCTGAGCGTCTGAGTTCCCTCTCATGCTAAGAGTTGGGTTCTCCGCTCTCCAGAGCTATGTTGTTGGTCGAGCTAGCATTGCTCCCCTCACCTTAGAGGGTCACCTATGAGCATGCTGCTCCCTTCTGAGCGTCCGAGTTCCCTCTCATGAGGAGAGTTGGGTTCTCCGCTCCGCTAGAGCTCTGTGTCCCATATGCTCTCCTTGTGGGTCGAGCTAGCATTGCTCCCCTCACCTTAGAGGGTCACCTATGAGCATGCCGCTCCCTTCTGAGCGTCTGAGTTCCCTCTCATGATGAGAGTTGGGTTCTCCGCTCTCCAGAACGGTGTTTCAAATCCATGTTATGGTAAGTGCGCATGCTAGTCTCTGTGCACTTTCTGAAAGCCACGTTGTGGTAAGATCGCACACCAAGTGTTTTGCGATCTTTCTAAAATCCTGTATGGTATGGGTTACGCGCTGCGGCTTCGTGCCCTTTCTTTGAGTCGGTCAGGTCCCGGTTTTCACCTTGGGCCCCACTCTACCTATGTATCCCCAGTGATACTGACTTGAACAGGGTGTTGCTATCAAGGATCTGTTGAGACAATTCCTTCGGCAAGCTCATGCAGAGCAAGCAGTAGCCTACTATCCTAGGCACTTGGTCGTATCCCCTTAAAGGAATCTTTATTTTCTGATTCCAAGCCTTTGAGCTCTACCCTGGGTCCAGGAGGTCTGGCCCCTAACAGGTAAGTTCTGGGGTATGCAGCTCAGGTTTTTGGCCGAAGGGGATAATGTCACTGACAGCCGTCGAACCGTCCCAGGGGCAACTCCCTTAGCCGGGTAGAGTTGATACTTAGTGCTCGCATTTTTGTGCTGGCTTGCATTCCCCTCAGCATGGTGGCGTGAGTATTCCGTTCCCCATAGCGACCCCTAGAGGACGCAGTTCGAAGTTCCCTCGAAGGGAACGTCTCAGGTTACATATGTAACCATGGTTCCCTGAGTGAGGAACGAGACACCGCGTCCTCTAGGCTCGGTGCCATGCTTCGGACGCAAGCTTCAGACGAAGAAGTGAATGACGTATTTTCCCGGCGCCCCTTTATACTGTGGTCGTGCCGGTAGTGACATCATAGGCTGTCGCCGGCCAACATGTGTTTTTGTATATATGCTTCAGACACGGGTCACGCTGACGGCGTTCCCCATAGCGACCCCTAGAGGACGCAGTGTCTCGTTCCCTACTCAGGGAACCATGGTTACATATGTAACCTGAGACGTTCACAATGCCATAGAAGAACCATTTTTTTTTCTAAAAATAAAGAACCTTTAACATCCGAAGAACCTTTCTGTTTAACAAAATGTTGTTTGTGGTGAAAGAAGGTTCTTCAGATTATAAAAAGGTTGGAAAGAGATGGTTCTATAAAGAACCTTTGACTGAATTGTTCTTTGTGGAACCAAAAATGGTTCTTCTATTGCTGTGAAGAACCTTTTAAGCACCTTATTTTTAAGAGTGTAGTATCAGTGTTATGCTTATTTTGTGGGGTAAGGATTACAAGATGTTCAGCTTGCGTAACTCAAATATGTCCACCCCATTTCCCATGATGAGTTTCTGAACAGCTGCCTGTATTTGTGTTTTCACAGTGTGTCTCTTGCACAGTAATACACCGCAGTGTCTTCAGTCTTCAGCTGATTCATATGCAGATAGAGATTAGAGCTGTCCTTAGATGCTGTGAATCTGCCCTGCACTGACTGAGCTGAGCTCTTATAAGAATCTGAATGATAATAAATAATCCATTCAAGTCCTTTTCCAGGTGCCTGACGGGTCCAGTACATGTTAGTGCCACTAACAGAAAACCCACTGCAGGCACAGGTCAGTTTGTAGGAAGCACCTGGAGCCACAACTTCTGACTGTTCAGACTGTGTGAGCACAACCTGACAGTCAATACCTGTGGATAAACACAACATTTTAAACAGAATCATGAATATGTATTTATTTACACTTTTACTTTTTTTTGTTGAGGGAATTTACTTACAAGACACAGCGGCCAGCAACAGCAAGAGACGTGAAGTGAACATGGTTTATATGAAGGCTGAACTGGTGGTGAGTCCTCCACTCCACGGTGTAGCTGTTTAAATATGAAACGGACATCAGTTCATTTGCATTGAAACTTTCAATTAGCAAAATCAGTGGAGTCAGTGGAGCTTGAGACTATTGAGGTTCATTTCATGGTCAATAGTACCACCTATTGATATGGAAATAATATTGTACTTGAATGAATAAATGTGATTATTTTTCACAGCAGGCATGTGTGTATACCCCTCAGTTCCATCAAACAGATAGTGTTTTGTTTGTGGGAAAGTGGGTAAAGGACTTTGTAGAGCTTTAATGGGTTGTAGAATAGTAAACAGATCAGCACTTTTCCAATATCAGGTTGTTGTTGTCGATGCACTTCTTGCGAAACCAAGCTGATTCCAGACAGTTGTTGCTGTTATGTTTTGTTTTTCTAGTAGTGCCACAAAATCAGGATTACTATATGCAACGGATATGTCGACTGTTACTTCAGTGACTTTTTATTTTAGCTTTTCTTTATTAAACTTACAAATTCACTTTTTGCATACCATAAAAGTGATTTCACTATAATTACATCGATCAGCAGTAAGCATGTGAGGTCAACATCATGTCAACATCACACTCTACTTGTAAGGGCTACGCTACGTCTATTTTTTCCATGCTAGCAATAAGCATGTTGAAAATAATGCACTATAAGCATGTTTGCCAACACAATCTCAAAGTAGCCTTTTATAAAGAAAATCAAGGACTGAATTACTCGCCCACTGCTTTAAAACATTCATCTTTTGTTGGGTATGATTCAAGTTCAACGCATAATGGAAGACACACAGACACTTTATATTTAGTAAGTCTTTTTTTAAAAAACAAGAGTGGTCTAGAGTGGTCTAGAGTGGTCCAGGGGGTGGTTAGGTCCAGATTTCTTTTCAGTTGCTGATGGTGTATGCTGTAAAAAAGAAAAAGAAAAAAAATATCCATCTATGTCACACCCATATACTATTATCAGCAAAAATGTAGATTAGTCACGGAACAACTGACACAAATGAGATCGGTGGAGACATTAGTAAACTGATTTGATTTATTAATTTATTTACAATTTTTTTTTTTTTTTTTTTTATGTATTAAAATAAATAGGGATGTCCTGATCAGGTTTTTTGTGTCCCCAATTGTTTGGTGCACAATTCAAGTACATTAAAGTTATTAAAATCAATCCAATGTATACAGAGTTGTGCAGAGAGTGCAAGTAGGCTAATAGATGCATGTATATATAATATAATATAATAATAATAATAATAATAGTAATTTCTTACATTTATATAGCACTTTTCTAGGCACTCAAAGCGCTTTACATTGGGAGGGAGGGAGTGGTCTCCTCATCCACCACCAGTGTACAGCATCCACCTGGATGATGCGACGGCAGCCATAGTGCGCCAGAACACCCACCACACACCAGCTTACTGGTGGAGAGGAGACAGAGTGAAGAAACCAATCAGCAGATATGGGGATTGTTAGGAGGCCATGATGGTCAGAGGCCAATGGGTGAATTCGGCCAGGATGCCGAGGTCACACCTCTACTCTTTTCGAAAGACATACTGGGATTTTTAATGACCAAAGAGAGTCAGGACCTCGGTTTAACATCACATCCGAAGGACAGCGCTTTTTACAGTATAGTGTCCCCATCACCATACTGGGGGGCTAGGACACACACAGACCACAGGGTGAGCACCCCCTGCTGGCCTCACTAGCACCTCTTCCAGCAGCAACCTAGTTTTCCCAGGAGGTCTCCCATCCAGGTACTGACCAGACTCAGCCCTGCTTAGCTTCAGTGAGTAACCAGTCTTGGGCTACAGGGTGACATGGCTGCCGATGTAATATAGTACAATCTCTCTCTATGCACACAATATATAAATAATTATATGCATATTTATTTTTGAGCTGAAAAAAGTTAATTAGTCTAATATATTAAAATCTTTATTAGTAAAATTAATAAAATATTTCAGTCATTTTTCTTTACATATTTATTGACATAATATTATATTAGTAATATATTGATTTTTTATTAACTTCAAAATGATAATTTGTCGATTCGTCACTACAGGCATTCCACTAGCACTGTTACCTGCTACCTGTGCCGGGAATGTTAATTGTACTGATCAGTTTTCAAGTGGAAATGCAGCTGGAACTGTTTAATCAGATGTCAGGAAAGCATATGCAGTTTAACTTGCTGCTTGTTATTTTCAGATTTTGTACAGTACTGTAGTTGTATTTGTCACTGTGGTTTTCTTACACAATAAATAATATACAGCAGTGTCTTCATTCTTCAAATTATTCATCTGCAGATACATCTGTTTCTTGCTGTTGTCTCTGGAGATGGTGAAGCGACCCTGAACAGACTGAGAGTAGTATATACCACCACCACCACCAAAGATGTATGCCACCCACTCCAGACCTCCTCCTGCAGTCTGTCTGATCCAAGCTAAGTGTGGGTCACTACTAAATCCAGAGACTGTACAGGTGAGTCTGTGAGATCCTCCAGGTTTAATGACCACTGACTCAGACTCAGTCAGTGTTTGACACCAACAGACTGAAAAACAAACAGTTCAACATTAACATTTACAACAGAACACATGAATAAGTCTGATTATCAACAGGTTTTTAGGAGTCCTTCTTGCATTCTGTGAGAGCAAACATGAAGATAAAACCCAGTTTAGTATATCCATTGTTATGTTATGAAAAGTGGAAGCTGATGCATCAAAGTCACAAAAAAGTTTTGTGTCTGGAGATGAATAGAGTGGGGGCTTTTTGAAGAAGACAAATAAAAGTAGGTTTGCATAGGGTGCCCTCTAAAGGTACATTTAAATTTGCTGTGACTTACTAAACTCTGTAACCATGTCTGCCTTTCAAAATGTGTGTATAGCTTTTCCTAAAGCTTATCATTGAATCTGCACTGTTTAGACTTGAAAGTATGTTTAAAAGATCATCATTCAAAGATATTCAGTGATGTGCTTCTTACATTAAATAATCATCAGTAGGAGTATCATCTCTATTAACACACTAAAACAGTTTTAGGTTCAACTGCAGCTGTTTTAGTCACTGGACACATACTAAATGAACATTCAGTTTATAAGACTTTCATGAGTCTGGGAGACGTTGACCCTTCCCACAAAATAATTTGCATCTTTGCAGGTTTGCAGACCTGTAGTTTAACGCAGTAATCTGAATATTTTATATGCATAAAAACATTTTTTTATAAGAATGTTACACTGCATTGGTATTTGTGTATTGGTTTTGGATGTAAGGAGCTTCAAGAACTGTTTGTCATTGGATTTGTCTGTCATTGTAGGCTTGTGTTATATTTGGAGCTGAGTTATATTGGCACTTGGTGCATCATGGTGAATGTTAAGTTGAAGATTTGAATTATTTAAAAATCTATTTATTTATTTTAATAGCCTTACCTTGACAATATTTACACAAAATTTTACATTTATGCAATTGGTTGATGCATTTATCCAAAGCGACATACGCTATATTGCATTCAAGGCACGCATTTGATCAGTTCTTGCTTTGCATGGGAAGCAAACTACCTTGGCATTGCTAGCGCCATGTGCTACTGTTTAAGCTACAGGAAGAGTTGATGTTATGTGGTGAAGGAGTGTATGCCGAGCTGCCATATCCTTCATATTGATATTAATTATATTATTACATTATTTCTTGTTTGACTATTAATCAAGTTATGGCAAGAGTGAAATGTGTAACCTTATGTGCGCTTATGAGATATTAAAGAATCCTGCTTTATGCTGTACTTCTACTCTCTAAGATGAAGACTTCATAGTGTGTGTGTAACGAAGGCAAGGCGGCCTTGAAGTTCTGATAAGTGCTCTGTGTGTATGTGTGTGTGCTGGTAGCTCTCTCTCTGTGTGTTAGAAGACTGTCTCTGTCAGCTGCCGCCATCCTGACCAAAAATAGGTGTCCGGAAGACACCTGTCTTGTATGATCCCTGATCGCTGACGTCTGCCCAATCTGATGGAGATATCTTTGAAGCGTTTATGTCCATATGTGGAGATTGTCTAAGTTTATCTAGGTTTTAGAACCTATCAGAATTTTGATGACTTATGCATTGACGCAATTAGCAACCTCTGTTAGGGTATAATTGCTGGTGTTTTTGAATTGTACGCAGAGCGGCCTACGAACTCGATTGCGAGTCTTAAAGCTGACTTCTGCTGATGAAACTGCAAACTATCTTCCTCAGTAAGTGTTCTTCATTTTTATCGAATCTTTGACTTCTGGTCTTCATTCAACACACCTGGTCCGAGGGTCTTTACTGTAAATTCCCCTACAGTACAAAAGTTATTATAAAAAAAGAATGCAGTCCATTATTAATATAAGAGAATGTAGGCTATAAACCGAACAGATTCACTTCATACTGAGAAATACTGTGGAAAATAGATCAGTCAGTATAGATTTACAAGTACGATACATTTGCAAGTATTTTAAATTTGTTAATTTTGTAATTTTAATAGCAACATTTTTTACTTTAAACAGGACTTTAGACCTTATATCACTTCTCCTTGCTCAGCTTGCGTAACTGGGATGTCCGCCCCATTTCTCATGATGTGTTTTTGAACAGCTGCTTGTATTAGTGCTTTCACGGTGTTTCTGTTGCACAGTAATACACTGCAGTGTCTTCAGTCTTCATCTGATTCATATTCAGATAAAAATTTGAGCTGTCCTTAGATGCTGTGAATCTGCCCTGCACTGACTGAGCTGAGCTCTTATCAGAATCTGAATAATAATAAATAATC
This sequence comes from Onychostoma macrolepis, assembly GCF_012432095.1. Lineage (NCBI taxonomy): Eukaryota > Metazoa > Chordata > Actinopteri > Cypriniformes > Cyprinidae > Onychostoma > Onychostoma macrolepis. The sequence goes on along the minus strand of NC_081157.1, from coordinate 34,478,875 downwards.
CATTCAAGTCCTTTTCCAGGTGCCTGACGGATCCAGTACATGTTAGTGCTACTAACAGTAAACCCACTGCAGGCACAGGTCAGTTTGTAGGAAGCACCTGGAGCCACAACTACTGACTGTTCAGACTGTGTGAGCACAACCTGACAGTCAATACCTGCAGATAAACAACATTTAAAATAGAATTATGAATACGTATTTATTTACACTAAGAAAACAGTTTGTTTTGTTCGGAATTTACTTACAAGACACAGCAGCCAGCAACAGCAAGAGAAATGAAGTGAACATGGTTTATATGAAGGCTGAACTGGTGGTGAGTCCTCCACTCAACAGTGTAGCTGTTTAAATATGAAACGGACATCAGTTAATTTGCATTGAAACCTTGAATTAGCAAAATCAGTCACTGGAGTTTTAGTCCAGTGAGGTTTATTTCATGCACAATAGTACCACCTACTGAGATGGAAATAATATTGAACATTCAGAACATTTAGAAGTGTTTTTTTGTTTGTTTGTTTTTTACACCGCTGGCACAAGAATGCAGCTATATCTGAGTTTGTCCACATGTTATGGTGAAATTGGGTACAGCACTGTATTTTAGTCATGGGAAGAGTCCTATTGCAGCTGTGTCTTTAGTCTCTGCAATGTTATTTTGTTAAGACAGACCCTAGAGACCTATTGGCTTGTTTTGTTTTTTTTATGTTACAAACATTACCAAACAACAGAATTATTATTGTTGTATAATTATAATAATATAATTATTGTTGAATTAGTATTCAAATATTATAATCTCTAGAAATGCTCTTATATGTAGCTACTGTCTTGGCAGGTTTTGTACACAGTGCTATTCATTTCAGTCACTGTGTCTCTCTTGCACAATAATATACAGCAGTGTCTTCATTCTTCAGGCTGTTCATCTGCAGATACACCTGCTTCCTACTGTTGTCTCTGGAGATGGTGAACCTTCCTTGGACAGACTGAGAGTAATATGTAGACTTGCTATCATGTGTGATCGATGCTAGCCATTCCAGCTCTTTTCCAGTCTTCTGTCTGATCCAAGCCATCCAGTAGTTAGCCATATCCAAACCAGAGGCAGTACATGTCAGTTTATGGGATTCTCCAGTTTTCAGGACTACAGCCTCAGACTCAGTCAGTGTTTGACACCAACAATCTGCAAAATAAAACATGATCACTGTGTGTTAATTCAGATAAAAGCAGACTGGAAACTAAAAACTGGAATCATTCATTGAGAAGCCAGCAACAGTATTTTGAATCCCAAGATTCTGTTCTCCATAATTGTGTACTGAAATATTGAGATGTACAGTGATACAGAACTGATTATGAAGGGTTCAAGAGGATGATGAATTTGCATAATCTAATATTTAAATAGTTGAATATTCAGTTGGGGATGTCTTGTATTTAAATAGGGGCATCATATTACTCATATGCATTTTATGGATCCATACAAGGCATAGAGAGTAATGAGCTCAAAGCTTTCTATATTAAGTGCTGATTTGAATTTATTCATTCCATGTGTGTCTTGTATTTTTCTGGTATATTTAATTGACGGTTAATTAAACAAATAATAATCTATGTATACATATGGTGTCATATTCAGTTTTTTTTTTATAATTTTTTTTTTTCATATTCAATTGAATTTACTCATAATTTTGGCCTTTTTTTTTTTTTTTCAATTGTAAATATAAAGTCTATGATGATTAAGGTCTTATCATGGCATTCAGTGACCAAACTACTAATATTAGACCAAAGTATTTGTGCACTAATTTAAACTGGCATGCTTGTATACCAAACACAGCCGTGTCCTCAATTTGCAGATTTTGTCTTTTAAGATATACTGTGCTTGTAGTATCTCTGGAGATGGTGAACTTATTTTTTAAGTAAATCCTTGTAATTCTAACACCAGTACGGATCATGCGTCTAGGAAGGTGCCCTAGAGCCATCGCTGAGAACATAATCAAATCTCTAAATTCTGGCTGCTTTTTTCCATATAAGAAAATGAAGGTGATCTGATTCTGTCATACTCCAAAAGTACGAAATAAATAGCATTAAATGTAATATTAATGACTTGTGCACTTCTTTTGTGTTCTAAGGAAGACAATCTGGAAAGTTTCTGAACACATAATGACACAGTGATTTGCTTTTTGGTTATTTCTGGGTGAATTATGTCTTTAATATGAAATAATCTGCTCTTAATGTATCTCATGAGCATTATTAGCATTCATCTGAGATCCATCATTAAGAAGAATTCCAGACAACTGCTGATATGTTGTTGTTTTTAACCTGACTTTATAACTTGAAATTGTTTAAGAATAAGAAAGAGTGCAAATAAATAAATAGTATCAGTGTAATTTAATCATTTGAAAATAAAAATGTAAATAAATCACTTTAAAATACTATTATTAAAAAATAATAATAATTAATTAACCTTCTGATGCATAGTGGTCACTACAGTGGACAGATATTTGGAAGCCATTTTGAACCATTTAAGATATTGCATCATGTCCCAACCACCAACTGGCGAACCCCCAAATTTAATTGTCTTTTTATCTTTTTTTTTTTTGTTTTGAGATATTGCATAATATATTAAAAATGGCGGAGGGAAAAGGGGATGCACCATGTACCTGTTAAATATTTTTATTCTCAGAAAACCAGACAGGTACAAAAAATATTTTTCAGTTAAATACACTGTAAAAACTAAAGGTTCCTGGAGGCACCTTTTGGGGTTCTTCACTTTGCCACACCAGCGGAACCCTCTGTAGAGCCTCTAGGCACCGTTTTAAAAGGGGTGGTTCTCTGAGGAACTTTAACGGTTCCTGGAGGAACCCTTTTATTAAGAATGGTCAGGAACCACCTTGGGTGCTTCGAGGCACCATTAAATATTTAAGCACCCCCCCCCCCCCACTCCTCCCACTAGTTTATTGTTCTTGCTATTGACATTTTTAATAATTTTAATAAACAAACTGAAAAACTAAAACAAGTGCATATCAAACATTGTTTATTGATAAACAACAACAATATCCATAGTTTCAAATAATCACCTTAAATAGTCAATACTGCACATCACAATCCCATTCATGGAAAGACAATAGTTTTAATATTGTTATAAACAAAACATAAAACATTTACACCTTGACAAAACTATAAAGAAATAAATGTGACTCAAATATCTTACAACTTTAAAACACATTTCATGTACCTCAAAAATAGTACAATTTAAATTAATAAGTTAAATTACAAATTTATTTAAAATGTTATGTACAGTGCAATCAATAGTAACATTTTCTTTCCTGTTCTAAATGGAAGTCACTGAGTGGGAACATTCACACAGGACATTTTAAAAACTTGATAAGCCTCAAGATAGCTGTATGTAGCTTAATAAACCTTCACATTTCCGAGTTTCTCAGCAGCGGAAGTCATCATAGTTGGGTAAACTTCGAGAGCAGTGAATGGGAGAGTACCACAAATATATTTTTTGCATTCCCATTTACTCAGATAGCAAAAGAAAAACTCTGCGATAGCATTTTCACGACTTTCAATCAAAGGAAAAAAATTGACAGACTGATAACAGCAGTCAGAAGAGAGAACGATGTGAAATTTACCGTCCCTCCCATAGACGCTGCATTAGAAACACCATTGCATTAGCGTTAAGTATTTTTTTTTTTTTTTGTAATTTCATACAAATGTGATATAATACAAAGTATAGTGTTATAAATTGTTTTGCGGTGCTAAATTCTATACACCTTCTACCTTATTTTATTTATTCTCAGGTAAGGTAAAGAAAGTCGAATCTGTCCTATCCTATAAGCATTTAAATTTCATACTCACAAAATAGGTCTCAGAAGACTTCTCCATGGTCTGTTCTTGCTCAAGTCTATAAATCAGACTCTTCAGGCAGGCGAGCTTCTTAGTTATAATTAAATATAATTTTATTGTATATAGGTTAAATACATTACAAATAAAATATAAAAACAGAAACAAAAACTAAGGTTTGCGAGCTCGTTTTTCTTGAGGCATCTCTGGCAAGGCCGCTGGCACCGGAGAGCTGTCACGCAGAACCAGCATCTGATTCTCTTCGTCGTACTTCAGTCCTTTATAGACAGCAGGTGGATTCCAATGTCTTGACTCATGAGGTCTTTGCAATTTCCCTGAATTTCCCTCAGAAGACTCCTATATAAAGTCCTCCATTTTCTCATTTTTCTTCTTCGGGACCTTCTTCTAAGATGTCTCCTTCGCTGCGTCTGCAACACGGCAACATTCCTTTCCTTAAAGCTCTGGCTAATACATATTTCTTTCCTGACTATCTTCCTATTGATATATGCTATAACACTTTCTCAATAAATGCTTAATACAATACCATGTGTTGTGTCTTTCTTTATAAACTACTTTCAATAAAACAAATACAATAACATGTCGTGGTGTCTTTCTTAATAAACCACTTTCAATAAAATGAATACAATAACATGTTTTGTGTATTTCTTAATAAACTACTTTCAATAAAATGATTACAATAACATGTGTGGTGTCTTTCTTAATAAACCACTTTCAATAAAATGAATACAATAACATGTGGTGTCTTTCTTAATAAACAAACACATAATAACTTGTAGTTACAATAAAAAGGTATTAAAGAAATAAAAGGCAAACTTGCAATAGGACAATTGCTCATTTTCCTTAACAAAATGTACATAATTTTTTAATAAAACAATATATACAGTATATATATATATATATATATATATATATATATATATATAAAAATAAATAAATTAGGATTTACGATGCTGATGACCGCTGAAATGCATCATCACAGTCTTGTGAAAAGGGTCCATGATCTCCTGCTGAATGCCCAACAGACACAGCAGAAAAATAGTGCACTTTAGTGCTTTTCTTTATAATGTTGAATAGAACATATGCACTCATAGTAAGGTGAACTCATGTCGGCAGCAGAGCCATAGAGAGACAGAGAACAACGGAAGTTCGGAACGCTCGATCGTCACGTGATTCAGGTAGACCTCAAATAGTTCCGGGAAGTTCATAGCGGGCAATTGGAATACATTGAGTTAGTGAGACAGAACTGCGATTTTGGGTAATTAGTAAACTATAAAGTAATTTATTTAAATTATTTATATAAATAATATATAAATGTATGCGTAGTATACACATGTAGTCGTATCACTGTTGTTTTTAAAATATAAAATCCGCTAATATTTGAGTATTAATGTGGTCAGCTATCCTTACCTGCCATGTTAACATATTTTAGGCTGACGTTACCATGGTAAAAGTCCATGTTTGCTATATAAACGACATCGTGGTCTTTTACCAAGATAACTTCAGCCTCTCTGTATAAATATAATTGTGTGTGTGTGTGTGTGTGTTCTAACAACTTGTATGTTAGTCAAGTGCAATCACATCTTAATGTTCATTGTCGTTTTACTAATCTCATGGTAAATGTTAAGTTTGTTGTCTTTGAAAATTCATTCCAAATAAGTGAAGATATAATTAATCTCGTTTAATGTTTTTGATTCTTGTGCACACCTCAATTATTAATATATAAAAATATATTTGTAGTATATTCAAATTTAAAATAACTTAAAACATCTTTACACATTTAATCATATTTCCCTTTCGAGGGAACTTCAAACTGTGTCCTCTAGGGGTTGCTATGGGGAATGCCGTCAGCGTGACCCGTGTCTGAAGCATACATACAAAAACACCACATGTTGGCCGGCGACAGCCTATGACGTCACTACCGGTGTGACCACAGTATAAAGTGGCGCCGGGAAAATACGTCATTCTCTTCTTCGTCTTCAGTGACTGTTTTGTTTGAAGCATGCATTTTACCGGTAAGAACGATTTTCTACTGTTACCATGGCGAGCACTAGCAAGGCGTTTAAGAAATGTGTGCATCTGTGTCCTCGTTATTTGACACCCGATGACACACACGATCTTTGCGTCGAGAAGTTTAGGAAGGCGAAGGCACGCTCAGTGGCCTTCAAATCCTTCATTCCAAGAAGGTCCAGGTCTGAGCCCGAACAACGCAGGGGTCCTGGCCCATCTCCATCTGGGGATCAGAGATGGGCACAGAAGGCTAGTGTCGCGTCTCGTGCCCCTCCTCTGCCTGCGGGTAGGGCTAGAGGGAGGTGCGGGTCAAAGAGAGGTAGGTGTAACATCTGCTTATGATCCTTGATGGTCGTTGGGACTTTAGGTCTTAAGAGACCCTTTTAGCCTTTTGACATTTGCATATAATTCACAGCCTGGCCCCACATTCTACCGTCATATGGGTGCTAAATTGCCAAGGGTTGTCCCCCACTGTCAAAAAGATGCTAAACAGATCGACTGTCTTTTCTCTCCATCGGACTTCAAACACATTCCAAGAGAACTAAATGACCGCTGGTACCAGGCCTGGCTGACCAGTGGACTACCCCCACGATTACACGAAGATACATAACACACACATAGAGACATTTCCTTTATTTAGACCATAATTAATCAGTTACAAATGTATCTTGTATATGCATGTGTTGTTTGTATGTTTCCTTATTATATTAGCCTAGTTACCACTCATTATTCGTATTAGTAAGCTCTAAACACTCATATTCAGGTGTATGAATGTATCTCTGGTTTAATACCTTTTTGATGTCTCTTTCTTGATATCAAAATTATCTGCTCTTTATTCCTCAAACAATGATGTACACTATGTGATCGTGAAATGCATCATACTATTTTTACTGTACTGTGGAAAAAATTACGCCAAGTCTCCAGATCAGTCATAAAACATGCAAATGAGGAGGTGTCAAGTGGGACAAAGGAACACTTTCCCGCTGAAACTATGTGCCTTGTTATTGGTCAAACTAACCAAAATGGGTGTTACAGGGAAACCAGACAAAACTTCTCCCACACCCAAAAGGTAGGTTTTATTTTTACTTTCGGTGCCCTGGAAACACACATATCACCTTGGAAACCTCACGACTCCCCTTCTAGGGGGAGTCCGAGCTTCTGGCAGTTTTAAGTTCAGTAACTCACTCACAGATTCACTTCGGACTAATCAACCCATGGCTGGAATGACGAAGCTTTCACTCCTAAAGGAATTCATCAGGAATCTACGCATTGTACATGCACCAGGATGCTTTACTCAGCACCCACAAAACCCATGCAAGTAACCGCTTGTTAACCATTTAGATGTGCTTCTAGGCTTCGACCCCTTTTAATTAAGGTGATGTGATTATCTGATGGTTCTTATCAGGTTGTAGTTAGCTGATGTGCAAATTCTGCCATTACACTCTACTCTCTTGCGCGCGAGCACTCCCTCTCTCTCTCTCTCTCTCTCTTTCCATGCCTTCCTTGCGTTGGCATCTATGTTTGATGTGTGTATGTCTGTGTCTAGTTCGATGTTGCATGTTCCCCTGTAGTGTAGTTTAATAAACATCCATAAGTATTCACACTTGGTTGTCTGTGTCTGCTGCTCTCAGAACGAGGTCACTTTAACGTCCGGTCTTGTTACATGCTCAGGGAGCAATGTTTCAGTAAGGAAACTATTTGTCGTGGACTCGTGGCCAGATAAATAATTTTCCTTAGAGTCAATAGACGGTCCGTACTGTGGACGAACTAATCATTTTATTGTACTATTAATGCTATAGTTAATTCCTGAAGATGGACATATAATTGATAACAACCCATTATGATTAATTATGTTCATCTCACTTAGAGTAAAATATGCTACATAGGCAAGACCTGAGGGAGGTGATCCAGACGAGGCGTTCTCAACGCTCTCGTCCGGATCAGAGTAAGACTTGAACATCTACTCCCTTCCCTCGGGGAGCCTGTCATCTGCCCTCATCTTCCCCCCTCTAATTCCCCTGCAACCACCGTTAATTCCACCTGACCGAGGTTGGGTGGGAACCTAGAAACCTGCGTTTTAAAAACATTGCAGTCTCTATGCTGGACTTATGATGTTTTGGTTAAGTTCTATGTTTCATAGAAACTACCTTACTGATGGTCCGGACCCGACTCTTCGGATTTCGTCTCCGGGACTGATCTCATGCGCAGGAACCATGGATGGGTGAGTACGATCCAGTTCTACCGGTTCACTGGTATTTGTGTGGCCTTGCAACACTGCAGTTCCAGGACCTATGGGTCTTTTTACTTCAGTTTCTTGGCAGGGGACACCTCTTATTGAGAAGGTGCATGGCTATCTGAGGATATCTATGTGCTGGCTTAGGGACTGCTCCCCTTTCTGGGGTTTTTAAGTAGCAATCTCCCTGAGCCCTTACCTAGAGTGTGCTATCTCCCCTGCTAGGGTGTAAGTAAATAGCCCACTATTGTGGCAGCTTCTCTGGAGGGCTTACCGGATTTTTAGGACCAGTGGTCGAGCTAGCTTTGCTCTCCTCACCTTAGAGGGTCACCTATGAGCATGCCGCTCCCTTCTGAGCGTATGAGTTCACTCTCATGCCGAGAGTTAAGTTCTAACCGCTCTCCAGAACCCTAAAATGGTGTTTACAATCCATGTTATGGTAAGTGCGCACGCTAGTCTCTGTGCACTTTCTGAAAGCCACGTTGTGGCAAGATCGCACACCAAGTGTTTTGCGGTCTTTCTAAAATCCTGTACGATATGGGTTACGCGCTGCGGCTTCATGCCCTTTCTTTGAGTCGGTCAGGCCCCGGTTTCACCTTGGGCCCCACTCTACCTGTGTATCCCCAGTGATACTACTTGAACAGGGTGTTGCTACCAAGGATCTGTTAAGATAATTCCTTCAGTGAGCTCACGCAGAGCAAGCAGTAGCCCCTGGGTGACAGGCCAAGGCCTAGTTACTATCCTAGGCGCTTGGCCGTATCCCCTTAAAGGAATCTCTGCTTCTGATTCCAAGCCTTTGAGCTCTACCCTGGGTCCAGGAGGCCCGGCCCCTAACAGGTAAGTTCTGGGGTATGCAGCTCAGGTTTTTGGCCAAAGGGTATAATGTCACTGACAGCCGTCGAATCATCCCAGGGGCAACTCCCTTAGCCAGGTAGAGTTGGTACTTAGTGCTCGCCTTTTGTGCTTGGCTTGCACTCCCCTCAGCATGGTGGCGTGGGTATTCCGTTCCCCATAGCGACTCCTAGAGGACGCAGTTCGAAGTTCCCTCGAAAGGGAACGTCTCAGGTTACACATTTAACCATGTTTCCCTGAGTAGGGAACGAGACACTGCGTCCTCTAGGCTCGGTGCCATGCTTCGGACGCAAGCTTCAGACGAAGAAGGGAATGACGTATTTTCCCAGCGCCCCTTTATACTGTGCTCACGCCGGTAGTGACGTCATAGGCTGTCGCCGGCCAACATGTGGTGTTTTCGTATGTATGCTTCAGACAAGGGTCACGCTGACGGCATTCCCCATAGCGACCCCTAGAGGACGCAGTGTCTCGTTCCCTACTCAGGGAAACATGGTTACATATGTAACCTGAGACGATTTTTTGTATGTTGACTTTTGTCATGTACTTATTTACATACTATAAAGCATGTTGTCCTTGAACAGTCTCCACTATAGTTTGCTGTGCTGCATGGGAGTGCTCCAGTCACTCACAGAAAGGAGTATGAATGTATGGTTTCCCTACTGACATGCAGAGGAGAAAAAATTATGCATCAAGTTTTGTTCAATTCATTTATTTGTATAGCACTTTTTATTATACACATTGTTTCAAAGCAGCTTTACAGAAAATGAATGTTTCTACATTACAAACAAATAAGAGCTCTGTTAACAGGTGTAACTGTGTCAAAGTAATGTTCATATGGCAGAAATGTTCTAAAATCAGGCTATACAAATCATGCAGTTAAATAATGTCATGTATTCAGAAACAATGAACAAATAAAAGCAATGGTTACATGATTTGATCATGTTGATTACAATGCAAGGAAAATTTAGCAGGTTTGTATGTTTATTCAGAGTCAGAGTCAGCTTCATCTGAAGTCCTCTCATGGGTTGGCGTCATCTCATCACAGGTGCTGGGTCATCTGAAGTCATAAGAGGATGGATATATTCAGCAGGAGCAATCTATAGATTACACCAACAAAATGTGATGTAATCATACTTGGGAACTGGCACTTTTTCACAAAGAACAGGGAAAGACTTGCCAAATGAACAAATTTGGATTTGGATGAACAAATGAACGCCAAAGTATTTTTTTAGTTCCTTCATCCGAGCCTATGGCTAGCATTAGCTACAGGATAATAACTGTAACAGCATACATAAACAAAGCAACTAAAGTACCGTATCCAGACACAATATTTTAAACTAACCATTCAGAGACGTCCTGCTGTAGCTGCTGAGTTGCAACTTCTTCATCCGGTGCTTCTCCATCCGGATCAGATTCTGGGTCAAACTGAAAAGCTTGAACGACTGTGTGTCTACGAGCCATTGCGATACATCCACTGTCAACATTAGCGCAACCCACCCTCCACCTTGCCCCGCCTCTCTCCTCCTCCTTAGCATTTAAAGATACAGACACAGAAATGGCACGTCCTAAGGAAAGCTCATTGTGGGACTGGCTCATAGTGGCTGAAATTCTGCACCAAGGTTGAATTTCGTGAAAGGGACTTCAGATACAGTACTAGGGAACACTTAGGCCTATATAAAAGCATCCAAAATGCAGCATGTCATGGGACCTTTAAACTTTTTTTATTTTCACTTAGGTCCATCAGCATCTTTTGCAATAAATCTAAATCTGTTAAATAACTTCCCAGTAGCAGAAATCACTTTTAAAAGCCTTAATTACACAACAATGAATGAAACTGCCTGAAGAGAATAAATAACATCCCATAAATCTATAATTAAGTGAGGAATAATCTAGGTAATTTGATTAGCTGTGCTGATAATATACAATTTTGTTCAACCCTTTGAGATTTTAAGATAACTTGTGTATACTGGATGTTCTGAGGAGATAAAATGATAAAACCAGTTTTATGTAAAAATGACTCGAAAAAAGGCTAAAGGTTAATATCTTATTAGATAGCCTAACATTACATGTAACATGGATGTGTAACTATTTAACAAACGTAAACCACGACAAATAGTTCAGAGAAGGAAAGAAGAGTTACAATGACTAAAAGTAAACATGAGTAAAGCTGACTAAAAATTGTGATTTAATAGTCTCCATTTCAACCCACAAAGTTAGATTCGTTAGCTATTAAAACGTTACTCCCCTTGCGCAGCTGTTATTTCTTTGAGGAAAGGAGCCGTTACTATGGTGTTTAAACCATAGACATACAAATAACTAGACGCCTCATTGGCCGCTTTGAGCCATTGCTTCTGTAACGGGGCTGACGAGACGTGAGACATGCGGATCCATGTGCAAGCTTTTATTTAAAGGCATGGCCATAAATACAGGCAGGGTCGAAACAATGGCAAACAGGTATGGCAGGGACAAGACAAAGAGTAATCCTAGGACAAGCGTGCGTCGACGATCAGTATCCAATGGGCAAGGCAAAGAGATAATCCAGGGAACACGGGCTAGAAACAAACACGGAAAAACAGGCAAGACTAAGACAACTAAATGGGCTCCGTAGAGTAGCTATCGCTAGGAGAGGGATAAGTGCATACAATACTCAGCAGTGAGGGAGAGAAAGTTCATGGTTTAAGTAAGGCATGTAATCAGTGTTTGCGTAGGATCAGGTGTGCCTGTGATTAGTGCAATCAGCTGTGTGTGTTGTCAGTGCAATGGGTGATGGGAATTGAAGTCCAGTGTGATGTATGGTGTGAGAGTCAATGTGGTGAGCGAGAGACCTCTGGTGGTGAATGAACGGAAGTGCAGGGACAGGGTTCGTGACAGCTGCGATACGTCACCGCTTCCGCCATGTTAATCGAGATGGTCCTCACTGCAGAACACAAGGTCCAGGGGGTGGAGTTGGATCTAGATCCAACTCCTCCCACCTTACATAGACCTAAACCTACCCGTCTCCACCCCCTGATCCATAAACCCACCCATCCCCACCCCTAAACCTACCCATCTCCACCCCTAAACCTACCAATCTCCACCCCCTGGATGTGGATCCAACTCCGCCCCCTGGATCTTTTGTTCTGCAGTGAGGGGCTACTGTGTTAATCCGGGCAAGGCTGCTTTAAAAACAAATGGAGCTGTGAGAGGTGAGCGTCTCTTTTGTATTTTTGTTTGTAGTTAGTGTAGTTCAGTTGTGGCGTCGCATACGCCGAAGATATCGAGTTTGTTTTCTACATTTTTCTTTGGTTAGTTAGGTTAAGAGGGTTTTGGGGACTCAGTTTAGAATATTTATGTTTTATTATTTTTGTTGATTTGACGCCTCCTTCGTTCCTCAGTTTTTCCTAATTTAATGTATTCTTATTATTTTTGCTTTATATATTATGCATTGTATATAGCTCACACATTGTTTAGTGGCTCAGGCTTAAAGAAATTAAGACATTTAATTGAATTCAAGCATTCTTCCTGCCTGTTTTTTTCTACCATCTCTACTCTCCCAGCAATATTGAATAATAATGTTGCGTTCCAATCCCTAGATCTTTAAAGATCGTAACACCAACATTTTAGCTTTTCTTGTGCCTCAGGCAACCCGATCTCATGAAAGTGCGTATAATAGTACACCAAATAAAAACAAAAACTCGTGGTATTGATACGCAAAAATGGATTTTGGCGTGTCTATGCTACGTGATGGGTAGGATTAGGGTTGTGGTGTAGATGCGTATCATATGTACGCGAAAACTGCGTATCATATGCACGCCAACAAACAGGGCCATTTCTAGCCAATTTGATGCCCTACGTGAAATCTCTATCCCCCCCCCCCCCCCACCCAATTACATATATATATTTTATATATATTTTTTTTAAATTATTATTATTATTATTATTTTATTTTTATTTATTATATATTCTTTTCAGACACCAGTTTCTTGTTACATTCAAACTGGTTGTCATAGTAACGGTACTAATTTGTGGAGATTGAGTTCCACAAATCTGAATGCATTATTTTTAAATTGACTTAAAATAAACATTTTGCACAATTTATTATCTGTAATATCATTGTGTTGACACTAGATGCCTGTATAGCCCTATGTAACTATCCCTAGTAGCTAAGACATTGCACATAATTTACACATAAATCACATATAAATTAATTTGATTACATTTCGATTTGGATAAATGTTTAGATACTATCAATGGCTACTTTTTGTCTTTATCTGTTTTTTGTTCAGTTGTTTTGTTGTTGTTGCTTGAAACATTTAAAGTGTCAGTTATTGCATTATTATTTCAGTCAAACCTATAAAACCCTTTGTTGCCCCAAACTACATATAAAAACCTGATCAGTGGCATAAAAGTAATCAATGCAGCTACTTAATCCTTTGCTACTCATTAACGCGTGAACTTCCACTTTAAATAACGTGACGCTCTGCCCTCTATGTGCATGACGCTTCTTCCATTAAGTGCAGTGTTAGAAGTGAATGAATTGATCAGCATTTCGACACCTCCATAAGGATGTATTAAACTCGACAAAGCAGTTTAATAAAGGATGTATTGATCTCGTGAATTATTGAATTTTACTATACCAATATTTTTTAATTGGCTGTTAATGTTTATAAGGGGATTTTACATGACACGCTGATCCTTTAACAATGCATTGGCGCAAAAACGTACACCTTTTGGACAAATCTCGCAACACGATTTATCAACTGCACAAATACTGCATAAACAAAATACTGATTTTGTGCACTTTATTTACTGTACCAATATTTTAAATTGGCCTTTGAGCTTCGCTTTATTGCATGGCAAAAAAAATAAAAAATAAAAAAAAAATAAAAAAAACGTTACCTAGCCAAATCACTGACAGAGCCCATTGATCTAATGGCGTTGATGAGCGCTCCAAATGCAAGCATGCAACGATCAGGCAGCAATTGACAGCACTCTGATCCAATGGCATATGCATCGTCAGATTGACAGTACTGTAGCCCATTGATGTTGGGGATCCAGTGGGGGCGGCAGTCATATTTCAGGGTGACCGTGCCACTCTTTATCACAACCCTGCTAAAATGTAGTACCAGTACGTGCGCTCATTGGCGCCCCTTCAGCTGGTGGCGCCCTAGGCGACCGCCTAGCTCGCCTATGCCTAGAAACGGTACAGCCAACAAATTTAGGATCATATGCACGCGAAAACTGCTTATTATATACACGCCAAAAACGCGCGTAGCATAGACATGCCAAAGTCCATTTTTGCGTATCAATACCACGAGTTTTCGGGTTTTTTTTTTTTTTTTTGGCATAATATCTACGTATTTTCATGAGACCGGGCTCCCTCAGGTCAGAACACAGCTCATTCCCTTTGAAATGCTGGGGGAAAATAATAATAATAATAGGCTACATCTTTAAGTATTACTAATTTACTATAATGGAGAAAATGGAATAAAATCAGCGAATACAAATCAAAAAGTGACAGACTGGTAGTCTGCTTCCTATTTTCATAGCACTCTATACAGATAAAAACTCCTCAACAAACATTAACAAATGTAACTGATAATCCATTATGGATCCAGTAAAACTTAGTTACAATGGTAAAATATTATGCACTGATACAGTGCACAGTAAAAATATAGTAAAAGTGATATGTAATATTAAAAAGTATATGAAGTACAAGTAGTAAGGTTAATAATATAATAAAATAGAGAGTACAACAGTACAATAACATAAGTGATATAGTAGATTTATAATAGCAACAATTATGTGTATAATACCATAATAAATGAATAACAATAGATGAATAATAGCAAGTGGAATATGTAATATCAAAGGTGGAATAATACAGAATAGACAATAATGAAGAATAAATTAATAATAAATTATAAAGTATATTAAATAATAGAGAAAACTAGTTTTATAATAGAATTTGTGTAATAATTATTACACAAAGTAAGACACTACTGAAGACAAGCAAAAATGTATGGTTGTCAAATCCAAGTTGTTTAATTAATTTGTTCCTTGAGTAAAACAAAATATATGAGCTGATATTGATTCAGAGGATTATATATATATATAGATAGATAGATAGATAGATAGATAGATAGAAAATCCTCTGAATTAAGCTCAATGACATTTTATTTCAGTTTTCAGTTCTAGCTTTCCCTGGGAATAGAGTGGTTTAATTGTGACGTCAAAACAACTTGACAAAGCTTGACATTTTGCTATACAATGCAAATTACACTCACCCATGCAGAAAACACAAATTTTGAAAATGTTTATTTTTCAATATATGTTACTACATAGGAATGTTTGGGGTGTGAGTGTATGCAGTTTACGTTGGACAACAAAATGCCAAAGTATAGTTATGTTTAACACAGACCAGAATATGAGATGCCAAAAATCCCCCAAAAAGAGATCCCCCACCCCACCAAAAATAACTTTTTGTTAATCAAAATGAATAATCATTATTACAACATCAAGAGCAATAATCAACAATGATTTTGTCATGATATTGCAGCTTCGCTCATTAAGGAGTTCCTGTGTTTTTCCTTTCTAGGCTATTTATATTATGCAGTTTTTGTGTAAATACACATACAGTACATGATCAGCATTAAACAGCCTGTGTAAATAATTTTAAATGTAGTCCATAGTATTGTGATTGAAGAAACTGGTTATATTTAAATATTTGACAAAAACGACAGAAACATTTAATAAGGTAATTATATTACATAATATTGTTATAAAAAAATGCCCTTACAAAGGTAAACAGTGCTCCTGGAAGTCCATTCTGGAGGCAAATATTGGCCCACAATGGAAAAGTTCATATTTGACCCTGGCAGAGATTGAGAGACAGAGAGAGCGAGAGAAGTTTGAATATGATCAGGGTCATTCTGGCCATTCATTCAGGGATGTTCTGGGCTTTAACTAGTACAAATACAACATTAGGCTGTGGAGGTATAGTCTCTTGGAAATGCAGAAAACAGGCTTTCTTCAGATTTCTTTGAGGCTTGTGTTGTCCTGTTTGCAATTGGCTGAAAAGGAAAAATATATACAGGTGCATCTCAATAAATTAGAATGTTGTGGAAAAGTTCATTTATTTCAGTAATTCAACTCAAATTGTGAAACTCGTGTATTAAATGAATTCAATGCACACAGACTGAAGTAGTTTAAGTCTTTGGTTCTTTTAATTGTGATGATTTTGGCTCACATTTAACAAAAACCCACCAATTCACTATCTCAACAAATTAGAATACTTCATAAGACCAATAAAAAAAAAATTAAAAAAAACATTTTTAGTGAATTGTTGGCCTTCTGGAAAGTATGTTCATTTACTGAATATGTACTCAATACTTGGTAGGGGCTCCTTTTGCTTTAATTACAATTCGGCGTGGCATGGAGGTGATCAGTTTGTGGCACTGCTGAGGTGGTATGGAAGCCCAGGTTTCTTTGACAGTGGTCTTCAGCTCATCTGCATTTTTTGGTCTCTTGTTTCTCATTTTCCTCTTGACAATACAGTTCAGGTCTGGTGAGTTTGCTGGCCAGTCAAGCACACCAACACTATGGTCATTCAACCAACTTTTGGTGGTTTTGGCAGTGTGGGCAGATGCCAAATCCTGCTGGAAAATGAAATCAGCATCTTTAAAAAGCTGGTCAGCAGAAGGAAGCATGAAGTGCTCCAAAATTTCTTGTTAGACGGGTGCAGTAACTTTGGTTTTCAAAAAACACAATGGACCAACACCAGCAGATGACATTGCACCCCTAATCATCACAGACTGTGGAAACTTAACACTGGACTTCAAGCAACTCGGGCTATGAGCTTCTCCACCCTTCCTCCAGACTCTAGGACCTTGGTTTCCAAATGAAATACAAAACTTGCTCTCATCTGAAAAGAGGACTTTGGACCACTGGGCAACAGTCCAGTTCTTCTTCTCCTTAGCCCAGGTAAGACGCCTCTGACGTTGTCTGTGGTTCAGGAGTGGCTTAACAAGAGGAATACGACAACTGTAGCCAAATTCCTTGACACATCTGTGTGTGGTGGCTCTTGATGCCTTGACCCCAGCCTCAGTCCGTTCCTTGTGAAGTTCAAATTCTTGAATCGATTTTGCTTGACACTCCTCATAAGGCTGCGGTTCTCTCGGTTGGTTGTGCATCTTTTTCTTCCACACTTTTTCGTTCCACTTAACTTTCTGAACATGCTTGGATACAGCACTCTGTGAACAGCCAGCTTGTGAAGGGAGTCAATGATTGTCTTCTGGACAAGTGTCAGATCAGCAGTCTTCCCCATGATTGTGTAGCCTAGTGAACCAAACTGAGAGACTGTTTTGAAGGCTCAGGA
Source organism: Onychostoma macrolepis (assembly GCF_012432095.1). Lineage (NCBI taxonomy): Eukaryota > Metazoa > Chordata > Actinopteri > Cypriniformes > Cyprinidae > Onychostoma > Onychostoma macrolepis. Next base: position 34,461,581 of record NC_081157.1, on the reverse strand, counting down.
AACCTTTGCAGGTGTTTTGAGTTGATTAGCTGATTGGCATGTCACCATATTCTAATTTGTTGAGATAGTGAATTGGTGGGTTTTTGTTAAATGTGATCCAAAATCATCACAATTAAAAGAACCAAAGACTTAAACTACTTCAGTCTGTGTGCATTGAATTTATTTAATACACGAGTTTCACAATTTGAGTTGTATTACTGAAATAAATGAACTTTAATATATAAATAAATGAGGGAGCATTTCTGCACCGCACGCGCACAGAACAGTATACGCGCGCAAAAATAAGCACTTTTTCACACAGAGCCATGTGGGTTTGGATTTTGTTTTCCCTTCATAATAAAAAACTTCATTTAAACTTCACTTTTCCAATAACAGGTTGTGGTTGTTGATGCACTTTTTGTTGCGAAACCATGCTGATCCAGGGTAAATAAATACATAATTCAAATATTGAAAAATATTTGACAATTTACTTGTATATCATAATTTATGTAATTTTATATTCAGCAACACAATAATATAGATGTACATGTAATAAAATTCAATAAAGATTGAATCCAGATGTGTAACAAGATCCTATGTTGGGTGTCTGTGTGAGAAAAAAGCAAGAGGGAGAGAAAACATTTCTGAGAACAGCGCTGTGGAGAAGAGATATTAAGTGAGGAAGTTCAATAAAGAAAATTAAAAATAATAAGTGCGCACTAAATAAAACGATAGAGACGAGAGATAATTGAAAAATAAATAAATAAAAATCATTATTAAAGATTTTATGAATATTATGTGATCCTAAAATAAAGAAAAAGCATATAGAAAGTGTACATGCATCAGATATAATAAAAAGGTCATAAAATAAAGAATAAAAAATTAATTGAAAAATAGTGGCAACATTATTATAAAAAATTAATAGATGAATAAAAATATTACACGTGCTTATAACTGAAGACTTCCAAAATTTGTATCTTGTTGTCCCTGGGAGACAGTATGAAGGTTAATCCATTACAGAATTAGAGATTTGGGTTTGAGCTAACCAAATATAACTTGTGTAGTGCAATGTTGAATGAGAGCAAGATTGGGTGACCAAGTTCATAGAAATTTTGAATCAAAAGCTACAGGATATTTAAAAATAATAATGGAATTTGTTGATTAAATAATTAAATTAAATAAAAGGAATTATTTTATGTTGGTTGGGAAAATCCATTCACATTTACTAGATTATTGTGAACCATGCAAATATAGAAGAAAAAATATAATTGATGTCTTTAGTTTACCATACATACTGTTGTAACAGAAAGGATTTTTTTTTTTTTTGATTATAATACATAATAAAGGTAGATTACTGCTGCTTTCTGCATTTTGCAAAGAAAAAACTGCTTGCTATTTTCCTGCAATGAAGAACTTGCTTTACTAAAAAAGAATAAGGGAACTGCTGTTTTTAACCAGATTACCTTTTTTATTTATTTTATTTATTTTATTTATTTTCTTATTTTTACCTTTTTATTAAGGGGCCATAGAAAGAGATGGTTGAATAGTGAAAATTAGATAAAGAGCTGATTGCTCAGAGACAATTTGGTCACAGTTTACAAAGGTGCAATTTGAATAATGCAGTCTCTGAGTGTTAAGATTTCAGATGGCTTCTGGATCAGTGCCTTGACAAAGCAATGGAGTCTGGCGAAGAAGCAAAGACAGCTGTAGAGAGAAGGGGGAGGGGCTGATGGATTTTCAGCTACCCGCCGAAAAGAGGAGTGCACACTTCTGCATGGAGAAGAGCTGACTTAAAGCAGGAAAAGGTGAATCTTTCACTTGAGACTTTTCCTGAGTGTGAAGAGAACATCCTGAAATGCAAAACTCTGGCAAGAACAATCAAAAGCCAGACTGAGGAGAGGCAGAGAAACAACGGAGATCATACACCACAACATCGGGCCTTTGAGTGCCATCACAGACTGACAACCCAGTTCAACAGCCAAACAGCTTCAACAAACTGATAATCTAACCAGAAGGACTTCCATCCCTTCCCATTGTGTGCACAGGTGAAGCACATTTATTTGATCACTTTAGAGACTGTTTCAAAATTTGTTAATTATTTTATTAACGTTATTAATCTTGATTATTCACTGGTCTCACAGCAGTTCTTTGAATTCTGTGTTTTAACTAACATTCTCAATCTGCTTTTCAATAGGTACCAGTCCAGCCTTATGTCTTAAAAAATAAGAAATTTTGACAGACAGAAGTGGGTGCTTGACTCACCAATCAGATAAAAAAAAATCGAGCTGGATTTGGCATAGTGAGGGCTATTTCATTAACAAACTAGGGAAAAATGCACAACTGAATTATTGACAACAATGCTGATCTCTTTGGGAAAGAAAAAAAAATAGACAAGATGTCTAATAGAAAAATATATATGGCTGATAAAATAAAAATATTGGTCACTCCATTTTGTTTAATGGTAAATTTCTAGGGCTAGATTGCATAAAATCATAAACAAAAAAGTTACGCCAAAGATCCAAAATCATGAAATCACATTGCCATCACTGGGGATAACAAGATATAAATGTTGATGGCCATGGATCCTAAATTATGCAGAGATCTCTAATCCTCATCTCAAAAGTAGCTCATGAGCAATAACAAAAAAATATGACTAAACTTTAAATTAGACAAACAAGTGGCATTTGAGAAATTACAATTGGCTCTCTCAACTGCACAATGCCTAAGACAATTATTCTAAGCCAATTAATCTATTAGATTTTGTTTGAGAAAAAGAAAAAGGAGGTTTATACTGCAGTGTTAAAGCAAACCTTATAGTGACTGACGCTGTCCAGTTGCATAATGACATTTAGACACTATGTTGAATGCTACCAGGTCTACGCTCAGTAGAGTGTAACAAAAAAACTTCATGTTATATTCAGAATCCATGGCATTCCACAACTAAAACCATTCAGTTCACAATTAGCTGAAATCTCAAGACAAAATATGTTTATTGGCCAAAAAGGGGGGTGTGAAAGGGTGTGAAAAAGTATGAATGACGGATGGAATGTATGGAGTGAAAGAAGGTGTCTGACGAGACACTGAAACAAATCAATTATTTTGCCAAACAGCTGTATGCAGATTTTAATACAGTATGTGGGCCCACAGGGCAAATAACGCCCAGTAAAATAAAGACCATGGATGAATTCGGTTAAGTTTCCTGGTCAGTACCTAGGTTATTGTTGTGGCAGAAAGAAAAACAGTGCCACACTTGCGCAGCGCATTACATGGGAAGGCAAAGCAAGCAAGCTTGCTCTGTCCACCCCACATCTAACTTTCTTTTCAGCATGTCATGATGGAGCTGATCATGTCTCAAAATGATAAAATATTGTCTTTCTGACTGTTAACATAAAGTGGGTTGAGTGTTTTCCAGGTCAAAAGGCCAATGCTACTGAACAAGATAGGCCTAGGAAATTATCTAGTGATATAGTGGAACTCAGTTTATAAAACAAAGAGATAACTGAATTAGTAAATTGTTAAGAATAAATTTGAAATGAATTGAAAAATTGTAAGGATGCAGATAACTGAGTAAAACTAAATTCTTTATCATATTATAGAAAATAGTATACTCATTTTATTAACAGCAATGGAGTTGTGAGAGCTCAAAAATGGGGCCAGGACAGCCCTCAACCCACATGACACTTCCACAGGTCACACCAAGAAGGATAACTATCCGGATGAGCAAATGAGCATGCTTGATATCACTAACAAAAACTCTGAAAGTTTCCATTTACAGGTGACAGCAGTTATATCAAGGCCCAGGAATGGTTTGCTCCACCATTAAGAACCAGTGAGTGTGCAGTTATGGCCTCAAGGAAGAATCTTGCATTGATCAGCAAAATAGTTGCAAAGTGACACCCGGGTCCACATCTCTCACCTTAAAATACGCCAACCAGCTTCAACAACCCCACACAGCATGAAGTGAGGGATGAAGGGCGTGCTAGTAACGACCCTCCCTTGCCAACGAGGGAAAGACCATTGCAACGATTCGCAAAGAGTCACCCTGGTGAAGATGGAATGAGTGATGGGACAGCTAACGAGATGATCAGAATACTTGGGAGCCAACAAATGGAAAAGAGGAAGTGGAAGGAGAAGGAAACAGACAAGCAGACAACTCAGGAGAAAGTGACGAGGAGAGACGAGTGACACAAGATGAAGTACAAACTGATGACAAATCAAAAAGAGATAAGCAAGGAGCTCACATTCTTTTGTGAGAGGAAGCAGAAAAGTGGAAAGATATCTGATGATCATCACATGCCTAATGCATATTGTAATTCTACAAGCTCGAGCTGAAGACAACGGCAACCAGACTTCCTTTCAATTGCAAATGCAAACGAGAACGTCTCGGTTACGTATGTAACCCTCGTTCCCTGAAGAAGGGAACGGAGACGTCACGTCGGATGACCGACGAATTGGGATCTCGCCAGAGAGACCAATCCACTTCGAGTGTAACTAAACGAGCCAATGGACATTGGCATGCGATCATTGCATCCAGCTGCCGCTGATCACAGCGTGAGTATAAGAGGCAGCGGGTGCACCGTGACACTAATGCTTTCGCTGAGGAGCCGAGCCGGTGACCCGGCCGCTCAGCGGTGGTACAGCAAACTGTGGCGACGGACGTGGCGTCTCCGTTCCCTTCTTCAGGGAACGAGGGTTACATACGTAACCGAGACGTTCCCTTTCAGTCGGTCACTCAATCACGCCGGATGACCGACGAATTGGGATCCCTACCAAAACGCCACAGGAGCTGCCCCTTCCAGTGCCCTGTGTAGACCTCTTGATCCTTCCTATAAGGCAGACGATAGGACCGGGCTCTACACAGAGAAGGTCAACTACTGTTGTTCCTTGGACAACCCAGACAGTAGGACTTGGAAACACTGGGAAGCATGCCCTTCCGTTTGGAAGAGGCACACTGCGGAGTCACCTCCTCCCAGAGGGGGTTAAGTGGCATTTAGACATGTGAAGTAACCCCGTAGGGCCCTATTGCACATGGAAGTCTCTGAGATGGCACAGGCTGCATCACTAGAGATGGCAGAACGTGGTCTGCCAGGGGAAACACGGCTCTAATAAGCATACCGTGGAATACACATATGGGATCCCGGCAGGGTCTCTCATATGGGCACTAGCCTCACATCAGATTTCAAGAATTCATTGGCTGAAAGGCCTGGCGCCGGACGCCGTCCGGACGCCGGAGTGCTGGAGGACTCGACAGGGTTTGCCTGGTTAAGGAACTCTCTGGAGAATTAGGCGAAAGAACGCCGCAAGCCGACTCTGAGCCGGGCCTCTCAGTGCCACTACCCGTTTGAGGTGAGAACACAGGAGGAAACCGGTTCGACACGCAGGCTATAAAACCTAGCGAGCGTGTTAGAGTCGCCCAACCCGCAGCTCTACAGATGTCTGCTAGCGAGGCACCACGAGCCAGCGCCCAGGACGGTGCGACACCCCTAGTGGAGTGAGCACGCAACCTGAGCGGTAGGGCACACCTTGTGCTTCATAGGCCAAGGTGATGGCATCCACTATCCAGTGGGCCATCCTCTGCTTGGAGACAGCCTTCCCCTTCTGCTGTCCTCCGTAACAGACAAAGAGCTGTTCTGAGGTCCTGAAGCTCTGAGTTCTATCCACGCACTGTCGCAGTGCGCGTACAGGACAGAGCAAAGCTAGGGCTGGGTCTGCCTCCTCCAGGGGCAGCGCTTGCAGGTTCACTACCTGGTCCCTGAAGGAGTGGTAGGAACCTTGGGCACATAGCAGGGCCGGGGCCTCAGTGTTGCACTGGAGTCAGCCGGCCCAAACTCAAGGCACGATTCGTCGACCGAAAATGCCTGCAGGTCCCCACCCTCTTGATCGAGGCCAACGCAGTCAGGAGCAGGGTTTTCATAGAGAAACTTCAACTCAACTGACTGCAAAGGCTCGAAGGGGCAGTTTGTAGGGCTCTTAGCACCAATGCCAAATCCCAAGAGGGTAGGGAGGGAGGCCTAGGCGGGTTTAACCTCCTGGCCCCCCTAAGAAACCTGATAACCAGATCGTGCTTCCCCACCGACCTCCCCTCTACGTGGTCGTGGTGAGCGGAAATAGCAGCAACATAAACCTTAAGGGTGGAGGGGACAACCCACGCTCCAACCCTTGTTGCAAAAAGGAAAGCACGGCTCTGATCGAACATCTCCGGGGTCCTCACGGTGAGAGGAACACCATTCGACGAACAGGTTCCACTTCAGCGCATAGGCCCGTCTTGTGGACGGTGCTCGTGCTGAAGCAATAGTGAGAGCTACCTCCTGGGACAGATCACCTAGAACCTCCGCGTCCCGTCCAGGGACCACACATGGAGTTTCCACAAGTCTGGACGCTGGTGCCAGAGGGTGCCCGTCTCTGAGAAAGCAGATCCTTCCTCAGAGGAATCGGCCAGGAGGGGCTGTCGCGAGGAGCATGAGTTCGGGAACCAGGTCCTGTTGGGCCAATATGGAACCACTAACAAGACCTGCTCCTCGTCCTCCCTGATCTTGCACAGTGTCTGTGCTAGCAGGCTCACTGGGGGGAACGCATATTTGCGCAGGCCCAGGGGCCAGCTGTGTGCCAGTGCATCCGTGACGAGCGTTGCCTCGGACAGGGAATAGAACCACTGGCAGTGGGTGGTTTCTGGAGACGCGAACAGGTCTACCTGAGCAACTCCAAACCGACTCCAAATCAGCTGGACCGCCTGGGATGGAGTCTCCACTCCCAGGAAGTGCCGCTCGAGACAGCTTGTCGGCCGCCTGATTGAACACTCCTGGGATGTGGATGGCACGAAGGGACCTCAGATGCTTCTGACTCCAGAGGAGGAGGTGGCGGGCGAGTTGCGACATGCGACGGGAGCATAACCGCCTTGCCGGTTGATATACGCAACGGTCGCAGTGTTGTCCGTACGGACCAGAACGTCCTTGCCCCGAAGGCGCCCTCTGAGGCGGCCCAAGGCAAGGCGTACTGCCAGCAACTCGAGGCAATTGATATGCCAACGCAGTTGGGGACCTGTCCACACCCCTGACACTGCGTGCCCGTTGTACGTGGCTCCCCAGCCGGTGGCCGAGGCATCCGTGAATACCACAGCATGCCTGGATACCTGCTCCAGGGGCACTCCTGCCCGAAGGAACGAGGGATCTGTCCACGGGCTGAAGGTTCTGCGGCAGGCCGGTGTAATCTGAACCCGGTGAGTACCGCGTTTCCACGCCCACCTCGGGACTCGGCCATGGAGCCAGTGCTGAAGCGGTCTCATATGGAGCAGACCGAGCGGAACTATCGCCGCAGCTGCAGCCATATGCCCCAGGAGCCTCTGAAAGAGTTTCAGTGGGACCGCCGTCCTGCCTGATAAAGTCTTGAGGCAGTTCAGCACCGACTGAGCACGTTCCTGGGTGAGTTGTGCTGTCTGGTTGACCGAATCCAACTCCATGCCAAGAAAAGAGATACTCTGCGTTGGCATGAGTTTGCTCTTTTCCCAGTTGACCCGAAGACCCAACTGGCTGAGGTGCCTGAGCACCAGGTCCCTGTGTGCGCACAACTGCTCTCGAGACTGTGCAAGTATGAGCCAGTCGTCGAGGTAGTTGAGGATGCGCACACCCTGTTCTCTCAGGGGAACAAGGGCCGCCTCTGCGACCTTGGTGAAGACGCGAGGCGAAAGGGACAGCCCGAAGGGCAGGACCTTGTACTGATATGCCCGACCCTCGAACGCAAATCGCAGGAATGGCTTGTGTCGCGGGAGAATCGAGACATGAAAGTACGCGTCCTTCAGGTCGATCGCTGCAAACCAATCTAGGGGACGGACGCACCCAAAGATGCGTTTCTGCGTCAACATCTTGAACGGCATCTTGTGAAGTGCACGGTTCAAAACTCGCAGATCCAAGATCGGTCGTAACCCACCGCTTTTCTTGGGCACAATGAAGTAAGGGCTGTAAAACCCCGACCTCATATCGGCTGAAGGGACCGGCTCTATCGCGTCCTTCGCCAGCAGGACTGCAATTTCCGCACGCAAGACAGGGGCATCGACGGCCTTGACTGAAGTGAACCGGATGCCCCCGAACCTGGGGGGACGCCGGGCGAACTGAATCGCGTAGCCGAGTCTGATGGTCCGCAGGAGCCACCGAGACGGACTGGGGAGCACTATCCAGGCTCCGAGAGACCGTGCCAGCGGAACCAACGAGGCCACCGACATACCCGCGGTGGGGCAGCGAGGTGGAACACAGGGACCCGGCCCGGAGCCTGTGACGGCTTGGCCTGTAATGGCAGGGGGCGGAGTCTGGGTGTGCAGTGTAACACTCACCTGATTCCTCCTCGTGAGGGAGGAAACACAGGAACCCGGCTTGAGGCTTGTGACAGCCTGGCGTGTGACGACTTGAAGCGGGGACTCGAGTGCTACCGCCCTTACCTGGTTCCACAAATGGGCAGGAGGGGTGCTCTTGGGCAACCCACTGCTGCCTGCTGGCGAGAGAGGAGAAGGGAAGTGATCCCGTGATGCACGGTTCACCACTCTCCTCCTCTTGAGACCCAGAGATTGAGAAAACTGCTCTTTTACTGATGTTTTGGGTACCGCTGGCTGCTGGGCCAGCGGTGGAACAAAAACAAAACGAAACAAAAGATTCTCCACCCGGCCCTCCTCCGGGGGAGGGAGTGGTGCGGTCACCATCTCCCGACAAGCAGTCTCCACCATCTCCGGGTCGCCCGTCTCAGGGCCTCTTGCACTTGCGCTTGCCGCCAGGTTTGACGGGGGCCTGGACGGGCTGGGCGTCCTGCCTGCGACCGGCTCTACAACGCTGCCTGGTGGAAGGCTGCTGCGGCTGCGCGGGAGCGGGGGCAGCCGCAGGGGGGCGCCCACGGCGACGAGCAGGCTGAGGGGCTGCAGCCGGAGTGGAAGCAGTAGGTTTCCTCCGGCGCATGATGTGTTTGATCGCCTCAGTCTGCTTCTGGGCTGCCGAGAACTGCTGGGCAAAGCTCTCGACAGCGTCGCCGAAAAGGCCGGTCTGCGACACGGGAGCATTCAGGAACTGTACCTTCTCCTGCTCCTTCATGTCAGCAAGACACAGCCAGAGATGGTGCGCCTGGACCACTAGCGTGGACATCGCACGACCCAGAGACTGTGCGGTCACCTTCGTCGCTCGAAGCGCGAGGTCCGTCGCAGCACGCAGCTCATGTAGAACCGCCAGGTCGTGACCACCCTCGTGCAGGTCTTTCAGGGCTTTGGCCTGGTGGACCTGCAGTAACGCCATGGCGTGAAGGGCAGAAGCCGCCTCCGACTCGCAGCCGAGTCATCATCCCCAGAGGGCGACTCGCTCTCCGATGCAGCGACCGACATCTGGTCGTCAGGGGGAGCACCGAAGGAAACAGGCGGTATACCCCGCTCTGCAGAGGTCCCAGCCCGCTCCAACGGCAACCCCACCGGCTGCGGAGCGCCTGAGGGGTGAGGAACTCCTCTTGGGGAAGCCCTCACTGTCACCCTCAGATCACCTCTGACTCCACCGGATACAGCGCCGCCCCGCGAACGAACGCTGGATCGCGGCAGAGGGACTCCGCCATGTTTGACAAAGCGGAGTCTATTATGCAACTCCGAGATGGTCATGTCCCCACAAGAAGAACATGAACCATCCACGAAAGCTTCCTCAGCGTGCTGAATGCCCAGACACGTGAGGCAGCAATCGTGACCGTCCTGAGGCGCCAGGAAACGACCACACCCAGAAACGCACGGGTGATAAGACATCTTTAAAAAGACGTGATCACCCGTGTTGCTCTCTTAGAGAAATTTGCTCTTTATTAAGTGCTGAAGCACGCAGGGGAGCTGGCCACCACACACTCCGAGTGTGACTGTCTTCACGGGAATCGATCTCTTCTCCCATGAGACCGCGACCACCGCTGCTGCGCTGTAACGCCCGCACTCGCTCGCTCTTCTCACTCGCAGGATAGGAGAGCAGCAGTGATTCACCGCCGCTCGGCTCCGAAGCGAAAGGATGAATTAATGCGGTGCACCCGCTGCCTCTTATACTCACGCTGTGATCAGCGGCAGCTGGATGCAATGATCGCATGCCAATGTCCATTGGCTCGTTTAGTTACACTCGAAGTGGATTGGTCTCTCTGGCGAGATCCCAATTCGTCGGTCATCCGACGTGACTCGGAGTGACCGACTGAAAGGGAACCAACAGCAACCAGACTTCCCAAGAATTGACTTTTCAGCCCTCAAATAAATCTAGCAGTGACTTTTACGTAATCCAAAATGAACAAGCAAAAGTTGAGGAGGAAAGAATATCTAGACAAAATAGACGCATTGTAGATGACAATTATAACATCACTATCAAAGGCAATTCAGATATATTATGGGAAAAGGCAGAAGATAATAGTTGGTAACAGCAGAAAAAGAAGAATGGGAAAACTGCATAGTTTGTCTGGAAGCGAGACCGATTTTGTATATTGTACCTATACCTATACACAGTTCTAGTTGCAAAATATTTCATGATGAATTGTTTAAGACATGTCCAGGACTGTCTAATGCAATGGGGTTGGATGTATTAAAAATGGGAAGTAAATGTTTAGTAGAACGAGGCAAAGCGATAAATGTCTTTAGAAACTGTACCCAAAAAATGGCATTTTGCCCATATTGGTGCCAGTTTCTCCAATCCACAACGATCTACAGAGAAGCTACTGAATTGCAGTGTGAACGTACCCGTAAATGGCCTATTATACAAGAAACAAAAATACAAAAGCCGCAAGGAAGAATACAATTAATGGCAGATCAGGAATTTGAATGTTGTGAGAAAAAGGGAAATGTTGATGTAGGAAGGTTTAAAGGAAAGTGTAGCAAAATATGGCAAATACCGCGATGCACAGTTGACTATTTAGTGGTAAAAGAAGGCCCAACACCTATATTTGATGACACTGATATTCCATTAGTAGACATATGGTGGATGTGTAGATTAGAATATGGCCTTTTGACAACATTACCAGAGAATGGTCAGGATTAAGCACTAGGGTTATGTTGACACATAAAATGAGTCACATCTCTTTAGAAGAAGGGGAAACAAAGGAAGAGAAATCTAGATCGAGAAGAGCCTATGAAAAAGACCCTGCAGTTTATATAGATGCTATTGGTCAACCAAGAGGGATACCTTATGAATTTAAGGTAAGAGATGAAGTTAAATCAGGATTTGAATCAATATTCATTTAGATTGCGCAAAATAAAAATACAGAATGGATCAATTATATATATTACAACCAGCAGAGATTTATTAATTACACTGATGACGCCTTATCACTTTTAGGAGAACAATTGGATGCAACAAGTCGAATGACATGGCAAAACAGAATAGCTTTAGACTATTTGTTAGCTGAAAAGGGAGGAGTCTGTGTTGTGTTTGGGGATTAATGCTATACTTTTATACCAAGTAATACTGCGCCAGAAGGAGATCTGAACTATTGTTTCTTGGAATATTCAATGTATTATGTTTTGAATGTGTTTTTATGTTTTTGATACACATAACTGTGACAACCACAGGCAAGCACTGAACCAATTGCACGCTCATGCTTATAACATTGTATTTTACTGTAAAGGAAGAAAGGAGACAGAATCTTTTACTCTCTTTTAATCAAAGGTGAAGCGAGATGTTTGGTCCTGATTCTCCTCCAGAGTGCTACCGCATCATTCAGTGGTTGAGGGTAAACCTGTGTGACTTATTTAGTCACTAGATAGTGTTAGCTGAAAGGACTGGATTATGAAGTAGCACTCTGGGTAGACATAAACAAATTGTGAGACTTAATGAAGTCTCAAAGGGAGGAATGTAGAGGATTTTTATTGATATTAATCAGAACTACTCAGACATAATCAAGGTGAATTTTGCCTATAAGGTATTTGTTGAATCTTCCAATATATTCTGAAGGCCTTTGTGTCAAAATGTGTACGTGGCAAAGCAAGGCCTTTGTGTCAAAGTGTGTATGTGGCAAAGCACATCTGGAAGAAATGAGGAGGGGGCTTTCTCCCCCTTACCGTAAAGTCTAGAGGGTCTCTTCTCCTCTGGGACAGATAGAATTACATACACAAGTGAAATGTATGCATATGACTTAACTTTAGAATCCGCCTTAAATGGCTTGTATATAAACCAGAGACAAAGGACAGTCGAGAAGCTTTTCTGAAGAGAGAGCTTCGGTTTTATTTCGGCCGAATAAAATCTAATTTTTCTAGCATCAAAACTCCAAGTCTTTGTTTCATTCTTCGAACTGTGGGGCGCGACACTTCAACTGCACTGCAGCAGAACACAAACACTGACTGAGGATCCAGTTTATAACACAGTCCTTTGAGAGTTTGAGTGACACTGATCCTCCCGACTAAATCATGACATTTGCATACACTGTATCTGCCCTACAAAGACACATTTTTTGTCTTTGTGGTAAGTATGGAAACACTGGAACTGGGAAAATTAATTAAAATATTTTTGATTAAATTCTGATTGATTTGAAGCAATATTCACACCTTATTGTCTTTGAATCGGAATTTTTACATTTCTCAGCAATGTTTTTTTTAATTATTATTATTATATATTGTATTATTGATGTGTGTGGAGTAAGTGTTGTATGTTTTTATGATTGGTGTTTTCTAGTTGTGATAGCTGAGAGTCTGTGGACAGCTGTTGCTGATAGACTGATGCTTTGATGTGGCATTATGAGGCCCGGCTAAAGGCTAGTGAGGATAAAGGAGTGAGACATGGTGGGCAACTTTGTACATTTTGAATGTCTCCTTTCTCTCAGAAACCCATTAATAAAATCTTTCAGTTATTTTTTAAAACATATTTATTTAGATTTATTGACAATATTATATTAGTAATAGATTGATTTTATATTAACTTCTGAACCATCATGTGCCAATGTGTCACTACAGGCGTTCCACTAGCACTGTGACCTGCTACCTGTGCCGGGAATGTGAATTGTACCAAACAGTTTTCAAGTGGAAATGCAGCTGGAACTGTTCAACCAGATGTCAGGAAAGCATATGCAGTTTAACTTGCTGCTTGTTATTTTCAGATTTTGTATAGTACTGTAGTTGCATTTGTCATTGTGGTTTTCTTGCACAATAATATACAGCAGTGTCTTCATTCTTCATATTATTCATCTGCAGATACATCTGTTTCTTGTTGTTGTCTCTGGAGATGGTGAAGCGACCCTGAACAGACTGAGAGTAGTATATATAACTACTACCACCGTTGCAACCTGATCTCACAGAATTCCGTGTAATGTTCACGGACTTAATTAACCTCCGAATCTGTGGTGGCATCACGGAATCGCCGAAAATTCCGTGATGGGCTCACAGAAGGCATCAGCCGTGGTCCATGCACGGATTCACTGGTTCAACACCAGCGCTGCATCGGACCACGTAAAAAGAGTGACTCCGATGCAGTTATACTTTCACTGGAGTACCTGACCCCACCCCTACCCTAAACCTACCCAGTTCTGAACAATAATAATGACGATAAATTTCCCAGTATCGCGTCGGCATATTGATGCTAAGGGTTTCCGTGCGTGGAGCACGGCTGATGCCTGTCACTGACTTACATTGCTATCACTTCTGTGAGCCCATCACGGAATTTTTTCTGTGAGCCCATCACGGAATTTTCGGCGATTCCGTGATGCCACCACAGATTCGGGGTTAATTAAGTCTGTGAACATTACACGGAATTCTGTGAGATCAGGTTGATCAAAAGGTTGCTTCTACTAAATACTGAGCAAAGGGTCTGAATACTTAGGACCATGTGATATTTCAGTTTTTCTTTTTTAATAAATCTGCAAAAATGTCAACAATTCTGTGACATTTAAAGATAAGAAAGAGCAAAAATGCATCGGAGTAATTTATTCATTTGAAAATAAATGTGTAAATGAATAGACCACTTCACAAATAAATCAAAATAAAATACATTTATTAAAAATATCCATCATCTCCATTTCTCCCCCTCCTGGGTTTTTGTAAGGGTAGCTGTATGAAAACAAACAAAGTGAATCTCTTGCACAGTAATACACTGCAGTGTCTTCAGTCTTTAACTGACTCATGTGCAGATAGAAATTAGAGCTGTCCGTGGATGCTGTGAATCTGCCCTGCACTGACTGAGCTGAGCCTTTGTCAGAGTCTGTATAATAGTGCAAGATCCATTCCAGTCCTTTTCCAGGTGCCTGACGGATCCAGTGCATCCTATAGCTACTAAGAGTGAATCCACTACATGCACAGGTCAGTTTGTAAGAACCACCTGGAGACACGGTTACTGACTGCTCAGACTGTGTGAGCACAACCTGTGAATAAATATCTAAACAGAGAGACAAAAAAATAATATTTACACATCTAAAGAATCACAATACATATGAAATAGGATTGGGTGTTACATTGTAACTCCCTAAAACTGTCTAAACTCTTTAAGAAATAAATAAAAACACTCACTGTGTACAGCTGCCAACAGCACTAAGAGCTTTAGGGAGAACATTGTCTCTCCTCTTCAGATCAAACACTCATTTACAAGGTTTAAATAAGAAATATGGCAGTTTAGTTTGCATTGATATATTTGCTCATGCATGGGGACACACAGAGTGGGTGTGTTCAAAACCAAGGTTTTTTTCATTTTTTACGGAAGGGTGTCCTCTTCTGGCATCTAGATTATTCCAACAATGGGTCAATTGAGCATTCAAGGTTGTCACATGCCATTTAGTGGCTGAATTTGATCAAAAGTATTTACAAAGGCTAAAACATCAACTGACTCATTCAGTGCTCTATATTAATTTATTTATTTGCTTTGATTTTGCAATACTGTGGTTATTGTGTGAAAATATGTACTTTATAATACGAAAATGAAGTGTTTATTGAAAAATGTGTTTAGTTTAGATTTTGAACAGGTCCTGTGGCAGTTTGTGGCAAAGTGCATTGCGAGCACAATAATACACAGCTGTGTCCTCAGTGTTGAATTTTTTTCCTGTTAAAATAACTGCGTTGCTGGAGGATTCAGAAGAGAAACTAATCTTATTTTTCAGAGATTCTTTGACACCATTGCTGCTGGAAGTGTGGAACCAGCCGATCCATTCCATCGGTTTTCCCTGCACTGACTGAGCTGAGCTCTTAGCAGAATCTTAATAATAATAAATAATCCATCCAAGTCCTTTTTCAGGTGCCTGACGTATCCAGTACATGCTAGTGCCACTAACAGAAAACCCACTGCAGGCACAGGTCAGTTTGTAGGAAGCACCTGGAGACACAACTACTGACTGTTCAGACTGTGTGAGCACAACCTGACAGTCAATACCTGCAGATAAAGAACATTTACAAGACACAGCAGCCAGCAACAGCAAGAGAAATGAAGTGAACATGGTTTATATGAAGGCTGAACTGGTGGTGAGTCCTCCACTCAACAGTGTAGCTGTTTAAATATGAAACACACATCAGTTAATTTGCATTGAAACCTTGAATTAGCAAAAAAAAAAAAAAAAAAAAGAGAGACCGTTGAGGTTCATTTCATGGACAACAGTACAACCTATTGATATGGGAAATGTACTTCTGTGAAGCTAATAAATGGTTTTGTTTGTTTGTTGTGTTCTGGTGAGAGTGGGTACAGAACCAGACAGACTCAAGTGACCTACAGAAATGCTGTTTTCTAGCTAGTTTTCAGTCTTCGCAGTTTTTGTGTATAGTACTGCAGTCATTTCAGTCACTGTGGCTCTCTTGCACAATAATACACAGCAGTGTCTTCATTCTTCATATTATTCATCTGCAGATACACCTGCTTCCTACTGTTGTCTCTGGAGATGGTGAACCGTCCTTGGACAGACTGAGAGTAATATATAGACTGGCTATCATATCTGATCAATGCCAGCCATTCCAGCTCTCTTCCAGTCTTCTGTCTGATCCAAGCCATCCAGTAGCCAGCAATGTCCAAACCAGAGGCAGTACATGTCAGTTTATGAGATTCTCCAGGTTTCAGGACTACAGCCTCAGACTCAGTCAGTGTTTGACACCAACAATCTGCAAAATAAAACATGATCACTGTGTGTAAATTCAGATAAAAATAGACCATTATATTCTGAACAATAAAGACTAGAATCATACATTGAGAAGCAAGTAACAGCACTGAAAATCCCAGTATTTTGGGCTCCATGTTTAGGCACTGAATTATTGAGCTGTGCGGTGATACAGAAATTATTATGAAGGGCTCAAGAGAATGATGAATTTACATAATCCAACATTTAAATAATTAAATATTCAGTTAGGGATGTCTTGTGTTTAGGGGCATCATATTACAGAGTCACATGCATATGCATTTTATGGATCCACACAAGCGTGCAAAGTAATTAATTCAAATCTTTGTATATTTAACACTAATATTTATTAATTTGTTTAATGTGTATCTGGTAACATTCTGATATTTTTAATTGACTTTTAATTAAAAATAAATCATTACCAATTCTCTAAGAAATGAATGTTGTCATTAATTACTCATTTCCTGTTGTTTCAAACCCATATGACTTTTTTTTTATTCTGTGGAACAGAAAAGTAAATATTTGGGCTGCTTTTTTCCATATAAAATAAAACAGGTTTGAGACTGTCAAAGTCCAAAATGATCAAATAAATTGCAATAAATGTATAATTATTGTAGTCATTTAACTTCTGCACTTCTCCTTTTGTGTTTTACAAAATTAAATTATTTAGGTTTGGAAAGACATAATGATTTTTGGTTATTTTGGGGTAAATTATTCCTTCAATATGAAACATTCTGTTTTTATTATGTGTGTTATGGGAATTATTGGTGTTCATCTGGTGAGAACCTCATCGTTAAAGGAATAGTTCACCCAAAAATAAAAATTTGCAAAAAAATTGACTACACGCGTTACAAACGCAGCTTTTCGCGTTAATTCATGTGTTCCTGTGGCTCAGTGGTAGAGCATTGCGTTAGCAGCGCAAAAGGTTGTGGGTTCAATTCCCAGGGAACACACATACTGATGAAACAAAATGTATAGCCTGAATGCACTGTAAGTCGCTTTGGATAAAAGCGTCTGCTAAATGCGTAAATGTAAATGAATGAATTGATGGACTAGAGTTGTGTTGTGGATTATTGTGATGTTTTTTGTTTTGTTTTGTTTTTTTCAGCTGATTGAACTGTCATTTTGACGGCACCCATTCACTGCAAAGGATCTATCGGTGAGCAAATCATGTAATGCTAAGTTTCTTCAGATTTGCGCCAATGATCATCTACACCTTGGGTGAGTGTGAGTGAATTTTCAGCGAATTGTCATTTTTAGGTAAAATATTCCTTTTTATGTAAAATATTCCTTTAAGAAAAAATAGAGACAGCTGCTGAGCTGTTGTTGTTTTTAACCAGAATTAATAAATTTAAGAATGAGAAAAACTGTGCAAAAATGGTATCAGAGTAATTTATTATTTTACATTAAATAACAAAAACAGTAAATTAAAATACAGTCACTCTCCCCTCTGGGTTTTTGTAAGTGTATCTGTATGAAAACAAACAAAGTGAATCTCTTGCACAGAAATACACTGCAGTGTCTTCAGTATTCAGCTGATTCAAATGCAGATAGAGATTAGAGCTGTCCTTAGATGCTGTGAATCTGCCCTGCACTGACTGAGCTGAGCCTTTGTTAGAGTCTGTATAATAGTGAAAGATCCATCCCAGTCCTTTTCCAGGTGCCTGACGGATCCAGTGCATCCTATAGTCACTAAGAGTGAATCCACTACATGCACAGGTCAGTTTAACAGATCCACTTGGAGACACAGTTACTGACTGTTCAGACTGTGTGAGCACAACCTGACAATAAACACCTAAACAGAAAGAAAAATGCTTTACACATCAAATGAACTACAACACTGATGAAACAGGATTTGATGTTACATTGTAAGTCTGTAAAACTGCCTAAAACCCCCTAAACTAAAAACACTCACTGTGTACAGCCACCAACAGCAGAAGGAGCTTTATGGAGAACATTGTCTCTCTTCTTCAGATAAATCACTCATTTACCAGTTGTTTAAATATAAAATTTGGCAGTTGAGTTTGCATTCATATATTTGCTCATGGGGGACACACAGAGTGGGTTTTTTTTCATTTATCATCAAAGGATGCCCTCTTCTGGCATCTAAATTATTCTTAAATGGGGGTCAATTGTGCACCCAAGGTTGTTACCTGACATTTAGCAGATTAATTTAATAAAAAAAATATAACTGATTTACAAAGTCTAAAACATGACCTGTCCCATTCAGTGTGCAGTATTTATTTATTTGCTTTGATTTTGCCATATTAACTTTGGAATTATGTCACAAGATGTTTAATATGGAAAGGATCTTCAATGTATAACTTTGTTTTATTGAAAAATGTGTTCAGTGGTTTGGGGTTTTTGTACAGGTCCTGTGGCAGGTTGTAGCACAGTGTATCACGAGCACAGTAATACACAGCTGTGTCCTCAGTGTTGAAGTTTTTTCCTGTTAAAATAACTGCGTTGCTGGAGGATTCAGAAGAGAAACTGATCTTATTTTTCAGAGAATCTGTGACACGATTGCTGCTGGAAGTCTGGAAATATCCGATCCATTCCATGGGTTTTCCACTTGAATGTCTGATCCAGTTTGTGTAGCCTCCACCTGAGGCTGAATATCCAGTGATCTTACAGGCGATGGTAAACGTTTCCCTGGTTTTACAACCATGACAGGAGGCTGATCCAGTTCAATGCAAAAAAGACCTATGTACAACAAATAAAACATTTTCAGTAATACAAACTAAACTCCACATTTGATTTTCTAGAAATATTTATTTGGTATACTCAAAGGGGTACAGCTGCTAAAACTAGCAGTGCTGATATAAAGTACATGATGCTGCTTGTATTTTCACTGTGTTATGGCTCTGTAAAACACAAAGAGCTTTTATTCTGTCTGTGTGCTTCTGTTAAGGGCGGAGATTTGCATTGATGTAAACTTCTGATATTAGTTCTTATGGTAATTATTAATGATACTGCAAAATTATTTGTCTGATTTTCTATACTTGATTTATAAAAGAAAGTCTTGAAAGTCTGGTCATTTTGTGGTTATAATGGTTGTATCATGTTTAAGTGGAAAACTGTTTAATAATTCATTTTTTAACAATAAAAAAACCTCTTGAAAAAAATTTACTGTAAACAATCTCACTGCACTCACACAGATGACATGGTTTATAGGTGGAATTGTATAATACACTGTAATGAGTGAATATGTGTTGTTACCTTAAAGAATCATTTATACCTGATCTTAACCATAAAAATAACTTTTGTTGGTGTAGGATCAGAACGAGTCAGACAAAACTAAGATTCGATCAGAACATCGAAACATGAGGAGCCGACATTCCAGAAGAGGCCCCAAGAAAACAGGACAACGTCATAAATTAGATTCCTTGCTCCAACCTCTGAAGGAAGCCTAACCAACAAGCCTCTTCCAGAACAGCTTGCAACATTAAGACAAAAGAACACTTATTGATAAGTCCAACGCAGGAAGGAGATTGTCAAATTTGGGGCAAATAGTCAAGATTAATGGTCAAAGAGATGGCCATCACATGTGTTCCACAAGAGAAATCACAAGCTTCTTTAGATTGACTTTTCCCCCACACATACAAGACAAAGACTGAGACTGAAATTCCTTTGTCCAAAGAACATGTCTTTTGGTCTCCACAGAACTACACAGAGACTTTCTTTTTCATATGCATATAAAATCATCCTAGAAGGACATTTCCAGGCATAACACTGTATTATGTATGTAACCCACACATTAGACTATCATGTTTTAAGCACATATTATGTATGTCCTTTTAATAACTATTGAATGACTTTAAGGTTTATTCGTGTTTGGTATGAGTTTGACAATTCTAGCTTGAAATGTTTCTTCCAATTGATTCTTTGTCAAATGTATCATATTCTGGTTATAGAAATCACATCCAAAAGTATACTTTGCAAGAGTGTGTAAAATTCAGACCATGTGACCAGATAACAAACTGATTTATGATGGAAGGAACAACCCTAGCTAAGATAATAGCCTATCTAATTGGTCAAGACACCAAATGGGATGTGTCCAAAAGCCGAGTTTAAAACCTCAGGACACCATCTAATCTTTCTCTCTCTTCCCTTCTCCCTTCTTTCTTCTCGCCACCGCGTTTTGACGCTGTTTTAGCGCTCTTTGAGCATGCTCTGGCCTACAGGCCAGTTGCTACTTAACACCACGAGGAGAGAAAAAAACACCTAGTCTCGTTACTCATTTTATTCTTTTATTTTAGCTTCTTTTCTTTCCGTTGAGTCTCGTGTTCGAAAGTTAAGTTTGTCGCAAAGTCCAGCTCCGACTGCACCCGCTTCAAACTTCAACCAGCAACTGACTCCAAAACGATCCTCAGCCAACGCCCAACCATTGGCTTCCCAAGACATCACTTCAAAGACTACTGAACTTCCAGCCAATAACCAACTCGGGAAAACCTCTTTCCTGCAACGACGACGACAGAAGGGAATCCCTGTAACACAAAGGCAACGCCAGCAAGTACCTCCAGGTCTAACTGAAGTGGTGCATTTAATATAAATTTTATCCTCATTGAGAAACTCAATGCAAGGTTTAATTAAGTGATTGATGGTTATTCAGGTCTTTGCAATAGCACATATTGCTATAAACTTGGGATTTCACATTCTCATTCTCTAAACTCATCCTTTCTCTCTTTCTGCAACGTGTGAATGCGTGTGTTCATGTTAGATTAGTTCATGTCTTAGGTTTATATAAATAAAGTCTTATTTATATTGAAAAGAGAAGTATCTTGTGTTTTGTGCTTACAAGTTAATGTCTTAATCTGCCGATCTTGTCACTGTGCTTATTAATGGTGTTTTCACTATATTTTGGATTTTAATATCCAGTGCAGAATTAATGTTATACGGCTCGTTCAGTGAATCGCTGCCGACTCAGTGATTCTGTTCAAATTCCCTATAAAATCATAAATGATTCCCTTTGAGCTAAATTAAATTATATTTATGTACCAAACGCTACATTGGTATAGTCATGTTTTCAGTCATGTTAAATGATATTTTGAGTTGAATAAAACCAGTTAAAATGATGTTCATTTGTTTAATGTGTTTAGACTTGTTTTTGTACAGAGTTGTGGCTTGATTAGTCACTGTGACTGTCTTGCACAGTAAAACACAGCTGAGTCCTCGGTCTCAAAATTCTTCCCCTGTAGAAACACTGTGTTTGTGGACGTGTCCTGGGTGAAACTGATCTTGTTTTTCACTGAGTCTGTAGTTTCAGTGCTACCATCACTACAAATATATCCGAGCCATTCCAGTGCTTTTCCAGTTGGTTGACGGATCCAGTGAATGCAATAGCTTGATACTGAAATCCTGCAGGAGATGGAGAATGATTCTTGAGGTTTCACAACCAAAGATGGAGGTTGAGTGAGCTCAACACAGAAAACACCACCTGAAAATAACAATGAAAGAATGTGTTATTATTAGTTATGTCTCAAAACTTCTTTTAACAGTTATGAAGCTTATTTCAATGCTTTACAGTTTAAATAAAGCATCAGTGAAGCTCACAGGATGAGCTGATGAGAAGATCATGGTTTGAAGTTAGCTCAGCTTTATCACTCTTACTGATCCACATTTAAATTCACTTTAAATTATTTGCTTGACAGTTGCCTCTTATTCTTTTCACTCGTGCCTTAAAAGGAGGGTTGGGTTAGGAGGATTCTAAGGGCATGATGATGGAGGGGGGCCCCCCGAGGGGGAAATGCGATTTCTACTGAGGGGGACGACCCCCCACCCCCCCGGAACGTGATTTACTGAGGGTATCTGTACGGAGGGGGAACACCCCCCTCGGACCGCAATTTATAATGAAATTTCCCTAATTTAAAATTACCACACTGAAGTCTTTGCTTTTTCTAAATGAGCCATGAAAAAATCATTAATATCTTCTGTTTGTTTCTTCTTTACACCTATTTTACTAAAAATTAAAGATGAAAAATCTAATTATACAGAAGTCTTTATTCTTTATAGTGAGTGCACGAAAAATGTGCAGATCCCTAAGCGGCACTACAGAAATATGTTATTTCTCACGTTCATTTATTTTGATGTATTCATGGACTTTTTTCTTTCTAAAATAAATGTATACTAATGAACATATTGCATTGATCAAAGCTGATCATTTACAGATGTATAACAAAAAAAAAAAATCCAGACAAAAATAGAAATAATATTTTTTTACAAACATGAGAATATAATTTGTGATGAAGTTACTGTAGGCTTATTGGTGTTTCTTCAGAAATTCTCAATTAGACAGTCTGTTTCTTTGTCAAGAAAACAAACATTCAGTCAGTGACATTTGTAACGTCAATTAAGACTGCTTAACAAGAGCGCCCCCTCTTTGAAATATAACAGTGAGTCTGGAGCATAAATGAAGGCAACAGTAAAGGTGGTGGTTTTTGTATTGCTTTGACACTGAACTTATTCACAGTGTCTCTCTAGCGCAGTAATACACAGCAGTGTCTTCAGTCTTGAGGCTGTTCATCTGTAGATACAGTTGACTGCTGGAATCATCTCTGGACACCGTGAACCTGCCCTGAACTGACTGGGAATAGTATGGTGTATTGGATGTGCTGAGAGTTGCAACTCATTCCAGTCCTTTACCAGGTGCCTGTCTCACCACAGCTGCCCAGTAGCTGCTGAATGTAAATCCAGAGGCGGTACAGACCAAACGAAAAGATTCACCAGGTCTTTTTACCTCATCTTGAGACTGAGTGAAGGTCTGAAAATGAATATCTGTTGAAGAGCGAGAAATATATAAACTGAAAAGTCAGAAAAAACATAACTATGTGCTTGCTAAAAGCATTTATACAGTTGTTATGGGGCTGACGAGACGTGAGAATCCATATGCAAGCTTTGTTTGAGCAGAGACGTGGTCATAACAGGCAGGGTCGAACAGTGGCAAACAGGTATAACATGGGCGAGACAAAGAGTAAACAAAGACAAGCGTGGGTCGATGATCGGCCAACAGTCACAAAAGGGGCTTGACAAGAGAGGTAATCCAAACGTAAGCGATAGTCCAGGCAGGGGAAAACACAATCCGAGGCGAGGCGAGGCGAGGCAAGGCGAGGCGAGGCGAGGCGAGGCGAGGCAAGGCGAGGCGAGGCAAGGCGAGGCAAGGCGAGGCAAGGCGAGGCAAGGCGAGGCAAGGCGAGGCGAGGCGAGGCAAGGCGAGGCGAGGCGAGGCGAGGCAAGGCGAGGCAAGAAAAACTAACAGGGCTCTGTAGGGCAGCGATAAATGCATACAATACTCGGCGGAGAGGGAGAGAAAGGCCAAGGCTTATAAAGAGTGTCTGATTGGATACAGCTGTGTGCGTGTGATCAGGTGAGCGTGTGATTAGTGAGATGGCTGATGGGAAATGCAGTCCATTGTGATGTGTGGTGTGAAAGTCAATATGATGGCAGGGCGACCTCTTGTGGCAGTCAGAACGAAGAGCAGGCCCAGGATTCGTAACAACAGTAATATATTATTATTTAGAAAATAACAAACCATTTAAAAATAGTAGTATCAGGACTGAATTAATTATTGTTGTCATTGCTATTGATGCTCTTCAACAAAAACCACATACAGTCAGTGAACAGAAACACTCGCTGGCACAACAGCTTATGAGAGATAAACATCTCAGTTTTGCATGAACTCCTCCTCCAGCCTCAATTCTTCTTTATACCAATTTGTATGAAAAATAGACATTTGTACATAAATAAATTAATATGTAATATTAAATTTGTGACAATAAATTTGAATATGTGACTTTTATGAGAACATCTTTCATAAATGTTAAATGACTATTTAATATTTATAAAGCATTTTCAGCTGGATGAAAAGTGTGGATGAATTAACAAATCCATATGTGGATTTAATGAAGATTACTGTATACTGACCTGAAAATCATTTTCTCTGATAATATTACAATCAGAGCATTATGTGTGACAATCATTTGTGCGTGTTTTTCTTTTTTTTTTTTTTCAGCACAGCACTGTTGCCAAATTCATCAATGTTCACTCAGGCACTGAATCGTGTGCAGCAGCTTCTCACACTGAAATAGTAATGGGATATTTTATGAGAAATAAAACAATAAGAGTATTGAATTTAGGTGGATATTTACCTAAAATCTACAGTAGGAAACAAAACTTGCAGACATCTTTTTTTTTTGTTTATCAGCAACGAAGCAGCTCTTTATTGTGTGTGCAGCTTGTAAATGACTCTGCACTTCAGGTAATGACTATTTATGTCCTTTTTTTTTTACCTCAAACTGTATCAAAAAGAGAAGGAGTGGGGCTGGTGTTGAGTACTGATGAAAGGCTAAAAATGCCCCTGGTATTACGTATCTCTTATTCATGTGTTCAGGTTTTTGTACAGAGCTGTGGCTTGTTTAGTCACTGTGACTCTCTGGCACAGTAAAACACAGCTGAGTCCTCAGCCTGAAAATTCTTCCCCTGTAGAAACACTGTGTTTTTGGATGTGTCCTGGGTGAAACTGATCTTGTTTTTCACCGAGTATTTAATATTAGGGCTACCATCACTACAAAGGTATCCGAGCCATATCAGTGTTTTTCCAGTTGGTTGACGGATCCAGTGAATGCAATAGCTTGATACTGAAATAATGCAGGAGATGGAGAATGATTCTTGAGGCTTCACAACCAAAGATGGAGGTTGAGTGAACTCGACACAGAAAACACCACCTGAAAATAACAATGAAATAATGTGTTATTAGTAATTTTGTCTCAGTTCTGAAGCTTATTTCATTGCTTTAGAGTTTAAATAAAGCATCAGTGAAGCTCACAGGATGCAGCTGCTGCCAGCAGTAGTAGAGCTGATGAGAAGATCATGATTAAAAATGATGTGAATTTCTCCTTCTGACCCCCAGACACACTTCACTTTAGTACATGGAGCAGATGGAGAATTTGCGTACATTCACTTTGTTTTTCAAAATGTAAAAATTCAGAACTTTTGCCATTTCATTTTTATTTTATTTGATATCTGGAACAATTGCTTTCTAGAGAAAAGGGACAATGTATGTCTAAGCATAAAAAAGAAAAAAGAAAAAAAAAGCCACTTTTCTTTCTTTAAGGTGTAAAAAATGTTCTTAATATAAAGATAAACCTTTTATGTTTTGATATGAAGACCTATTTAGAGATTATTATTGGTCGTTTAAGATGCATGCAGGTTTTTATTTTGAAGCCTAATTTTTGTTTTTTGGAAAAATATTTTTGATCATTATAAACACTGTACTTTATTGCAATTTGTAGCATAAAATTGAGAAACCTCTTTATACATCTATTGTATAATCTAGGAGTAGTTATATCCTATACTGTCCATCAATAATGATTTATGACCATGATTTATGACCGGATTTATGGGCTCCCTGTCAGCGTTGATCGACAGGTTGTCCTATGTCAAATGTATACCAGGGTAGATTTCTGACCTGATTTATGGGTATATGACCCCCTCTGTCACCCTGACTGTCACGTCACAGGGGTCCTGTGATGACATTTGTTGGATTTATGAGTGGATTTATGATGTTTTTTATCACTCACCTGGTGCCATGGAGATTTTATGGCGTTCCTTCCAGGCCTGTAGCTAACGGTCAGTCTGGAGGTGTTGGGGGTCTTCTTGGTTCTGGAAAAAATGGCTGAGCAAAGAATGTGTATTGCCACCTTATGTTTGTTTGATCTGTATGTTATATGTTAATGCCTAGTCAGGGGGGTCTTCCTGGTTGTGGAAAAAGTGGCTGAGTAATGGGTGATGTGGTGGCTTCTTAAGAGGACCAATGTTTGTTTGATTTGTATGGCATATGTTATTGCCTAGTCACCAATTTGTTCCTACCGGCTTGTCTACATCCGACTCTGAATAAGGAAGGTTGTCAGGACGTCTTCCTTTCCAGGTTGGGGGTGAAAAAAAAAAAAAAAAAGGCGTCATGTTTGAGGGTTGTTCTTTGTTTTTGGGGGGATGGAAGGCATCCAAACACATGTCTAATGTCAAACCCCTAAACGGTTCAGTTCTGCTTGATCTATAGGCTAAATTTTGATAGCTAAGACATTGCTGTTTTGATTGTATGAAAACTGAAACATAGAATTAAAGAATTCACCAATTGATGAAAATTTCTATATGCGTCTGAAAAAGGTGCTATGTCTGGGCAAGTTTTTCTTCATCATCTCAACGTGTGTATGCTAACACCTCTGTAGGATCAGAACAACCTAATCTGTAGGTTGAATAGATAAACTTATAAGGAGGCTTAAGTTAAAAATTATTCAAACCACCAACTATCCATTTACTTCTGACAGTGAAGGTGATTGTGGGGTCTGACTGACAACGGACGACAGTATCCTCTTTGTGCTTGTGTTAATGACTTTACAGCATTCACTCATATAGATGTGCACAGAATCATGCTTTAGTTCAGTTCAGTTCATTTTATTTATAATGCCCAATAAAACAACAATGGTTGACTATTGTGCTAAACAATATTGTTTAAATGAAAAGTACATAAGATGATATGACAAGACAAACAAATAAACATTTTAACCCTTGTGCAGTCCTTATTTGGGAGTCACACTCATGGTATTCACGGTCAAAAGTGACCGGATACCTGAAATTTTTTTTTTTTTTTCAATCTAATAAAATCTAGTAAAATCAATCTAATATATTTTTGTTCAATAATATTTTTTCTTTTTTCTTTTGTATTTTGAGAGAATTTTATGGTACTAATTAATATTTATGCAATAATTATGATAAATTTTTCCCATTGAAAATAGTAAAAAAAAATTTTTTTCAAATTTTTTCAAATTATTTTTCAATTTATGCAGTATTTCAGATGAAAATAGACACTAGGCCTTTAAATTCCAATTTTTGAATGCAGATTAGCACCTCCTGGTGTGAGCAAAGAAAGAAAAAACATGTAATTTCATGGTGTAACCACTAGTTGCCTGTATAGGACTCTATAGAGAGTCTTGTGAATTCCCTAGTTGTTTTTAGACATAATTGTTTACTTTTATTAGGTTGTGGATATAAATGTATATTTAGGCATTCTCAAAGACTACTTTTTGTCAAGGTTTATATTTTTTTGCATTATTATTATTATATAGGTTTTTGCATTATTATTACTACAGTCAACCCTGAACACAGAAAGCATTTTGTTACACAAAACATTAAAAAACTATAAAAATGTAACAAAAATGAAGAGGAATGCTTTATCAGAGCCTAATCCTTCAGGGTCTGATCTGATTTCAACCTCTTATTTCACTCAACTCATTTTGGCTATATGGTTACAGCCATACCAATTCATTTGAGTGTGTATAATTGTATATGTGTGTCTGTGAATGTGTGTGAGTGGATGTATCTGTTTTACACTCTTGATGTTTTAGAGTATAACCCATTCCTTGTTGTCCACTTTTTAACTGCATTGTAGCTGAATTATTGATTTTATTTTACATAGTTGCTGTGTTACAGGCACACCAGTTCATTGGGGGGTGTGTGTGTACAAGTGTGTGTGTGTGCGTGTGTATGAGTGGATGTGTTGATTTTGCACTCTAGATGTTTTAGAGTTTCACCCCTTCATTGCTGTGCAATGTTTTTCTGCATTGTTGGGGATTTGTAGATTGTACACACAAAAATTTTCTGTATTTTTAAATGTTTTCCCGTTTCCCATTCATTTCCTATGGTCGGTCATTTTTGACCGAAGACCATGAGTGTGACTATTTTTTTTACGACCATTTAACTTTTTCGAATCATGCCCTCAATTTTTTTGTGTGTTCACATACCAAGTGCCATAAAAGTCAACGAGTTTCGTACCATTCTGGTGAAGCTACGATTTTTAAAAATTCAAAATGTAAAATCCTCCGGTCAGAAATGACCGAAGAGCGCACAAGGGTTAAATAAGCCCTGCTTTAGACAAATAATCAACACTTTGGCTGATTATTTGGGCTCTCTCTCTCTCTCTCTCTCTCTCTCTCTCTCTCTATCTCACACACACACACAAATCTGAGTATACTAAATTTTAAGTATGAGCAAAAATGTTTTACTTTTTGTTGTTATTTAATAAATGTTTTCATTTGAATCTAGCCTGTAGATAGTATGTGTACTGTAAAAGAACAAATATACATTTCACTTAAAACATCTCAGTAAAACAATTACACCTACGGTTTTGAACATGTTTAAAAAGTTTTAAACACATTGTCACTAAAGCAAGTCATGCTGTCTATTGTCTTTTAAATTAAACTTTAGTTTTATTCTTTAATTTCTTTAAAAAAGCCTGATGATAATGCACCCAAGTGCTTTTCTCACACGAGTAGAAAACTCTAATAATTTTTTACTTCAGAAAAGTTTTTTTTTTTGTTTGTCTTTTTTTTTTTTTTTTTTTTTGTAGATGTATGACTGAACCTTTCTCATTTGACAGACCTACCTTTTCAAATTATTTATTATTTCAAATTATGTTTAACAGCCACAGGAATACATGTTGTTTTAATGTTCATGAAAACTTTATTGGTGTAAATTTCTCACCTAGAACACAAAACTTGTACATTTTGACTATTTTCTAGGTATCATGTCATTTTAAATGGTTTACTAAAAGATTAAAAGACCAGCATCTGTGATTTTCAAAATGAAAGAGTTATAAAATATAAGGATGTTTCAACTATTATCATCATTTCCTTTTGACCCTAATAAAGTGGTAATGAATTTATTATGGCAATCGATACAATGTAGGCTACAGTTCTCGTACTATGTGTGTAAATAGCTGTGCTAAAACATTTCTGAGTATTTTCGCATGCCAACAGATTTTGTCAGGGATGCGTCTCATCTAAGAAGTGTTTTGTAAATAAAAATTTTTTTACATTACTAGATTTAGTCATATTATCAAGATTTCGGATGGCGTTTACAATTTTTGTTGGACTGTGTATGTTTTTAGGTGAAGACACCTCTTTGTGAGCTGTCATCATAACAGGAATAAATGAAAATTAAGAAATTAAGTAACAGTCTTTTCTTTTTGAGAAATTTATTTTAGTGCAACTTTGTGTCTGTCCATGATGTGCGAACACACGAAACATCAACACGAAAATTAAGTCTTGCTGTTTTACCCTTAAAGCTATTACAACTGAAACAAATCAAACTATTGCACTGAAAGCTGCACATTCATTTAAGTTTGACCATGTTTCCACACTCTTGTATTGATAAATTTAATCCATAACCTTTCATACATTCAAGAGACCAAATCTCTAAGAAAGAGTGTATAGCAAGACAAGAAAATGTTTATAATGCATATAGAATTCGGAAAATCTGTTTCATAAACAATTGTGAAAGGATGACTGGATTTAATCATCTTGCTCAGATAGCAGATGACACAATTCACATTTCGTCTATTTGGCTGTATTTGTTTTAAGACTCCTCTGCAAGTTCATGCTAATCCTTGCATGGGAAAGAGCATGGCGAGCACATACTTATTCATTTAAGAAAATGATTGAACTTTTTATTTTGACAAACCTCTATTTCAAATTATTATTATCTTTTTCAACACAACGACATTAAACATTAAAGAACGTCATCAGTCACTGTCACCATCTTCTGTGTGCACGTGCTAAACATCTTTGTTTCTCCACTTCTGTCATATTTATTTGATGTAATGCAAACATATTTTGAGAACTATGATGTTCCACGTTTTGTAAAGGTCATAGAAAGAATTCAAACATAATCTTTACATAGGAATTATCTTTGCAAAGCAAATTGACTAAAATCATTGAATTACAAAATGCAAAATGTATACATTTAAGAAAAATTGCTAGAATGCATACAGAATACAGAAATCCTCCTCTTGATCTATTGTGACTGGCATTTTACTAAGTCAGACGGTCAGGATTATGGACGACACGGCTCACATTTTGTTTGTTGGACTGTATGTGTCACTACTATGACTGTACTGTAGGTGAGGCCTTCTCTCTGAGAGCCATCAGCATTCAGCGTTTATAGAAATAAATGAAAATTAAGAAAATTTCTTGAGAGTGTTTGACTAAGTCGGTATTTCTTTTTAGGACGATTATGCATCTATTTGATGTGATACCCCATTAAGTATCGACACAAAAAATAAGGCGTGCTGTTTTACACTTACAGCTATTACAACTGAATTTACATATCTTACTCAAATGTGCTCAAAGTTACACATTCAGTAAAGTTTGAGGTCGTACACAGTCTTGAAAAGGCAACAGACACAAACTATCAAGGAATTTTTTAGTGCTCTCTATGTAACTCAAGAGTCCAAGTCGCTAAGTAAATATCATATGAATACAGAAAACCCACTCACGATCATCTGGGTATATTTTTGTAAATGTTGTTTTAAATTACTTTTTTCTTACTCCACTACATCTAGAGCTCTTGTTCAGATTTTATTTGTCGTACTCGTTTCAACATTTCCGCTTGAGATTAAAGCGTAGGTAATGTGACTGCAATTAAGAACCATGACATTATACTACATTCCCTTTGAAAAGGTTATAGACGTAGTCGTTTATACAGGAAATATGTTTGCACAACAGAAATATGTATCAGTATAACAAATACCTAATACTGAAATCCACTCTTCTAAATTTGTTAAAGTTTTTAATGCTGATTTTGATGGCCTACCCCCTGCTAGCTGATACCACTCTATACTTTTTCATTGTTTTTAGAGGAAGATTATTCTCAGAATCTGGTCAATCATGTCATGAGTGTTTGCCAGAAAATATGAACAAATACATTATAAGAAAATAAAAGGATGGTCCTTCTACGAGAGATTGTTTAAACCGAGATTGTGATGTACTGTAGAGCTTTCTCTGGTCTGTCCACAAAGCGGCCAAGAGACACACAGATCTTACAGTTTCTCTATTACATGTACATCTATTTCATTTAGAACACAAAGCTGCACATTACAAGTTGAAGACAGTGTGGAAACACTATTTTCTTTGTACACATCTCTAAACATGACTTTAATAAATAAATCACAGATGTCATGTAGTTAATTCATTGAAAGGTGCATGTTTTTGACCGTTGTAGACGGTCTGCACCAGCACACAGACACATGTTTTAGGTATTTATCTGAACAAAAGGTTTGATCCTGCGGAAACACGCACAACAGCAGCTGTGTGTTGTCATGATTGTCTTTATAACTGATCCGCTTTTATTAAAACAATGCGGCATTAAGTTACTGTATCCAACAGCACAGTTCCTTGAAATATTGTAGTGTATATATATATATTTTTTCCTTCTAAATATCATGTATTTAGCTTAAATATTAGTTGATAAGTGTTTACAAAGTTGTCATGCCTGTTGTTGAATTTTATAACATATCCACAGCCACAGCCATATCACCCTGCAGCCCAAGACCGGTTGCCCATGGAAGCTAAGCAGGGCTGAGCCTGGTCAGTACCTGGATGGGAGACCTCCTGGGAAAACTAGGTAGCTGTTGGTAGAGGTGTTAGTGAGGCCAGCAGGGGGTGCTCACCCTGCAGTCTGTGTGGGTCCTAACACCCCAGTATAGTGACGGGGACACTATACTGTAAAAAAAAAAGCACCGTCTTTCGGATGAGATGTTAAACCGAGGTCCTGACTCTCTGTGGTCATTAAAAATCCCATGACACTCATCGTAAAGAGTAGGGGTGTAACCCCGGTGTCCTGGCCAAATTCCCCCTCTGGCCCTTGTCAATCGTGGCCTCCTAATAATCCCCATCCACTTGATTGGCTTTATCTCTCTCTCCTCTCCACCTGTAGCTGGTGTGCGGTGAGCGCACTGGCGCCGTTGTCCTGTGGCTGCCGTCACATCATCCAAGTGGATGCTGCACACTGGTGGTGGTTGAGGAGAGACCCCCCCCCACATGATTGTAAAGTGCTTTGGGTGTATAGCAATACACAATAAAGCGCTATATAAATGCATCATTCATTCATTCATATATTTCACCAAACCTAAAGGACTGAAAAATAGGTTTAGCATAAGTCTGTATTTCAGCTGTTAGCCTGAAAATGCAAGTGAACTGAGATTTCATATTGAGATAATCTACAGAACGTAAAACAAGCTCGCAGTTTTGGATTCTAGCTTATGTTCAATATTGTTTGTTACAGTTTCACAGGTTTAACACCTCATTACTTGAAGACACGTACTGTATAAATCACAAAGTTTTTCAATGTAGTAGGCCGACTCTGAAACCAGACCTAAAAATAAAATTGCTTGAGACTTAGCTGTATGAAAATTGTTGTTTTATCTTTCTATGATTTGTTCGTGTTCATCATATACGTATTTATGTGGACTTCCTTAATTTAATAAAATATTTAACAAAATGTTTGGGTAATGTGTGTGAATATAGAATGTGGCACAAGGATCTTTGAAAATATTTTATCCTAAAATATCCATGTAACACTCGGAATCATTTAAGATTGAGAATAATAATACAATTAACACATTAACATTTTACAGGAGATGTGAATGCGAGTTCTTGGCTGATTTGTACATTATTAAATTAAAATAATTCTATTAGAAATTGTCATGAACTGAAGGTGTAAACAAAAACACTGCATTTAACAGCAAGATACTTTTAATGCCTTGTTCGCAAGAAAAACATAGGATTGTTAAAGAGCTAATAATCTCACTGAATGTATCAAAGCATCCGATGTTTATTACTACTGAAGGTGCTACATCCTTGGTTGTTTCACACCTACAGGCCCTACCTACATTCAGAATTTGGTACGATGCCTGGCATGAGGTATAATGCGAGCAAGCCGCCAGACTACATATCCATATCATCCTGTTGGAACAAAATGCTTCATGACCAAAATTATCTCATGCTGGTAAATAAACGTCGGGAAGACTCTGAAACAAACTTTTTGTCTCAAAGCAGCGATGAGTCTGACTCTGATGAGTATGATCGAGACTGGCCCCTTCCTGAGGTCAACCCTTTCGAATGCTGCAAAAAGAGTCTATATTTTGAGCAAAGCGACGTACCTGTGTTAAACACCATTTTTCAAAGATAGACGAGCTGTTTCAGTCAAGTTACATCTATTTTAAACCGAATAATCAGTCTGTGTATTCAGTATAATTGTGTATTCGGTATAACCAAAAACTGAACTATGATATTGTAATGTTTTTTTTCAGCGTTTACTCACCCATCTATGTGTTCCTTGCTGTATGTTTAATTGTTTAATAATTGGCTATTGGATTAAGTTATCCCAAGCCACAATACAATACTGTTACTTGAAACAAATTGCCAGCGTCTTAACAAAAATCCTAATAAATGACCTGAGTTATCTCATAATCTTTAATCAAAAATATATTTCATCAATCAAAATATTGCGAGGCTTCGCCGGTCAAAGCAAATCCCTAACCAGGCCCCTTGAGGGCAACACCCCCATCTCAACAACCAACCAACCAACATCCGAAACGTAGAAACAAGACCTTTCCCCCCAACAATTCATTTCGCTCGAATGTACAGAAGATCCACCGCTACTTCCTTGTGACTACAGCTACGCTACATCCCCTGTGAGCAAAGAGAGCGGCTGTCCTCATAAACTCTGCAGTTATCACAGGCTTTCCTAGATCTTGACAGCACGGTCAACGGAGCTACTGCAACATCTTGTTGATCAAAACATTATCTACAGTATATGGACCAACAGAATCAGCTCCAACAATCCAATTTGTCTGAGCCTGGCGCACTCTGCAATTTTTCAATTAATAAGGCTTTAATAAGACGGATCTGAACCATAAACCTGAAATTGAAGCTGAAATTGGAATTGCACAAGGCCTGGACCGTTGTGGATTAAAACAGTCGGTCCAGATTCTAGGAAACGGCGACAACATTCTATATCGATTAGGGGACAAAGTTTATCTCCTGGAGAGAATTGAATTCTGAAAAGGATGTCTGATGCCGCGCAAAAGCTGATGGAGAGCGACCAGAGTTCTGACGCCGCTGCGGATGATCAGCTGAGGTGCGGCTGCACCGCGGGGAAAACGTGTCACGTGATTGGCTTCATAGACACTATGTTCAAACCGCATTACCGAGGACAGATGATAAAACTGATGCAAACGGTCATCGAGCATGCTTGTGATCCGATTCATGATTGTACGGGGGATACCAAGCGTGTAAAAAATCTCAAGAACGAAATGGACTTTGTAAGAAGCTTGAAAAATAACCCATGGCCTGATTTGACTGGCATGCTTATTCACAGCAAACATCCAGCCTCTTTAATCATGAAAGAAATTCTGGATATGATGACTGAACGTAGGGATCAGATGGGAATTCACGAGGTTCTCTGTCTGTGTACGTGTGTAACAGATTTATGCACGTCGTTGGCTGCAAAAAAATTTGAATTCATGATGAGTGAAATTGTTGAATCGCTGGCCAATTTCATATTAAACAAAAACATATTGGCCATCAGAGATTTTCTTTGCTGGCTAGACCACTGTGTGTAACAGTGATTTGATCATTTTCTTCACTACTTCAATGTATGAATGTATATTCATCAATATATTGTTAAAAATAAAAGGTTGAATCACTCGTTATCCTTTACAAGTCTTTTTTTTTAAATTTCAATCAATTGAATAAAAAGAAAATGAGTAGCTGAATAGAATGTACGAATGTAGACGGAAATAATTATAAAGAAATTATCTTGTATCTTATCGAATATGATGAACACGAACAAATCATAGAAAGAAAAAAACACGTCTCAAGCAGTCGGCCTACTACAGTGAAAAACTTGTATGTCCAGTCTATGGCGGTCAAAAGCAGGTAGGAGCATTCGGGTGTATATTCATCGTAAGATTCCAAAACGTAGAGTTTCACAATCTGCAACTCTTTGTCAAACACAAATCACGATCACAAGACACAGTGAAATCTTGTTTCACAATATCTTCATCTTCAATGAGAACCTTTCTTAGGCTCTTCCCTTGATTCTTCCTCGGTGCTAAAGTCAGCTCCTGTCTCATTTCAACAGAACTTCTTGGTGGTGTTACACACATCATTCTTCTAGATGTTTCAGGACTGTTTGGAACAGCAGCAGCCATTGTAACAGGAGACTGCAATGTCTTCTCCGGTTAACTATGTGGCTGCTAAACCTTATTTAAATACCAAATTCTGAATGTAGGTAGGGCCTGTAGGTGTGAACCATCCAAGGATGTAGCACCTTCAGTAGTAATAAACATCGGATGCTTTGATACATTCAGTGAGATTATTAGCTCTTTAACAATCCTATGTTTTTCTTGCGAACAAGGCATTAAAAGTATCTTGCTGTTAAATGCAGTGTGTTTGTTTACACCTTCAGTTCATGACAATTTCTAATAGAATTATTTTAATTTAATAATGTACAAATCAGCCAAGAACTCGCATTCACATCTCCTGTAAAATGTTAATGTGTTAATTGTATTATTATTCTCAATCTTAAATGATTCC
The DNA here is from genome assembly GCF_012432095.1 of Onychostoma macrolepis. Classification (NCBI taxonomy): domain Eukaryota; kingdom Metazoa; phylum Chordata; class Actinopteri; order Cypriniformes; family Cyprinidae; genus Onychostoma; species Onychostoma macrolepis. The sequence continues at coordinate 34,426,128 of NC_081157.1, read as the reverse complement.
GAGTGTTACATGGATATTTTAGGATAAAATATTTTCAAAGATCCTTGTGCCACATTCTATATTCACACACATTACCCAAACATTTTGTTAAATATTTTATTAAATTAAGGAAGTCCACATAAATACGTATATGATGAACACGAACAAATCATAGAAAGATAAAACAACAATTTTCATACAGCTAAGTCTCAAGCAATTTTATTTTTAGGTCTGGTTTCAGAGTCGGCCTACTACATTGAAAAACTTTGTGATTTATACAGTACGTGTCTTCAAGTAATGAGGTGTTAAACCTGTGAAACTGTAACAAACAATATTGAACATAAGCTAGAATCCAAAACTGCGAGCTTGTTTTACGTTCTGTAGATTATCTCAATATGAAATCTCAGTTCACTTGCATTTTCAGGCTAACAGCTGAAATACAGACTTATGCTAAACCTATTTTTCAGTCCTTTAGGTTTGGTGAAATATATGAATGAATGAATGATGCATTTATATAGCGCTTTATTGTGTATTGCTATACACCCAAAGCACTTTACAATCATGTGGGGGGGGGTCTCTCCTCAACCACCACCAGTGTGCAGCATCCACTTGGATGATGTGACGGCAGCCACAGGACAACGGCGCCAGTGCGCCACCGCACACCAGCTACAGGTGGAGAGAGAGAGAGATAAAGCCAATCAAGTGGATGGGGATTATTAGGAGGCCACGATTGACAAGGGCCAGAGGAGGAATTTGGCCAGGACACCGGGGTTACACCCTACTCTTTACGATGAGTGTCATGGGATTTTAATGACCACAGAGAGTCAGGACCTCGGTTTAACATCTCATCCGAAGACGGTGCTTTTTTACAGTATAGTGTCCCCGTCACTATACTGGGGTGTTAGGACCCACACAGACTGCAGGGTGAGCACCCCCTGCTGGCCTCACTAACACCTCTACCAACAGCTACCTAGTTTTCCCAGGAGGTCTCCCATCCAGGTACTGACCAGGCTCAGCCCTGCTTAGCTTCCATGGGCAACCGGTCTTGGGCTGCAGGGTGATATGGCTGTGGCTGTGGATATGTTATAAAATTCAACAACAGGCATGACAACTTTGTAAACACTTATCAACTAATATTTAAGCTAAATACATGATATTAAGAAGGAAAAAAATATATATATATATACACTACAATATTTCAAGGAACTGTGCTGTTGGATACAGTAACTTAATGCCGCATTGTTTTAATAAAAGCGGATCAGTTATAAAGACAATCATGACAACACACAGCTGCTGTTGTGCGTGTTTCCGCAGGATCAAACCTTTGTTCAGATAAATACCTAAAACATGTGTCTGTGTGCTGGTGCAGACCGTCTACAACGGTCAAAACATGCACCTTTCAATGAATTAACTACATGACATCTGTGATTTATTTATTAAAGTCATGTTTAGAGATGTGTACAAAGAAAATAGTGTTTCCACACTGTCTTCAACTTGTAATGTGCAGCTTTGTGTTCTACATGAAATAGATGTACATGTAATAGAGAAACTGTAAGATCTGTGTGTCTCTTGGCCGCTTTGTGGACAGACCAGAGAAAGCTCTACAGTACATCACAATCTCGGTTTAAACAATCTCGTAGAAGGACCATCCTTTTATTTTCTTATAATGTATTTGTTCATATTTTCTGGCAAACACTGCGACATGATTGACCAGATTCTGAGAATAATCTTCCTCTAAAAACAATGAAAAGTATAGAGTGGTATCAGCTAGCAGGGGTAGGCCATCAAAATCAGCATTAAAAACTTTAACAAATTTAGAAGAGTGGATTTCAGTATTAGGTATTTGTTATACTGATACATATTTCTGTTGTGCAAACATATTTCCTGTATAAACGACTACGCCTATAACCTTTTCAAAGGGAATGTAGTATAATGTCATGGTTCTTAATTGCAGTCACATTACCTACGCTTTAATCTCAAGCGGAAATGTTGAAACAGTACGACAAATAAAATCTGAACAAGAGCTCTAGATGTAGTGGAGTAAGAAAAAGTAATTTAAAACAACATTTACAAAAATATACCCAGATGATCGTGAGTGGGTTTTCTGTATTCATATGATATTTACTTAGCGACTTGGACTCTTGAGTTACATAGAGAGCACTAAAAAATTCCTTGATAGTTTGTGTCTGTTGCCTTTTCAAGACTGTGTACGACCTCAAACTTTACTGAATGTGTAACTTTGAGCACATTTGAGTAAGATATGTAAATTCAGTTGTAATAGCTGTAAGTGTAAAACAGCACGCCTTATTTTTTGTGTCGATACTTAATGGGGTATCACATCAAATAGATGCATAATCGTCCTAAAAAGAAATACCGACTTAGTCAAACACTCTCAAGAAATTTTCTTAATTTTCATTTATTTCTATAAACGCTGAATGCTGATGGCTCTCAGAGAGAGAAGGCCTCACCTACAGTACAGTCATAGTAGTGACACATACAGTCCAACAAACAAAATGTGAGCCGTGTCGTCCATAATCCTGACCGTCTGACTTAGTAAAATGCCAGTCACAATAGATCAAGAGGAGGATTTCTGTATTCTGTATGCATTCTAGCAATTTTTCTTAAATGTATACATTTTTGCATTTTGTAATTCAATGATTTTTAGTCAATTTGCTTTGCGCAAAGATAATTCCTATGTAAAGATTATGTTTGAATTCTTTCTATGACCTTTACAAAAACGTGGAACATCATAGTTCTCAAAATATGTTTGCATTACATCAAATAAATATGACAGAAGTGGAGAAACAAAGATGTTTAGCACGTGCACACAGAAGATGGTGACAGTGACTGATGACGTTCTTTAATGTTTAATGTCGTTGTGTTGAAAAAGATAATAATAATTTGAAATAGAGGTTTGTCAAAATAAAAAGTTCAGTCAAATGTTCAATCATTTTCTTAAATGAATAAGTATGTGCTCGCCATGCTCTTTCCCATGCAAGGATTAGCATGAACTTGCAGAGGAGTCTTAAAACAAATACAGCCAAATAGACGAAATGTGAATTGTGTCATCTGCTATCTGAGCAAGATGATTAAATCCAGTCATCCTTTCACAATTGTTTATGAAACAGATTTTCCGAATTCTATATGCATTATAAACATTTTCTTGTCTTGCTATACACTCTTTCTTAGAGATTTGGTCTCTTGAATGTATGAAAGGTTATGGATTAAATTTATCAATACAAGAGTGTGGAAACATGGTCAAACTTAAATGAATGTGCAGCTTTCAGTGCAATAGTTTGATTTGTTTCAGTTGTAATAGCTTTAAGGGTAAAACAGCAAGACTTAATTTTCGTGTTGATGTTTCGTGTGTTCGCACATCATGGACAGACACAAAGTTGCACTAAAAGAAATTTCTCAAAAGAAAAGACTGTTACTTAATTTCTTAATTTTCATTTATTCCTGTTATGATGACAGCTCACAAAGAGGTGTCTTCACCTAAAACATACACAGTCCAACAAAAATTGTAAACGCCATCCGAAATCTTGATAATATGACTAAATCTAGTAATGTAAAAAAAATTTTTATTTACAAAACACTTCTTAGATGAGACGCATCCCTGACAAAATCTGACACACATAGTACGAGAACTGTAGCCTACATTGTATCGATTGCCATAATAAATTCATTACCACTTTATTAGGGTCAAAAGGAAATGATGATAATAGTTGAAACATCCTTATATTTTATAACTCTTTCATTTTGAAAATCACAGATGCTGGTCTTTTAATCTTTTAGTAAACCATTTAAAATGACATGATACCTAGAAAATAGTCAAAATGTACAAGTTTTGTGTTCTAGGTGAGAAATTTACACCAATAAAGTTTTCATGAACATTAAAAACAACATGTATTCCTGTGGCTGTTAAACATAATTTGAAATAATAAATAATTTGAAAAGGTAGGTCTGTCAAATGAGAAAGGTTCAGTCATACATCTACAAAAAAAAAAAAAAAAAAAAAAAGACAAACAAAAAAAACTTTTCTGAAGTAAAAATTATTAGAGTTTTCTACTGTGTGAGAAAAGCACTTGGGTGCATTATCATCAGGCTTTTTAAAGAAATTAAAGAATAAAACTAAAGTTTAATTTAAAGACAATAGACAGCATGACTTGCTTTAGTGACAATGTGTTTAAAACTTTTAAACATGTTCAAAACCGTAGGTGTAATTGTTTTACTGAGATGTTTTAAGTGAAATGTATATTTGTTCTTTTACAGTACACATACTATCTACAGGCTAGATTCAAATGAAAACATTTATTAAATAACAACAAAAAGTAAAACATTTTTGCTCATACTTAAAATTTAGTATACTCAGATTTGTGTGTGTGTGTGTGAGAGAGAGAGAGAGAGAGAGAGAGAGAGAGAGAGAGATAGCCCAAATAATCAGCCAAAGTGTTGATTATTTGTCTAAAGCAGGGTTTATTTAAAAATGTTTATTTGTTTGTCTTGTCATATCATCTTATGTACTTTTCATTTAAACAATATTGTTTAGCACAATAGTCAACCATTGTTGTTTTATTGGGCTTTATAAATAAAATGAACTGAACTGAACTAAAGCATGATTCTGTGCACATCTATATGAGTGAATGCTGTAAAGCCATTAACACAAGCACAAAGAGGATACTGTCGTCCGTTGTCAGTCAGACCCCACAATCACCTTCACTGTCAGAAGTAAATGGATAGTTGGTGGTTTGAATAATTTTTAACTTAAGCCTCCTTATAAGTTTATCTATTCAACCTACAGATTAGGTTGTTCTGATCCTACAGAGGTGTTAGCATACACACGTTGAGATGATGAAGAAAAACTTGCCCAGACATAGCACCTTTTTCAGACGCATATAGAAATTTTCATCAATTGGTGAATTCTTTAATTCTATGTTTCAGTTTTCATACAATCAAAACAGCGATGTCTTAGCTATCAAAATTTAGCCTATAGATCAAGCATAACTGAACCGTTTAGGGGTTTGACATTAGACATGTGTTTGGATGCCTTCCATCCCCCCAAAAACAAAGAACAACCCTCAAACATGACGCCTTTTTTTTTTTTTTTTTTTCACCCCCAACCTGGAAAGGAAGACGTCCTGACAACCTTCCTTATTCAGAGTCGGATGTAGACAAGCCGGTAGGAACAAATTGGTGACTAGGCAATAACATATGCCATACAAATCAAACAAACATTGGTCCTCTTAAGAAGCCACCACATCACCCATTACTCAGCCACTTTTTCCACAACCAGGAAGACCCCCCTGACTAGGCATTAACATATAACATACAGATCAAACAAACATAAGGTGGCAATACACATTCTTTGCTCAGCCATTTTTTCCAGAACCAAGAAGACCCCCAACACCTCCAGACTGACCGTTAGCTACAGGCCTGGAAGGAACGCCATAAAATCTCCATGGCACCAGGTGAGTGATAAAAAACATCATAAATCCACTCATAAATCCAACAAATGTCATCACAGGACCCCTGTGACGTGACAGTCAGGGTGACAGAGGGGGTCATATACCCATAAATCAGGTCAGAAATCTACCCTGGTATACATTTGACATAGGACAACCTGTCGATCAACGCTGACAGGGAGCCCATAAATCCGGTCATAAATCATGGTCATAAATCATTATTGATGGACAGTATAGGATATAACTACTTCTAGGTGTCACGAATCCTGTCCATGAACTTCCATTCACCCTCCACCAGAGGTCACTCGCTCACCACATGGACTTTCACACCACACATCACAATGGACTCCAATTCCCATCATCCATTACTGATCACAGCTGTCACCAATCACTCATTGCACTAATCACACACACACCTGATCCTACGCACACACTGATCACATACCTTATTTAAACCCTGGACTTTCCTTCCGTCACTGCCAAGTATTGTATGCATTTATTGCTGCCCTACAGAGCCCCTGTTAGTTTTCCGAGTCTTGCCTTGTCTTGCCTGTGTTTTCCCTGCCTGGACTATTGCTTACGTTTTGGATTACCTCTCTTGTCTAGCCCCTTTGGATACTGTTCGCTGTCGTCTGACCCACTGTTACGGGGCTGACGAGACGAGAGGCGTGCGGATCCATTTGCAGACTTTTATTAGGCAGAGACGTGGTCATAACAGGCAGGGTCAAACAGTGGCAAACAGGTATAACAGGGGCGAGACAAAGAGTAAACAGAGACAAGCGTGGGTCGATGATCAGCGAACAGTATCCAAAGGGGCGAGACAGGAGAGGTAGTCCAAAACATCAGCGATAGTCCAGGCAGGGGAAAACACGATTAAACAACAAAGGCAAGGCTAGGCAAGGCAAGGAAAACTAACGGGGCTCTGTAGGGCAGCGATAATGCATACAATACTCGGCCACGAGGAAGAGAATGTCCAGGGTTGAAATAGTGTGTGTGATCAGTGATGCTGTGTGATCAGGTGTGCATGTGATTAGAGCAATGAGTGATTGGTGACAGCTGTGTGCGTGTGATTGGTGAGATGGCTGATGGGAAATTCAGTCCATGTGATGTGTGGTGTCCTCTAGTGGTAAATGAACGGGAGTGCAGACCAGATTCGTGACACCCACGCCCATTTTAGATTATTCTTTGCATTGCCTATGGTATACCTGTCTGCCATTGTTCGACCCTGCCTGTTATGACCACGTCTCTTGTCAAAAGTCTGCAGATGGATCCGCACGTCTCACGTCTCGTCAGCCCCGTTACACTAGGTCTTATAATTTGATGTTTATCAACACAAAATTACATAGTGAAAGATAAAAAATAGTGCCAAATAAATGTATATACGGCCACACAAGGATCCAGCAGCTTTTCACGTGGACATTGGCCAGGTATGAATGTGGCGAGACTGTTATTAACCCTCGAGCAGGGCTTGCGATCGCTGGAGGATTATATACAGGAGTACTTAGAGCTCGCATATTTTTCTGATATGCCGGACTGTGTGCTCATTGATTTCTTTTGTGAGGGCATTAACCAGCCGCTCAAATCAGTATTAACCCTTGAAGGTCCCCGTTCGTCTCTAGTGGATTTTATGGATTATGCTCTATTGACTGTGGGTTCATCGTTCACTGTGGGTGTCGCGGAGGAACGCGACCCCGCACTCAATTGTGTGATCGCAACCGCGCAGGAGCACGCTCACAAAATGGCGGTGACAGCGGAGCCCGTTCACAAAATGGCGGCCATAACAACACCCCGTCATGTTCTCGCTGATCTTCAGGAGTCAAGCCAAGTCACAGCTGATCTTCAGGAGTCAAGCCAAGTCACAGCTGATCTTCATGAGCCAAGTCAAGTCACAGTTAATGTCAAAGAGCCAAATCAAGCCACAGTTGATCTTAAAGAACCAAGTCAAGTCACAGCTTCTTTTCGTGAGTCAAGCCAAGACACAGCTGATCTTTATGAGCTAAGTCAAGTCACCATTGATCATCATGAATCAAGCCAAGTCAAAGCTGATATTCACAAGCTAAGTCAATTCACCGTTGATAGTCACAAGTCAAGACAATTCAAAGCTGATCTTCATGAGCTAAGTCAAGTCACCGTTGATGGTCACAAATCAAGCCAAGTCAAAGCTGATCTTCACGAGTCAAGGCTAGTCCAAGCTGATCTTCACAAGCTAAGTCAAGTCACCATTGATCGTCACGAATCAAGCCAAGTCACAGCTGATGTTCACAAGCTAAGTCAAGTCACCGTTGATGGTCACAAATCAAGCCAAGTCAAAGCTGATCTTCACAAGCTAAGTCAAGTCACCGTTGATCGTCACGAATCAAGTCAAGTCAAAACTGATTTTCATGAGCTAAGTCAAGTCATAGTTAATGTCAGAGAGTCAAATCAAGTCACAATTGGTCGTTATCAACTGAGTCACGTCTCAACTGATCTCCCAGAATCTTGCCCCGTCTCCGCTGACCGTCCAGAGTCACGTCACGTCTCCGCTGACCGTCCAGAGTCACATCACGTCTCCGCTGACACACCCAGATCATCAAGGTCAGTCTTCCACTATCCCAGTTTGATGTCTAGTTTGAGGGATGTACCGCTGGTGTCTGCACGCACGGCTGGTATCCCCAAACCAACTCACTCTAACCCTCCTGTTCTTATGCATATTCCCCTGTCTGAGGCACTTCCCCGGATGGGAATCGCTTTGTGTTGCGTTTGGGCTGCGTACACCACCGCAGAACTGCCCGAGGTGGTGGCACCCGCTGTAGCTTCTCCAGAGGTGGTGGTCCACGCTGCAGAACCTCCAGAAGCGGCGGGGCTCGCGTCGGCGCCTTGTATGGTGGTGGCGCCCAGTAATGTACTCTCAACCTGTTGTGTTGCGGTCGAAGAGACCGTTACTGAACTCTCCCTGTGTCCTGTGTTTAACACTGTAGAACCTCCAGAGGTGGCGGCAACCGCCGCAGAACCTCCAGAGGTGTCAGCGGTATCAGTCAATGAACTCTCGTGCTGTCCTGTCACGGCTATGGAGGCCGTCAATGAACTCTCGTTCTGTCCTGTCACGGCTAGGGAGGCCGTCAATGAACTCTCGTTCTGTCCTGTCACGGCTAGGGAGGCCGTCAATGAACTCTCGTTCTGTCCTGTCACGGCAAGGGAGGCCGTCAATGAACTCTCGTTCTGTCCTGTCACGGCTATGGAGGCTGTCAATGAACTGTCGTTCTGTCCTGTCACGGCTATGAAGGCCGTCAATGAACTCTTGTTCTGTCCTGTCATGGCTATGAAGGCCGTCAATGAACTCTCGTTCTGTCCTGTCCCTGCTATGGAAACTAACCATGAACTTTCTGTGTTCCCTACCTCAGTCCTTGTGTCTGTGCATGTTCTGTCTCATCCTTATGTCTCCATTCTCCCTAGGTCCCAGGCTCTGCTGTGGGTTCCTGATCCGTCGTGGTGGGCTCCCGCGTTATCTGCTCCACCGTGGTGGTCTTCTGCTCCACCTGTTCGATCTGTGCCACCGTGGTGGTCTGCTGTCTGGTTCTGGTGGGCTCATGTCCCGTCTGCTCCGCCCTGGTGGGCTCCTGTCCCGTCTGGTCCGCCCTGGTGGGCTCCTGTCCCGTCTGGTCCGCCCTGGTGGGCTCAAGTCCCGTCTGGTCCGCCCTGGTGGGCTCGTGTTCTGTCGGCTCCGCCCTGGTGGGCCCCAGTCCCGCCTGCTCCGCCCTGGTGGGTTCCAGTCCCGTCCACTCTGCCCTGGCTTCCTGCTCTGCCAGCTCCACCTCGGTCCCAGATCACTCCACTTCCACAAGGACCTGGCCCTCCATCCCTCCCCCTGTTCCGCCTCCGCTCCACCTCCCTCCTGATTATAGACTGTGTGGAGCGTCTAGAAGCCGCTCTTTGGGGGGGGGGGCTCTGTCACGAATCTGGTCTGCACTCCCGTTCATTTACCACTAGAGGACACCACACATCACATGGACTGCATTTCCCATCAGCCATCTCACCAATCACACGCACACAGCTGTCACCAATCACTCATTGTTAAGGATGTAGTAACACCTGAATAATTACTATCCAATACTTTACAAAACCCTCAAAAGCTTACAATGATTTCAGTCATTACTGGGGAGTTATCATGATCTTCACTTTAGAATACTGATCCAAATAATCAGTAATTCCTTCTGAAGAATTTGGTAAAACTTGAGTCATTACTAGTGGGTTAGCATGACCTTTAGAATTAATAATACATTATGTATTATTCATATTAATTATCAATCTGAATACAATAGTTCTTAGTAGTTCTTAGGGAGGTATGAAAAAATAATAGTTACTGATTAGCTAATGGTGAACCACATTCGACAAAGCACTATTACTTACTAATTTATTAATCAGAGTTTCTTGTTAGTTACTAGTAGTTACTGGAGTGCTAATATTGTGTTACTCATGTGTTCTTGTGTAATTATTCATTAATGATGGAACAGAATTCTAAAGTGTTACCGAAAACACATTGCCATTTTGCAGTAACTGATACTCACTGGGTGCTGTAGATAAAATCAATAGCAATAATATAAAGTACATGATTCTGTTTGTCTGTACTCTCTCAGATGGGACCTGTGACTCTCTCCACCTCAGGACTTAAAGAGCTCTTGATATGTCCATAAGCGCCTATTTACAGTCATGGCCAAAAATATCGGCACCCTTGGTAAATATGATCAAAGAAGGCTGTGAAAATTTATCTGCATTGTCAATCCTTTTGATCTTTTATTTAAAAAAATCCCAAAAATCTAACTTTTCATTGGATAATAAGAATTTAAAATGAGGGGAAATATCATTATGAAATAAATGTTTTTCTCTAATACACATTGGCCACAATTAACGGCACCCTTTTATTCAATACTTTTTGAAACCTCCTATAATGCCTGATGAGGTTAGAGAACACCTGACAAGAGATCAGAGACCATTCCTTCATCCAGAATCACTCCAGACCCTTTAGATTCACATCTCCATGTTGGTGCTTCTTCTCTTCAGTTCACCACTCATTTTCTACAGGGTTCAGGTCAGAGGACTGGAATGGCCAGAGCAGAAGCTTTGGTTTTGTGCTCAGTGACCCATTTTTGTGTTGTTTTTGAGGTTTGTGTTTGGATTTTTGTACGGTTGGAAGATCCAAACATGGCCCATTATAAGATTTCTAACAGAGTCGGTCACTTATTGATTTTGTATCTGTTGGTGTTTGATAGAATCAGTGATGGCGTGTGTCTAAACAAGATGTCCAGGACCTCCAGCAGAAATATAGGCCCACAACATCAAAAATACAGCAGTATATTTCATTGTACACATGGGGTACTTTTTATCCATGTGTTCACCAAATCCATCTTGAGTGTTTGCTGCTAAAAAGCTAATTTTTTAGTTTCATCTGACCATAGAAGTCAGTTCCAGTTGAAGTTCCAGTCGTGTCTGATAACTGAATATGCTGTAGTCTGTTTTTGGATGAGCGAGGAGAATTTTTCTTGAAACCCTCCCAAACAACATGTGGTGATGTAGGTGCTGTTTGACAATTTTTCTATTTTCTGAACTATTTTCTGAAATTCTCCAGCTGTAGTCCTTGGAGAGTCTTTAGCCACTCAAACTCTCCTTCTCACCGTGCATTAGGACGATATAGACACACGTCCTCTTCCAGGCAGTTTGATTGGAAATTCTTAATTATTTCCCTGATGGTGGAAATGGGAATTTTCACTGCTCTAGCTCACTTCTTAAAGCCACTTCACTAATTTGTGAACTAACATGGACTTTTTTCCTTCTTCAATGAATTGACTTAAATTAAATGTATACTGTGGCACATTGCATTGATCTAAGCTGTTTTTATAGATATTTAACACTAGAAGCGCCAGAATTCCAAAACTACTAGAACAGCCGTGAGCGGTCATTTTGACCACTATATTATAAACTCTATAATCTCTAAATAAATTGCCCAAATGAGAGATTAATGTATTAACTGTGTTAGGATATCTTTAAAAAACAAATAACACCAACATGTAGACTTTTATTTAGTTAAAATGATAATTATAAATTTAGAAATATTCGCATCATTTCATAGTAAAATGTAATTATTGCATATTCAGTATTTCTCTGTATTTATTTTACATAACTCAGAACAACAAAATAACATTTAAAATGATCTATTTGATTATGATTTTTTTTTTTACAACATTTATGATACATTATAACACAGAACATAAGCTGGAAACAAGCAGCTCTAAAGTTAAAAAGAGTCACGAACGAAGTTTGGAACCATAAAACAATTACGCTACAAATTTTATATTAAATAAATATATCTATATCATGCTCAGCTATTTAAGATTCACAGTCAACACAAGTTACTTCTGTTCTTCTAGCACAATTTCCACACACGGGTTTGTGGCATTTGCAACAGGTGTCGCTGCTTTATTTTGTTTGCAGATTCTCCGCACCTGGCACTGTCTCCGCTTTGGTGTCAGTTGCGGGGTTGATTGTGCTTTTGGTACATTTTCTAAACGCTCCCTATAAACTCTTTATAAATCTATTTTTTAAAAGGCAATAATAATTTGTAGTCCAAGAATTTGTATTTATAATCAAATGAGCATATGCTAATAGTACTGGAGACGCTGACAGAGACAATAAACCGCTGGAAAGAACAATAGAATCATGAGATTTAAAGCGGTCAATATGACCGTTATGGCTTTAATAGGTAGAAATGCTCATATTTTTTTTTCCTTTTATGTAATTTATATAAAATCTATTGTAAGTAAAAATAGAAACACTTTTAGGAAAAGTCACAAACCAGCAAGATTGTATTTTTTTATTCAACAAAGTTATTGTACATATACATTTCAAAACGGTCATTTTGACCGTCATGGCAGTTCTAGTGTTAACAAAAAAATAAAAATAATAATTTTTTTACAAAGATGCAAACACTAAAATATCATTTTTGATTAAGTTGCTCTAAGGCTTATTTGTGTTTCTTTAGAATTTCAAAAATGGACTGTCTATTTCTCTGTCAAGAAAACAAACATTCGGTGAGCAAGTCAGTTTGTAATGTCAGTTAAGACTGCTTGATAAGAGCACCACCTCTTGGAAATAGAACAGTACATCTGGAACATAAATGAAGTCAACAGTAAAGGTGGTGGTTTTTGTATTGCTTTGACACTGAACTCATTCACTGTGACTCTCTAGCGCAGTAATACACAGCAGTGTCTTCAGTCTTGAGGCTGTTCATCTGTAGATACAGTTGACTGCTGGAATCAGATCTGGACACCGTGAACCTGCCCTGAACTGACTGGGAATAGTAGATTGGAGAACTGGATGTGCCGATGTATGCAATCCACTCCAGTCCTTTACCGGGTGTCTGTCTCACCACAGCTACATAGTAGCTGCTGAATGTAAATCCAGAGGCGGTACAGACCAACCGAAAAGATTCACCTGGTCTTTTTACCACATTTTCAGACTGAGTGAAGGTCTGACAATGAATATCTGTGGAAGAGAGAAAAATATAATTAACTGAAAAGTCAGCAAAAGTATTAAAAAAAATAAATAAAAAAAAACCCTATTGCAGTGTTCTTGATATAAGTATTATGCTGTAATTTCCGATTATTATTTAAAATTGAACAAACCATGTAAAAATAGCAATATCAGGACTGAATTAATTATTGTCATTGCTGATGAAGTTCTTCTACAGAATCACATGAAACACAGACACACTTCAATGACACAATGTAACTTATGAGAGAGAAACATCACAGTTTTGCATGAACTCCTCCTCCAGCCTCAATTCTTGTTTCTACTTATGAGTATGAAAAACAGAAATTTGTAAATAAATAACACACTAAAATGTTAAATTTGGAGAATGTCGAAAAGCATAAATGGCCTAGATAAAGCAAAAAATAATCATTTGTAATTGATGAGAACATTAATTTATTTCAGTGACTATTTAATATTTTAAAAGTATTTTTGGCTAGATGAAAAGTGTGGACGGATGGATGTGTGATGAGGGATGGTAGCATGCAGGGGCGTCTCTAGACCCTTTTACTGTGCCACGAGCCCCAGCTACTGATAAATCCTTATGTGTTAATGGACATTACAATATACAAGCCTGAGAATTTTGTATTTTTTTTCTGATAATATTACTATCAGAGCGTTATGTGTGACAATCGTGGTTTTTCATTCACATGTCTAGAATTAGTTCTAGCAATAGTACTGGTCATTATTGTGTGCAGCTTGTAAATGACTGTACTTCAGGTAAAGACTATTTATATGAGGGCTGGTGTTGAGTGCTGATGAAAGGCTAGAAATGCCCCTGGTATTACATATCTCTGATTCATGTGTAAACCACACTGAAAAATAACAATGAAATACTGTAATGTGTTATTATTAATTAGGTCACAAAACTTCTGATAACAGTTGTAGGGGAATTACAGTTAAGACCCAAGGACCAGGTGTGTTGAAGGAAGACCAGGAGTCAGAGATGTGATTAATTAAAGAAAATTTACTGAAGTATATAGTTTGCAGTTTCATCAGCAGAAGTCAGCTTTAAGACTCGCACAGAGTTCGTCGACCGGTCTGCTTTAATGCTTCAATTAATAAACACCAGCAATTATACCCTAATAGAGGTTGTTAACTGCATCAATGCATACGCCAGCAAAATTCTGATTGGTTCTAAAACCTAGATAAACTTAGACAATTTCCACATATGGACGTAAGCACTTCAAGCATATCTCTAAATGATTATTGTAGGCGTCAGCGATCAGGTAGACACCTATTCCGGATGGCGGCAATGATGACTCAGAACACACACACACACACACCTTGAGTGACCATGGCGGAGCAGGGGACTTGGGAGGCCATGGTGGATCCGGGGACTCGGGTGGCCATGTCGGAGCAGGGAGCGTGGGCACCCATGGCGGATCCGGGAGCTTGGGCGCCCAAGATGGAGCAGGATTCTCAGGGGAGTAGCCCCCCCAAAAGATTTTTTTAAAGATGGAATTAGGGATCTTTACTCTCTGGAAGGAATCTGGCGGGCGTTCTGGAGGGATAGGCTCTAGGGGGCGCTCTGGCAGCGCAGACTCTTGGGGGCGCTCTGGCAGCGCGGAGCTGGACGGGACCAGCGGAGGCACAGGAGGGCTTGCCATACTTCTTGGTCGGCGGGCTTGCCATACTTCTTGGTCGGCGGGCTTGCCATACTTCTTGGTCGGCGGGCTTGCCATACTTCTTGGTCGGCGGGCTTGCCATACTTCTTGGTCGGCGGGCTTGCCATACTTCTTGGTCGGCGGGCTTGCCATACTTCTTGGTCGGCGGGCTTGCCATACTTCTTGTACGACTCTTTGGCGGCAGCAGGCTACTAGAGCGAAGGATGCCATTCAAAAACAGTACAAGATTAATAAGTTCTATCAGGGAAAACTCGGAGGCAGGAAGATCGCAACGGATCGTGTCATCGTCCAGCCCCCGCAGAAAACACACACCAAGAGCGGCGTCGCGCCAGCTCAGCTGATGAACTAGCTCACAGAAATCCTCCACATACCGCTCCAATCTCCGACCGGCCTGCCGCAAACCTCACAGCCTATCCTCCGCCGTTATCGAGTCAGTTTCGGTTACGGTCCGATTTTCTGTCACAGGTGCGTGGTTGTAGTGTAAATAGAAATGAAGGACAGGAGAACGAAACAGCATCAACTCACTTTTTCCCATTTAATAACTCAAGATCGGACAAACTATGAGGGGAAAACAGAGGGCTTATAAACAGACAGGAACAAAAGAGCAAACAAGATAATGAAACTCAGGTGGGGACAATGAATGGACAATCAACTAACGAGAAACGGAACCAAACCAAATAAGGAAAACGGGAACTCAGACGGGTTGACTCGTGACAATTGATCAAAGCTGATAATTTACAGATATTAAAAAATAAAGAAAGAAAAATCCAGAAACACATACTTTTTACAGACACAAGAACACATTTCATGATGAAGCTACTCTAAGGTATATTTGTGTTTCTTCAGGCTTAAAAAATGGACCGTCTATTTCTCTGTCAAGAAAACAAACATTCAGTGAGTGAATCAATTTGAAACAGTGAACTAAGACTGCTTGACAAGAGTGCCCTCTCTTGGAAATAGAACAGTATGTCTGGAGCATGAATAACAGTAAAGGTGGTGGTTTTTGTATTGCTTTGATACTGAATTCATTCACAGTGACTCTCTAGCGCAGTAATACACAGCAGTGTCTTCACTCTTGAGGCTGTTCATCTGTAGATACAGTTGACTGCTGGAATCATCTCTTGAGACTGTGAACCTGCCCTGAACTGACTGGGAATAGTACTTGTCAGAACTGGATGTGCTGATAGCTGTAACCCATTCCAGTCCTTTACCGGGTGCCTGTCTCACCACAGCTGCCCAGTAGCTGCTGAATGAATATCCAGAGGCAGTACAGACCAGACGAAAAGATTCTCCTGGTCTTTTTACCTCATCTTGAGACTGAGTGAAGGTCTGACAATGAATATCTGTGGAAGAGAGAGAGAGATATAATAAACTAAGAAGTCAGCAAAACGTAAAACTATTCAGAAGTAAACTCAATAGTTAGCTTGCTAAAATGTATGCAATGATAAATCATTAATATTATTTAAGAACGAGTTACAGACCAATTAAGTGTAAAATAGTAATAACAGGAGTAAATTGATAATTATTGTCATTGCTGATTTATGCTCTTCTACAAGAACCATAGTAAATGAACAGGCTTATGGCACAATGCAACTTATAGGAATTATACATAACAGTTTTGCATGAACTCCTCCTCCAATCTGTCATTTCTTTTTTCTACCTTTGCACAGAAAAAAAATAGATAGTAAAACATACTGGGCCTTAATAGAGTAAACAAAAATGTATTTGCATTCATGACATTTATGAGAACATGTTGCCTAAATGATAAATTATCAGGGTTTTTTTAATATTTTAAAGCATTTTTTGATAAATGGATGGATATGTGTTGAGGGATGGTAGTGTATATATCTGATTCATGTGTTCAGGTTTTTGTACAGAGCTGTGGCTTGTTTGGTCACTGTGACTCTCTTGCACATACAATAATTTTCAGTCTGAAAATTATTTCCCTGTAGAAACACTGTTATCGGTTGTGTCCTGGGTGAAACTGATCTTGTTTTTTATTATTTCTTTTTTTTTTAATGAGTCTTTAATGTTAGTGCCACCATCACTATAAAGATATCCGAGCCATTTCAGTGCTTTTCCAGTTGGTTGACGAATCCAGTGAATGCAATAGCTTGATACTGAAATCCTGCAGGAGATGGAGAATGATTCTTGAGGTTTTACAACCAAAGATGGAGGTTGAGTGAACTCAACACAGAAAACACCACCTGAAAAGACAATGAAAGAATGTGTTATTATTAGTTATGTCAAAATATATAACAACACTTCTGTTAACAGTTTATGAAGCTTATTTCATTGTTTTATAGTTTAAATAAAGCATCAGTGAAGCTCACAGGATGCAGCTGCTGCCAGCAGTAGTAGAGCTGATAAGATCATGATTTGATACTGAAATGAATGTAATTTTATTTGTCCTACTGACCCTCAGACTCCAGTTTTGTACAAAGGGATGATGGAATTTACATACAGACAAACAACAATTATTGCAAGACAAGCAACAATTATTTTCTAATTAAACTGATTATATTTCATCATGTTTGTCATTAGATTTGAGAAAACATTTTTACTCCCTTAAAACGTTTTATTTTTTCTGCTGGCACAGAAAATCTGACTAGATAGTAACTGGTTAGTTGGCCCCATAATAATTCAGTGTGTTTTTGTTTTCAATTTGTAGGCTTTGAATTAGATTATTCAACTTTCCTGACACACAAAAAAATTGGGCCCTTCATGAAGAGTCTATACAGATTTTCTTTTTAAAGGGGTCATGAACTGAGAAATCATTGTTTATGGGTTCTGTTATCTTTAGTCATGTCATGCCAGTTGCGTATGGTGTAGACACAGAGTAAAATTAAGAAAGAGCTCCAAATCGCATCAGTGAAACACTGTTTGTTTGTTTGCTTTACTGTGGATACATTTCACAGTTCGACACAGGCTTTTCAGAACGACTGAGAGATCTTGCAGTGCCGGGGGGGTTTTTTCTTCTTTTTTTCTCTCTTGCTAAAGAGCATCAGAGTGCTATATTAGTCAATGGGGAGTGAATATTTTTATATAGGCTATTTTTATACAACAGCTATTTGGGTCCTCAAATCTATTAAAAAAATAGGTCCCACTTTATATTAGGTGGCCTTAACTACTGTGTACTTACATTTAAATTAATAATTTGGTACAATGCACTTATTGTGTACATACATATTTGTACATTGTACTTATATTTTTAAAAATACCTATATGTAGTTACATCTGTAATTCATTTCTGTAATTACATTTATAATTACACTGTTGACCCATCCCTTACACCTTAACCCACCCTTAAACCTACCCATACCACCAAACCTGTCCCTAACCTTACCCATATCCCACCTGAATAACAGCAAAAGTGTTCTGCAATACAATATGACCACAATAAGTACATTGTACTTATTTTTTGATGCAAGTACATAGTAGTTAAGGCCACCTAATATAAAGTGTGACCAAAAAACACAGTTCAACTGCGATGGGACCTCATGTTTGTATCACTCATCTTGTAAGTGACATTTTCAGTCTATATGAGTAAGTCACTGAATCATTTATTTGATTGATTCGTTCAAGTCACTGAGGGAAGAAACAACCAACTGTCTATTTGAATGAGTCAAATGTTCAAGCTGAAAACACTGATTCATTCAGAAACATATCTCCATGTGTTGCTCAGAGATGCGGGGATTTCAACTCAACTACTTTGGTTGGCCGTACAAAAACAGACTAAGTAGCTGGCCATTGAAGTGTAAGTAACCTAACAGTGTGTTTACTGAACTGTTGTTCACACTTGCAATAGTGCTATTGGTCTGAATATCAGCACGTAATTTTGCAGCAAATAATTATCCCAAACAACAGCTTGCTCATGAGGTATTGCTTAAATTAATCACATTATTCGAGTAATAATTTATCATTTATATCATTCTACACCGTAAAAAGTGAAAGTTGACTTAACTTAAAAAAATTGAGGAAACCCGTTGCCTTAAAATTAATAAGTACATAATAATAATAAAAAAAAAAAAGTTAAGTTAACTTGACAATTCAATTAACTTATTTTTTTAAATTATCATTTACTTAAAAACTTTAAGGCAACAGGTTTACTCATTTTTTTTAAGTTAAGTCAACTTTCACTTTTTACAGTGTATCATTTATCATCAATCATTTATTTAAATAATAATTTACAAACACAGTTTGCATACATTCATCAGATGTCCTTCAGGCAGAAATAAAATTAGAGCTGTTTGCAGATTGTTGTAATTTTTTCTTTTCTTTTTTTTCTTCATTATCAGGTAGATCTATGTTGGTTCCCTCAGTGGAAAATCCACCACATCAATAGGTCAGTTTGTGGAATAAACCTTGTGTTTCATTGCTTAATTTAAACATCTAATCTAACCTTTTGTGTGTAATCATATATAACTACCATCCCTACTTTTGTATGGCTTTGTGGCTGCAGTTAATAAAAGGACAGCAAGCTTTTACCACGCAATGAAAATAGTTCACACAGTTTTCACACCACGAAGGGCGAGTTAATGGAACTGACAGCACACATTTAGGACAATATAAGAGAACAGAAACATGCAGTAACACACAACAGAAGCAGCAGCTTATGAATGACTTCTTGCTGATTAATTGTTGTGAACACGATGGAACATCAACACATATATGAGATTCCCTCTCAGGATTCTGCCAGGGAAACTGTGGCAGTTGAAATGAACAATTTCTCAGAGTCAGATAATGGAGGGGTTTCACCTGAAGTCGTCTATGTGAGGGTAAAATTGAAAGGAAAAGACTGCATGTGCTGCTCTGTGTTTAACATCATGTTTTGCAACTGCTTGTTTCTTGGTTTTGCTGCATTGATATGTTCATTAAAGGTAAGTGAAATAACTACATGATCCTTTCTAGAACAACATGTTAGACTATACTCAAATTTACTCAGTTTTACCAAGTTTTCCTCTATTGTTTTAAAGGCAAGAAGCAAAATGAATGAGGGAGACATGGTGAAGGCTCAGAAGTACAGTCGACGTACATTTATGAGCAACACAGCGGCCGTGATTGTGACCAGTGCGACTCTAACTGTGTTCCTAGTCTTCTATTGTAGTGGAGTCTTTAATAATTGTGTTATCTTGCATAATTTACCTGGGGTTTCCTCAGCAAGTTCCTCTGACACGTCTTTTCCCTCTTTTGAACTGTCTTTTGACGTTGAAAGGCAAAAATCAAAACCCCGAAATTATTATGATCAAAGTAGACACAACTCTTATCCATCTGGAAGCAACATTAATGGAAGTCCTCAGAGACCCTCATACAGTGGAGGAAGATGGAAAGGGTGAAGACAGAAATACAAGTGATACTGTGAGGAGAAAATGATCATCTCAGTTTTATTGAAATGTCATAATGTCATAAGTTTAGTTTGATTAGCAGAATTTGGATTATAAACCTTTTCTACGATTATATTAGAGTCATCGGGTTCACATAATTTGCTTCTGATATCACTTGCTGAGAAGACATAAGGATATAGCAATTTCTTGATTGTATTGTCTTTTATTTATGTTTGAATGAGCATGTTATCAACTTTAACAGAATGTATTTTAGTGGTTTCTATATGCTTTGTATTTACATAATTCAAATAAGTCTTATGAAACTATACATGCATATTCACTTATTTTTTTAGAGGCAATAATGAAACGCAGGTGTTTCCTGAGGGTCACACATCAGTAAATATGTCTCTTTTATTGTAGACACTCCCTTGTCTCCATATATGTCTGTTGCTTCAATAAAAGTATAGTTTTTAATGTTTTTATTAGTCTTGCTAATAAATCACTTTGCTAAAACAAAATGTGAATGAGAATGGATCTACAAATAAACCATTTTTTTTGACTGAAATTATATTACAGCAACCAAAGACTTGCACAAGAGTCGTACAAGACCTGACCTGACACTTGACATTGTTGTTTCTGAAAGCCTTTCAGTCAGAAGCGCAATGCCGTTTAGTCCAATTGCTGAAGGCTTTTAGTCTGAGGTACAATGCCTTTCTGTCCAACCTGGTCTCACAGAATTCCGTGTAATGACCACGGACCCTTAACTCTGAATCTGTGGTGGTATCACGGAATCGCCGAAAATTCCGTGATGGGCTCACAGAAGTGATACCAATGCAAGTCAGTGACAGGCATCAGCCGTGGTCCACACACGGATTCACTGCTTCAACACCAGCGCTGCCTCAATTGACGTGGATTACATAAAAAGAGTGACTCCGATGCAGTCGACGATTCAATGCTTCGATTCGAGGAGCCTGATTCGACTCCCAATCTCACAGTCAAATATTTGCCGGGTGTTGATCATGCCATTTTGGCTATATGGGGGTGCTCAGTGTCTGATTTCACATCGAACTACCGGTTTTCTCCCAATAAGTTAATATACAGCCTATTATGATAATGCTGTAAATAAGAATCTTAAAAGAAAGAAGCTTTAAATAATTATTAAGGTGCGTGAATAAATCCAACCTATAGATTAAAGTTTCACTTTCTAATCAGTCATGGACAGAGGAGCATGGCGGCAGGGATTTAAATCTAAGACTCAAATTGAAACAGGCAGAGTGGAAGACTTCTTTTTTTTTCGATCAGGTCTGTCGCTATGTGTCGCTGGCGGTGTGAACGGGCTTTATGCTTTCAAATCGCTCTCGCGGTACTTTGATGCCATACACTGATCATTCTGCGCAGCGCCGCTTCAAGTCGAACACACCTATTTTAACACCGTTTCTACATCGCAACAAGTTGTCGCGCCGCAACAGCTAAAGTCTGTCTACACTGGACGCGACAAAGCCACCGTTGAAAATCATTTGAAATTTGTGTCAATAAGTCATGAATAGAACGCGGCAGCAGTTTTCTGTTGGGGAATCGAGGAATGCCCAACATTTTTGACGCTCTCGGCCACTCTCAACGCTTTCTCCGCGCCGCTTTCAATCCCACAATACACAGCGTGAGTGTTTACGCTCAACTTCCATAGGAATTGATTGAAAATGCTTGCTCTGCTCCGCTCGCTACGTGCCAGTGGAAACGCACCGTTACAGTGAATACACAACATGCGATGCTTCACATTCACAGCCTTACTTAGAATGAAGTGCATCGCGAGAACTCCCTGAGAATATAAGCACGCATACACCCGCGACCAATCAGATATGTCCACTTTAAACATTACAACATTTCATTCCGCAGCATAATATAAACTTTTCTGAACACCTTAGTTATTTCAAAACATAACATTTGAAAGTATTTAACCACATTTGTATAATTAATAATTATACTGACGACCTATTCCATTTTTAACAATATTATAAATGCTTTCGTATAAAAATAGCAATTTTGTGATAAACCTGAATAGAAACCATACAAGCACAAACACAACATATATCCACAACATCACATGACTATATAAAAATATACATTATGGCACTTTAATTTTGTTAAAATCTAAATTTGTATGTCAAGTGTCTGTTTAAAATATATAAAATAAAAGTAAAATAAATCTACTCTTGCTAAAAATATTCTTTAAAGATCATTTTTAACTACAAAGGTATTTTACCAATACTTTATTCAGACACCTGGTAGAAAAGTTTCATGAGTAATGTATGAAAATTTGTGCTGTTAAACGATTAATCATTCAAAATGAAAGATTTTGTTTTCATAAGATATGTGTATGTGTATATTATATATATATATATATATATATATATATATATATATATATATATATATATATATATATACACACACATGCATGTATATATGTAAGAAAAATATGTTATGTTTATATTTTAAATATATTTATATATAATATAAATTATATGAATATAAATATATACATGTAAATATTTTGAAATTGTGATGTAAATATTTTATGTAATGGCCTCAGAAGGAGTCAAAAGGGTATGGTCAACATAGACGGTTCAGAAAAGTGCAGACTAAGGATGCTCAGATCAAAGGCCATGTCTCTATGATTAAATAATCTGTACTTACCCAAAAAGCGCTTAAAACAGTAGAACAGTCATATGACAAACCAATGACCAGATCAGTATAACCAATTACAGTGAAGAAGACTTGAGTGATATTGATTTTTACTCAACTACAAGGTAAAAATGTTCATGTATCTTTCTGTTCAGGGAGTCTCTCTTGGTTGTTGTGACCAGTGGGCTCCTGGCCGTGAATAAAACTTTCATCCCTGCAAAGAGCAGCTTGGGAGTGGTGTCTGGTATATGCTGCGCAGCTGATGAATAGAAGTACTAAAAATTCTATGCTCAAAAGACCACCGAAAAGACAGTGATAGTGTTGGAAGACTATAGAGCCGTCCTCAGGCTGAGGTAACAGCGTACAGCTGAGAAGGGCGGTGAGAGTGTATAGATGCTAAAGACCTGTGTGCTCATGTGTGATTGAGGTAGTGATAGTAGCTTCTTGACGGGGAGGCCGTCACCATACTTCAGGGAAGTATTGGATTATATTGTTGTACCTTGGGATATATAGGATTATATCCCTGTTAAATAAACGAATAAATAAATTGTAAGTATTCGAGGAATTCAGGGAATTAGCTCGAGATACTGTAGTTCTTTTAATTGTATTGTAAGTATTCGGGAATTCAGGGAGTTAGCCGGAGATACTTTAGTTATTACATAAACAACTGTAGTTGTTTGAGTTGTCTGTGGTGAAGTCAGATTAGCATTGGGAATTTCCACGACAAAATATATACTGTATATGTGTATTTATATACATAATAAACATACACAGTACACACACATATATTATGTAAACAAAAACTTTTATTTTGCATGCAATTAATCATGATTAATCGTTTGACAGCACTAATGAAAATATAACGTATGAAGTACTTTTTTGGACTTTAAACATTATACATTTTAAATATTCATGTAGGCATTGAATATTTGCGACTGTCACGAATCCAGTCTGCACTTCCATTCACCCTCCACCAGAGGTCACTCGCTCACCACATGGACTTCACACCATACATAACACTGGACTTCACCAATCACTCATTGCACTAATCACACGCACACCTGATCCCACGCACACACTGATCACACACCTTATATAAACCCTGGACTTTGTTTCCCTCGTTGCCGAGTATTGTATGCGTTTACCGCTCCCCTAGCCACTCTACAGAGCCCTTGTCAGTATCATAGTCTTGGACTACCTGTTCACCTGTGTTTGTTTCTAACCCGTGTTTCCTGGATTAACCCTTTCTGTGCCATTCCGTGTTTCTTTTCAGTTCCTGTATTGTTCTGCGTTTTTCACTCTCCTTAGTCACAGCTGCGCGTCCAGAGTCACAGCTGCGCGTCCAGAGTCACAGCTGCGCGTCCAGAGTCACAGCAGCGCGTCACAGCTGCTCGTCCAGAGTCACGTCACGTCCGGGCTGACACACTCAGATCATCAAGGTCAGTCTTCCATTATCCCGGTTTGATGTCTAGTTTGAGGGATGTACCGCTGGTGTCTGCACACGCTGCTGGTATCCCCAAACCCACTCACTCTAACTCTCCTGTTCTTTTGCATATTCCCCTGTCCAAAGCGCTTCCCCTGATGGGAATCGCTTTATGTTGCTTTTGGGCTGCGTACACCACCGCAGAACTGCCCAAGGTGGCGGCACACGCTGCAGAACCTCCCGAAGCGGCGGGGCTCGCCTCAGCCTCTTGTATGGTGGTGGCGCCCTGCAATGTTCTCTCGGTCTGTCGAGTTGCGGTCGAGGAGACTGTTACCGCTGTAGAACTTCCAGAGGTGGCGGCAATCGCTGCAGAACCTCCGGAGGTGTCAGTGGTATCCACTCACCAACTCCCGTCTTGCTCTGCCACAGCCACGGAGGCCGTCCTTGATTCCTCGTCCTGTCCTGTTTTGGCCAAGGAGGCCGTCCCTGAACTCTCGTCCTGTCATGGGTATGGAGGCCCTCTACGAATCCTCGTCCTGTCCTGTCGCAGCCAGAAGGGCTGTTCCTGAACTCTCGTTCTGTCCTGTCACGGCTACGGAGGCCGTCAATGAACTCTCGTCCTGTCCTGTCGCAGCCAGAAGGGCTGTCCCTGAACTCTCGTCCTGCCTTGTCACGGCTACGGAGGCCATCAATGAACTCTCGTTCTGTCCTGTCACAGCTATAGAGATTAATCATGAACTTTCTGTGTTCCCTGCCTCGGTCCTTGGGTCCGTGCATGTTCTCTCTCCTTTTTATGTCTCCATTCTCCCTAGGTCCCAGGCTCTGCTGTGGGTTCCTGATCCGTCGTGGTGGGCTCCTGCTCTATCTACTCCACCGTGGTGGTCTTCTGCTCCACCTGTTCCATCTGCTCCGCTGTGGTGGTCCACTATCTGGCTCTGGTGGTCTTCTGCGCTGCCTTGGGGGGCTCCTGCTCTATCTGTGCTGCCGTTGTGGTCTGCTGTCTGGCTCTGGTGGTCTTCTACACCGCCGTGGAGATCTTCTGTCCCGTCTTCTCTGCCCTGGTGGGCTCCTGTCCCGTCAGCTCCGCCCTGGTGGGCACCAGGTCTGTCGGCTCCGCCCAGGTTTCCTGCTGTGCCGGCTCTACCTCGATCCCAGACCATTCCACTTCCACATGGACCTGGCCCTCCATCCCTCCCCCTGTTCCGCCTCCGCTCCACCTCCCTCCTGGATTATAGATTGTGTGGAGAGTCTGGAAGCCGCTCTTTGGGGGTGGGCTCTGTCACGAATCCAGTCTGCACTTCCATTCACCCTCCACCAGAGGTCACTCGCTCACCACATGGACTTCACACCATACATAACACTGGACTTCATTTCCCATCATCCAACATTGATCACAGCTGTCACCAATCACTCATTGCACTAATCACACACACACCTGATCCCACACACACACTGATCACACACCTTATATAAACCCTGGACTTTGTTTCCCTCGTTGCCGAGTATTGTATGCGTTTACCGCTCCCCTAGCCGTAGCTACTCTACAGAGCCCTTGTCAGTATCATAGTCTTGGATTACCTGTTCACCTGTGTTTGTTTCTAACCCGTGTTTCCTGGATTAACCCTTTCTGTGCCATTCCGTGTTTCTTTTCAGTTCCTGTATTGTTCTGCGTTTTTCACTCCCCTAGTGTTAGCTGCGATACGGAACTTTTGTTGTTTTCTAGTCTGTTTACCCCTGTCTCCCTGTTCGGACTCTGATTATTTCCCTTGCCTGGATTACAGCTCGTGTACCTGGATTATCTCTCTGCCTTGCCCCATTGGATACTGTTCGCCGATCGTCGACCCACGCTTGCCCTAGGTTTACTCTGTCTTGTCCCTGCCCTACCTGTTTGCCATTGTTTCGACCCTGCCTGTATTTATGACCATGCCTTTAAATAAAAGCTTGCACATGGATCCGCACGTTTCACGTCTCGTCAGCCACGTTACAGCGACACTATTGCGATATTGCATTACTTCATACAATAGAGCAGCAGCCTCCATAATAAAAATGTTCTCGTTTTTTTTTAAATATCTGTAAATTGCCTTTGATAAGACTAAATTGCTTCGATAAATGTAATAAGTGCCATTGATCAAAGCTGATCACTTACAGATATTAAAAAGAAAGAAATCCAGGAACATATACAGTACACATACTTTTTGCAGACACAAAAACAAATTTCATGATGAATCTACTCTATAAGCCTTTTTGGTAACACTTTATAATAACTGCACGCTATGAATCATTAGGTAAGCATTAGTAAATAGTTAGTTCATTTATAAAGCATTGTCCCAACATTAATAGTCATTAGTAAGCAGTTTATAAATACAGCTATAAATGCCTTGTTCTTGATTTATAAGCATATCTATTACAAAGGAGACTTAAAGGCTTAGTTATTTTTCTAACAAAAAATGAACAAACACAAAACAGGGATACAGAAATCAGAAATATTTATTTCAAGATGCAAAAAAAAAAAAAAAAAAATGAAACTGTACATTTGAATTTTTATTTTTACAAGGCGGTTGAGCGTATGACGTAGGCGCCGCAAAATGCGCAACATAAGCTCCGGGGAGAAGCACGCAAAAATCTCAGTCTCCTCTTGCCTTATATCGAAATCCTCTACATTTTTCACTTGAATCTTCGTTTTAATAGTTAGTGACAGGTGTTTTGTTTTCCTTTCTCGTGCGTCTGTGTTCGTCACTCTCTCCCAGGAGCTTACTCTCGCGAGACTACGCGCTTCTCTCCGGAGCCTTCTCTACACCGCCTTGTAGGGGAACACACCTGCTTGAGAGACCGGAAGCTGGACTAAACGGTTTATAAAGTTTTAAGAATCGACATTTTTCTTAAACTAACGCATAGTTTCGCTTCAGAAGTCCTTTATTAACACCCCGGAGCTGTGTGGAGTAGTTTTGCGATGGATGGATACTTTTTTTTCGGATTCAGAAACAGGGGCACCATTCACTGCAATTATACAGATTGGAACAGACAGGACAATGTTGAATATAACTCCGAATGTATTCATCTGAAAGAGGAATGTCAGACACGCCTAGGATGCCCTGAGAGTGGGTAAATATTTGGCTAATTTTCATTTTTGGGTGAACTATCCCTTTAAGACTAAAATTTTACTCTTTATTTATACATACAGCCCCTGAAGTTGTTTGAAACCATTTGATTATTATTGTTTAATGTTAACTGTGTTTAATAGTTTAGTTTTATGTTTTTTTTTTCTTTATTTTAGGGAATGTAGGGGGAGGGTGCCATTTTTGTTTGGACTTCTCCTCTTTTCTCCTGGTTATGGGTAGATAGGAAGAGAGGGAAGTTTTGTGTATTTTTATTTTTGGTTTATCTCTTTCTAGGAAATTTATAAATATCTTCGGGTTAGTTAGTTTGGTTTTGTTTGTTATTTTGGCCTAGCTCTCCCCTGAAGTCTGTGTTCCCTATATGTTTGATAACCTCTTCTGTGAGATTTTTTCTGTTTATCTTTCTTTATTCAAATTAAAAATATATTAATTTGAATTGGTGTTTGTGTTGATTATGGGACAGGAGGTTGGATGCCCTGGTTCTCTCTACAAGGTTTTTTTTGTTCTTTAGATATTTTGGTAACACTTTACAATAAGGTTCATTAGTTAAACATTAGTTAATGTATTAACTAACATGAACTAACCATAAGCAATACATTTGTTACTGTATTTACTAATCTTAGCTAACGTTAGTTAATAAAAATACAGATGTTCATTGTTAGTTCATGTTAGTTCACAGTGCATTAACTAATGTTAACAAGATTTTAATAATGTACTAGTAAATGTTGAAATTAACATTAACAAAGATTAATAAACGCTGTATAAGTGCAGTTTATTATTAGTTAATGCTAACTAATGTAGTTAACTAATGAACCTTATTGTAAAGTGTTACCGATATTTTTCTTTAATGTTTTTTTTTGTTTTGTTACTGGCTCCCCAGCCCTAGATGGGAAGTATGTAACACAACTCCTAAATAACTTGTTTGTAAATAACGTAATAATTTAGAAATGATAAATGGATAATTAATAAAGTATGAAAATACAATTATTAAACATTATAGATATGCTCAAGAACAAAACATTTATAGCTATATTTATAAACTGCTTACTAATTAATGTTGGAACAATGCTTTATAAAGGATTAATTGACTATTTACTAATGTTTAACTAATGATTCATAGTGTGCAGTTATTATAAAGTGTGACCGGCTTTTTGTCAGACTTTTAAAATTGGACCGTCTGTTTCTCAGTCAAGAAAACATTCAGTGAGTGATGTCCGAAACAGTGACTTCTTGATAAGAGCACCACCTCTTGGAAATATAACCGTACATCTGGAGCATAAGTAATAAGTCAACAGGAAAGATGGTGGTTTTTGTATTGCTTTGACACTGAACTCATTCACTGTGACTCTCTAGCGCAGTAATACACAGCAGTGTCTTCAGTCTTGAGGCTGTTCATCTGTAGATACAGTTGACTGCTGGAATCATCTCTGGACACCGTGAACCTGCCCTGAACTGACTGGGAATAGTATGGTGTATTGGATGTGCTGATAGTTGCAACCCATTCCAGTCCTTTACCAGGTGCCTGTCTCACCACAGCTGGCCAGGAGCTGCTGAATGTAAATCCAGAGGCGGTACAGACCAGACGAAAAGATTCACCTGGTCTTTTTACCTCATCTTGAGACTGAGTGAAGGTCTGACAATGAATATCTGTGGAAGAGAGAGAAATATAATAAACTGAGAAGGCAGCAAAATGTAAAACTATAAAGACGTAAACCCAATAGTGAGCTTGCTAAAATGTATGCAATGCTACATCATTAATATTATTTAAGAATGAGTTACAGACCATGTAAAAATAGTAATAAGAGGAGTAAATTGATAATAGTTGTCATTGCTGATTTATGCTCTTCTACAAGAACCACAGTCGGTGAACAGGCTTATGGCACAATGCAACTTATGGGAATTATACATAACAGTTTTGCATGAACTCCTCCTCCAATCTGTCATTTATTTTTCTACCTTTGCACAGCAAAAAAAAAAAAAAAAATGGAAACAAAAATTGGTAAATGCAGTGATGAAAAACATATTGGGCCTTAATAAAGTAAGCAAAACAGTTATTTGAGTTTGTGACATTTATGAGAACATGTTACCTGAATGATAAATGATCATGTTTATATATATACAACCACAGTTTGCATACATTCATCAGATGTCCTTCAGGCAGAAATAAAATTAGAGCTGTTTGCAGATTGTTGTAATTTTTTCTTTTCTTTTTTTTTTTTTCATTATTAGGTAGATCTATGTTGGTTCCCTCAGTGGAAAACCCACCACATAAATAGGTCAGTTTGTGGAATAAACCTTGTGTTTCATTGCTTAATTTAAACATCTAATCTAACCTTGTGTGTTTAATCATATATAACTACCAGCCCTACTTTTGTATGGCTTTGTGGCTGCAGTTAATAAAAAGACAGCAAGCTTTTATCACACAATGAAAATAGTTCACAGTTTTCACACCACGAAGGGTGAGTTAATGGAACTGACAGCACACATTTAGGACAATATAAGAGAACAGAAACATGCAGTAACACACAAAAGAAACAGCAGCTTATGAATGACTTCTTCTTGATTAATTGTTGTGAACGTGATGGAACTTCAACACATATATTCAAGATTCAAAACATTTATTGTCATATGCACAGTGAGGAAAAGCAAGTTTCCCTGTACAATGAAATTCTTTCTTTGCTGTCCACACTGAATGCCAAGACAAGTGCAAATTATGTAAAAAATAAAAACAGACATACACCTAAATAAGAATAAGAATAAATAAGAAAAATACAAATAAATAAGAAAAAAGAAAACAGTAGTGCAGTAGCCTGTAACAAATTGAGTGCAACTGCATAATAACAATAGCAGCTTTAACATTAATAATGTGCAAATCAAGATGAAGATACTTGATATGAAATAGCAGCAGTAACATTAGCAATGTGCAAAATTGAGCTGTAGCAGTTCAGTCCACATATTCTATGAGATATGTGAGACTAGTCCACTGGCTACCCGTTTAACAGTCTAATGGCTGAGGGGAAGAAGGAGTTCCTTAATCTGGAAGTCCTACATTTCACACTCCTGTACCTCCGTTCTGAGGGTAGGAGTGTGAACAGTCCATGTTGTGGGTGGGTTGGGTCCTTAAGGATGGAGGCAGCTCTCCTGTGAACTCTGCGATGGTAAATGGTCTGCAGGGAGGACAGTGGAGTCCTGATGATCTTCTCAGCAATCTTCACCACTCTCTGCAGACGTTTGCAGTCCCTCACTGTAGTGCTGCCATACCACACGGTAATGCAGCTGGTCAAAACGCTCTCAACAACACAGCTGTAGATCTTAGGTGACATGCCAAACTTTCTCAGCCTCCTTAGGAAGTACAGCCGCTGTTGTGCTTTCTTAACCAGCTGGGTGGTGTTGAGTGTCCAGGTGAGGTCCTCGCTGATGTGGACCCCCAAGTATTTAAAGCTGCTCACCCTCTCCACTTCAAGATCTTGGATAAACAGTGGCTGGTGAGTTCTCCTCTCCTTCCTCATGTCCACTATTATCTCCTTTGTCTTGTCCGTGTTGAGGGCAAGGTTGTTGTCCTCACACCATGTCATAAGACTGGCCACCTCCTTCCTGTAGGCTGCTATATGAGATTCCCTCTCAGGATTCTGCCAGGGAAACTGTGGCAGTTGAAATGAACAATTTCTCAGAGTCAGATAATGGAGGGGTTTCACCTGAAGTCATCTATGTGAGAAAAGCTACATGTGCTGCTCTGTGTTTAACATCATGTTTTGCAACTGCTTGTTTCTGGGTTTTGCTGCATTGATATGATCATTAAAGGTAAGTGATAATTCTTTTCTAGAACAACATGTTAATCTATACTCAAATTTACTCAGTTTTACCAAGTTTTCCTCTATTGTCTTAAAGGTGAGAAGCAAGATGAATGAGGGAGACATGGTGAAAGCTCAGAAGTACAGTCGACGTACATTTATGAGCAACACAGCGGCCGTGATTGTGACCAGTGCGACTCTAACTGTGTTCCTAGTCTTCTATTGTAGTGGAGTCTTTAATAATTGTGTTATCTTGCATAATTTACCTGGGGTTTCCTCAGCAAGTTCCTCTGACACGTCTTTTCCCTCTTTTGAACTGTCTTTTGACGTTGAAAGGCAAAAATCAAAACCCCGAAATTATTATGATCAAAGTAGACACAACTCTTATCCATCTGGAAGCAACATTAATGGAAGTCCTCAGAGACCCTCATACAGTGGAGGAAGATGGAAAGGGTGAAGACAGAAATACAAGTGATACTGTGAGGAGAAAATGATCATCTCAGTTTTATTGAAATGTCATAATAATGTCATAAGCTTAGTTTGATTAGCAGAATTTGGATTAGAAACCTTTTCTAAAAGTATATTAGAGTCATCAGATTCACTTAATTTGCTTCTGATATCACTTGCTGAGAAGACATAAGGATATAGCATTTGTATTTGTATAGATTGTATTGTCTTCTATTTATGTTTGAATGAGCATGTTGTTAACTTTAACAGAATGTATTTTAGTGGTTTCTATATGGTTTGTAGTTACAGAATTCAAATAAGTCTTATGAAACTATACATGCATATTCACTTATTTTTTTAGAGGCAATAATGAAACGCAGGTGTTTCCTGAGGGTCACACATCAGTAAATATGTCTCTTTTATTGTAGACACTCCCTTGTCTCCATATATGTCTGTTGCTTCAATCTAATTTTGAATGTTTTTATTAGTCTTGATAATAAATTACTTTGGTAAGACATAGAATGAGAATGAGAATGGATCAACAAATAAACAATTCAATCATGACCTTATCAGCAATTATATCTGTTCTGTTGTATCCATTATATCTATTATGTGGTATCCATTTTTTTGACCGGAATTATATTACAGCAACCAAAGACATCAAAGATGCCTTTTGTCTGAGGCTGTTTCACCCAATGCTTAACCGTACAAGACCTGACACTTGACATTGTTTTTGCTTTTTTTCTGAAAACCTTTCAGTCAGAGGCGCAATGCTGTTTAGTCCAATGGCTGAAGCCTTTTAGTCTGAGGTACAATGCCTTTTTGTCATATAACTGAGGTCTGAGGTCTTATGAAATGTGCCAAGAATACACTTGTATTCATTTTTGTGAACATTAAATATAACTGAAACTGGATCAGAAATACTGAAGATTTTAGTGCAAAGCTGTGTATTTGTGTGCCGAGTGTTAGTGTGGTTTTTGAACAAGGCAGTAGCTGCTCTGTGTCACTGTGACTGTCTGGCGCAGTAATACACAGCTGTGTCCTCAGTCTGCATATTCTGTCCTTGAAGAGTCACTGTGTTGCTGGAAGACTCTCTGGTAACTTGAAATCTACTTTTCAGTTTATCACTGTAATATGTGTTACCACTACCACACATCCTTCCAACCCATTCCAGAGCTTTTCCTGCAGGCTGCCGAATGAAGTCTGTGCAGTAGCTGCTGTCAGTCACTGAATATCCAGAGATTTTACAGGACAGTGTCAAAACCTGACCAGGACTTAAGACCATAGATTCAGTCTGCGTCAGTTCAACACAGTGGACACCTGAGAGGGAAAAATATCGACATGTTAGAAATATGACAACATTATGTATAACCAAGAGTGTTTTTATTCTGAAGTATCTCTAAGCTATTAGACTTACGAGAAACAGCTGCCAGCAGCAGCAACAACCAGAGAGACGAGGAGATCATGGTTTGAGACGTGTGAGAACAAGCTGCTTCTTTTCATCTTAATACTCAAATAACAAGGAGTAGGAGGAGGAATATTTGCATAATTCATTGCATCCAATTATCATCATGATGCTTAAGCAATATTTTGTTATGAAATGCAAAATTTGATTGTTCAGTTTTTATCAATTTCTTTATTTTTGGTGCAAATTATATTTGTTAATTAAATTATGCATTTACTTCAATTTATTAGGCTTGCCTCGCTTGTTTTTGTTTTACCAGCTGAATTAATGTCTATAATTTTTTGATAAGCTTGTTGTAAGCTTGTTGTTTTGATAAACAATTTCTGTACATCTGTATAAGCCAGAATGATGAAAATTATCAAAAACACTTTTAATTTGTAATACAATGATGGTGTTTTTGTACAGGGAGGCTGTTGGTGTCTGTCACTGTGTACGTCTGGCACAATAATACACAGCTGTGTCTTCAGCTCGCATATTCTGTCCTTGCAGTGTTATTGTGTTACTGGACGTGTCTCTGGTGATACTGAACTTGCTTTTCAGCGAATCCTTGTAGTATAAGCTTCCACCACTCCAGATCAATCCAATCCACTCCAGAGCTTTTCCTGCAGGCTGACGAATCCAGGCTGTATGCTCACTTGTAACTGAATATGAGACTTTACAGTTGATAGTGAGAGTGGCATCAGGACGGACAATCAGAGACTCAGGCTGAGTGAGTTCATATGAATCAATACCTGTATCAAATCAAATAATACCTGTTAGTAAAAGAGTATGATGTTAAAAACTGATAACAAGCTTTTTAGCAACAAAATGATGTATCACACAGAAAGTAGACTAAACTTACAGGATATCACTGCCAGAAGCAGCACTAAAGTTGAAGAGATCATGGTTTGTTTCACAGCACAGTTTGAATGAACTGAAGCGATTCTTCACTCTCTCTAGTGATCAGATGAATGTATAAACTGACTCATGCCTGCTGTTTAAATATGTAACAGGAGATTTACATAATCACACGGAGATGTTAATGAACTTCACATGCATCACACTGTCCTGAACATTATTTTAAACAAGGCTTTTAGCTGTGAATTTAATTAAGTTGTTATTTACAAGGATAGAGTCTATGAGCAGAAAATGTAGACAGTTTGCAGACAATGTAAGTAAGTAATTTAAACTACCAAGATTAAACTATCATGAAAAATAAATTTCATTATTCCATTATCTAATCATGCAATACATAAATTTAATGAGGCAAGCTCTGATGTAAACTAATGGAACTGCATTCTTATTCTATTTTTTTATTTCAATTTTTTCTCATGTTATCATTATTATTATTATTATATCAGGGCTCTTTAAAATCAAATTTATTGTTTCTAAAACATGGCATTAAATGTTATTTTTTCTTTAATTTACAATCTACAGATTGTAAATTATTTATTTCACATATTGTTTATGTTTATAAAATTATTTTATTGTCTAAATCTGACAGCAACAAGTAATTGTCAGACTGTGTCTCCGCATCCTGTGTTTTGCGGCATGTGCTCCAGTTGTATTGTAAACAATGATTTATAACAATATAGAAACGTCTATATTGCTTATCAATTTGAGCCCGATTGAGACGCAGAGGATATTAGTGAAGAGAATCGCGCAGAACCTGTGCAAGCACGGCTCTTAATGGTATGTTTGTTTGTTTGTTTTCTCATACGTTTAGATATGCTGTTATTATGCTACTGCTTATGTTAGCTTTTAATATACGGTTTTATCCTGATTAAAGCTTTAATACAGTACGGCAACCGCACACGCGTCCATGTATAACGCTTCTCATTGCTATGTGAAAATGTATAACTGGAACAGTTTGTTGGAACTGATCTGACGATCTGAATGAGAGAGAGAGAGAGAGAGAGAGAGAGATGCAGACCAGGGCGAGGAACAGTATTAAGAACAGCTGTTTTAGAACATTGATTTTGAAACTTGTGAATCCATTAGAATCGTTAGAAGACAGAATCGCGATTCATATATGAATAGATTTTTATGTGCACCCATAGTTTTCTCTTCCTCTTCTCTAAAGCAGCACAGCATGGCCTCGCCTCCTTCCTTACATGTTCCCGAGGGCGGGGTTTATCTGGGTCCGTGACGTATCAGACCCGGGAAGTAGTTTGTTGTAGTCCCTTACCAGCAGTTTTTGTAGGCATTAAATCTCCAGAATTTTAAAAGACGATATCTCTGTTTGCATTGAACTTTCAGCGCCGCAACTTTATAGATGTTGTTTACGCTCAAACAGCAACATTACACACTAACTAATGTTAAAAAAGTGAAATTGCAATAAACCACCTCTTTAAGTCAATAATCAAACAATCTAGGAGGTTAAATACTGATCAATAACTTGATGAATAATCAAACAAGACATAATGCAATCATTTTAATAAGAAATAATGTTATGATATGATTACTATCACTCTGGAGGATATGGGAGATCAATTTTCACTCCATCCACTCCTTCACAGTTATGAAGCTTATTTCATTGCTTTAGTTTAGAGTTTAAATGAAGTATCAGTGAAGCTGACAAGATGCAGCTGCTGCCAGCATTAGTAGAGCTGATGAGAAGATCAAGATTTATAGTTCATAGCTTTATTAGTCCTACTGATCCACAAAGCAGATACTCTTCTTGTCACAACCAGAACTTGAAAGCAGAGTGTGTTGAAACATCAAAGCACTAACCACTGTACTATAAAGCAGTGTGGACCCAAATTGCAGAGAATTACAAGAGGCAGGATTTGAGGAAAGCAAACAGTCTTTACTTAAAGTCCTTCTTGAAAACACAACAGTCAGGCATCATAAGCTGGGCTGAGGAAGGTACAAATCCACAGTGACTTGTAGGCAAAAAGTCCTTCTAAATAATCCAAGCCTGGATCCCAAGAGACCATGCATTAACCAAAGTTTGCCTAGACAGAAGAGTTTCAAGACTGAGCAAAGTTACAAACAAATGCAGGTCTTATATACACACACACTCTAACAAGCCAGGCACAGGTGATATCATTTAACTAATAATGAACAGGAACTCAGGAGAATGTTGTAGAAGGCTTTGTGCTGGCTTTTTCCCTCTGCTGGACAGTCCGTAGTGTGACTCTTCTTTTGTACTAAGAGCAAGTAAAGAATTTGCATACAGCTCTTCGGTTGTCCAAGTTAAGTTGCAGTAAGTTATTAATGCGCTGCTTTAATTGATGCACACAAATCCACACATATTACTCGCACACAAACACACACAGAGTGAGCGAGAGAAAGGGAGAGAGAGAGTCAGAGATCACAGATTGTAAATGACATATACGGTCACCCCACAACTAGCACAAATAGTTTTTGTGCAGCCCTGCTGTTTTTTGTCTTACTGTGAATCTCCACTCCAGTCCTTTCCCTGGTTTCTGACGGATCCAGCCCATCCAGTAGCTGCTCATTGAGAATCCAGACACAGTGCAGGACAGAGTCGCTGAGTCTCCAGGCTTTTTCACCACAGAATCTGAGGAGGTCAAAGACTGACCACTAACAGCTGAAAAACATGGAACAAATAATGTTAAATGATTTTGAACAATGAAACAGTAATATAGAACTAATGGGAGTTTCTCACATTAAATAATCATCAGTAGGAGTCCATACAGCATCTCCATTACCACAGTAAAACAGTTATAGCATAGGGTACACTGCAGCTGTTTTAGTCACTGACACACGCACTGACTGAAAGTTCAGCTTATAACAAAGTCTTTCAGGAGTCTGAGAGACACCGACCCTTCACACAAAATCATTTGCATTTTTGCAGGTTTGCAGACCTGTAGTTTAACGCAGTAATCTGATAATTATTACAGTAGACAAGGGTCAAATCTTCTCTTGTTTTAATAACTGAGCAAAGTTATATTACTTCGTGTTTATTTTTTTTTTTACTTTTTTCCTCATGGTGTGTTATCTGATATTGACCCAACACACTGTTAGACATTTCAAAGGGTTTTTACAGTAAGTTACTGTATTTAAGATTTACAGTAGCAAACTGTATTTGATTTATCAGTATACTACTGTAATTCATTCATTTTAATATAGATTTCATTAGATTTTATAATTTTTATATAGAATTCATTTTATTTTTACTCTACATAGGTACTACTGGCATTCAATTAAAACAGACACAATAATTATAAAATATCAAATTCTTTATTTAAAACATTGCATGTAAAAC
This sequence comes from Onychostoma macrolepis, assembly GCF_012432095.1. NCBI lineage: Eukaryota > Metazoa > Chordata > Actinopteri > Cypriniformes > Cyprinidae > Onychostoma > Onychostoma macrolepis. Next base: position 34,389,038 of record NC_081157.1, on the reverse strand, counting down.
ACTTAAAAATACAGACTTCCAATGCTGGAACAGTGCATCTTCACCATTTCTCCTGTCTTAGGATGTTTTGCAGTGCATTATGTTGTGTCCTCTGGATTCATCCTCACAAAGAATCTTTAGGCAACAGAAACATAATGGGGAAAAAAGACAAGCAGCCAAAGAATACATAGCCAACTGCAAAACCCAGGTGCTGCTCCAAAACGCGGCCACCATCTTTGCTCACCATCCACTTTGACAGAAATGTCTTCTCTGAAAAACAAGAAGTAGAAATAGCACACTTTTAAAAGGCAAACCTTATATAGAATACACAAACCTCTCAAAACCATAGTTGTTCTCTTACCATGAATTATCAGTCTCAGGGTGGCTGGCCTGCTCATGTCTTTCTCGATGCTTCATTGCAGTTGCCTTTAAAACAAATACAAAAAAATGCAGTAAATCTTAAATTCCATTAAAAACTATAACAAACTAATTCTAAAACTAGAAAGGCAGCTAGCCATAAAACTAGTTTAACCATGTTAACACTGGCCAACATTAACTACTAACACCTGAACTAAACTTCACATTAGTTAACCTAATGTTAATATAAGATAAGCGTTCCTCATTAAAAACAATTTTAATTTGGTAACCTAATTCAATAAGCTGACAAAAGTCGTTTGAAACGACAGCGCAGTTTACCATGGTAAAGTTTGTTACCGCCATGTTGACTAGTAAATGTTACTAATGTTAGGTAAACTGGTGTGCAAAAATCTGACACAAACACACAGACAAACGTACATATATTTTTTACCTTGCTTGCTGGTCTTATTCTCTCGTAAAGTGCATCGACACACAGCGCAGATGTTCTCTGGAGCTCTTCCACTCTCGCGGGTTCATCCCCGGGAAAAACCCATGGCGTTACCCCGCTGCTTCCGTGTCTTCCTCGGACGCGAGTGGTGCGGCGCAACCCGACAACAATATAGAACCCATTATATATATTATCCACAGTGGATGCGGACAGCAAACTGATGCCCCGGTATATTTCTGACGTACAGATGTACTCCAAGCGCTCGCACTGTTTCTGACATAAAGTACAAACGGATTTTCCAATCATTGTAGTCAGTCCCAAGCTGTTGCGGCGTTATAGACACGGTGTAGGGCAAATTGTGTCAACCCAAATGTAAGAAGTGAGGAAAATAAAACGACTTCAGTATAATGGCGCCAAAGAGACAGTTACAGTAGTATACAGCAATTTAAAAAAAAAATACAGTAAGTCTCTGTATTTGGGGTCTGACGTCACAGAAAATTCCCATGATGCAAAGGGTATTACAGTTATTTACTGTAAAGGGAATTTTCAGTATTACACTGGGTGATATACAGTAAATAACTGTGGAAATTACAGAAATGTCTAACAGTGCATGATGAAAGATTATCATTGCTCAGTCATTTTCCATACAGTTTCTAGCTCAGCAGGGAAGTTTTTCTTGATTTATGCTTGCATGATTTATGCTTTTTCCCAGATGAATGTCATTGCACTCTTTAAAATAAAGGTACTTCACGATGCCATAGAAGAACCGTTTTGTCTAAAAATAAAGAACCTTTAACATCTGAAGAAACTTTCTGTTTTACAAAAGGTTGTTTGTGGTGAAAGAAGGTTCTTCAGATTATAAAAAGGTAGGAAAGAGATGGTTCTTTAAAGAAACTTTGACTGAATTGTTCTTTGTGGAACCAAAAATGGTTCTTCTATGGCATTGCTGTGTAGAACCTTTTAAACACCTTATTTTTAAGAGTGTAGTATCCAGGGCCGCTGCTGACCAAATGGGTGCCCTAAGCAGGATTGTATTGTTGTGCCCCCTCCCTCAAATATTATGGAAGTAAAAACAACAACAACAAAAAACACCTACTATAGGGGTCAAAATAGAACTTTAATAAAATATAAAAGTAAATAAATAAAAATTTGGAATTAAATGGTATTATTTACAAATTATAATTGTAGCTCTAGACAGTTACCTATGGCTATTATTTTATTAATACAGTTGTCTGATTGTTTTTATGGCCTCAAGCATTCAGAAATCATGCAAAAGGAAATTAAGCAGTTTTACTACGATAAAAACATGGTTAATTTTTGTAAGGGTGGTGATGTCCACATGTTTTTTGTTGAAGAAATTATAGAGGCTCTGTCATCTATAGCAAAAAGGTGGCCAAAAAAAATTAAAGATTAAGTGGATATTTGAATTAAATGTTTGGTCACTTGCCTTTTAAACAAGGATATGATCGTCCTATAAGTGTAACAGCAGCAATTACCAGGCTTTTGGCACCCTTCACAGGCATTTATAACATGTAAAAAAAACAAAAAAAACAACAGACTCCATCACAAAATGTGTAATGGTTTTACTACGGGTTTTACTTTACTAACGGAAACTGTAATGGACCCTGTGGGTCTCTACTGGTAATTGGTCATCTTCTATTGGCTTCTATTCTATTAGTATTCTCTGTGATGGTTCTATTGTTTTTTTTTGTTTGTTTTTTTGTTTGTTTGTTTTTGTTTTCTATTGTTTTGGGGTTTTTTTCAGCCGGGTTACCTCATTGTTTTTATATAATGCATTTTAAGTCATTTTAAAGGCTGTTGTTGGGTAAGGTTTGTTTTTATAACCACAAAAAAAAAAAAAAAAACTATATTATTATCTTAATACTTCTTTGTATATTATTATTTGAAGTAACAAAATTAATTAATTTTTGGTTAATTTGCGGTTACCATGGCTACAAGATGATTTTTTTTTTATATTCCTATTAAAACCATGGCTAACTTTTGTAAGGGAACATGGAAACTCAGAGAGAATATTAGACACGTTGGTGGTGGTGAAATTATTACCGACATGAAAACACGTTATTAACCTCAACACCCAAAAAGGTTTCACGGGATTAAGAATGTAGCCTACCTGGAAGTGACGCACAGGCTTCGTTTTCATCCCTTTTTTTTTTTTTTTCTTGGCGCCGGATTTCTGATGTCTTTTACAATACAAATGCAAGTTTTATTTTTATAGCACATTTAAAACAACTGCCATTGACCAAAGTGCTTACCAGCATCAATACATAGTCACAAAAACAAAATTCAACAAAATTCAACAAAATTCAACATTAAAAAGTACAACCTGATCCCTCTAATCGACTCCAAAAGCTCTACTAAAAAGGTACGATTTCAATCTAGACTTAAAAGCATCCACAAATGGGGAAGATTTAATATGCATTGGGAGAGGGTTCCATAAACGGGGAGCAGCCACTGAAAAGGCCCTATCGCCCTTAGATTTTAATCTTGTTTTAGGAACATGAAGAATCATCTGATTCGAAGATCTCAAGTTTCTTGAATTTTGATAAGGAATTAAAAGGTCAGCGATATATTTTGGAGAAATGCCATGCAACGCTTTAAAAATCATCAACAAAACCTTGAATTCAATTCTAAATTCTACAGGCAACCAGTGTAAAGAAACCAAAACTGGAGTAATTCTCTCTCTCTTCAATGTGTGCATCAAAAGTCTGGCAGCAGCATTTTGTACTAATTGAAGACGAGATAACTGACCCTGTGAGATACCTATATATACAGAATTACAGTAATCAATGTGTGATGACACAAAAGCATGAATAAGAGTCTCCAGGTCCTTAAAAGAAAGAATAGATTTCAGTTTAGAAATAATTCTAAGTTGATAAAAGGCAGCCTTCACAACACTAGAAACCTGTTTATCTAAAACTGAAGCTGAATCCATTGTAACACCAAAATTCTTAACATGATCTGAAACACTTATCTTCATAGAGGCCAACCTACTTATAATTTCCTTGGAAGCAGAGGAAGGTCCAAAAACAACACACTCAGTCTTATTAGTATTAAAGATGAAGAAAGTTGCTTGCCAACCAGGCTCTTATCTCACCTAAACACTGAACAAGTTCCTCAAAAGATTGAGATGCACTTGGATCTACTGGGATATATAACTGAGTATCATCTGCATATAAATGATACATAATATTATATTTACGAAAAATTGAACCCAAAGGGCCCATATATAATGAAAATAAAATAGGCCCAAGAATAGACCCCTGAGGCACACCACTACGTAATTTAGCTGATGTCGAACACAAATCGCCAAGGCAAACCGAGAAAGATCTATTATTTAAGTATGATTTGAACCAATCTAAGGCAGTACCCCTAACACCAACATCTTCCAAACGCTGCAATAAAATACCATAATCAACTGTATCAAAAGCAGCTGTGAGATCAAGTAAAATAAGAATAACTACCTTTCCAGAATCAACTGCCAAAAAATATCATTAAAAACCTTAAGAAGGACGGATTCTGTACTATGAAGAGACCTAAAACCTGACTGGAACATACAGGTGCTGGTCATATAATTAGAATATCATCAAAAAGTTGATTTATTTCACTAATTCCATTCAAAAAGTGAAACTTGTATATTATATTCATTCATTACACACAGACTCATATATTTCAAATGTTTATTTCTTTTAATTTTGATGATTAGAGCTTACAGCTCATGAAAGTCAAAAATCAGTATCTCAAAATATTAGAATATTTACATTTGAGTTTGAATAAATGACCATCCCTACAGTATAAATTATGGGTATCTCTTGTTCTTTGAAACCACAATAATGGAGAAGACTGCTGACTAGGCAATGATGACAAAGACGAACATTGACGCCCTCCACAAAGAGGGTAAGTCACAGAAGGTCATTACTGAAAGGTGTGGCTGTTTACAGAGTGCTGTATCAAAGCATATTAAATGCAAAGTTGACTGGAAGGAAGAATTTGGGTAGGAAAAGGTGCACAAGCAACAGGGATGACCACAAGCTTGAGAATACTGTCAAGCAAAGCCGATTCAAACACTTGGGAGAGCTTCACAAGGAGAGAACTGAAGCTGGAGTCAGTGCATCAAGAGTCACCACGCTCAGACGTCTTCAGGAAAAGGGCTACCAAGCCACTTCTGAACCAGAGACAACGTCAGAAGCATCTTAACTGGGCTGTGGAGAAAAGTCCTCTTTTCAGATGAAAGTATATTTTACATTTCATTTGGAAATCAAGGTCCCAGAGTCTGAAGGAAGAGTGGAGAGGCACAGAATCCATGTTGCTTGAAGTCCAGTGTGAAGTTTCCACAGTCAGTGATGATTTGGGCTGCCATGTCATCTGCTGGCGTTGGTCCACTGTGTTTTCTGATGTCCACAGTCAACGCAGCCATCTACCAGGAAATTTTAGAGCACTTCATGCTTCCTTCTGTTGATAAGCTTTATGGAGATGCTGATTTCATTTTCCAGCAGGACTTGGCACCTGCCCACACTGCCAAAGGTACCAAAAGCTGGTTCAATGACCATAGTGTTACTGTGCTTGATTGGCCAGCAAACTCGCCTGACCTGAACCCCATAGAGAATCTATGGGGTATTGTCAAGAGGAAGATGAGAGACACCAGACCCAACAATGCAGATGAGCTGAAGGCCACTATCAGAGCAATCTGGGCTCTCATAACATCTGAGCAGTGCCACAGACTGATCGACTCCATGCCACGCCGCATTGCTGCAGTAATTCAGGCAAAAGGAGCCCCAACTAAGTATTGAGTGCTGTACATGCTCATACTTTTCATTTTCATACTTTTCAGTTGGCCAAGATTTCTAAAAATCCTTTCTTTGTATTGGTCTTAAGTAATATTATAATATTTTGAGATACTGATTTTTGACTTTCATGAGCTGTAAGATCTAATCATCAAAATTAAAAGAAATAAACATGTGAAATATATCAGTCTGTGTGTAATGAATGAATATAATATACAAGTTTCACTTTTTGAATGGAATTAGTGAAATAAATCAACTTTTTGATGATATTCTAATTATATGACCAGCACCTGTATCTATAACAGCATTTGTATTAATTATATTAATACAAATGCTAATTATTAATTATATTTGAAAAATATTTTGCTTTTGCAACCTTCACAATAGACTGAAAATTTGCCAAGGCTTCTCTTAATATATCAAATTAAACTTGCAACCTATCTTTCTTCCATTTCCGTTCAGCCCTTCTGCAAATTTTCCTTGAGGTACGAATTTCATCATTCATCCACGGCTGTGATTGTTTATTTGATTCCCTATATTTTAAGGGTGCTCTCTCATCTAAAATTTCTGTACAAACCGAATTAAAATAATTAAAATACCCTTCCACACTATGGTTCTGAGAAGAAAACTCTAAATCATGACAAAATGAAGAGGCAAAAAAGGCCTCTGAAAATTTATCAACGGGCATAGTTGTCCATCAGTTAATAATTTGCATTCAGCCGCGAGCGGTCGCGGGTGCGGATGCGGGAATGGCACGTCACTGTTATTTTATTTATTTTTATTTATTTATTTATTTTTTTTCAGCAACTGGGATGGTGCCCCCCTGGGAGTTGGTGCCCTACACAAAATGCGTACTCTGCGTATAGGGAGCGGCGGTACTGGTAGTATCAGTGTCATGCTTATTTTGTGGGGTAAGGATTACAAGATGTTCAGCTTGCGTAACTCAAACATGTCCGCCCCATTTCTCATGATGAGTTTTTGAACAGCTGCTTGTATTAGTGTTTTCACAGTGTGTCTCTTGCACAGTAATACACCGCAGTGTCTTCAGTCTTCAGCTGATTCATATGCAGATAGAGATTAGAGCTGTCCTTAGATGCTGTGAATCTGCCCTGCACTGACTGAGCTGAGCTCTTGTAAGAATCTGAATAATAATGAATAATCCATTCAAGTCCTTTTCCAGGTGCCTGACGGATCCAATACATGTTAGTGCCACTAACAGAAAACCCACTGCAGGCACAGGTCAGTTTGTAGGAAGCACCTGGAGACACAACTACTGACTGTTCAGACTGTGTGAGCACAACCTGACAGTCAATACCTGTGGATAAACACAACATTTAAAACAGAATCATGAATATGTATTTATTTACAGTTAGTTTTTTTTTTTTTTTTGAGGGAATTTACTTACAAGACACAGCAGCCAGCAACAGCAAGAGATGTGAAGTGAACATTGTTTATATGAAGGCTGAACTGGTGGTGAGTCCTCCACTCCATAGTGTAGCTGTTTAAATATGAAACAGACATCAATTAATTTGCATTGAAACTTTCAATTAGCAAAATCTGTGGAGTCAAAGGAGCTTGAGACTATTGAGGTTCATTTCATGGTCAATAGTACCACCTATTAATATGGAAATAATATTGTACTTGAATGAATAAATGTGATTATTTTTCACAGCAGGCATGTATACCCCTCAGTTCCATCAAACAGATGTGACATTGTGTTTTGTTTGTGAGAAAGTATGTAAAGGACTTTGTAGAGCTTTAATGGGTTGTAGAATAGTAAACAGATTAGATTAGATTAGATTAGATTCAACTTTATTGTCATTACACAAGTACAGGTACAGGGCAACGAAATGCAGTTTAGGTCTAACCAGAAGTGCAATAGCAGCAAGTGCAGTATATACAATGGTTGAATAAGTGCAGGACAAGGATATGTACTGAATATATGTATAAATATATATAGAAAGATGGATATTAATATAAACAGAATTTACAGGTGAATATGTATAGTGAATAAATATACAGATGGCTATTACTATAAACAGAATTTACAGGTGATATGTACTATCAATATAATATATATACAGATGACTATTACTATAAACAAGGTGTAAAAGTGCAGTGGAAGTGATTGCATATTACAATTAGACATACGGTGCAAAATGTTAATGTTAACAACAGTCGGCAGTGCAAATGAGCATAGTCCAATTTAGGTATGGTAGTGCAAGATACAAAAGTAAACAGTTGTTACTGTAATAAAAATTTACATTCAGTAGTGCAAATAAGGCAGATGTGAGGTAGGAGAGAAGAGTTAATAATATATGAGGAAGTGGATCAACGGGGGTTAGAGTTCAGATCAGATCAGCACTTTTCCAATATCAGGTTGTTGTTGTCGATGCACTTCTTGCGAAACTAAGCTGATTCCAGACAGTTGTTGTTGTTGTTATGGTTTATTTTTCTAGTAGGGCCACAAAATCAGGATTACTATATGCAACGGATATGTCAGCTGTTACTTCAGTGACTCTTTATTTGAGCTTTTCTTTATTAAACTTACAAATTCACTTTTTGCTTACCATTAAAGTGATTTCACTATAATTACATCGATCAGCAGTAAGCATGTGAGGTCAACATCATGTCAACATCACACTCTACTTGTAAGGGCTACGCTACGTCTATTTTTTCCATGCTAGCAATAAACACGTTGAAAATAATGCACTATAAGCATGTTTGCCAACACAATCTCAAAGTAGCCTTTTATAAAGAAAATCAAAGACTGAATTACTCGCCCACTGCTTTAAAACATTCATCTTTTGTTGGGTATGATTCAACGCATTATGGAAAACACACAGACACTTTATATTTAGTAAGTCTTTTTTAAAAAAAACTAAAAAACAAGAGTGGTCTAGAGTGGTCCAGGGGGTGGTTAGGTCCAGATTTCTCTTCAGTTGCTGATGGTGTATGATGTAAAAAAAACAAATATCCATCTATGCCACACCCATATACTATTATCAGCAAAAATGCAGATTAGTCACGGAACAACTGACACAAATGAGATCGGTGGAGACATTAGTAAACTGATTTGATTTATTAATTTATTTACAATTTTTTTTTTTTTTTTTTTTTATGTATTAAAATAAATAGGGATGTCCTGATCAGGTTTTATGTGTCCCCAATTGTTTGGTGCACAATTCAAGTACATTAAAGTTATTAAAATCAATCCAATGCATACAGAGTTGTGCAGAGAGTGCAAGCAGGCTAATAGATATATAATACAATCTCTCTTTACGCACACAATATATAAATAATTATATGCATATTTATATGCATATTTATTTTTGAGCTGAAAAAAAGTTAGTGTAATATATTAAAATCTTTATTAAAATTAATAAAATATTTCAGTCATTTGTATTAGTGCTGGGCGGTATACCGGTTCATACCGAATACCAGTATTTATTTTTCTTATATGAATTTTTAAAATACCGCAATACCGGTCCCAGATAGCAAATAGTAATTGAAACGATGTTAAATCAACATCCCACTGTCAACGATAAAATCATTGAATCAACGTCGAACTCTGATGTTGATTCTTCATCATGTTGCACCCTCTATTATCATTGAAACAACGTTTAAATCATACCTAGAGATCAACAGAATTTCAATGGTATTTCGATTACAATGGATATTGAAACAATGTTGAAATCCCAGCATATCAACAAAACTTCAATGGTGTTTTAGTATACCACAGCTAGGTTTAATCTGAAGGTCTGTAATTTTAATATAATATTAAAAACATTATTATTAGGCTATAATCCTGCTTTATCGACAGCTAGGATGGGCTAGCAAAATATAGAAAATAGAAATACCTTTAGGCTATAACCTAGACTAGCACAAATGACACCCCACGCATTCTTTAAAAATTAAACAATCATTTTTATTGTATTATTTCTTTTTTTTTTTCTTTTAAAGTGCTAACTCCTGCTGCGTCTGTCTGCTGCAGCCACTTCAGATGAGGCTTATTATACTAAAGACTTGCTTACTTGAAAAACGATGTGGATTAATGATCTGAAAAAAAGGACAAAAAGTAAATCACAGTGTCAGTAAACAGCAATTCAATTCAGAATCATCCACTGAAAGGTTTTTCTAAAGACTGAACAATTTTTATTCATGAATAATGGACTCCGTTCACTATATTTAAGTACAAGATACCTATATCACGTTACATGACGTAATTTTCTGTCACATGTGCTATAATGTCTGAATGGAACATATATCCACCTGCCACGCAAAGATTTTACCCCCTCTCTCAGCTTGCCATCTCATAGTTAGGTAAATCATTTTATATTTCTGGGTAGAAACGCATTTTTGTCGAGGCTGTATAAGACGGACTACATTCAAAGCACTTTTCAAAACTGCCCAATATGTTCATGGATGTATTCGAATTAAAGGGAGGCAAAGGATTAGCTTGCAGTGACATCTTTCATAAGGACAATTTATGAGGCCAAGTGACTCTAAAAAAAAAAATCATGTTTATTATTTTATTAAATCAGAACTAATTGTTAACTCAACAAATTAAATATAAATAACTGGATACTTATAACTAATTAAATAGTAAATGTATTGATTAGAGTTACCATAGACAAAAGATTTTTCTGGTTGGCTAAATTGCACATTAATTTCTGCTTAAATACTGGGTGCATGGAGGAATATGCATAAATCTCACCGCAAAAACAGGCTAATAAATTAACGAGGCATTTTAATTGTTTCTAAATGAAGTATGTGGGGCTAAGACGCCAGGCCTGGTTGTCAGGCGCTGTATAACAGCGCTTCCCCGCACTCAGAAAAGGTGCAGAAGATCATCAAAAATCGTGATATCGCATAAGCAGTATGAAACGACTGTTATCATTTCTGAAAACAAACACAATGGAGTTACAAAACTGTATCGCACATCGCAGCCCTGCTCGAGGATTATTCATATTTTGGATTTGTAGGCTATTACGAGATGGTCTAATCGGCATTTCCAGTTAACATTACAACTCGAGACAGTTCTGCATTGAATAAAGTAAAGGTAAACCATGTCTTTTGTGTAATTCTGGCCCGCCGCTGCTGTGGGTAGAGCACTATGCTAGCGTTGGTTCCGCCGGTGTTCTCCGGCGGTCAGAAGAAATAGCGGTGCTGTGTTAATAGATTTCACGACACTAGCAATGGGTACAGACATGTATTTTGAGCTAGCTGTCACAAAAATAGACTGGACCAATGAGGTTTTGCTAACTTTATAACCTAAAAGAGATCAAGTACTTTTGGCAGATTTTGACACATTGGTAGGCTAAAACAAAAATCTATTTCAGTGACTGCAGCACTGCGTCGGTTACTACATTAACCATCATGTTAACGATCAACCTAACAGTATTTGATTTGGTACAATTCATTCATATCGAACATTACATGCTTACCTGTACGCTTGTGCCAAGGTCCAGAAATGATCTGTGTCCGGTGCAGTACGTTGGTGTTGATCTCCCGGTCAACCAAAAATTGATGGATTTTCAATCATATTTCCCAGTCAACTATATATCGATGCATTTTCAATCATATTTCCCGGTCAACTATATGCCGATGACTCTTCAACAACAGCGTCGTTTCCCGGTCAACTATAAATCAATGACTTTTCAACACATTCAGCGATCGCCCGGTAAACCAAATATCAATGCTTAATCAATCATAAAGATAACTATAGATCAATGTTGTTCCAATATTGTTGCCATCAACATTAATAACATCAGGTTTTCATCGATATGGTAATGGTGATTAAACATTTATTTTGCATTGAAATTTCAACATCAACCATAATGATGATTCAGATGGAAAAACAATGTTTATTCAATGTTGGCTTGCTGTCTGGGGTGTTATTTAAATAACGTTCGGAACGCGACACACTGTTTGAGAGCGGTCTCTTTTCACTATTGCATTGTGGCAAGAACACAGTTGTATGTGTTACTAAGCGTGAAGGGTCTGAAGCTGTAGAACTAGTAGAACGTGATGACACAGAAGAACTCACACACACGAGCCCGACTTTAGCACTATATTTAGCAACTTTCAGACCATTTTAGCGGCTTTTTGCCATAGAATACACAAACTGACACACCTAGCGACATTTTTGGATAAACTTTAGCTATGGTTCAGTTGGAAGATGTCGCCAGTGCTGCCCCGCGAGCGCTAGATCTGACTCCCGGCGCAGTACGTGTCGCCTCTCTGCGTCTGTTCTGTGCAGCGAGCGGCTGAGACAAAACAGCGTTTCCAAGCACCTGCCGCTGATTGTTTGGGACTATAAATATGAGCATAGTTCGTCTGTTAATATTATGCACTTTTTTGTTTCTTTAGTTTGTTACTCAGACGAAGGCAGTGCACTGCATAGCCGCTCTTTAGGGAAACGTTAGATACATGTTGATTTTATCAGACGCGATTAGGGTGACTCCTGGTTAACATGTATTAATGGGTCGCGTTTAGTCACCATTTAGTGTGGAATTTTTCTACAATATTCGCTCATGACAGTAAAATATGGCATTCTAAATCAATCTACTGCAGTTTTTCCTGTCTCAATCAGTATGTGGCGGGTAGGAGGGAGAAGGGGAGTCAGAAATACGTGTTAGGGATTATGCCAAATATGGCAGTCTCTATTCAAAAGGGCTGAAAGTGTCTTATCACCTAATAGTCCTCACACACACAGTGACTTAAATATCAGGCCACCACAAGGAGCCGCTACACAAACACCGACTACGCCACCCCGTTATGCCGAGTTCACACTGCACGATTTTAGCCCGATTTTTCACTCGCCGACAGGTTTTGATAAATCGCCGACAAATGCCCGACATCGGAGGCAAATCGGAGCTCGTTCACGCGAGTGACAATCGCGCAGTGTGAATTACCAAAGACGCGATCTGAGAGAATCGCCGACACGTCGCCGACGCCCGCGAAATATTTGGCATGCTAAATATCTGGAGCTGTCGGCGATTCACAATCACGCTGTGTGCAATGATTTCTGACCGAAAACTACATGACCTTCAGCCAATGAGAGACAAAGATACAGGGCAGAGGGAAGTTCGGTGAGGAGTTATAGACCATATCAGTATTTTAATATGTACAATTATATCATACAGAAACAAGCACAAACGCTTGACCAGCCGCAACATCAGCTAACAGTTACAGCAAAATTATTATTTACCACTCTTTGCAGAACAGAATCCCTGTTCCCTGCATCTCCCTCCTGCATAATCTGTTTTTCTGTTTTTAGCTGGAAATCAGCGCACAGACAATTTGCGGGCTATATTTTTTTTACTTCCAGTCTCCCTCGAGAACAACGGGCTGACGCATGCAGGTTCTCGAGTTATTTCCTTATCACTTCTCGCGTGTGTTTTGTTGTGAAACGTGGTTTGTGGATCAGACAGAGTTGTCGGCGATTCTTCCTGTTGTGAAATCGTGCAATGTGAAAGCCCCTATCGCGATCCATCGTTCAATGTGAACACAGCAGCGACTGAATGCTACCCCAGATAATCACGCAGTGTGAAAACAACAGCGATCCGACGAGTTTGAAAATCGTGCAGTGTGAACTCGGCATTAAACTACTTCAGTCTGTGTGCATTGAATTTATTTAATACACGAGTTTCACAATTTGAGTTGAATTACTGAAATAAATGAACGGAAAACCATCCTCGCAATGGAGCATTTCTGCACAGCAAGCGCACAGAACAGTATATGTGCGCAAAAATACGCTCTCGTGAGAATGACGCTAAACAGCGCTTGCTTGACCCTCTCTACTCGATCCGTACTGGAAACACAATTTGTACTGCTCATGTGCAGAAATGCGTCTACTATGGCGTTATTTTCTTTGTATTTGAAATCGCTATTGCACTCACGCCGCACGTGCGTGAGTAAACAGCAGGAGCGCGAGGACGCCAGTGTTGGCCCCCTTCCTGATTTTTTTTTTTTTTTTTTTTGCATGTTTGTCACACTTTAATGTTTCAGATCATCAAACAAATTAAATATTAATCAAAGATAACACAAGTAAACACAACATGCAGTTTTTAAATTAAGTTTTTTATTATGAAGGGAAAACAAAATCCAAACCCACATGGCCCTGTGTGAAAAAGTGCTTGCCCCCTAAACCTAATAACTGGTTGTGCCACCCTTTTCAGCAACAACTGCAATCAAGCGTTTGCGATAACTGGCAATGAGTCTTTCACATCGCTGTGGAGGAATTTTGGCCCACTCTTCTTTGCAGAATTGTTTTAATTCTGCCACATTGGAGGGTTTTCGAGCATGAATTGACTGTTTAAGGTCATGCCACAGCATTTCAATTGGATTTAAGTCCAGACTTTGATTTGGCCGCTCCAAAACCTTAATTTTGTTTTTCTTGAGACATTCAGAGGTGGACTTGCTGCTGTGTTTGGAATCATTGTCCTGCTGAATAACCCAAGTGCACTTTAGCTTGAGATCACAAACTGATGGCCGGACATTCTCCTTCAGGATTTTCTGATAGAGTGCAGAATTCATGGTTCCATCAATTATGGCAAGTCATCCAGGTTCTGAAGCTGCAAAGCAGCCTCAGACCATCACACTACCACCACCATGTTTGACTGTTGGTATGATGTTCTTTTTATGAAATGCTGTGTTGGTTTTACGCTAGATGTAACGGGACACACACCTTCCATAAAGTTAAACTTTTGTCGCATCAGTCCACAGAATATTTGCCCAAAAGTCTTGGGGATAATCAAGATATTTTTTGGCAAATGTGAAACGAGCCTTTGTGTTCTTTTTGGTCAGCAGTAGCTTTTGCCTTGGAACTCTCTCCCATGGATGCTGTTTTTGCCCAGTCTCTTTCTTATTGTTGAATCATGAACACCAACCTTAATTGAGGCAAGTGAGGCCTGCAGTTCTTTAGATGTTGTTCTTGGTTCTTTTATGACCTCCTGGATGAGTCGTCTTTGTGCTCTTGGAGTAATTTTGGTAGGCCGGCCACTCCTGGGAAGATTCACCACTGTTCCAAGTTTTCTCCATTTGTGGATAATGGCTCTGACCATGGTTTGCTGGAGTCCCAAAGCCTTAGAAATGGCTTTATAACCCTTTCCAGATTGATACATGTAAACTATTTTGTTTCTCATGTGTTTATGAATTTCTTAAGATTGCGGAATGATGTGTTGCTCTTTAAACATGCTTCACTTTGTCAGACAGGTTATATTTAAGTGATTTCTTGATTCAACAGGTCTGGCAGTAATCAGGCCTGGGTTTGGCTAGTGAAATTTAACTCAGCTTTCTAAAATAATGTGGTTAATCACAGTTCTTTCATGATTTAATAGGAGGGGGCAAGCACTTTTTCACACAGGGCCATGTGGGTTTGGATTTTGTTTTCCCTTCATAATAAAAAAAACTCCATTTAAAAACTGCATGTTGTGTTTACTTGTGTTATCTTTGATTAATATTTAAATTTGTTTGATGATCTGAAACAATAAAGTGTGACAAACATGCAAAAAATTAAAAATCAGGAAGGGGGCCAACACTTTTCCACACCACTGTATATTCCCTATTGCTGAGAACAGTGTTTTCAGAAATAATTTTAGTTGGATATACTGTGGCTGATTTGTAGATTTAATATGTCCCTTTGTTATATTCATTTATTTATTTTTGTTTGTTATGACTGCCAATTCTGACTGTGAACAGAACAAGTGTGACAAATTTTAAAACCATTTAGTCATGGCAAGTGCCACAAAAGTCATTATGTTCCATCACATTCCGATAAAGTAAATAATAATAATAATAATCAGTCATATTTCATTTTGTCACATGAATCTCTGGGTTCTTCCAGATGCTGGCTTTTACAAGTAAGATCTTCCAGCAACCACTTCAATGTTAACAGATCTACAATAATTCTTTTTTTAAAATTTGAGTTCCTCCAGGAACCTCCAGAGCACTTCGAGGTCTCAGTGTAATGAAATGTGACTCCAGAACCTCAGAACTGGAAGCAAAGTGCTTCAAGGATCACATGAGTTCCTGCATGAACTGAAAAGACTGTCATGGTTCCTTCAGGAACCCTATTATAAGAAAAAGAGCTTTGGGGCACTTAAAATACATTTTGAAGTAGATAGAGTACTCAAAAGGATATCTGAGGCACCTTTAGTTTTTACATGCATTTAAGAGCTGCCTACTGAGAATCCAGACACAGTGCAGGACAGAGTCACTGATTATCCTGGCTTTTTCACCACAGAATCACAGTCATATAGTCTGCATAGATTTACTGAAAACCAAGTGTGAAATGAAAAATACAATTTTTATAATTAAGTTTTTATTAACATATTTTTGCATTTATTTAAAACAGCTCAGCGTTATGTTACTGTAGAGCTTGCATAACTCAAACATGTCCACTCTATTTCTCAAGATGAGTTTCTGAACAGCTGCCTGTATTCATGTTTCCACAGTGTGTCTCTTGCACAGTAATACACTGCAGTGTCTTCAGTCTTCAGCTGATTCATATGCAGATAGAGATTAGAGCTGTCCTTAGATGCTGTGAATCTGCCCTGCACTGACTGAGCTGAGCTCTTATCAGAATCTGAATAATAATTAATAATCCATTCCAGTCCTTTTCCAGGTGCCTGACGGATCCAGTACATGTTAGTGCCACTAACAGAAAACCCACTGCAGGCACAGGTCAGTTTGTAGGAAGCACCTGGAGCCACAACTACTGACTGTTCAGACTGTGTGCGCACAACCTGACAGTCAATACCTGTGGATAAACACAACATTTAAAATAGAATTATGAATATGTATTTATTTACACTTAGAAAACAGTTTGTTTTGTTCGAGGAATTTACTTACAAGACACAGCAGCCAGCAACAGCAAGAGAAATGAAGTGAACATGGTTTATATGAAGGCTGAACTGGTGGGGAGTCCTCCATTCAACAGTGTAGCTGTTTAAATATGAAGCAGACAGTTATTTTGCATTGAAACCATGACTTAGTAAAATCAGTGAAATCATTGGAGTTTTAGTACATTGAGGTTCATTTCATGGACAATAGTACCACCTATTGATACTGTTACGGGGCTGACGAGACATGAGACGTACGGATCCATATGCAGACTTTATTAGGCAGAGACGTGATCGTACAGGCAGGGTCAAACAATGGCAAACAGGTATAATATGGACGAGACAAAGAGTAATCAGAGACAAGCGTGGGTCGACGATCAGCGTACAGAATCCAAAGGGGCGAGACAGGAGAGGTAATCCAAAACGTTAGCGATAGTCCAGGCAGGGGAAAACACGATTAAACAAAGGCAAGGCTAGGCGAGGCTAGGAAAACTAACAGGGCTCTGTAGGGCAGCGATAATGCATACAATACTCGGCAACGAGGGAGAGAATGTCCAGGGTTGAAATAAGGTGTGTGATCAGTGTGTGCGTGGTATCAGGTGTGCGTGTGATTAGTGCAATGAGTGATTGGTGACAGCTGTGATCAGTGTTGGATGATGGGAAATGAAGTCCAGTGTTATATATGGTGTGAAGTCCATGTGGTGAGCGAGTGACCTCTGGTGGAGGGTGAGTGGAAGTTCACAGACCAGATTCGTGACAGAGCCCCCCCCTGAGGAGGACTGAGGTAGGGAACACAGAAAGTTCATGGTTAGTTTCCATAGCAGGGACAGGACAGAACGAGAGTTCATTGATGGCCTTCATAGCCGTGACAGGACAGAACGACAGTTCATTGACAGCCTCCATAGCCGTGACAGGACAGAACGAGAGTTTATTGACGGCCTCCCTTGCCGTGACAGGACAGAACGAGAGTTCATTGACGGCCTCCCTTGCCGTGACAGGACAGAACGAGAGTTCATTGACGGCCTCCCTTGCCGTGACAGGACAGAACGAGAGTTCACTGACGGCCTCCCTAGCCGTGATAGGACAGAACGAGAGTTCATTGACGGCCTCCATAGCCGTGACAGGACAGCACGAGAGTTCATTGACTGATACCTCTGACACCTCTGGAGGTTCTGCGCCGGCTGCCGCCACCTCTGGAGGTTCTACAGTGGTAAACACAGGACACAGGGTGAGTTCAGTAATGGTCTCTTCGACCGTAACACAACAGAATGGGAGTTCATTAACAGATACCGCTGACACCTCTGGAGGTTCTGCGGCGGTTGCCGCCACCTCTGGAGGTTCTACAGTGGTAAACACAGGACACAGGAGAGTTCAGTAATGGTCTCTTTGACCGCAACACAACAGGCTGGGAGTTCATTGCTGGACGCCACCACCATACGAGGAGCTGAAGTGAGCACCGCTGCGTCGGGAGGTTCTGCAGCATGTACCGCCACCTCTGGAGAAACCGCAGCGGGCACCATCACTTCAGGGAACACAGCAGTGAGCGACACTACCTCAGGGAGTTCTGTGGTGGTGTATGCAGCCCAAACACACCAAAATGCGATCCCCATCAGGAGAAGCGTTTCAGACAGGGGAATCAGTTCAGGAACAGGAGGGCTAGAGTGATTGGGTTTGGGGATACCAGCTGTGCGTGCAGACACCAGCGGTGAATCCCTCACACTGGATATCAGACTACGATAATGAAAGACTGACCTTGAAGATCTGGGTGTGTCAGCCCGGACGTGACCCCACTCTGGAAGGTCAGTGGAGACGTGCTGCGGTGACTCTGGACGGTCAGCGGAGACAGGACGTGACTCTGGACGAGCAGCCGTGACGTGCTGCTGTGACTCTGGACGAGCAGCGGAGACTCCTGAGTCCGGCAGATCAGAAAAATAGGCTATATCTAAGTACTCTTGTACATATTCCTCGAGCGATCGCAAGCCCTGCTTGAGGGTCAATAACAGTCTTGCAGTATCCATACCTGGCCAGTGTCCATCTGAAAAGCCGCTGGATCCTTGTGTGGCTGAGTATTCTGTTACGGGGCTGATGAGACGTGAGACGTACGGATCCATATGCAGACTTTATTAGGCAGAGACGTGGTCGTACAGGCAGGGTCAAACAACAGCAAACAGGTATAATATGGACAAGACAAAGAGTAAACAGAGACAAGCGTGGGTCGACGATCAGCGTACAGAATCCAAAGGGGCGAGACAGGAGAGGTAATCCAAAACGTTAGCGATAGTCCAGGCAGGGGAAAACACGATTAAACAAAGGCAAGGCTAGGCGAGGCTAGGAAAACTAACAGGGCTCTGTAGGGCAGCGATAATGCATACAATACTTGGCAACGAGGGAGAGAATGTCCAGGGTTGAAATAAGGTGTGTGATCAGTGTGTGCGTGGTATCAGGTGTGCGTGTGATTAGTGCAATGAGTGATTGGTGACAGCTGTGATCAGTGTTGGATGATGGGAAATGAAGTCCAGTGTTATATATGGTGTGAAGTCCATGTGGTGAGCGAGTGACCTCTGGTGGAGGGTGAGTGGAAGTTCACAGACCGGATTCGTGACAGATACAAAAATAATATTGTACAACAATATACTCTGAAAAAAAAATTATACTACGTTTTTTTAAGGTATCAGACAATTTATTTTAGCAACACTTAATTAATAGAAACATGTTAGTCAAATAAATGTGTTTATTTAAATGTAGCTAAAATAAATTGATTGCAACAACTTACCTTTAAAAATGTAGTAAATTCAATTAATCATTACATACACTCATTGAATCATTAAATTCACTGAATTTAATAAAATTTTTAAGGTAAGTTGTTGCAATCAATTTATTTTTTGCACAACGCTAGTCATTTCAGTCACTGTGGCTCTCTTGCACAATAATACACAGCAGTGTCTTCATTCTTCATATTATTCATCTGCAGATACACCTGCTTCCTACTGTTGTCTCTGGAGATGGTGAACCTTCCTTGGACAGAATGAGAGTAATATATAGACTGGCTATCATATCTGATCAAAGCCAGCCATTCCAGCTCTTTTCCAGTCTTCTGTCTGATCCAAGCCATCCAGTAGTTAGCCATATCCAAACCAGAGGCAGTACATGTCAGCTTATGAGATTCTCCAGGTTTCAGGACTACAGCCTCAGACTCAGTCAGTGTTTGACACCAACAATCTGCAAAATAAAATATGATCACTGTACATTTGTGTACATTTAGATAAATACAGCAATTATATTCTTATTCATTGACCTATTTATTCATTTACTCAAGGAATTAGTTTATTCGTTTACCTGTTTGGTAAATGAATAAACCTTATTAAGTATATTTTTAATATCATTTATATTTAAGTAATTTAAAATTCTAATTGACTTTTAATTATTGCCCCATTTTGTTTTCAATAATAAATGTACATATTTGTTAAAGTGTATATTGATTTAGGTCTTATCTTTCAACATCCAAACTAAGTCATGCATGTTAAAATTAGACCAAAGTGTTTGTGCTCATGGTTTTTGCACAGGCATTAAACTGTTATTCATCATAGTGCCTGTATACCGAACACAATAATACACAGCCGTGTCCTCAACCTGCAGATTGTGTCCTTTAAGATATACTGTGCTTGTGGATGTGTCTCTGGAGATAATGAACTTATTTTTTAATGAATCCTTGTAGTCTATTCCACCACCAGCATGGATCATGCCAATGAACTCAAGGATCTTCCCCTGAGTGTGTCTAATCCAGGAAGGTGCCTTAGAGCTATCACTGAGAGCATATCCAGATATTTTACAGGAAATGGTAAAAGATTCTCCAGGTTTTACCGAAAGGGTGCTTGGCTGGTTGTGTTCCACGCTGCTGCAAATTAAACACACACACACACACACACACACACACACACACAAAAGTTAATTTTGAAATGGTCTTTTTGTGGTTATTAATGATGTTAAATACTGCTAAAAGAAAAAAAAAAGATTTGTACTCACAAGATGTGACAGACATCAATAGAAGCACAAACAGATAAAACATGATTTTATGAATAATTCTTCTCAGCTTCGTGGCAACACAAGAGAATTATACACAGCAAAGGTGGGGATGGGTATATAAATACTGGAGAATTTGCATTGAGTATTAGTAATGTGTGTGTGCACAGGGTGAATATTGAAGGATGCTTCACCAAGAAATGTACATTATGTCATCATTTATTCATTTCAAACCTGAATGAGTTTTTATGTGGTAGCCTACAGAAAATGTGAATATTGTGGCTGCTTTTTTCCATTAAAGAAAATGAAAGTGGTCTGTTTCTGTCATACTCCAAAAGTATGAAATAATTAGCTTTAAATGTAACATTAATTTCATTATGACTTGTGCACTTCTCCTTTTGTTTTCTAATAAAGAACAACCATATAGGTTTGGAAAGATACAGTGGTTTGCTTTATGGTAATTTTGGGGTGAATTCTGTCTTCAATATGAAATGAACTGCTTTGAATGTGTCTTACAAACATTATTAGTGCTCATCTAATTAGAACTCAATCAGTAACAACTGCTGATACTGCTGATGCTCCTTTTAACCTGGCTTTATAACTTAAACACGTTTAAAGATAAGAAAGAGCAAAAATCTCCCATCATCTCCATTTCTCCCCCTCCTGGGTTTTTGTAAGGGTATCTGTATGAAAACAAACAAAGTGAATCAGTTTAACAGATCCACTTGGAGACACAGTTACTGACTGTTCAGACTGTGTGAGCACAACCTGACAATAAACACCTAAACAGAGAAAAAAATGCTTTGCACATCAAATGAACTACAACACTGATGAAACAGGATTGGATGTTACATTGTAAGTCTGTAAAACTGCCTAAATAAAACCCCCTAAACTAAAAACACTCACTGTGTACAGCCACCAACATCAGAAGGAGCTTTATGGAGAACATTGTCTCTCCTCTTCAGATAAGTCACTTATTTACCAGTTGTTTAAATAGAAAATATGGCAGTTGAGTTTGCCTTGATATATTTGCTCATGCATGGAGACACACAGAGTAGGTGTGTTCAAACAAAACAGGAGTGTAAGTTTTTTTTTTTTTTTTTCATTTCATGAAAGGATGCCCTCTTCTGGCATCTAAATTATTCTTAAATGGGGGTCAATTGTGCACCCAAGGTTGTTACCTGACATTTAGCAGATTAATTTAATAGAAAAAATATAACTGATTTACAAAGTCTAAAACATGACCTGTCCCATTCAGTGTGCAGTATTTATTTATTTGCTTTGATTTTGCCATATTAACTTTGGAATTATGTCACAAGATGTTTAATATGGAAAGGATCTGCAATGTATAACTTTGTTTTATTGAAAAATTGGGTTTTTGTACAGGTCCTGTGGCAGGTTGTAGCACAGTGTATAGCGAGCACAGTAATACACAGCTGTGTCCTCAGTGTTGAAGTTTTTTCCTGTTAAAATAACTGCGTTGCTGGAGGATTCAGAAGAGAAACTGATCTTATTTTTCAGAGAATCTGTGACACGATTGCTGCTGGAAGTCTGGAAATATCCGATCCATTCCATGGGTTTTCCACTTGAATGTCTGATCCAGTTTGTGTAGCCTCCACCTGAGGCTGAATATCCAGTGATCTTACAGGCGATGGTAAACGTTTCCCCTGGTTTTACAACCATGACAGGAGGCTGATCCAGTTCAATGCAAAAAAGACCTATGTACAACAAATAAAACATTTTCAGTAATACAAACTAAACTCCACATTTGATTTTCTAGAAATATTTATTTGGTATACTCAAAGGGGTACAGCTGCTAAAACTAGCAGTGCTGATATAAAGTACATGATGCTGCTTGTATTTTCACTGTGTTATGGCTCTGTAAAACACAAAGAGCTTTTATTCTGTCTGTGTGCTTCTGTTAAGGGCGGAGATTTGCATTGATGTAAACTTCTGATATTAGTTCTTATGGTAATTATTAATGATACTGCAAAATTATTTGTCTGATTTTCTATACTTGATTTATAAAAGAAAGTCTTGAAAGTCTGGTCATTTTGTGGTTATAATGGTTGTATCATGTTTAAGTGGAAAACTGTTTAATAATTCATTTTTTAACAATAAAAAAACCTCTTGAAAAAAATTTACTGTAAACAATCTCACTGCACTCACACAGATGACATGGTTTATAGGTGGAATTGTATAATACACTGTAATGAGTGAATATGTGTTGTTACCTTAAAGAATCATTTATACCTGATCTTAACCATAAAAATAACTTTTGTTGGTGTAGGATCAGAACGAGTCAGACAAAACTAAGATTCGATCAGAACATCGAAACATGAGGAGCCGACATTCCAGAAGAGGCCCCAAGAAAACAGGACAACGTCATAAATTAGATTCCTTGCTCCAACCTCTGAAGGAAGCCTAACCAACAAGCCTCTTCCAGAACAGCTTGCAACATTAAGACAAAAGAACACTTATTGATAAGTCCAACGCAGGAAGGAGATTGTTAAATATGGGGCAAATAGTCAAGATTAATGGTCAAAGAGATGGCCATCACATGTGTTCCACAAGAGAAATCACGAGCTTCTTTAGATTGACTTTTCCCCCACACATACAAGACAAAGACTGAGACTGAAATTCCTTTGTCCAAAGAACATGTCTTTTGGTCTCCACAGAACTACACAGAGACTTTCTTTTTCATATGCATATAAAATCATCCTAGAAGGACATTTCCAGGCATAACACTGTATTATGTATGTAACCCACACATTAGACTATCATGTTTTAAGCACATATTATGTATGTCCTTTTAATAACTATTGAATGACTTTAAGGTTTATTCGTGTTTGGTATGAGTTTGACAATTCTAGCTTGAAATGTTTCTTCCAATTGATTCTTTGTCAAATGTATCATATTCTGGTTATAGAAATCACATCCAAAAGTATACTTTGCAAGAGTGTGTAAAATTCAGACCATGTGACCAGATAACAAACTGATTTATGATGGAAGGAACAACCCTAGCTAAGATAATAGCCTATCTAATTGGTCAAGACACCAAATGGGATGTGTCCAAAAGCCGAGTTTAAAACCTCAGGACACCATCTAATCTTTCTCTCTCTTCCCTTCTCCTTCTTTCTTCTCGCCACCGCTTTTGACGCTGTTTTAGCGCTCTTTGAGCATGCTCTGGCCTACAGGCCAGTTGCTACTTAACACCACGAGGAGAGAAAAAAACACCTAGTCTCGTTACTCATTTTATTCTTTTATTTGAGCTTCTTTTCTTTCCGTTGAGTCTCGTGTTCGAAAGTTAAGTTTGTCGCAAAGTCCAGCTCCGACTGCACCCGCTTCAAACTTCAACCAGCAACTGACTCCAAAACGATCCTCAGCCAACGCCCAACCATTGGCTTCCCAAGACATCACTTCAAAGACTACTGAACTTCCAGCCAATAACCAACTCGGGAAAACCTCTTTCCTGCAATGACGACGACAGAAGGGAATCCCT
Source organism: Onychostoma macrolepis (assembly GCF_012432095.1). NCBI lineage: Eukaryota > Metazoa > Chordata > Actinopteri > Cypriniformes > Cyprinidae > Onychostoma > Onychostoma macrolepis. The sequence goes on along the minus strand of NC_081157.1, from coordinate 34,365,083 downwards.
GTAACACAAAGGCAACGCAAGCAAGTACCTCCAGGTCTAACTGAAGTGGTGCATTTAATATAAATTTTATCCTCATTGAGAAACTCAATGCAAGGTTTAATTAAGTGATTGATGGTTATTCAGGTCTTTGCAATAGCACATATTGCTATAAACTTGGGATTTCACATTCTCATTCTCTAAACTCATCCTTTCTCTCTTTCTGCAACGTGTGAATGCGTGTGTTCATGTTAGATTAGTTCATGTCTTAGGTTTATATAAATAAAGTCTTATTTATATTGAAAAGAGAAGTATCTTGTGTTTTGTGCTTACAAGTTAATGTCTTAATCTGCCGATCTTGTCACTGTGCTTATTAATGGTGTTTTCACTATATTTTGGATTTTAATATCCAGTGCAGAATTAATGTTATACGGCTCGTTCAGTGAATCGCTGCCGACTCAGTGATTCTGTTCAAATTCCCTATAAAATCATAAATGATTCCCTTTGAGCTAAATTAAATTATATTTATGTACCAAACGCTACATTGGTATAGTCATGTTTTCAGTCATGTTAAATTATATTCTGAGTTGAATAAAACCAGTTAAGCTGATGTTCATTTGTTTAATGTGTTTAGACTTGTTTTTGTAAAGAGCTGTGGCTTGTTTAGTCACTGTGACTGTCTGACTCAGTAAAACACAGCTGAGTCCTCAGTCTCAAAATTCTTCCCCTGTAGAAACACTGTGTTTTTGGACGTGTCCTGGGTGAAACTGATCTTGTTTTTTACTGAGTCTGTAGTTTCAGTGCTACCATCACTACAAATATATCCGAGCCATTCCAGGTCTTTTCCAGTGGGTTGACGGATCCAGTGAATGCAGTAGCTTGATACTGAAATCCTGCAGGAGATGGAGAATGATTCTTGAGGTTTCACAACCAAAGATGGAGGTTGAGTGAACTCAACACAGAAAACACCACCTGAAAATAACAATGAAAGAATGTGTTATTATTAGTTATGTCTCAAAACTTCTTTTAACAGTTATGAAGCTTATTTCAGTGCTTTACAGTTTAAATAAAGCATCAGTGAAGCTCACAGGATGAGCTGATGAGATCATGATTTGGAGTAAGCGCAGCTTTATCACTCTTACTGATCCACAAAGCAGAAACTCCTCTTTTGTACAAAGAGCAAGTAGAGAATTTGCATACAGGTTTTCGGTTGTCCAAAATGTCAGTTTGTTGTTTATTTGGTATAGTACAATAATTGCTTTCCACATGAAATGACAGGATCTGTGATCAAATAAACATGAAGAAAACACACCGGAAATACATAGGCCTATGTTACAAGCACTTTAAGACATTTTGTAGATTGTTTAATAAACATATCTTTAACTTTTCTGTCAGGTTCATCTGATTTCAGTGTTTAATAAAAGTATTGGTATAAATACTTATTTCTTCAAGAATTTTGCTTAGGTGTCCAAAATTTCTGTATTTTTATCTAGTGACAATTTAGTTGTGTTTGAAATTATTTCATTTAATTTCACTTTAAATTATTTACCTGACAGCTCTATTATTATTTTCAGTGGTGCATTTGAACATCAGGACCAGGGCCTGATGATGGAGTGGGGGACGGGGACGCAACTTCTACTGAGGGGGACCCCCCCCCCCTCAGATCTGGACACCGTGAACCTGCCCTGAACTGACTGGGAATAGTATGGTGTGCTGGATGTGCTGATAGTTGCAACCCATTCCAGTCCTTTACCAGGTGCCTGTCTCACCACAGCTGCATTGTAGCTGCTGAATGTAAATCCAGAGGCAGTACAGACCAACCGAAAAGATTCACCTGGTCTTTTTACCACATCTTGATACTGAGTGAAGGTCTGACAATGAATATCTGTGGAAGAGAGAGACATATATAAACTATAAAGTCAGAGAGAGAAAAAAAACCTAACTATGTGCTTGCTAAAAGCATTTATACATTATTATTATTATTATTATTATTGTTTAGAAAATAACAAACCATTTAAAAATAGTAGTATCAGGACTGAATTAATTATTGTTGTCATTGCTATTGATGCTCTTCAACAAAAACCACATACAGTCAGTGAACAGAAACACTCGGTGGCACAACAGCTTATGAGAGATAAACATCACAGTTTTGCATGAACTCCTCCTCCAGCCTCAATTCTTCTTTGTACCTGTGTGTATGAAAAAGAGACATTTGTACATAAATAAATGAATATGTAATATTCAATTTGTGAAAATAAATTTGAATATGTGACTTTTATGAGAACATATATTTATAAAACATTTTCAGCTGGATGAAAAGTGTGGATGAATTAATAAATCCATATGTGTTAATGGAGATTTCTGTATAGTGACCTGAAAATCATTTTCTCTGATAATATTACAATCAGAGAATTATGTGTGACAATCATTTGTGTGTGTGTGTGTGTTTTTTTTTTTTTTTTTGTTTTTCTCACCACAGCACTGTTGCCAAATTCATCAATGTTCACTCAGGCACTGAATCGTTTGCAGCGGCTTCTCACACTGAAATAGTAATGGGATATTTTATGAGAAATAAAACAATAAGAGTACAGAATTTAGGTGGATATTTACCTAAAATCTACAGTAGGAAACAAAACTTGCAGAAATCTTTTTTTGTTTATCAGCAGCGAAGCAGCTCTTTATTGTGTGTGCAGCTTGTAAATGACTCTGCACTTCAGGTAATGACTATTTATGTCCTTTTTTTTTTTTTACCCCAAACTGTATCAAAAAGAGTGGGAGTGGGGCTTATGTTGAGTACTGATGAAAGGCTAAAAATGCCCCTGGTATTACGCTTCTCTTATTCATGTGTTCAGGTTTTTGTACAGAGCTGTGGCTTGTTTAGTCACTGTGACTCACTGGCACAGTAAAACACAGCTGAGTCCTCAGCCTGAAAATTCTTCCCCTGTAGAAACACTGTGTTTTTGGACGTGTCCTGGGTGAAACTGATCTTGTTTTTCACTGAGTCTTTAATATTAGTGCTACCACCACTACAAAGGTATCCAAGCCATTCCAGTGCTTTTCCAGTTGGTTGACGGATCCAGTGAATGCAATAGCTTGATTCTGAAATCCTGCAGGAGATGGAGAATGATTCTTGAGGCTTCACAACCAGAGATGGAGGTTGAGTGAGCTCAACACAGAAAACACCACCTGAAATTAGCAATAAAAGAATGTGTTATTAGTAATTTTGTCTCAGTTCTGAAGCTTATTTCATTGCTTTAGAGTTTAAATAAAGCATCAGTGAAGCTCACAGGATGCAGCTGCTGCCAGCAGTAGTAGAGCTGATGAGAAGATCATGATTAAAAATGATGTGAATTTCTCCTTCTGACCCCCAGACACACTTCACTTTAGTACATGGAGCAGATGGAGAATTTGCATACAGTCACTTTGTTGTTCAAGATGTAAAAATTCAGTACTTTTGCCCTTTCATCTTTATTTTATTTGATATCTGGAACAATTGCTTTCTAGAGAAAAGGGACAATGTAACTCTATAAGCACACACACACAAAAAAAAAGAAAAAGAGAGGACCTGTCACTTTTCTTTAAGGTGTAAAAACTATTTTTAATATAAAGATAAACCTTTGATGTTTTGATATGAAGGCCTATTTAGAGATTATTATTGGTCATTCAAGATGCATGCAGGTTTTTATTTTGAAGCCTAATTTTTGTGTTTTGGAAAAATATTTTTGATCATTATAAACACTGCACTTTTATTGCAATTTGTAGCATAAAGTTTAGAAACCTGTTTATATGTCTATTGTACAATCTAGGTCTTATAATTTGATGTTTATCAACAAAAATTACATAGTGAAAGATACAAAAATAGTGCCAAATAAATGTATATACAAAAAAAAAAAATAATAATAAAATAAAAAATAAAATACAACAGCCACCTTTTGGTAATGAAACAACATGAGCATAACTAATGATTTTGATGAAACATATTCAACAAACAAATTAAGTGTAATGCTTGGTGTGTTACGTGCGGTGGAGTCCAAGGAGTGCGAGGAGGCGACGGGTACAAAAGATAGTTTCTTTAATGAAGATAAGTAGCTCACGAAATAAACACACATAACATTATTAATAACGGACCATAACCAAGGGAGAACTGAAGGCTTTTAAAGGAACAGGAACAAAAGAGCAAACAACATGATCAAACACAGGTGGAGACAATCAAACGATAATTAACTAATGAGGGCAGGAACTAAACCAAATAAGGAGAACGGGGATCACAGACAGGCGGACATGTAACAGTATCTCCCCCTCCCGGTAGGCGCGTCCCGCGCCGTAACAGTACCAATGGGGAGGGGGGGGTGGGCGTCCTGGATGATCAGGGGATCAGGGGACTCCGGCGGCCGTGGCGGGTCAGGGGACTCCGGCGGCCTTGGCGGGTCAGGAGGCTTGGAAGGCCTAGGCGGGTCAGGAGGCTTGGGCGCCCATGGAGGATCCAGGAGCTTGGGCTCCCAAGACGGAGCAGGAAAGACAGGGGAATAGCCCCCCCTAAAAAAATTTTAAGGCTGAAATTTGGGGCTATCCATCTTTGTCTGGACTCTTGGGGGCGCTCGATCAGCGCGGACTCTTGGGGGCGCTCTTGCAGCGCGGAGACAGGGAGGCGCCTTCGTGGCGCAGGCACTGGGGTGCGCTCTTGCAGCGCGGGCTCTGGGTGGCGCTCTTGCAGCGCGGATTCTAGGGGGCGCTCTTGCAGCGTGGATTCTAGGGGGCGCTCTTGCAGCGCAGAGACAGGTAGGCGCCTTCTTGGTGCAGGCACAGGGGTGCGCTCTGGCAGCGCGGGCTCTGGTTTGCGCTCTTGCAGCGCGGAGACAGGGAGGCGCCTTCGTGGCGCAGGCACTGGGGTGCGCTCTTGCAGCGCGGGCTCTGGGCGGCGCTCTTGCAGCGCGGAGACAGGGAGGCGCCTTCGTGGCGCAGGCACTGGGGTGCGCTCTTGCAGCACGGGTTCTGGGTGGCGCTCTTGCAGCGCGGATTCTAGGGGGCGCTCTTGCAGCGTGGATTCTAGGGGGCGCTCTTGCAGCGCAGAGACAGGTAGGCGCCTTCTTGGTGCAGGCACAGGGGTGCGCTCTGGCAGCGCGGGCTCTGGTTTGCGCTCTTGCAGTGCGGAGACAGGGAGGCGCCTTCTTGGTGCAGGCACTGGGCGGCGCTCTTGCAGCGCGGGCTCTGGTTTGCGCTCTTGCAGCGCGGATTCTAGGGGGCGCTCTTGCAGCGCGGAGACAGGTAGGCGCCTTCTTGGCGCAGGCACAGGGGTGCGCTCTGGCAGCGCGGGCTCTGGTTTGCGCTCTTGCAGCGCCGGAGACAGGAGGCGCCTTCTTGGCGCAGGCACTGGGCGGCGCTCTTGCAGCGCGGCTCTGGTTTGCGCTCTTGCAGTGCGGATTCTAGGGGCGCTCTTGCAGCGCCGGGCTCTGGTTTGCGCCTTGCAGCGCTGGCTCTGGTTTGCGCCTTGCAGCACGGATTCTAGGGGCGCTCTTACAGCGGGCTCTGGTTTGCGCCTTGCAGTGCGGATTCTAGGGGCGCTCTTGCAGCGCGGAGGCAGGAGGCGCCTTTGTGGCGCGGGCACTGGGCGGCGCTCTTGCAGCCGGATTCTAGGGGCGCTCTTGCAGCTGGAGACAGGAGGCGCCTTCTTGGCGCAGGCACAGGGGTGCGCTCTGGCAGCGCTGGCTCTGGTTTGCGCTCTTGCAGCGCTGGAGACAGGGAGGCGCCTTCTTGGCGCAGGCACTGGGCGGCGCTCTTGCAGTGCGGGCTCTGGTTTGCGCTCTTGCAGTGCGGATTCTAGGGGGCGCTCTTGCAGCGCGGGCTCTGGTTTGCGCTCTTGCAGCGCGGGCTCTGGTTTGCGCTCTTGCAGCACGGATTCTAGGGGGCGCTCTTACAGCGCGGGCTCTGGTTTGCGCTCTTGCAGTGCGGATTCTAGGGGGCGCTCTTGCAGCGCGGAGGCAGGGAGGCGCCTTTGTGGCGCGGGCACTGGGCGGCGCTCTTGCAGCGCGGATTCTAGGGGGCGCTCTTGCAGCGCGGAGACAGGGAGGCGCCTTCTTGGCGCAGGCACAGGGGTGCGCTCTGACAGTGCGGGCTCTGGTTTGCGCTCTTGCAGCGCGGATTCTAGGGGGCGCTCTTGCAGCGCGGAACTGGACGGGACCAGCGGAGGCGAAGGTGAGCTGGACGGGACCAGCGGAGGCACAGGTGAGCTGGACGGGACCAGCGGAGGCACAGGAGGGCTCTTGCGAGGAACTGGCACTGGCGGGCACTTGCGAGGAGCGGGCATTGGTGGGTATGTCATCCCTCTCATACTCCACCAGAATTCCGCAGGGGACATAAGCTTCCGTCGGCGGGCTTGCCATATTTCTCGGTGAGATTGCCGTCTTTCTCGGCGGGCTCGCCATTCTTTTCAGCGGCGTTGCCATTCTTCTCGGCGGACTCGCCATTCTTTTCGGCGGGCTCGCCATTCTTCTCGGTGGCGTTGCCATTCTTCTCGGCGGCGATGCCATTCTTCTGGGCGGGTTTGCCGTATTCCGTGTCGGCGGGCTTGGGTAGGCCGTGAACGGCGGCCGTAATTTTCCCGCGAACTGTGGGTTTGGGAGAGTCGCCCATGGCTGCCTTTCCATTCCCGCGATCTGCGGCGGGCTAGGCAGCCGAACCGGCCTGAATTTTGCCCAGTGGGCCGGGACCAGCTGCAGACGGCGGCGGCCCGGAATCAACGGCGGCAGGCTGGTGCGGGCGACGACTTCCATCTCTGTGTTGGTCCGTTATTCTGTTACGTGCGGTGGAGTCCAAGGAGTGCGAGGAGGCGACGGGTACAAAAGATAGTTTCTTTAATGAAGATAAGTAGCTCACGAAATAAACACACATAACATTATTAATAATGGACCATAACCAAGGGAGAACTGAAGGCTTTTAAAGGAACAGGAACAAAAGAGCAAACAACATGATCAAACACAGGTGGAGACAATCAAATGATAATTAACTAATGAGGGCAGGAACTAAACCAAATAAGGAGAACGGGGATCACAGACAGGCAGACATGTAACATGGTGTTTAATGTATTAAATGCACATTTGTCTGTTTTTCAATTAAATTACAAAGAACAATAAAATATTAGGTACAATGTTATACAGTATTTAAGCAGAACTGTGTGTCCTACTAGGCCACAGATTTTCCAGCATCTGCAATATACAGGAACGAGGAAGTGTGTTTTGTATTGCACTGACCCTGAACTCATGCAACCATAATACACAGCAGTGTCTTCAGTCTTGAGACTGTTCATCTGTAGGTACAGCTGACCTCTGTAGTCATTTCTGGACACTGTGAACCTGTCTTGGACTGACTGGGAATAGAAAGTCTGAGAACTGGATAGATGGATGAATGCGATCCACTCCAGTCCTTTTCCAGGGATTTCTCTCATAACAGCTGCAGCACAGCTACTGAATGAAAATGCAGAGGATGTGCAGACCAGCCGAAAAGATTCACCAGGTCTTTTTTACTACAGCTTGAGACTGAGTGAAAGTCTGACAATGAATATCTGTGAAGCAGAAACCAAATGAATACACTTAAACAGAATCTAAAGCTGACTGTAGTAAATTAAATTTAATCTAACTAATTTAGCAAATGTCATGTAAAACTAATATTAATAAGAGTGAATTAATTTTTATCATCGTTGTCGACTGATTGTCCTTTACAATATTTGGATCTGTACACATTACAGATCTTTTTGCAGCTTAAAAAGAAAACACATTGCTGTTTTGCAGTAATCGATACTCACTGGGTGCTGCAGATAAAATCAATAGCAATAACATAAAGTACATGATTCTGTCTGTCTATACTCTCTCAGATGAGACCTGTGACTCTCTCCACCTCAGGACTTAAAGAGCTCTTAATTATGTCCATAAGCGCCTATTTACAGTCATGGCAAAAAATATTGGCACCCTTGGTAAATATGATCAAAGAAGGCTGTGAAAATTAATCTGCATTGTTAATCCTTTTGATCTTTTATTTTAAAAATTCACAAAAATCTAACCTTTCATTGGATAATAAGAATTTAAAATGGGGGGAAATATCATTATCAAATAAATGTTTTTCTCTAATACACATTGGCCACAATTAACGGCACCCTTTTAGTCAATACTTTTTGAAACCTCCATTTGCCAGTGTAACAGTGTTAATTTTGGCAGGCATTTTTGATTTAGTCTTAGTCTTAGTCTTGAGACGAAAATGCTTAGTCTTAGTCACATTTTAGTCATTTGAGTATTTCATAGTTTTAGTCTAGTTTTAGTCGACGAAAAGTCATTGTATTTTTGTCAACTTTTAGTCTTTACTTTTAGTCAAAGTGCAGTTAACAACATTTATTTTGGTAGCTATTTTATATGTAGTATTCAAACAAAAATAGGCATTCTTCTCTCTTTAGACCAAATCAATTAAGCTTATGAGAAATTCAAGGATTCGATTTGGAAAAACTGGAATACATTTTCATTTTTTGGTAGAGATACAAATTAAACTCATTTTTCAGATACAGTAGCTTTACTTAATTATACATTTATTTAACATCTTTTGTTGGTTAACATTTATGACACGGATAATTAGGAATGCTGTCCCTTTAAGACGGAAGGCATGCATGTAACTGACACACATTCAGTTTTCATCCACCTGTTTACGCTCACTTAAGCCATAACTGACTGTATTTATGTGAGATACTCTGACTCTACACGATAGACACAGGACTGCTATGTGTGTATTTGAGAGCTGAGAACTGATCGCGCGCTGTATGAGACTGAAGAAGTGGAGCTTGCGCAAGAGAGAGCACTTCTATCAGCGCGATTCCGCCTATCCCGCCGTCACTAACTTTAAATTAATCGACAACGAATTGTGACTCCCGGGAAAAACGGGACGTCTGGTCACCCTATCCCCAACCCTTCGGGTGCTGAGGTTGTTTCAGATCGTTAGTTTGCGTTTTGATAGCCTATCCGTCCACTGCGGCTGCCATACTGAGACTAGATACGCCCCTCATCTGATTGTAATCCAATGACAGAGACGCACATTTTGAAAGACAAGACAGATAATTTATAGGATGTATTTTGAATGTCCGGTAGTCGCGGCATAAATTTCGTCATAGTTTTTATCATCAGACATTAATTTTAGCTCGTCTCGTCTTAGTCACAGAAAAAAGGTTCGTTGACGAATATTTTTCGTCTTAGTCTTCGTCAACGAAATTAACACTGCAGTGTAACAGCTCTAAATTTTCTCCTATAATGCCTGATGAGGTTAGAGAACACCTGACAAGAGATCAGAGACCATTCCTTCATCCAGAATCACTCCAGACCCTTTAGATTCCCAGCTCCATGTTGGTGCTTCTTCTCTTCAGTTCACTCCACTCATTTTCTACAGGGTTCAGGTCAGAGGACTGGAATGGCCAGCAGAAGCTTGGTTTTGTGCTCAGTGACCCATTTTTGTGTTGTTTTTGAGGTTTGTGTTTGGATTATTGTACGGTTGGAAGATCTAAACATGGCCCATTATAAGATTTCTAAAAGAGTCAGTGACTTATTGATTTTTTATCTGTTGGTATTTGATAGAATCCATGATGGCGTGTGTCTAAACGAGATGTCCAGGACCTCCAGCAGAAATATAGGCCCACAACATCAAAAATACAGCAGTATATTTCATTGTACACATGGGGTACTTTTTATCCCTGTGTTCACCAAACCCATCTTGAGTGTTTGCTGCTAAAAAGCTCATTTTTTAGTTTCATCTGACCATAGAACCCCCATTTGAAGTTCCAGTCATGTCTGATAACTGAATATGCTGGAGTTTGTTTTTGGATTAGCTTGGAGAATTTTTCTTGAAACCTTTCCAAACAACATGTGGTGATGTAGGTGCTGTTTGACAATTTTTGTTAAGGTTTTCTGACCCCGAGACTCAACTATTTTCTGCAATTCTCCAGCTGTGGTCCTTGGAGAGTCTTTAGCCACTCAAACTCTCCTTCTCACCGTGCATTAGGACGATATAGACACACGTCCTCTTCCAGGCAGTTTCGTAACATTTCATGTTGATTGGAAATTCTTAAGTATTGCCCTGATGATGGAAATGGGAATTTTCACTGCTCTAGCTCTTTTCTTAAAGCCACTTCACTAATTTGTGAAGCTCAATTATCTTTTGCTACACAACAGAAATATATTATTTGTTTTTTCTCATTGTGATGGATGATTAACCCATTTGTGACCAAATTTTTCTGAATGGTTTCATGCATATAGACGTGTTGGTGTCCTATGTGAACATATTCTGCATTTATTTTCCCCAGGTTTTTTTTTTTTTTTCTTGAAAATCGCATTTGAATATGCGGAAACTATAGTTGCCGGTGGGCAAATATGTTGTATGCACCCCTCAATGTCAAATTTGAATAGGAGGAGAACATTTGGAATCTAACTCAAAATAACTGCTTTCAAAAGATCAATCTTTACTCATAAACAAATATATAATGTATAAAAGTTAAAGAACATTCGATGCGAACCCAAAAAAGCTGCATCTTATAATCTCTTGAATATGAAAACCCAACAAACAACAAATCCATTTATCTTAAAGTGGTGGAACATAGTGAGAACAGTAGGGCCTGTAGATAGGGAGTGTGTGTTATTTAATAAAAATATAATTATATTTTCAGAATGACAAAATTTTTTCTCAAACATAGTCTGTGGGGTAAAACGCCCCCAGGAGGCAATGGGCAATTACTGCATAGTTATTCTGTCCTGAACATCAAATACTTAGTTTTTCCATCAAATGTATTCTAACTGGTTTGGACTTTACATTTAAAAATTACCTCAAGTTAGCATCAGGTAACTAGTTAGCTAGCCAGTTAGCATCAGCTAACAAAATGTTTCAAATAGGCTATTATAATTTTATAATTCATAATTACTGATTATATTCCTTTTTCATTTTAAGTTAAAACTGCCTGTACTCTGATTTTGCTGTAGGCTAAATGTTTAACTGATTTCTGCCGTTGTATCTTGGATTAACCCTTTGCCTGCTGTCTAGGACTCTGTTCGCCCCTGCCCGGATTATTGCTCGTGTACCTGGATTACCCCTCATCTGTCTTGCCCTCAATATACCTGTTTGCCATTTGTTTGACCCTGCCTGTTATGACCATGTCTCTGTTGAGAAATAAAAGCTTGCAAATGGATCCGCACGCCTCACGTCTCGTTGACCCCGTGACAGATGTTAACATGTTTTAAACAAGCTGTTAATGTGATTAGCATGATTCTAGCCACATACTAACATGATTAGCATCTTGTTAGCATGTTGCTAGCATGATGCTAACATGTTTTTAACAATAAAGTAACATGAGTAGCACGATGCTAGCAACAGTATACCCCATTTCCCCATGATATATGTTATATGTACTTACAAGTCATTTGCCCACTGGCAACTATAGCTGCCGCTTGGACTTTTGACTAAGTATACAAAAAACTATAGATTTCTTGTAAGAATTGTTTTGTTTGGATGATTCTAGAGACCTTCATGATTATGTAGATAATATGTCAACAAAAAATATTTATTAGTAACATGAAAATTATCGTTCTTTGGGAGGTTTTGCCTTGCCATGCTTCCCTGAATTAGGGGTGGGAAGTTGACAGCCTCATGTGACAGGAAGGAAGTGAATACCTTTTCTTTTCTCTTGAAATCCTTTACTTGGTTCTTTGCTTGCACGTCATTGAGACATGAAACATGGATAACATCTAGAAAAATACTTATAAAAGGAAAATGACAACTATAACCTGCGGCAATGCCGGTGGGCTTGAATTTGGGCTTTGTTTTCCCTCCTATTTATATTTCTGTGAAACAGGAAGCCATGGCTGGATAATTTCATGTTCATAATCACCCTGGAGTGCTCGAAATTGTGAATATGAATGGGAATATACTTCAGATATATTTTACTCATAAGAATTTCTAGGGGTGCCAATAATTATCCAACGTGTATTTGAGAAAAAACATTTATTTCATAATGATATTTCCCCCCATTTTAAATTGTTATTATCCAATGAAAGGTTAGATTTTTGTGATTTAAAAAAAAAAAAAAGATCAAAAGGATTAACAATGCAGATTACCACAGAAATGTTATTTCTTACAGAAATTTATTTTGATGTAATCATGGACTTTTTTCTTTCTTCAATGAATTGACTTAAATTAAATGTATACTGTGGCACATTGCATTGATCTAAGCTGTTTTTATTTACAGATATTTAACAAAAAATAAACAAACAAATAAAAATAATTAATTATTACAAACATGCAAACACACATAATATATATATATAGATTAAGTTACACTAAGGCTTATTTGTGTTTCTTTCGAATTTCAAAATTGGACTGTCTATTTCTCTGTCAAGAAAACAAACATTCGGTGAGCAAGTCAGTTTGTAATGTCAGTTAAGACTGCTTGATAAGAGCACCACCTCTTGGAAATAGAACAGTACATCTGGAGCATAAATGAAGTCAACAGTAAAGGTGGTGGTTTTTGTATTGCTTTGACACTGAACTCATTCACTGTGACTCTCTAGCGCAGTAATACACAGCAGTGTCTTCAGTCTTGAGGCTGTTCATCTGTAGATACAGTTGACTGCTGGAATCAGATCTGGACACCGTGAACCTGCCCTGAACTGACTGGGAATAGGAGATTGGAGAACTGGATGTGCCGATGTATGCAATCCACTCCAGTCCTTTACCGGGTGCCTGTCTCACCACAGCTACATAGGAGCTGCTGAATGTAAATCCAGAGGCAGTACAGACCAACCGAAAAGATTCACCTGGTCTTTTTACCACATTTTCAGACTGAGTGAAGGTCTGACAATGAATATCTGTGGAAGAGAGAGAAATATAATGAACTGAAAAGTCAGCAAAAGTATTAAAAAAATAAATAAATATTGCAGTGTTCTTGATATAAGTATTATGCTGTAATTCTCGATTATTATTATTTAAAAATGAACAAACCATGTAAAAATAGCAATATCAGGACTGAATTAATTATTGTCATTGCTGATGAAGCTCTTCTACAGAATCACATGAAACACAGACACACTTCAATGACACAATGTAACTTATGAGAGAGAAACATCACAGTTTTGCATGAACTCCTCCTCCAGCCTGTCAATTCTTGTTTCTACTTATGAGTATGAAAAACAGAATTTTTTTAATAAATAAATAACACGCTAAAATGTTAAATTTGGAGAATGGCGAATAGCATAAATGGCCAAGATAAAGTAAGCAAAACATTATTATTTGTAATTGATGAGAACATTAATTTATTTCAGTGACTATTTAATATTTTAAAAGTATTTTTGGCTAGATGAAAAGTGTGGATGGATGGATGTGTGATGAGGGATGGTAGCATGCAGGGGTGTCTCTAGACCCTTTTACTGTGCCATGAGCCCCAGCTACTGATAAATCCTTATGTGTTAATGGACATTACAATATACAAGCCTGAGAATTTTTTTTTTTCTGATAATATTACTATCAGAGTGTTATGTGTGACAATCGTGTTTTTTCTTTCACGTGTCTAAAATTAGTTTTTATTGTGTGCAGCTTGTAAATGACTGTATTTCAGGTAAAGACTATTTATATGAGGGCTGGTGTTGAGTGCTGATGAAAGGCTAGAAATGCCCCTGGTATTACATATCTCTGATTCATGTGTTCATGTGTTCAGGAGGAGGCTTGTTTAGTCACTGTGACTGTCTTGCACAGTAAAACACAGCTGTGTCCTCAGTCTGAAAATGCTTCCCCTGTAGAAACACTGTGTTTTTGGATGTGTCCTGGGTGAAACTGATCTTGTTTTTCCAAAGATTGAAGTTGAGTGAACTGAACACAGAAAACACCACAATGAAACCACACTGAAAATAACAATGAAAAAATGTGTTATTATTAATTATGTCACAAAACTTCTGATAACAGTTGCAGGGGAATTACAGTTAAGACCCAAGGACCAGGTCTGTTGAAGGAAGACCAAGAGTCAGAGATGTGATTAATTAAAGAAAAGGTTTCTAGCTTTAGCGAGCATCTTATCGGTATGGTTGTTTACACACATACTATGCAGCCATCAATTTGGAGAGTAGAAACACTGGATAGAACAGGATTCTTTAATATCTGTTATTCAAACATCTAAATGTCACAGTTCTCTCCGTCACTCGTAGCTCACGTAGATGGGAGGTCATCCTGACTAGTATGACCTTGTGACCCTGAGGAAAGAATAGACTCCAGCATGTGTTCACACATTTCACTCTTACTATTTCGAAAAAGACTATATACTGTACATACTTCAATCTATATGAACATTTTTTGTAAAAAAAAAAAAAACAACAAAAAAAAAACAAAAGTGCCATTGATCAAAGCTGATAAAAAATAAAGAAAGAAAAATCCAGAAACACATACTTTTTACAGACACAAGAACACATTTCATGATGAAGCTACTCAAAGGTGTATTTGTGTTTCTTCAGGCTTGAAAAAATGGACGGTCTATTTCTCTGTCAAGAAAACAAACATTCAGTGATTGAATCAGTTTGAAACAGTGAACTAAGACTTCTTGATAAGAGCGCCCCCTCTTGGAAATAGTACGTCTGGAGCATAAATAACCATAAAGGTGGTGGTTTTTGTATTGCTTTGACACTGAACTCATTCACTGTGACTCTCTAGCGCAGTAATACACAGCAGTGTCTTCAGTCTTGAGGCTGTTCATCTGTAGATACAGTTGACTGCTGGAATCATCTCTGGACACCGTGAACCTGCCCTGAACTGACTGGGAATAGTAGATTGGAGAACTAGATGTGCCAATAGTTGCAACCCATTCCAGCCCTTTGCCGGGTGTCTGTCTCACCACAGCTGCCCAGTAGCTGCTGAATGAATATCCAGAGGCAGTACAGACCAAACGAAAAGATTCACCTGGTCTTTTTACCTCATCTTGAGACTGAGTGAAGGTCTGACAATGAATATCTGTGGAAGAGAGAGAGAAATATAATAAACTTAGAAGTCAGCAAAGTGTAAAACTATTCAGAAGTAAACTCAGTAGTGAGCTTGCTAAAATGTATGCAATGATAAATCATTAATATTATTTAAGAACGAGTTACAGACCATGTAAAAATAGTAATAACAGGAGTAAATTGATAATAGTTGTCATTGCTGATTTATGCTCTTCTGCAAGAACCATAGTCAATGAACACGCTTATGGCACAATGCAACTTATAGGAATTATACAAAACAGTTTTGCATGAACTCCTCCTCCAATCTGTCATTTCTTTTTAATACCTTTGCACAGAAAAAAAATGGATAGAAAAACATACTGGGCCTTGAAATGTATTTCAGGAGTACAGAGCTGTGGCTTGTTTGGTCACTGTGACTCTCTTGCACAGTAATACAATAATTTTCAGTCTGAAAATTATTTCCCTGTAGAAACACTGTTATCGGTTGTGTCCTGGGTGAAACTGATTTTGTTTTTTATTATTTCTTATTTTTTTATGAGTCTTTAATGTTAGTGCCACCAACACTATAAAGATATCCGAGCTATTCCAGTGCTTTTCCAGTGGGTTGACGGATCCAGTGAATGCAGTAGCTTGATACTGAAATCCTGCAGGAGATGGAGAATGATTCTTGAGGTTTCACAAACATTGATGGAAGCTAATTGAACTCGACACAGAAAACACCACCTGAAAATAACAATGAAAGAATGTGTTATTATTAGTTATGTCAAAATATATAACAAAACTTCTGTTAACAGTTATGAAGCTTATTTCATTGTTTTATAGTTTAAATAAAGCATCAGTGAAGCTCACAGGATGCAGCTGCTGCCAGCAATAGTAGAGCTGATAAGATCATGATTTGATACTGAAGTGAATGTTATTTTATTTGTCCTACTGACCCTCAGACTCCAGTTTTGTACAAAGGGATGATGGAATTTACATACAGACAAACAACAATTATTGCAAGACAAGCAACCATTCTTTTCTAATTAAACTGATTATATTTCATCATGTTTGTCATTAGATTTGAGAAAACATTTCTACTCCCTTAAAACGTTTTCTTTTTCTGCTGGCACAGAAAATCTGACTAGATAGTAACTGGTTAGTTGGCCCCATAATAATTCAGTGTGTTTTTGTTTTTAATTTGTAGGCTTTGAATTAGGTTATTCAACTTTCCTGACACACAAAAAAATTAGGTCCTTCACAAAGAGACTATACAGATTTTGTTTTCAAAGGGGTCATGAACTGAGAAATTGCTGTTTATGGGTTCTGTTATGTTTAGTCGTGTCATGCCAGTTGCGCATGGTGTATGGTGGGCTCCTGGCCGTGAATAAAACTTTCATCCCTGCAAAGAGCAGCTTGGGAGTGGTGTCTGGCATATGCTGCGCAGGTGAGGAATAGAAGTACTAAAAATTCTATGCTCAAAAGACCACCGCAAAGACAGTGATAGTGTTGGAAGACTATAGAGCTGTCCTCGGGCTGAGGTAACAGCGTACAGCTGAGAAGGGCGGTGAGAGTGTATAGATGCTAAAGACCTGTGTGCTCATGTGTGATTGAGGTAGTGATAGTAGCTTCTTGACGGGACGCCGTCACCATACTTCAGGGAAGTATTGGATTATATTGTTGTACCTTGGGATATATAGGATTATATCCCTGTTAAATAAACTAATAAATAAATAAATTGTAAGTTTTCGAGGAATTCAGGGAATTAGCTCGAGATACTGTAGTTCTTTTAATTGTATTGTAAGTATTCGGGGAATTCAGGGAGTTAGCCAGAGATACTTTAGTTATTACATAAACAACTGTAGTTGTTTGAGTTGTCTGTGGTGAAGTCAGATTAGCATTGGGAATTTCCACAACAAAATATATACTGTATATGTGTATTTATATACATAATAAACATACACAGTACACACACATATATTATGTAAACAAAAACTTTTATTTTGCATGCAATTAATCGTGATTAATCGTTTGACAACACTAATGAAAATATAACGTATGAAGTACTTTTTTGGACTTTATACATTTTAAATATTCATGTAGGCATTGAATATTTGCGACACTATTGCGACATTGCATTACTTCATACAATAGAGCAGCAGCCTCCATAATAAAAATATGTTCTCATGTTTTTTTTTTTTAAATATCTGTAAATTGCCTTTGATAAGACTAAATTGCTTCGATAAATGTAATAAGTGCCATTGATCAAAGCTGATCACTTACAGATATTAAAAAGAAAAGAAAGAAAGAAAGAAAGAAATCCAGGAACATATTTTCTACCTGTGAAAAAAAAAAAAATGGAAACAAAAATTGGTAAATGCAGTGATGAAAAACATATTGGGCCTTAATAAAGTAAGCAAAACTGTATTTGAGTTTGTGACATTTATGAGAACATGTTGCCTGAATGATAAATGATCATGTTTTATATATATATATATATATATATATATATATTTTTTTTTTTTTTCCTCAGTGGAAACACAGCACAGAAAGAGGTCAGTTTGTGGAATAAACCTTGTGTTTCATTGCTTAATTTAAACATCTAATCTAACCTTGTGTGTGTAATCATATATAACTCCCAGCCCTACTTTTGTATGGCTTTGTGGATGCAGTTAATAAAAAGCAAACTTTTATCACACAATAAAAGTAGTTCACAGTTTTCACACCACAAAGGGCGAGTTAATGGAAACTGACAGCACACATTTAGGACAATATAAGAGAACAGAAACATGCAGTAACACACACAACAGAAGCAGCAGCTTATGAATGACTTCTTGATCATCTCAGTTTTATTAAAATGTCATAATAATGTCATAAGTTTAGTTTGATTAGCAGAATTTGGATTAGAAACCTTTTCTACGATTATATTAGAGTCATCGGGTTCACATAATTTGCTTCTGATATCACTTGCTGAGAAGACATAAGGATATAGCAATTTCTTGATTGTATTGTCTTCTATTTATGTTTGAATGAGCATGTTATCAACTTTAACAGAATGTATTTTAATGGTTTCTATATGCTTTGTATTTACATAATTCAAATAAGTCTTATGAAACTATACGTGCATATTCACTTATTTTTTTTAGAGGCAATAACGAAACGCAGGTGTTTCCTGAGGGTCACACATCAGTAAATATGTCTCTTTTATTGTAGACACTCCCTTGTCTCCATATATGTCTGTTGCTTCAATCTAATTTTGAATGTTTTTATTAGTCTTGATAATAAATTACTTTGGTAAGACATAGAATGAGAATGAGAATGGATCAACAAATAAACAATTCAATCATGACCTTATCAGCAATTATATCTATTATGTGGTATCCATTTTTTTTGACCGGAATTATATTACAGCAACCAAAGACATCAAAGATGCCTTTTGTCTGAGGCTGTTTCACCCAATGCTTAACCGTACAAGACCTGACACTTGACATTGTTTTTTTTTGTTTTTTTCTGAAAACCTTTTAGTCTGAGGAGCAATGCCTTTTTGTTATATAACTGAGGTCTGAGGTCTTATGAAATGTGCCAAGATTTTAGTGCAAAGCTGTGTATTTGTGTGCCGAGTGTTAGTGTGGTTTTTGAACAAGGCAGTAGCTGCTCTGTGTCACTGTGACTGTCTGGCGCAGTAATACACAGCTGTGTCCTCAGTCTGCATATTCTGTCCTTGAAGAGTCACTGTGCTGCTGGAAGACTCTCTGGTAACTTGAAATCTACTTTTCAGTTTATCACTGTAATATGTGCTACCATCACCACATATCTCTCCAACCCATTCCAGAGCTTTTCCTGCAGGCTGCCGAATGAAGCCAGTGCAGTAGCTGCTGTCAGTCACTGAATATCCAGAGATTTTACAGGACAGTGTCAAAACCTGACCAGGACTTAAGACCATAGATTCAGTCTGGGTCAGTTCAACACAGTGGACACCTGAGAGGGAAAAATATGGACATGTTAGAAATATGACAACATTATGTATAACCAAGAGTATTTTTATTCTGAAGTATCTCTAAGCTATTAGACTTACGAGAAACAGCTGCCAGCAGCAGCAACAACCAGAGAGACGAGGAGATCATGGTTTGAGACGTGTGAGAACAAGCCGCTTCTTTTCATCTTTATACTCAAATAACAAGGAGTAGGAGGAGGAATATTTGCATAATTCATTACATCCAATTATTATCATGATGCTTAAGCAATATTTTGTTATGAACTGCAAAATTTGATTGTTCAGTTTTTATTAATTTCTTTATTTTTGGTGCATATTTTTGGTTTATTAAATCATGCATTTACTTCGATTTATTAGGCTTGCCTTGTTTGTTTTTGTTTTACCAGCTGAATTAATGTCTATAATTTTTTGATAAGCTTCAAACAATTTCTGTGCATCTGTATAAGCCAGAATGATGAAAATCATCAAAAACACTTTTAATTTGTAATACGATGATGATGTTTTTGTACAGGGAGGCTATTGGTGTCTGTCACTGTGTTTCTTTGGCACAATAATACACAGCTGTGTCTTCAGCTCGCATATTCTGTCCTTGCAGTGTTATTGTGTTACTGGACGTGTCTCTGGTGATACTGAACTTGCTTTTCAGGGAATCCTTGTAGTATAAGCCTCCATTACTCCAGATCACTCCAATCCACTCCAGAGCTTTTCCTGCAGGCTGACGAATCCAAGCTGTAGCATAGCTTGTAACTGAATAAGAGACTTTACAGTTGATAGTGAGAGTGGCATCAGGACGGACAATCAGAGACTCAGGCTGAGTGAGTTCATATGAATCAATACCTGTATCAAATCAAATAATACCTGTTAATAAGAGATCATGATGCTTAAAAACTGTTCACAAGCTTTTTAGCAACAAAATGATGTATCACAGAGAAAGTAGACTAAACTTACAGGATATCACTGCCAGAAGCAACACTAAAGATGAAGAGATCATGGTTTGTTTCACAGCACAGTTTGAATGAACTGAAGCGATTCTTCACTCTCTCTAGTGATCAGATGAATGTATAAACGGACTCATGCCTGCTGTTTAAATATGCAGCAGGAGATTTACATAATCACACGGAGATGTTAATGAACTTCACATGCATCACACTGTCCTGAACATTATTTTAAACAATTGGCTTTTTGTTTTGAATTTAATGAAGTCATTATTTACATGGATAACCTTACGAAAAATAAGTTTATTCAAGTGTGCTATTAGTATACTTCTTTTAAACTAAAAAAATAATAAAGTATAAGGTAGACTGAGTACAGTAGAGACACTTTCTGCTTTTCTCATCACTACACAAAAACTAGATGCTGAAATGAAGTGATTTTTCACACGATATTTCTGTTGCTTGTGTACTAAATCACATGAATTGATAATAGCCATAAATAGTTCATATTTTCCACAATTAGCTCATAAACATGAGGTGCATTTTTGTCTCAATTGTACCCATATGGTGTACAGTTGAAACAGTAGCATGGTACAGTTGAGACACCCATTCTTAATGCTCTAAAGCTGGCTAACCATTTATAGCAAATGTAATAAATTACAAAATTACAGTTTTAAATAATTACAGTTAAAAAAATAAACTTATTTATTTAATTTATTTAATTCAAATTCAGTTAAACAAAACAGGAACAAAATATTTAACACTACAAAAATATATGGCAAACCGTATAAATCTAAACATAAAAGGAAATATAACAATAGCAAAAGTCACGGCTCTGGGTTCTTGTCTACACAAGTTATTTAAGGTGTAAAAACAGTGAAACTGTACACATGTCTCAAATGTACTCAGTCTACCCTACTTTTAGTTTACTTTTTATGTACTTCTCAGAAATGGGCTTTATGTACTTCTACTAGAAATATACTTAAAATTACATTTAAGTATACTTGACTTATACTTAGAAAGTCTAAATATATTTGAGCTATAGCTACTTGTGCTCCTAGAATCCGTGTTTTCATTGTTATACGGTAGGGGGCGCTAGTACACATCTTCTGTACAGAATTTCCAAAAAACACAAGTGAAGAAGAAAAGAAACAACATAGGCTGCATCTGAAAACTGAAAAATGCTACCTTCGGAGGACACATTCCAAGGTAGGAAGGCATCAAGGCATGTCCGAATCCAAAGTTAGCTTCACTTCCTGTCTCATGAGATACCTTCATCTGATCGATTTTTGAAGGCAGCATAGATGTATCCTTCGCTGCCTTTGATATCCCACAATCCTGTGCGTTCCATCCCGTGACGGTTGAGCTAAAAAATAAAGATGGCATCTGAAAATTGTGTTTAGTGGTTAGTTTGTGTGTAAACTTTTGATGTTATTTCTAGCGATAAATTAGTATTATAGTAATTAAATCTTCCTTTAGTTATCACCAAAACTCGTTCTATTTTGTTGTAGATCATTAAACCGTTACGCTGCCTCAGAAGCCTGTCCGAAATCAGTTTCGTGAGGTGCCTTTGTGCAAAAACGCTGCCTGCAAAGTCATTGCCTCATAAGGCAGCGAGGCAGCAAGTCAGCTGCCTAAGTTTTCGGATGCAGCTATAGACTTCCACATGTAATCTAACACGATCATCTGACAAAAAACAGCATCAAAACGGTGTAATGTTAAATAATAAAATGTCGACCAATGAAGAGGTAATAATGACTGTCAAGCTTTGGGGTGTTGATCGACTCCGTCTATGTTTTGATTTTCATTCTGAATCCAATTCATAGTCTTTTTTTCAGCTTTTTGTTCAAAATGTTGTTTATTTCTTTATTTCTTATGAAACTTACCCACATTCAAGTGTCTAAAAAAAGAATGCATGAAGCTAGAATAAAATGTTTTTGTTTACAAGCAGACCTTGTTCTTTCTTTGTATGTTCAGATATTCATATAACAAAATATATACAAATTAATACCTAAATAGGGGCATTGTAGTATACTTAAAGTATGATGTAAAGTTCACTTAAAGAAAACCTATGAGTATACTTGCAGTATAAAACTACTAAACTAGTAGTTTATTGGGACTATACTTCAAAGTTTACTAAAAATGCTACTACAAGTATTTAATTAGTAAACTATCAGTATACCTATAAGTTCACTTTCAGTATAGTTGCAGTACAAGCTAAAAACATTGATGTTAACTAGTTGTGTACTCAATGTTTACTACTGTTATACTTAAAGTATATTTAAAAGTATACTTTTATATATTAGAAAGTGGGTCAATTTAGTCCCAAGGAGTATTGAAATAGTACACTGATATTTGTATACTTACTACATAAAGTATACTTGAACTTTACTTAAGTGTACTTTACAAAATAAACTTGAGTTGATGAGCGGAAAATGTAAACAGTTTACAGACAGTGTGACTGTAAATTTAAACTAAGTTTAAACCATCATGAAAAGTAAACTGCTTTATTCCATTATCTAATCATGCAATACTCTGATGTAAATGAATGGAACTGCATTCTTTTTCTTCTTTTTTTTTTGTTATTATTATTATATTAGGGCTCTTATATCAACATTACTAACATTGAGAGTTTTTTGAACACCAGTTGAGTGACAAAAATATAATTTATTGCTCTTATTAAAACATTCATGGCACTGAACTTTATAAATTAAATATTATTTTTTATTTGCTCTACAAACTTCAGATTATTTATATCACATATTATTGATATTTAAACAACTACTTTACTGACTAAATCTGACAGAAAGTAATTTTGTTGTGTTGTTGTTTTTCTGTTTTTGACATATTCAGGTTTTTTTAATGTCTGTTTATTTTAATTTTTTATAATTTTAGTTATTTTATTACATCAAGGTAAACTAAATGAAAATGAGAAATGTTGACAACATTTTTTTTTTCTTTTTTTAAACGGTTTTAGTTTTAGTTGACTGTAATAATCCTCATTCTGAAAGTATGGTTCTGTTGGACCTACATCAGAAAGACTATAAATAAAATTAAACTATGTTAGCTATATGTTTTAATATGTTGCATTAATCCTTTAACATCCCTGATCTGCAGAAATCTACTTTTCATCATGTGAAGGCAGAGAGTGCCCTCTATTGTAATATCAGCAGTATTTTCATTAAAAAAAATAAAACAATAATATTGACTGTAACTTTCACTTTATAACTGTGTAAGTATACATAGCAAACAGTTACAGGTAATCTAAAAATGTCCATCAGAATCAGAATCAGAATGAGCTTTATTGCCAGGTATGTTTACACATATAAGGAATTTGTTTTCGTGACAGAAACGTCCACAATGTAACAGAATGACAGTGACAGAACAAAAACACAGATAATAAAAAGAAGAATTAAAAATAGAACAAGAAAATAAGGAATAAAAATATACAAATTGACAATTGTATGTACAGGTATATAACAATAGACAGTTGTATGTACAGGTATATTATGTGCAATTGAAATGTAGACTAAGTATGTGTGTTAGATAAGTAAGGGATAATCAACGGCTAGATGTGCATTAAATGATTTGAATGCATGATGTGTAGGCCGAGAACCACCTGACGCGCAGCGGAGATCAAGTATCAGAATTGAGGATTCATACAGACCATGGCATAAATTAGTGTATAAGTGTATAAGTGTATAAATAATGTGTGTTCCACAATTATTGTCAAGTGTTCATGCGATGGATTGCCTGAGGGAAGAAACTGTTCCTGTGTCTGGCCGTTCTGGTGCTCAGAGCTCTGTAGCATTGACCAGACGGCAACAGTTCAAAGAGGGAGTTTGCTGGATATGAGGGGTCTAGAGTGATTTTGCCAGCCCTTTTGCTCACTCTGAATGAGTACAGTTCTTGGAGAGTGGGGAGGGTTGTACCAATGATTCGCTCAGCAGTCCGGACTATCCTCTGTAGTCTTCTGAGGTCAGATTTGGTAGCTGAGCTGAACCAGACAGTTATTGAAGTGCAGAGGACGGATTCAATGATGGCGGAGTAGAACTGTTTCAGCAGCACCTGTGGCAGGTTGAACTTCCTCAGCTGGCGAAGGAAGTACAACCTCTGCTGGACCTTTTTAACAATGGAGTCAATGTCCTGAGAGATGGTGGTGCCCAGGAACCTGAATGACTCCACTGTCGTTACAGTGCTGTTCATGATGGTGAGTGGGGGGAGAGCAGGGGGGTTTCTCCTGAAGTCCACAATCATCTCCACTGTTTTGAGCGGGTTGAGCTACAGATTGTTAAGACTGCACCAGACAGCCAGCTCTTTAACCTCCTGTCTGTAAGCAGACTTGTCACCGTTCTGAATGAGGCCGATAAGTGTGGTGTCATCTGCAAACTTCAGGAGCTTGACAGAGGGGTCTTTAGATGTGCAGTCGTTGGTGTACAGGGAGAAGAGCAGTGGGGAGAGAACACAGCCCTGAGGAGCTCCAGTGCTGATCGTATGGGTGCTGGATGAGAATTTTCCCAGCCTCACTAGCTGCTGCCTGTCTGTCAGGAACCTGGTGATCCACTGACAGGAGGAGGTGGGCACGGAGAGCTGAGTTAGTTTGGGCAGGAGTCCACAAACAGGATCCTCACATAAGTCCCTGGTCTGTCAAGATGTTGCAGAACATAATGCAGTCCCATGTTGACTGCACCGTCCACAGACCTGTTTGCTCTGTAGGCAAACTGAAGAGGATCCAGCAAGGGTCTAGTAATGTCCTTCAGGTGGGCCAGCACCAGTTTTTCAAAAGACTTCATGACCACTGACGTTAGAGCCACAGAAGTCATTTAGTCCTGAAATTTTGGATTTCTTTGGGATGGTGGAGCGTTTGAAGCATGAAGGGACTTCACACAGTTCCAGTGATCTGTTGAAGATCTGTGTGAAGATGGGGGCCAGCTGGTCAGAACAGGATTTCTGGTGTAACACAGTCTGGGCCTAGTGCTTTCTTTCTCTTCTTCTTCAGGAAGACCTGGCACACATCGTCTTCGCTGATCTGAATTGCAGGTGTGGGGGAGAGGGGGGTTGCTGGAGGTGTTAATGGCTGTGTGGAGAGGTGTTCAGGGTGGGTGTGGGGTGTTTTTTCAAACCTGCAGTAGAGCTCATTCAGATCGTCTACCAGTTGTTGATCCGCCTCAGTGCTGGGGGATGGTGTCTTGTAGTTGGTGATCTCTTTCAGACCTTTCCACACTGATGCTGAGTCACTGGATAAGAATTGAATCCTTATTTTTTAGAATAATTCCTCTTTGCCACTCTGATCTCCTTTTCCAGTGTGTATTTGGCCTGTTTATACAAGACGTTGTCCCCCTTCCTGTAAGCATCTTCTTTGGCCTGATAGAGCTGTCTGAGTTTTTCAGTGAACCACGGTTTGTCATTGTTGTAGGTTAAATGAGTCCTGGTAGGAATGCACATACAGTGAGGAAAATAAGTATTTGAACACCCTGCTATTTTGCAAGTTCTCCCACTTAGAAATCACGGAGGGGTCTGAAATTGTCATCGTAGGTGCATGTCCGCTGTGAGAGACATAATCTAAAAAAAAAAATCCAGAAATCACAATGTATGATTTTTTAACTATTTATTTTTATGATACAGCTGCAAATAAGTATTTGAACACCTGAGAAAATCAATGTTAATATTTGGTACAGTAGCCTTTGTTTGCAATTACAGAGGTCAAACGTTTCCTGTAGTTTTTCACCAGGTTTGCACACACTGCAGGAGGGATTTTGGCCCACTCCTCCACACATATCTTCTCTAGATCAGTCAGGTTTCTGGCCTGTCGCTGAGAAACACGGAGTTTGAGCTCCCTCCAAAGATTCTCTATTGGGTTTAGGTCTGGAGACTGGCTAGGCCACGCCAGAACCTTGATATGCTTCTTACAGAGCCACTCCTTGGTTATCCTGGCTGTGTGCTTGGTCATTGTCATGTTGGAAGACCCAGCCTCGACCCATCTTCAATGCTCTAACTAAGGGAAGGAGGTTGTTCCCCAAAATCTCGCAATACATGGCCCCGGTCATCCTCTCCTTAATACAGTGCAGTCGCCCTGTCCCATGTGCAGAAAAACACCCCAAAGCATGATGCTACCACCCCATGCTTCACAGTAGGGATGGCGTTCTTGGGATGGTACTCATCATTCTTCTTCCTCCAAACACGTTTAGTGGAATTATGACCAAAAAGTTATATTTTGGTCTCATCTGACCACATGACTTTCTCCCATGACTCCTCTGGATCATCCAAATGGTCATTGGCAAACTTAAGTCGGGCCTGGACATGTGCTGGTTTAAGCAGGGGAACCTTCCGTGCCATGCATGATTTCAAACCATGACGTCTTAGTGTATTACCAACAGTAACCTTGGAAACGGTGGTCCCAGCTCTTTTCAGGTCATTGACCAGCTCCTCCCGTGTAGTTCTGGGCTGATATCTCACCTTTCTTAGGATCATTGAGACCCCACGAGGTGAGATCTTGCATGGAGCCCCAGTCCGAGGGAGATTGACAGTCATGTTTAGCTTCTTCCATTTTCTAATGATTGCTCCAACAGTGGACCTTTTTTCACCAAGCTGCTTGGCAATTTCCCCGTAGCCCTTTCCAGCCTTGTGGAGGTGTACAATTTTGTCTCTAGTGTCTTTGGACAGCTCTTTGGTCTTGGTCATGTTAGTAGTTGGATTCTTACTGATTGTATGGGGTGGACAGGTGTCTTTATGCAGCTAACGACCTCAAACAGGTGCATCTAATTTAGGATAATAAATGGAGTGGAGGTGGACATTTTAAAGGCAGACTAACAGGTCTTTGAGGGTCAGAATTCTAGCTGATAGACAGGTGTTCAAATACTTATTTACAGCTGTATCATACAAATAAATAGTTAAAAAATCATACATTGTGATTTCTGGATTTTTTTTTTTAGATTATGTCTCTCACAGTGGACATGCACCTACGATGACAATTTCAGACCCCTCCATGATTTCTAAGTGGGAGAACTTGCAAAATAGCAGGGTGTTCAAATACTTATTTTCCTCACTGTATCCTCACAGAAACTGATATAAGATGTTACAGTCTCTGTGAGCTCGTCCAGATCGGTGGCAGCAGCCTCAAAAACACTCCAATCAGTGAGAAAGAAACAGGCTTGTAAAACCCGCTGTTTCATTAGTCCATCTTTTAACAGTCCTTAATACAGGTTTAGCTGATATAAGATGAACCAAACAGTGATCAGAGAGTCCTAAAGCTGCCCGTGGGACGGAATGATATGCATCTTTTATGATGCATATCATATGATGCATGTCTCTGGTGGGACATGTAACATGCTGTCTGTATTTTGGCAGTTCACGGGAGAGATTTGCTTTATTAAAGTCCCCGAGAATGATTAAAACAGAGTCTGTGATCTGATCAGCGAGTTTCTGTTTCTGCTTGCGGAGGAACGTAAACACTAACAAGAATGAACGAGCAAAACTTCTGCGGCAAGTAGAAAGGCTTACAGTTAATGAAGAGTACTTCTAGATCTGAACAGCACATCTTCTTTAACACAGTTACATCTGTACACCACCTTTCATTGATGTAAAAGCACGTCCCTCTGCCACACGATTTCCCCATTGACTCTGCGTCGCGATCCACTCTAAACAGATTAAAGCTTGGCAGATGAAGTCCAGCAATTTGTCTCTGGTGAAACGGATTGCAGGGATATAACTAAAGACAAACTAA
This sequence comes from Onychostoma macrolepis, assembly GCF_012432095.1. Classification (NCBI taxonomy): domain Eukaryota; kingdom Metazoa; phylum Chordata; class Actinopteri; order Cypriniformes; family Cyprinidae; genus Onychostoma; species Onychostoma macrolepis. The sequence continues at coordinate 34,337,489 of NC_081157.1, read as the reverse complement.
CAAAAACATAAAAACAACTGCGGACAACGCCACGGAGGCTGCCATGAGCGGCGCCATCTTAGAAAAAAAAAGTTCATGTGGTAAAGTCTAATGAATTGGTTATGTTCAAGTCAAAAATATTTTTTAATCTAATTAAACTTGATTGTACTAATGATCTGCAGGTCATTTCTCAGACGTTTGTTGGTCTGTAAAACACTGACGTAAGTAAGAGTCTTTTTTGTATTCTTACAGTATGTATGGAGACTTTTTATTGCTCGTTTCATTCAAGATGTTTTTGACAGAACTGCTTGTGATTTGTATCACTGTGTGCTCTCTCTCTGGCGCAGTAATACACAGCTGTGTCCTCAGTCTGAATATTCTGTCCTTGCAGAGTCACTGTGTTTCTGGAAGGCTCTCTGGTAACTTGAAATCTACTTTTCAGTTTATCACTGTAATATGTGTTACCGCTATCACATATCTCTCCAACCCATTCCAGAGCATTTCCTGCAGGCTGCCTTTTTTATACTTTAAAATTTAGGTGCAGTTTAAGAACAACCCTCCAAGTGAGAGAGAAAGCGAACTGGCCAGGCTCACTCCCCCTCCCAATTGGGTGCACTTCGTTTTAATTACAGAAAAAGATGAGTTACTCCGAGGGTATCTCCGAGGTTTCGCAATATATGACATCAGAATTCTGCACCTTAAGAATGGCTACATCAAAATGGTTACATCTAATCTGCTACATTAAATTAGTTTACACTCCAGTGGAAAAACACCAGTATTCAAAAGTCTATGGGATAGACTCTCTCTGTGCTTTCCCAAGAGACAGTGGTGTTAGTTTGTATCACTTTCAACCTTGAAAATCTTCTCCTCCTGTTTTATTCCCACACTGTTCATCCGTTGAGCGCACAAAACAACCCATCCTTTACAATGACGCTGTACTGAATTAGTAGTTTTTAAAAAAAAATATATTTAAAGAAATCATTATATACACAACAAAATTTCTTAAATAAAACAATAAAATCTATAAAGTCTTAACTTTTCTTAACAGGTGACAATGACAGTGGCCGTGTAGTGGAGTTTGCGCATTACTGGTTTGTGAAAAATAATGATGATGCATTTTAATTTTTAGGCGAGCTTTGTGTCTTTTCATCATCAGGGTAACAGTCAGGGGCATCATGCACTTATTATTTTTGAGGGGGCCCGCCGGGTTGTCATACCCAAACGTGTTAACTATCATGAAATATCTTGATTCTCATATGTGTAAGTAAATGCATTTTGCACCTTTATAGATTATGTTAGTTGATAATGAGCAATGGTCAAAATAGCCATAGTGTAATCTGTTAACTGTGCATAAAAACCCGTCTCTTTACTTAGGCTCAGTACTAGGTATGGGTGTCATGCCATAAAATATTTTTAATAGGCTATGACTGACTTTGTATTTAATGTGAATTTAATACAAACATCGTAAGTTACTAATTAACACTTTCATTGTACAGAAAGGGAGCAAAGAACATTTACATTATCAAAGAACATTTACATTCAGTCTAACCAGCGTTCAAGGACTCTCAAAAAACTCCCATTAAAATCACTGAAGCAGTTTATACTGTGAAATTGATGTCTTACTATTCGTACGTACATCTGCACTTTGCCCTCAGTTTGAATGGGCATGACGCCTCTGGTAACAGTTATCAGTGTCACTCCATAACACTGGCATCACCTTTCAAAATCAGTTTCCTTGTTAGTGAGTTTGGGTGGAATTTCTCACTCTGCAAACATGGCTTAGCTTTGTGTACTTTATGTATACTACTATGTCCCTTGTAATGGAGTGAACAGAGGAAGCGTGCAGATCCATATTCAAGCTTTATTCCAAAACGTGGTCACAAAAAGCAGGAGTCAAACAATGGCAAACAGGTAAAACACAGGCAAGACAGAGTAATCCTAGGGCAAGCGTGGGTCTACGATCGGCGAACAATATCCAACAGGGCAAGGGAAAGAGAGATAATCCAAGTACACAGCAATAGTCCAGGCAGGGGCAACCAGAGTCTGAACGGCAAGACGAAAGGGTAATACAAAATACACAGGCAAGAATATGATACACGGGAAAACCAGGCAAGGCAAGACTATGAATAAACTAGGACAAGCTTCATAAAGTAGCTAACACAGTGATAAACGCTTCACAATACTCAGCAACTAGATCAGGATTTGAGTGTGTTTTATATAGTGGGTGTAATAGCTTTCAGGTGAGCATGTGATTGGTGACAGCTGTGTGATCAGTGCAATGGATGATGGGAAATGCAGTCCAGTGTGAAGTGTGATGTGAGAGTCAATATGATGGAGAGGCGACCTCTTGTGGCAGTTGGACGGAAGACCATGAACCAGATGTGTGACATCCCTATTAGGTATTAATTTGTATATATTTTGTTATATGAATATCTGAACATACAAGACATCAAAAGAAGGAACAGAGTATCTGCTTGTAAACAAACATTTTAATCTAGATTCATGCATTCTTTTTTTAAACACTTGAATGTGGGTAAGTTTCATAAGAAATAAAGAAATAAACAACATTTTGAACAAAAAGCTGAAAAAAAAAAAGACTATGAATTGGATTCAGAATGAAAATCAAAACGTAGACGGAGTCGATCAACACCCCAAAGCTTGACAGTCATTATTACCTCTTCATTAGTCGACATTTTATTCCATAACGTTACACAGTTTTGATGCTGTTTTATGTCAGATGATCATGTTAGATTACATGTAGAAGCATCTGCTGTTTAGGTTTCTTCTTCACTTGTGTTTTTTTTGGAAATTCTGTACAGAAGATGTGTACTAGCGCCTACCATATAACAATGAAAACATGGAGTCTAGGAGCAGTATAGGAGAAGTATAGCTCAAATATATTTTGATTTTTTCTATGTCAAGTATACTTAAATGTTAGATACAGGACAGAGTCAAAGTTTCTCCAGGCTTTTTGGAGACAGAACTTGATGGGATGGTCTCCATGCAAATAGAAAAAGCACCAGCAAATTAAGAAAACATCGTCATCAGTTTAACAGCTCATATGCTGCAAATACTCGCAACACAGCCAAATACAGAAATGTGCTGCTAATACTCAGAACAAATCCAAAAACAAAAAAGCGCTACAAAAACAGAAACACGCTGCAAGGACTCACAACACAACCAAATACAGGAACAAACTGCAAGTAGCACAGACCACAACAGGAGGACCCCAACAAAATGAATATTGAAACCAATGATTTCCGTGGTTTTCTGTCCGATTGTCACCAGAAGTCGCCCTTCCATCATATTGACTATCACACTTCACAGACTGTTAAACTTACACTGGACTTCAGTTCCCACAATCCATTTTACTCTGATTACGCACATGGCTGCAGCCAATCACACTCTTTACATAAGCCATGGACTTCCTTTTTCTCACATCCGAGTATTGTTTCGCATATCACTGTGTTAGCAATAGCAAATATAAGGAGCCTTTCCATGTTTTTAGTTCAGTCATAGTCTAGTCTTGTATTACCTGTTACCTGATTCTTGCCTGTGTATCTTGGATTTAAACTTTTGCCTTGATGTTTCGGACTATGTTTGCACCTCGCCTGGACTTTGCTCGTGTTATTTGGATTACTCCTCTTGTCAAGCCCTCTGGATATCGTTTGCTGATCGAAGACCCACGCTTGCCCTAGAAACACTCTTTGTCTTGCCTGTGTTATACCTGTTTGCTGGTGTTTCGATCCTGCCTGTGTTTTTGGCCACGTCTCTGAATAAAAGCCTTGCATATGGATCCGCACGTCTCACGTCTCTTTCACCCCGTAACAGTTATAGGAAAACCATGGTTAATTTAGGGTTATTTGTGTATATATATTTGAACATTTTCCCTAGTTCTGTGGCTTTTAAGAATCAGTAAATTACTTTGGCCCTTTCAGTAATGTTTATATAATGATTATACATCCATTACATCAAATTGTCATCATGATGCTTGCAAGAAGTTTTTCTTTCTGGCTACTTCGTTAAAAAAAGTTGATATTCAATTTGAATATTCTTTACACTTTTTCAGTTCATATCTTACAAATAATTGTAAAGATGTTTGCTTCATTATGAGGCTATTTTTTATGGAATTGTTGTACCAGCTGAATTAATGTCTAATGTCATTGACATTTGAAAACCTTTTTTGTTTCTGTGAAAAGCAGACTGTTAACGAAAGCAATCAGAAACACTTTTCATTTGTAATATGATGTTTTTGTACAGAAAGACTATTAGTGTCTGTCACTGTGTTTGTCTGGCACAATAATACACAGCTGTGTCTTCAGCTCGCATATTCTGTCCTTGCAGTGTTATTGTGATACTGAACTTGCTTTTCAGCAAATCCTTGTAGTCTAAGCCTCCATTATGGTAGATCACTCCAATCCACTCCAGAGCTTTTCCTTCAGGCTGACGAATCCAGGCTGTATGGTGACTTGTAACTGAATAGGAGACTTTACAGTTGATAGTGAGAGTGGCATCAGGACGGACAATCAGAGACTCAGGCTGAGTGAGTTCATATGAATCAATACCTGTATCAAATCAAATAATACCAGTTAATAAGAGATCATGATGTTTAAAAACTTTTAACAAGCTTTTTAGCAACAAAATGATGTATCACACATAAAGTAGACTAAACTTACAGGATATCACTGCCAGAAGCAGCACTAAAGATGAAGAGATCATGGTTTATTTCACAGCACAGTTTCAGTGAACTGAAGCGATTCTTCTCTCCCTCTAGTGATCAAATGAATGTATAAACTGACTCAAGCCTGCTGTTTAAATATGCAACGGGATTTACATAATCATACAGAGCTACTAGTAATCAAATCTAGATGCTACAAACGAATATTGGGATTACATGAAAAAGAACTTTATTTTTAAATTTATTGAGGGCAAAATCCGATTGAACTGCATTCATACTTTTTGTTTAGTTTTCTTATGTTATTATTATTTTAATATATAAGGACGTTAACATCAACATTACCAGCATTGCGTGATTTTTCTCTTACCAGAGTTAAACACCAGAAAAGACAAATATATGTAACGTTTTTTTGTTTTTTTCTTATTTTCTTTACACTACAGATAAATAAATTGTATGTTATTACACATTAAATATAAAGCTGTTATTTATAACATGATTTATATTGTTGATATTTCACCTCTGACAGCAACAACAGCAGAAAATATAGCTGCAAGCAGCAATTACGGAGCCAAGCACTACACAGGCAAGCATAAGACCAACTGCAGAAATTAGTAATTGAAGCCATCTTAGGATGTTTTTAGTCAAAACGGCTGAAAAATCATATATAAAGCTATAGCAATTTGATTTATTGGCTTATCACGTTTGACTAATAGGTGGCACTGTTATCAAATCGATGTGGTGTGTTCTGTGTGAGGTGACAATGGCACACACAAAGTTTGGTGTCAATATGCCTAAGCATTGCAGAGATAAAGCCTCAAGTGTAATTTTACCATCATGCCTCAAATTCGTTGCTGTGGTATGCGAAAATGGTTTTGTCTATCGACACGAAATCCATAACTTTTGGTCAGCATGGTCTGAAGATGATATGATTCGATTTTGGTGAAAATCGGACAATCGATTTAGGAGGAGTTCGAAAAAGTAGGTTTTCAACATAAATCAAAATGGCGGACAGGAAGTTAGGCTTACTGTGACATAATTGGTATGTATGTTGTCGGCATGACCCAAGGAATAATTTGAGACCAGTTTCATTACAATAGGCTAATGCAGTCAAACGTTATTAGCATTTTTGTTAATTTCAATATTAATAATTAATGAATGGTTTATTACTCTTGACAAATAGGTGGCACCGTTACCAAACTGTTGTGGCATGGTCAAGGTGACAATGTTACATTAAAAAATTTGGTCAAAGTTTCGCTGAGATACAGCCTCAGATGCAGTTTGACATCTTTCCAGCAAATTCGTTGATGCGCTAAACGAAAACCGTTTAATATATCGACACAAAATCCATAACTTTTGGCCAGCATGGTCTGAAGATGATTAGAGTCAAATTTGGTGAAAATCGGACTAACGGTCAAGGAGGAGTTTGAAAAAGTAGGTTTTCAACATGAATCAAAATGACGGACAGGAAGTTCAGCCAATTATTGCAAAGTTGGTATCGATGTTCTCGGCATGAACCAAGGAATCTAACAACATCAGTTTGATTACAATAGGCTAATGTAAGCAAAAGTTATTAGCATTTTTAGAAATTTCATTATAACTTTTGACCACAAGGTGGCACTGCCCTCAAACTTTCTGAGTACCATCAGGGCATGGTGCCGAATATGCACACCGAGTTTCGTAACGATACGTCAAATATTTTTTTTAAATATAGTATTTTATGGCAAAATTGAACATGGCCGACGCCCAAAATGACTGACATGGGAAAATTGGATATGGTTAGACTAGGCATGATGCGCTGAATCTAAAGAGACCAGTTTTGTGATTTTTGGCCAAACCATTCACAAGTTATAAGCAAAAATATGCATTTTTCATATCTCTTGACCACTAGGTGGCACAGCGCCGAAACACTGCAGGTAGCCACAGGTCATGTTTGTTATAACACACACCAAGATTGGTCTCAATACGCCAAACCCTTGCGGAGATATAGCCTCAGATCCATTTTTGCGTGCTTTTCGGCAAGTTCATTAGCGTGGTATTCGAGAACACTTGGACAAATCGACTTGAATTCCATAACATTTTGCCAGCATGGTCTGTAGATGATCTGAGCCAATTTTTGTGAGAATCGGACAAACCATCTAGGACGAGTTCGACAAAGTAGGTTTTACGAACAATTGAATGTAGCGAAAAAACTAAACCTTACTTCATTCTTGAGCCAAGGATTCAGAGGAAAAAATAATTTTCATTTTCTGGCTTACAGTTCAAAAGTTATTAGCATAAAAAAAAAATAACTTTGGACAAGTGGTGGCGCTAGAGAGTTTGAGTTAGAGACTCCAAATTTGCTGTGGTTACTATTGACACTGCCCTCTATCAGTGTGCCAAATTGTACAACTTTCCCGCAAGCGGTTCTATGGGCTGCCATTGACTTGCGGCGGAAGAAACGGAAGAAGAATAAGAACGCTAACGGATATAATAGGTGCCTGCGCACCTTCGGTGCTTAGCCCCTAATTATGTATGCACTGGTTCTGTTGGACCTACATCAGTAAGTCTTTCTTAAAAATTTTAGCAATATGTTTCATTGCTTCAAATGTAGCAAGGAAAAAAAAAACATTAATTCCTATAATATCTCAGATCTGCTAAAATGGGCATTACATGAAGGCATAGAGTGCTCACTATTGTAATATCATCAGTTTTTCATCAAAGATTGAATTACTGCTTAAAAATGGCTTTTATGTGATGACTTCTTTGTAATTGGAATCAAAAATATTATCTAATCTGATTAAACCTTGTTTACTGTATTAGGTTACACCAACAAATGATTTTTGGCTGTCCCCGACAAAAGACTGGCATCGTGAAACAACCGTGGCGATTTCTGATTCGCCACGATTGTTTCACGATGCCAATCTTTCATCTGGGACAGCCGAAAATGGCTGTCAGTCCTCTGTCGTGTGTGTCATGTGTTCCCGCCTCTTGTGTCCTTATTTGGTCGTGTTCCTGTCCTTGTTAAGTGTGATTATCAGTTAATTCTTGTCCAGCTGTGTTTGTCTAATTATCTATGATTATCTTGTGTATATAAGTTCCTGCCTGTTCAGTTAGATTTTGTCTGCTCTACTTGTTACTCCCTGGTGTTCCTGTGTGTCCCAGCCCTGCCTTGTCTTGCCCTGTCTGTGTTGTCTTTTCATTAAAGACTATTCATTGGAGTTATCCTCATCTCCTCGTTCCTCCCTGCTGTGTGCACCGTGACACTGGCTGTAGCTGTTATAAATTCACTGTAAACCACGGCTTCACGGGGATTATTGCTTTTATAAAACGGTTATTGCATAGTAAGGTTTCACAAAATAAAACAGAGCAAATAAAGTGTAATGATATTAATAAACATGAACAAATTCTGTGCCAATTACATAGAGCAAAAATAATATTTGTAATTGGGTGCATAGATTCAGTCAATCGAAGAAAACTACAAAAAAGCAAGGCAAAAAATCGGCACACCAAACGAAATGCAAAGATCAAGGTCCTTTGAACAAGAGTTTATTCCTGAAGATTTACATTAAGGTGACAACAAAAACTAAAGTGCACATAACAAAAAAAGTGACTGTGCACACACAAACAAAAAAGCAAACGTTTCAGTTCAGTTTCAGCTTGTTCAGTAAGAGTTGGATGATATCAACAGACAGATTTTGTCTACGGAACAACATCTACGCAGTCTGACGACTGAGCTAGATCTTGAATCGCTTAAAACCTCTCTTGACTCTACCATCTCCAAGTATCGTCAAAAGATTTGTAAAATCAAGCTCAAGAAATTTAAGCGAGATACATTGGACTATTGAGATGGACGGGTATATCCCTGGTTGTATAACATTCAGCATCCACAACCCAAGAGATTTCATTCTACATCACGGTCCACCTCTGGCTCCAGTGCCTCCGAGATAACCACCTATTCAGACTCTGATTCTGATTTTTTTAAGGGGTGTAGGATATCAGAATGAATCAGACAATTTAAGATTCGATCAGAACATCGAAACATGAGGAGCTGAAATTCCAGAGAGGCCCCAAGAAAACAGGTCAACGTCATAAATTAGATCCTAGCACCAGCCCGTCTGAAGACAGCCTAACCACCAAGCCTCTCTTCCAGAACAGCTTGCAACATTAAAACAAAAGGAACACTTATTGATAGGTCCAGTGCAGGAAGGAGATCGTCAAATTTGGGGCAAGTAATCAAGACTGATGGTCAAAGAGATAGCCATCACATGTGTTCCATGAGAGAAATCACGAGCTTCCTTAGATTGACTTTTCCCCCACATAAAAACACAGACCAGAATGAAATTCCTTTGTTCACAGAACAAGTCCTTATGCTCTACACAGAACTACACAGGCGCTGTCTTTTCCATAGGCACCTAAAATCAACTTAAAAGGACTTATGAGCAACTAATCATTTCTATGCATAACTATGCATTCTGTGTTCTTTGAGCGCCGTCCCAGCGTACTTTGGCCTGCACGCCAGCTGCTACCACAATGAGAAGAAAAAGCATCTAGTCTCATTACATCATTTTATTCTTTTATTTTAGTTTATTTTCTTTCCGTTGAGTTTCGTGTTCCAAAAGTTAAGTTTGCCGCAAAGTCCAGCTCCGACTGCACCGCTTCAAACTTCAACCAGCAACTGACTCCAAAACCATCTTCAGCCAACGCCCAACCATTGGCTTCCCAAGACATCATTTCAAAGACTACTGAACTTCCAGCCAATCAGCAACTCGGGAAACCCCCTTTCCTGCAATGACTAAGATAGAAGGGAATCCCTTTAACACAAAGGCAACACAAGTAAAACTACTCCAGATTCCAACTGAGCTGGTGCATTTAATATAAATTTTAGCCCCATTGAGAAACTCAATGCGAGAGTTAAATAAGTGATTGATGGTTGTTCAGGTCTATGCAATTGCACATGTAAGGCTCCACCCGCTAGCCCAAACAACGGAATCCAGCGGCCTGGTTGAAGGTTGAATGCGTATTCGGTCTTTTACTTGCGCTTCTGAATTTATCAGGATCTAGTTTCAATTTTAGTCTAACTCCGTGCTTGATCTGACTCCAATTTCAAGTAATCATTAAATTTAGACAATATTTATAATTACACTGATCACAGATATCGATTGTACATTAACTTAGATATTTGATTATTCCGAAAATCTCATACTTTCAATTCTTCGTTCATTAGGGACTAGGTATCGCATAGGAATTACACTTCGGCCGATTATTTAGTGAATCCACGACACAAACTCGTCAGTTCTGAACTTACTCAGAGGGTGCAGAGTGGTTATAATACCTTTAAGTGAGCTGCGCCTGGATGCTCATAACAAAGAGTGTATTTTTCCTATAACCACGAGAGCTACACCGTGTTAAGCCAGCGACAGTCAGAAATCCAAAGTCTCCTTCATGGTGCTCCCCATGGTTCATCCATTAGTGCTTTGGTGTGATCTGTCCTGAACGCAGATTTGCTGAAATACCTCTACCATTAATCTACTGGAAAAAATGAAAGAGATCAGAATAAATCAAATATAACAATTTATTATTAGTCAGGTAAACGTATCTCGCCAATTACATAATAAAACAATAAGAAGCCAATTCAAAAATAAGAAAATACATAACAGTTGTTCAAAGATGAATCTAAGAACAAAATGTTTACCTGGCTTCAAGAAGAAGATACATAGTATGGAACATATTAAATACCCTCCACACTACGGGCTGATCTGGCTACAAATCGCGCCGACTTATTTGCAACTTTCCCTTAAATACCACCAGAACAAAAGGCCCATAAACATTTATTCTCTGCCCCAAAACAGATTAGATCTATGTATGGGGATGAGAAGCCTCTCTAGGAGCTGTTCTCGTGCCCCAAATGGTCACACCTGTAGAGCAATGTTTATCAGGTTTTGAAAGGAGACCGCCCACAACAGAAGCACAGAGTTAACTTAAGTTTCCAATATTTCCCATAATATAAGTGACTGCTGTGAAATTGAGACCAGTTTACCCATCGCACCGAGACCTTTAAAATGATACCAAACATGAAGGGGAAAAACAACAGGTTCACAAGATACATGATATGTGGTATTTGCATATTCTTAATGAACTTTGAGTGAACCCTTTTGGGGAGAAGGAGGGAGATGCAGAGATGGCAGGGTGAGGAAGGGGGTCATAAATGATCAAAGAAGATAAGTTAGGTTAGGGTGGTGTTGTCTGTTCTCTTTGGAGATCTTTTGTTGTCTTTGGAGATCTCTTCTCCAGGTTAGTTTCATGGCTTTATTGCATGGTATCTGTGAGTTCTTGAGTTAATTTCGTAAAGGAAATAATTTCACTCCCTACACACATATTGCTATAAACTCATCCTTTCCTCACTTTCTCTCTTTCTGCAATGTGTGAATGTGTGAAAGCGTGTTTAATATGTTAGATTAGTTTATGTCTTAGGTTTATATAAAGAAAGCCTTATTTATATTGAAAAGAGAAGTATCTTGTGTTTTGTGCTTACAAGTTAATGTCTTAAACTGCAGATCTTGTTACTGTGTTTATTAATAGTGTTTTCACTATATTTTGGATTTTAATATCCAGTGCAGAGTTGATGTTATACGGCTCATTCAGTGAATCGCAGGCCGATTCAGCGATCAGCTGTAAAACAGTGATTCTGTTCAAATTCCCTATAAAATCATAAATAATTCCCTTTGAGCTAAACTGACTTATTTCCCTTACAAGGGTCATCTATCCACAAGGGGCCGATCCAAACATCAAAACGGGTCCAGAAATGTCGCAGAGGCAAGAGAGGTTCAAGGCGGACGGAGATACAACACCAGACAGGCCATCCAGACAACTCCCACGGTCTAGTTTTCAATTTATCTGATCATTCATTAACTACCTTTGAAATGTCTATTCTCAATAAGAGTTTGTCTTATGTCCCTACTTCTGCTACTGATCATTTTCAGACAAAGATTGAATTGTTCAAGTTCTTTCGAACTGTCAAATTGAAACATTTATTTTGCAGGGAGGACATCGTATCGGAGTCAAACACATGTAGCATTGACAGTAGATTGTTGTTCAAACCTAAAAGTTACTTTTGTCCTCAGACTACAAGTGCTTCTATCATCACTTTTTGTAAATAGGTTGAACGAGATGTGGAGTCACTTTTTCAGTCTCCTGATTTAAAAATAAAGTATAACATCACTAAAGCGGACAATGAAGCCCTTCATAATCTGAGTAAAAATTTTGATATTGTCATCAAGCCAGCAGATAAGGGGGGAGGTCTGGTCTTGATGAACACATCTGATTATGTGGGTGAAATCAGACAGCTTTCTGATGGTCAATTTTATAAGAAGCTACAGTTTGATCCTGTTAAACGTTTCAAACTAGAAGTTGACATTTCTTTCTAAAGCCTTTGAATCTGGTGATATCAATGAGACTAAAAAGCATATTTAACATGTGAGTTCCTAACAACACCAGTTTTCTACATTTTACCTAAAGTGCACAAGTCGAACATGATCTCACAGAATTCCGTGTAATGTTCACGGACTTAATTAACCTCCGAATCTGTGGTGGCATCACGGAATCGCCGAAAATTCCTTGATGGGCTCACAGAAGTGATACCAATGTAAGTCAGTGACAGGCATCAGCCGTGCTCCACGCACGGAAACCCTTAGCATCAATATGCCGACGCGATACTGGGAAATTTATCGTCATCATTATTGTTCAGAACTGGGTAGGTTTAGGGTAGGGGTGGGGTCAGGTACTCCAGTGAAAGTATAACTGCATCGGAGTCACTCTTTTTACGTGGTCCGATGCAGCGCTGGTGTTGAACCAGTGAATCCATGCATGGATCACGGCTGATGCCTTCTGTGAACCCATCACGGAATTTTCAGCGATTCCGTGATGCCACCACAGATTCGAGGTTAATTAAGTCCGTGAATATTACACGGAATTCTGTGAGATCAGGTTGGCAAGTCTCTTACTAATGTTCCTGAGTGTCTGGAATTGGATGATTTACTGAATCCCTTTCCAATTTTATTGATGCCCATATTCGACCTTTAGTGGTTCAGCTGCCATCATATCTTGAAGATACATGTGACTTTCTTGACCATCTGTCTAACATTCAAGGACTTAATGATAATGTATATTTGGCAACCCTTGATGTCACTAGTTTATATACTAATATCCCTCACTCTATGGGTTTACAGGCTTTAAAGTTTTTTTTTTCTTTCTGGAAACAAGAACAAACAAAACACCTTCTTCTGATTTATTGGTTGAAATGACACAATTGGTTCTAAGAATTACTTTAGATTTCAGGACGATTTTTTTTCTCCAACTTCAAGGTACAGCTATGGGGGCAACCTTTGCTCCAGATTATGCAAATCTATTTATGGGTTATTTGTAGCATCAACATGTATGTAATAGTAATCCATTTTCAACTAATATCGTTTTCTATCGACGCTACATTGATGATATCTTTGTGATTTTCAGGGGTAGTGAAACAGAATTAATTTCTTTTCGAGATTACTTGAATTCTGTACACACTAATTTAGTCTTGAATTTAGTCGGTCGTCGATAAATTTCTTGGATACGTTGGTTTCAGTAGACAAAGGTACAATGTGTACTTCGCTTTATGTGAAACCTACAGACAAAAACAGTATTTTGCATGCTAATGCTATTGGAGGTATTCTAACACATTAAACTAACCTACGATACATGGAACTGAATCATTAAAACACACACACACACACACACATACATACATACTGAAGATGAGATTTACGGAGTTTACATGAAGTTCCCAAAATTCTAGTACTTGCTACCAGTTCTTTAAACTCAACCTGAGAAAATCATAAAGCAGAGATTCCTAGCTTATCGTTACTGCTTAAAGGATTTATCACCAGTTTTCCAGCAAGAAAGGAGACTTTGTTTGCTACTTGCGTTTGAGTTGACAGCTGAGCTTTGGTTTTCCTTCTCTGGCTGAACCACGGTGCTTCTCATTGGCTGGCGATAGGTCGTTGGATGACGTCTTTTAGGGAAACCCCCACGGTGATTGGTTGTTTGCCTGGTTAAGTGAGAGTGACGTGCTCGGCATTCTTCAGAAGTCTGTTTGCAAAGACTTTAGGCTTTGAAGATTTCTGGCAGTCACAAAGTTTCAACAGTGTTTGAGTTCTGGAGTCTCGCTCGCTTGATGGTGCAGCATGTGAGCGCCAGGTGTAGTGCGGTCAACAAGGCGAAAGAGCCAAAGAGCGAGCGAGCGCCGAAGGCTTTGTGTCACTTGGTTTTAACCGAGCCAATTTGGTCCATCCCTTGACGTGATATTCCAATCAGACGTTGCTGTAGGGCTTAGCCATGCCCCGTACTGTTCCTCTTCGGACACAAATTAACCTAATATTTAATCCTCCACATGGGGAATATCTCTGCAAGTTCTTTTAATAACTTCTATAAAGTGTTATCACCCGAGTATGATACTGAATACTACTTTTTCATTAATTTCAACGTTCTGCATTTGTTGCGACCATTAGTTCAAAACTAAATATTTCACACACATGTTAATAGCTTTATCTGCTAAAAGGGGTTATAATGCATAGATTAAAATTCACCGATTACATAAAACATATTAATCATATATAATACCTAACACACATTCTTTGTCAATATATTGCTCTAATAGCCATAGTAATAACTGATTATCTTTTAAAATCATCATGCAAGGTTCTGTGGTCTTTTGTTTGTAAAAGAAAACAGGGTGAGTTGGGCCAGGGAAGAGCAGGAAGCAGATGGTCAAAGCGAGTCAAGGGACGGCCATGCTGTATAGATCCTGTGTATGCAGGCCGGGAAGGTGGTCGGCAAATTATCCGTTTCCGTTGGATATATTGGTCCCATACATTGCGCCCACGAGGTGCTTCTCGACCACGTGTTGCAAGAAAAAGATCTCTGTTGTTCTCCCAACAGAGTTGATTTTATCACTCTTCTGAATAGATAACAATAAGGCGCTGGCAGGAAACGATACATGTTCTGTCCTCACAGAGTCACTGTGTTGCTGGAAATGTCTCTTGTAATTTGAAATCTACTTTTCAGTTTATCACTATAATATGTGCTTCCGCTACTACCTATCTCTCCAACCCATTCCAGAGTTTTTCCTGCAGGCTGCCAAATGAAGTCTGTGCAGTAGCTGCTGTCAGTCACTGAATATCCAGAGATTTTACAGGACAGTGTCAAAACCTGACCAGGACTTAAGACAATAGTATCAGTCTGGGTCAGTTCAGCACAGTGGACACCTGAGGGGAAAAATATGACCGGACATGTTAGAGATATGACAATATTATGTATAACCAATAATATAATTCCATTATAATTAAATAAATCTCAAGGACAAAAACAGAATGAAAAAAAAAAAAAAAGATCCTCGGGGACAAAAACAGAATGAACTGAATGATTCTCAAGAACAGAAACAAAATGAGTTAAGTGAATTTCAGGGACAAAAACAGAATGAATGAGTCGTTACACTGTCAGAAAAAATGTGCAAAATTTGTACCTTCAGGGGTACAATGGCTTGTCACTGGGGCAGTACCCTCAAGGGTACACCCGTTGTACCCTTGCACATGGGTACGTATCTGTACCCTTGCAGTATGTACCTTTCAAAGGCAAATATGTACCTCTGCTGACTAAATTGTACCTTATAGTGCTATGGTACCATAATGTACCTTTAAAAAAGGTGCAAATTTGTCCTTTTAAGGGTACTGCCCCAGTGACAAGCCTTTTGTACCTTTTGATGGCAAATTTGTACTCCATACAGCACATTAAAAAGCCCAGAATGTTGTTTATTCATTTATTAAATATTCAAAACTATTACATTCTCACATTTTTCACAGGTTGAATGTTTTAAGCTCTATCACAATGCGTCATAATAGGATGCATACACGAACAATTTAACTTTTTAAAAACAGTTGTTTATACTCAAACTTTTAAATGTTTTATAAAATTGTAAACCGCAAGAATATTAAGCTTACTATTAAAACTTTTTTTCCTTTGCATTTCATTTACAATTTTTTTTTAACCATGTAATAAAATAAGTAATTTCACTTTTCAAAACAGCACTAGATCTCATTTTAAGTACTTTTTCTACTACATTCTGCTTTCTCTAAAAACAGTTTTTAACATCAAGAATTTCAAAGCAATCTTTTTCCAACAGTACACATTTCATTGATTGTAACTTTATACCCTTAAAACATCATCACAAACACAAATTTGAACTTTTTAAACATTCTTGAGGATCACAAACAATTTATCATCAGCAGAGTACGTGTCAAGGGGCCTGAAAGTCCATCTTTTGGCCTGGTTTTATAACACTCCATTCAAAGTCAACTTTTACTGCGTACGCATGGAAGTGCGAATCATAGTCGTAATTCTCTTTAAAATAACAAAATAAAATTAAAAATTAAAAATGATGCCATTCACCATTTCTTGCTGGACAGTCTGTGGAATGTGATTTTTATTCTCTCTACATTTAAGAATGAAACCGAAGAGATTTTCTTTAAAGTTCGTCAAAAGCTCATTCCTACGAGGTGGACGATTTTATCTGTCCTAGGCTGTAGCTCATTGGTATTCTCCAGATCATTGTGACAGTCCATGTTTTCAAAATTTTAGCACAGAATATTCATTATTCTGGTGACAGTTATTGGAAGGGGCTTGCCACCCACCTCAGTAATCTTTGTTATGGCATGCTGCAGGAAGGTCAGCGTATTCTTAATGTAGGGTGGATAAGCAAAGTTGAAAACGTAGTAAGCACTGAAGGCTGCAATTATCCCTTCTTCAACTCCTATTCCCCTGCACACCTCCACACCATCCACTTCGAAAAGGAGAAAGCCATCTTCCAGTCAGTTTCTACCAACTGTATGGTTGGGTATGGAGTATCAGCATCACACTGTGAAAAAAGAAAATATGTTAAACATCTATCAGTAAAACAATGCAACATCTGTCAGAACTGCATAACCGGACCTGTATCAGAGCATTATAAAGTGAGTTTAACAAATAGTTCCATACCTCTCCCAATGTGATTAAGCTCTCAACTTTCTCTTTAAAAATGTGGGGCAGCAGAATCAGTGCTGCATGAAAGTCAGAATCTATTGTAAAAATAAATAAAAGTACTCTTCAATAATTTAATATAAATTGCCTGTTTTCATATTCATGTATACCCTCCATAAGTGGTTTCATTTACTCATTGTCAGTCATTTCAGCAATTCGCAACAAAAAAAAAAACAAAAAAGAAAAAAAACCAATAAATGTTAAATATCAATAAATGTTGAATAAAATGCATGAAATTGTTTACAAGCTGGTTTTAAGTGAATACATGTTTTACCAAAGATACAATTTGCGAATGAAAGGGCATACCCAAACTAGGGCTGGGCGATATATCTCATGAGAGAGATCACAGGGCACCTAATGTCAAAAAATTTGATTTATTACCTCTCATAAAGATAAGACCCCCCACCCCTCCCTCCCACCCAAACTGGACACCTGTTTGTCCATGCCCCCACCCATCTAAATGAGCATCTGTTTTTACTGTCCAGTGATTCTAAGGTATTTATGAATGTTTTGGGAAGCGTGTTTTTGTGTGGGCCATTGAAGACTATTATGTGTTTAAACTTTAAATTGTGAAACTGTGTTAAACGGGACAAAGGGAAGTTTTTATTAGAGTTTTTCACGCACACATATCAACAAAAAACATACGTAAAATGAGCAACGACTTGCTAGTGTTGTTGTAACGAACTCTAACTAGTTTAAAAACGTTTTAAGTTAAATAAAAAGAAGTAGAAGTGTACGTGTTTGTTTATTTAAAACAAACAAAGCATCGGACACCTTAGTTAAAACAATAGTATAACATTACAAAGTTAAATAATATAGAGTTGACTCATCTTACCCGTCTTCTAAAACAAAACAAAAAAAGCATCAGAAGCGAACGTTTACAACGTTCTATCATTACAGATTAAAAGGTAGCTTTTCTCACAAGTTACAGCAAATAGATCTGACTTATCTTACCCGTATTCTAAAACAAAAAAACAAAACAAAACAAAAAATCAGAAGCGAACGTTAAGTAAAAAGTCAAAATCTTGTCACAAAAATTAAACAAAAGAAAAAGTGCAGACTATCTTAGGCAGCCTCCGGCAGATAACCGCACACTAGCGCGTCAAAACTCAGAATGAGTTTACGCCGCTGAGTACAGACCACGCCTTCCGCCACCCCCCTAGCAGCGTAAGGAGAGACCGATGCAAAGATTTAAAGAATTAAAGTAATGTTTTAACATTAGAACAAACGTTATTTTAATAAATCTTTAGCATTTCTTAATTAATGAAACAATTCGGCACTCATCCTAAAGCTTTTCATTTTAAAATTAGGTTAGTCTAGTTTTACCTTTTAAACAAACAGCAGGCCTACCTACCAGGGAAATGTTGCTTATTTTATTTACTTTAGTTTAGTTATTCGCACTTAATTTAGTAATACCTTTATTTACTCTTTGATTTTTGGCAATCTTTAAACTTTCTAGCCTGCTATAACGGTTCAAGCATACGCATGCGTATGTGAACGGAAACCGGAATGAAAGCAAATGTTTCGGACGTCTTTGGAGTTTTCAGCCATAATGAGGCGCCTAAACTTTTACATTATCGCACGAATTGTAAATATTTCGTCTCACGCAGTGCTACGAAATGAGAATGACACAGCGTGTCTGGACGTATAATTACTGACGCGTCCGTATCAGATCAAGAGAGTTGCTGTAAAACATCTAAAGGTGTTTTTGGAGCGCAACTCATTTGCAATCTAAAGAGTTTTGAGGGTCTGGCATCATAAACTTTGGCGTATCTGTTCATTGATCAAAGCACATATATGTTAACCATTTTATGATATGCACCTGCAGTATGAACTTTGTCAAAAGTTTAGACTTAAAGTTCACTGTCGGTCAAAGGATGTGTGCCCTTTTGAAGCTTTTATATGACACATAACTGGTTAAGTTAAAAGTTTAGGTATAGTTGAGAAATTAGTATTTATAACGAATTAATCTATTCGAATCGTCTTCAAACCAATGTTCAGGATGTAATGAAGTAGATAAAGAAGGTGATAAAGTTTAAATAAATAGAGGATCTCCAAAGATGATTGTTTTAATAAGACTGTCTATCGGCGTAGGAAAAAGGCGTTTAATTTACTTAGTTTCACATAATTTGTTATTTCTTTATATGATCTTTGATCATTGTTGCGCTAAAACATATTATGATGTAGGTCTATCGTAATACATATAATGCAAATAGAAACCCTGTGAACTTTACCGTTGTAAGAAATACATAAGACCTACTTCAAATGGTCGTTTGAACAGATGGTTCACATCGCGCGAGGTCAATAAACAGATATCCCGAACTTTGACTTTTCGACTGTTAAAATCACCGCGATGTTCAAACGCATATAGATAAGGGTCAATATCGTCTACATGTTAGGGATATGCTAACATCGTAGCAATTAAGTTGTAAAAGAAAAAGAAAGTCTAAAGATGTTTCATCCGTTGGTGAAACATCTCCAGCTATGTTAAGTAATGTGATGAAGATGCAGCCGACTAACTAACATTTCTTATTTGATGATAATAAGGAAAGCCAGAATCCGAATAAATATATGGTGGCGGGAGGCGATAAGTAAGAGTCTAAATATAAAATGTATCCAGAGTTTCTGTTTTAAATAATGTGGCGTAAATCTACATCATACCGTCAGGTAAATTATGTAAACAGATGCGAAACTTGCGTTTAAATGTAAATAATAAAACCGCTCCTTTATGCATGTATGCGAATAAGCATAATATTTATAGAATACTAGTCATTATGTTTAAACACGAATTTCGTAATATTTGACCATACTATTTCACAAATTAACGTTGCGTCATGTACCTTACTAAAGATTTGTGGTATTAGGTCACCCCTGCCGGTTGTTATCGGTTCTGACGCATTTTCAAGAGACCCCCTCATAAACCGTATTTACTAAATTTGACAGGTGGGCATAATGATGACAACAATCTTGTAATAATAACTGCAGAGGATGTGCAGCGGGGGTTGCGGAGGGGCCCGAGTTACGTAACGAACCAGCCAGCGTCTGGCCGCCCCTCCCACACGGAGTGTTCCGATGAACAACTTCACCGCCTACCGTCCGTGCAAGCGCTTCGCGGACGTGTCGAACCGAACAGAGATTGGCGGTAAATGCATTATCTTTGATGTCCGGCGTTTGAATCTGCTGCAGAGAATGTTGGTAGATTTGCATGAGCGTATGATATCCAGGAGATAATGTACAATGAATTGAATAGCTTTTTTTTTTCCTTACATTATTTTCCTTATTTTCCTTTCCTTATTTTCCTTACATTATTTTGTATGTTACCTATATTGAATTTTTTCATACTGTTATTAATGTTTATCATTGACAACCGTGTATTATTGATTATTCATGTTATTAGTAAATCATATACGTGTTGATATGTAACTTCTCATCGTCGATTGTATCTCCTATTAGTTTCTGGTTCAATTTATACCGTAAGTGTTTGTTTTTGTTATATCTGGACACGTTACGTTGTGAACCGTTGTGGTGTTTTCAAGGCGCTACATCCGTTTGTCTTTAAGGTTGAACTATTTTGTATTTCTGATTTTCAAAATAAATTTTCAAAATGAGTGGTAAAAGATGTCACGACGATTTGCATGACCGTGTACCAGAAGATGTTCAGAGATCATTAAGACCTAGACACGATTCTCAAAATAACGCTGATCTGTTACGCGATCTTATTAATAATCAATTACAGATGTTACAACCAGATTCGCTTAACATGACCGAAAGATTGCACGAACTGGTAGATGAACCGTATGAATGGCTGAATGTAACTATAGATGATGATCAGATTGGTATGGGGTCGTCTAACGATGATGCCTCAAGCTACGAACCTTCAGCACCAAACATGGGTCTCAGCCAAAATTTTATAGATAGACTAATAAATGAAGGTGGTCGTGTGAGCGATTTTACAATTACCCCAAGATCGAGATTTAACGGTTTAGAAATTCGCAGAACTTTAAATTTCCGCGAAATTGTAGCAGACGATTATGCAGCGTATAATATCTTTTTGCAAGATATTTTGAATGAGATCGTAGATTTTTCACGTTTGTTGGCAGGCGAATCCGGTTTTACGAATGTGTCGCTGCAAGGCGAGAGTCTCCCAACAGACATTAACGCGGTTCTAACGCCAAATAATAATCATGACATTAATACGTTTATCGATCAAATCGAGCGTGCGGTTCAAAGCAACGCGGATGTGAAGTCGATTCTGCTTTACAGTTACGGCGTGTCTGTAGTGCGGAATAGGCAAGGTGGAGGCGTGAAAGCTAACCGACCTAGCCCACAATATGATAATCCAAAAAAATAAGATGAATCTTTTCGTCGCAAAAAATATAACAGACAATATGTGCTTCAGCATATGCCTGGCACATTTTTTAAACCCTCATTGTCCCGATCAGGAATTGGTCAGAATAGCCAGCGACATACACGCAGAACAGGGTTATAAACCGCAAGATAAAATTGCATTTCACGACGTTTCTAAATTCGAAACAGCCCTAGACCTGAAAATAGTCATCTTTCACAGAACGTGTTCAGGTAAATTGGAAGTGTATAAAAATACGGATGAAACACACCCGAACACCGTACATTTATATCTGCATGATGAACATTACTATGTGATAAAAAATCTGAAGGGTTTCTTAGGGTACAGCTACGTTTGCGAGTACTGCTATCAAGGCTTTAACGATCGTAGTTTACATTATTGCAAATTTACATGCAACGTGTGTAATACACCTCAGTGCACCACACATCCTAAGAAATGGCTGCAATGTGAGGACTGCGCTAGATATTGCAGATCTGACTTCTGTTATGAAATGCATAAACAGCCGCAAAGTGAAGGGGTGAGGTCGCTGCGATCTCGTAAAATTCTGCGGGAGATGTTGCAGACAGTATAGAGCGAAATGGACGGATGATAAACTATCACTGCACAAGTCGCCCGTCCAAATGTCCGCATTGCAACGACATACTGGTAGATGAAGGACATCACGGCTGTTATATTCAACCCGCAAAACCTGGCGTGCATAGTGAAAAATATGTTTATTTCGATTTTGAGGCGATGTCGAAGATTCAAGACATACTGCAAATTACGTGTGTGCCATTTAGCAAGGCGGTGAAGAGTTTACAGCCGAGGGGTTGATTGCGTGAACAAAATGGTCAAACATTTCAGATGTCCAAAATTTACAGACTTTACATTTATAGCACACAATGCTTCAGGTTTTGACTCTTATATATTGCTCGAATATTTCACAAGTCAGGGTTTGGCACCAAAAATTATACTCAAGGATGTAGACTCGTATATATGTACGATCATGTATTTAAACAGCGATACATAGACAGTTACAGTTTCTTACCTATGAAATTGTCAAAATGCCCTCCGCTTTAAACCTAAACACCGATGAAAAGGATTCTTTCCCCATCATTTTAATCGTTTGCAAAATGCAAATTACGTCGGACCGTATCCATCTAAAGAAGATTATGGATACAACACAATGTCCGAACCTGATCAGGTCAAATTTGATAGGTGGTGCGAGAGTGTAGCAGGACAGGTGTTTAATTTCAAAACACAACTGGCGATGTATTGCAAGAACGGCGTTGTTTTGTTACGTGTGGTGTATGAAATACAGAAAGCGAGTTTATAAGCGTGTACAAGCGTGGACCCCTTCGGTTGTGCAACGCTCGCGGGGTGCGCTATGAAGGTGTTTAAAACACTTTTTTTAACCAAAGACACAATAGCCCTGACGCATAAAAACGCCTATCTTAATCAGTACAAAGCTTATTCTACACCGTCCATCCAGTGGTTGGAATATATTAAGCGACCAAAAGCGTTGGCGTGCATCATGCATTAAATCACGGAGAAGTCAAATTCGGATCTTATCACGTGGATGGATATTATGAGTTATAGAATGCGATAGAATGGCTTTGGAATTCCTGGGGTGTTTCTGGCACGGACATTGCTGTCGTTTTAATCCTAACGAATTAAATCCGGTGTCAAAAACGCCTTTCGGTATGCTCAGAAGACAGTCTGATAATAAACTGGAAGTTTTGCATAAAACTTACAACCTCAAAGTAATTACTATTTGGGAATGTCAGTGGGAGAATGCCAAACAAAAGCGATCCTGATGTTGGGACTTTTATGAGTAATTACGCTGCACCTGAACGTTTGAATCCTAGGCGTCGCTTTTCGGTGGTCGAGCAGATGCGCTGAAGCTTTACCATAAAGTTACAGAGGCGGCGTGTATCATACCTTGACTTCACGTCTCTGTATCCTTCGTACAGTCGCGTAAAACTTACCCAATCGGACACCCTGAAATAATTTTAAAAGATTTTGAACCGATCGAGTCTTATTTTGGACTTATTAAATGCACAGTGCTGCCCCCGCGTAAACTGCTTCATCCGCTTATCCCTTTCAAATCGCCACAGGGAAAGCTATTGTTCGCTCTGTGTCGCACCTGCGCAGAGCAGCAAGTACAAACGGGTTGTCAGCATAGCGATGAAGAAAGAGCTATTTCAGGGGTTTGGACGTCTGTGGAACTCTCACACGCCCTAGTTAAAGGTTACACAGTTGTCAGTATCGTGGAAGTCTGGCACTTTCCGCAGACGTCAGACACATTATTCACCGAATATGTTAAGACGTTTCTCAAATTCAAGCAAGAGGCTTCAGGTTTCCCCCCGCACGTAGTGACGAAAAGATAAGACTGTCTGTATCTACGTAAAAAACGCGCGGGCCTAATCTGTCCATAAGATCGTATAATTCCAATCGTCCATAAGCCGTGGTGAATGAGGCTATAAACACATTAACATCGCATGCAGGGGCGGGGTCGTCTTCAGCGTAGCACCACTGCACTAGGGCTACAGAATCTGATACGAATGAGAAGTGTTTAATTACATGGTAGTTTCCAAAAATGTGTCGGGCGAAATCTTCAGGATCTGTCAAAAGTTCGGTCTTAGGTAAATTACATCTAAGTCCGAATCTCCCCAAAGGCGTTCAATAAAAATTTATTTATAGATCTACGCAGGATTGAGTGTTATTTTGCCTATGTCAAGCTGAACGCCCTCCTTCTCAAAATAATCTTCAACGTAAGACTGTTTTTCGGCGTCTGTCACTACGTGCGGGGGGAAACCTGAAGCCTCTTGCTTGAATTTGAGAAACGTCTTAACATATTCGGTGAATAATGTGTCTGACGTCTGCGGAAAGTGCCAGACTTCCACGATACTGACAACTGTGTAACCTTTAACTAGGGCGTGTGAGAGTTCCACAGACGTCCAAACCCCTGAAATAGCTCTTTCTTCATCGCTATGCTGACAACCCGTTTGTACTTGCTGCTCTGCGCAGGTGCGACACAGAGCGAACAATAGCTTTCCCTGTGGCGATTTGAAAGGGATAAGCGGATGAAGCAGTTTACGCGGGGGCAGCACTGTGCATTTAATAAGTCCAAAATAAGACTCGATCGGTTCAAAATCTTTTAAAATTATTTCAGGGTGTCCGATTGGGTAAGTTTTACGCGACTGTACGAAAGGATACAGAGACGTGAAGTCAAGGTATGATACACGTTCGCCCTCTGTAACTTTATGGTAAAGCTTCAGCGCATTCGTTCGACCACCGAAAAGCGACGCCCTAGGATTCAAACGTTCAGGTGCAGCGTAATTACTCATAAAAGTCCTAACATCAGGATCGTTTTGTTTGGCATTCTCCCACTGACATTCCCAAATAGTAATTACTTTGAGGTTGTAAGTTTTACGCAAAACTTCCAGTTTATTATCAGACTGTCTTCTGAGCATACCGAAAGGCGTTTTTGACACCGGATTTAATTCGTTAGGATTAAAACGACAGCAATGTCCGTGCCAGAAACACCCCAGGAATTCCAAAGCCATTCTATCGCCGTTAAACTCATAATATCCATCCACGTGATAAGATCCGAATTTGACTTCTCCGTGATTTAATGCATGATGCACGTCAACGCTTTTGGTCGCTTTAATATATTCCAACCACTGGATGGACGGTGTAGAATAAGCTTTGTACTGATTAAGATAGGCGTTTTTATGCGTCAGGGCTATTGTGTCTTTGGTTAAAAAAAGTGTTTTAAACACCTTCATAGCGCACCCCGCGAGCGTTGCACAACCGAAGGGGTCCACGTTTGTACACGCTATAAACTCGTTTCTGTATTTCATACACCCGTCACGTAACAAAACAACGTCGTTCTTGCAATACATCGCCAGTTGTGTTTTGAAATTAAACACCTGTCCTGCTACACTCTCGTACCACCTATCAAATTTGACCTGATCAGGTTCGGACATTGTGTTGTATCCATAATCTTCTTTAGATGGATACGGTCCGACGTAATTTGCATTTTGCAAACGATTAAAATGATGGGGAAAGAATCCTTTTTCATCGGTGTTTAGGTTTAAAGCGGAGGGCATTTTTGACAATTTCATAGGTAAGAAACTGTAACTGTCTATGTATCGCTGTTTAAATACATGATCGTACATATATACGAGTCTACATCCTTGGAGTATAATTTTTGGTGCCAAACCCTGACTTGTGAAATATTCGAGCAATATATAAGAGTCAAAACCTGAAGCATTGTGTGCTATAAATGTAAAGTCTGTAAATTTTGGACATCTGAAATGTTTGACCATTTTGTCTACGCAATCAACCCCCTCGGCTGTAAACTCTTCACCGTCTTGCGAAATGGCACACACGTAATTTGCAGTATGTCTTGAATCTTCGTACATCGTCTCAAAATCGAAATAAACATATTTTTCACTATGCACGTCAGGTTTTGCGGGTTGAATATAACAGCCGTGATGTCCTTCATCTACCAGTATGTCGTTGCAATGCGGACATTTGGACGGGGCGCACTTGTGCAGTGATAGTTTATCATCCGTCCATTTCGCTCTATACTGTCTGCAACATCTCCGCAGAATTTTACGAGATCGCAGCGACCTCACCCCTTCACTTTGCGGCTGTTTATGCATTTCATAACAGAAGTCAGATCTGCAATATCTAGCGCAGTCCTCACATTGCAGCCATTTCTTAGGATGTGTGGTGCACTGAGGTGTATTACACACGTTGCATGTAAATTTGCAATAATGTAAACTACGATCGTTAAAGCCTTGATAGCAGTACTGCAAACGTAGCTGTACCCTAAGAAACCCTTCAGATTTTTATCACATAGTAATGTTCATCATGCAGATATAAATGTACGGTGTTCGGTGTGTTTCATCCGTATTTTTATACACTTCCAATTTACCTGAACACGTTCTGTGAAAGATGACTATTTTCAGGTCTAGGGCTGTTTCAATTTAGAAACGTCGTGAAATGCAATTTTATCTTGCGGTTTATAACCCTGTTCTGCGTGTATGTCGCTGGCTATTCTGACCAATTCCTGATCGGGACAATGAGGGTTTAAAAAATGTGCCAGGCATATGCTGAAGCACATATTGTCTGTTATATTTTTTGCGACGAAAAGATTCATCTTATTTTTTTGGATTATCATATTGTGGGCTAGGTCGGTTAGCTTTCACGCCTCCACCTTGCCTATTCCGCACCACAGACACGCGTAACTGTAAAGCAGAATCGACCCCACATCCGCGTTGCTTTGAACCGCACGCTCGATTTGATCGATAAACGTATTAATGTCATGATTATTATTTGGCGTTAGAACCGCGTTAATGTCTGTTGGGAGACTCTCGCCTTGCAGCGACACATTCGTAAAACCGGATTCGCCTGCCAACAAACGTGAAAAATCTACGATCTCATTCAAAATATCTTGCAAAAGATATTATACGCTGCATAATCGTCTGCTACAATTTCATGGAAATTTAAAGTTCTGCAATTTCTAAACCGTTAAATCTCGATCTTGGGGTAATTGTAAAATCGCTCACACGACCACCTTCATTTATTAGTCTATCTATAAAATTTTGGCTGAGACCCATGTTTGGTGCTGAAGGTTCGTAGCTTGAGGCATCATCGTTAGACGACCCCATACCAATCTGATCATCATCTATAGTTACATTCAGCCATTCATACGGTTCATCTACCAGTTCGTGCAATCTTTCGGTCATGTTAAGCGAATCTGGTTGTAACATCTGTAATTGATTATTAATAAGATCGCGTAACAGATCAGCGTTATTTTGAGAATCGTGTCTAGGTCTTAATGATCTCTGAACATCTTCTGGTACACGGTCATGCAAATCGTCGTGACATCTTTTACCACTCATTTTGAAAATTTATTTTGAAAATCAGAAATACAAAATAGTTCAACCTTAAAGACAAACGGATGTAGCGCCTTGAAAACACCACAACGGTTCACAACGTAACGTGTCCAGATATAACAAAAACAAACACTTACGGTATAAATTGAACCAGAAACTAATAGGAGATACAATCGACGATGAGAAGTTACATATCAACACGTATATGATTTACTAATAACATGAATAATCAATAATACACGGTTGTCAATGATAAACATTAATAACAGTATGAAAAAAATTCAATATAGGTAACATACAAAATAATGTAAGGAAAATAAGGAAAGGAAAAATAAGGAAAATAATGTAAGGGAAAAAAAAAAAAAAAGCTATTCAATTCATTGTACATTATCTCCTGGATATCATACGTTCATGCAAATCTACCAACATTCTCTGCAGCAGATTCAAACGCTCGGACATCAAAGATAATGCATTTACCGCCAATCTCTGTTCGGTTCGATTACGTCCGTGCGAGCGTTTGCACGGACGGTAGGCGTGTGAAGTTGTTCATCGGAACACTCCGTGTGGGAGGGGGCGGCCGTTGTGACGTTGGCTGGTTCGTTACGTAACTCGGGCCCCTCCGCAACCCCCCGCTGCACATCCTCTGCAGTTATTATTACAAGATTGTTGTCATCATTATGCCCACCTGTCAAATTTAGTAAATACGGTTTATGAGGGGGGGTCTCTTGAAAATGCGTCGTAAATCCGATAACAACCGGCAGGGGGTGACCTAATACCACAAATCTTTAGTAAGGTACATGACGCAACGTTAATTTGTGAAATAGTATGGTCAAATATTACGAAATTCGTGTTTAAACATAATGACTAGTATTCTATAAATATTGCGTTTATTCGTACATACATGCATAAAGGAGCGGTTTTATTATTTACATTTAAACGCAAGTTTCGCATCTGTTTACATAATTTACCTGACGGTATGATGTAGATTTACGCCACATTATTTAAAACAGAAACTCTGGATACATTTTATATTTAGACTCTTACTTATCGCTCCCGGCCACCATATATTTATTCGGATTCTGGCTTTCCTTATTATCATCAAATAAGAAATGTTAGTTAGTCGGCTGCATCTTCATCACATTACTTAACACAGCTGGAGATGTTTCACCAACGGGATGAAACATCTTTTAGACTTTCTTTTTTTCTTTTACAACTTAATTGCTACGATGTTAGCATATCCCTAACATGTAGACGATATTGACCCTTATCTATATGCGCTTGAACATCGCGGTGATTTTAACAGTCGAAAAGTCAAAGTTCGGGATATCTGTTTATTGACCTCGCGCGATGTGAACCATCTGTTCAAACGACCATTTGAAGTAGGTCTTATGTATTTCTTACAACGGTAAAGTTCACAGGGTTTCTATTTGCATTATATGTATTACGTATAGACCTACATCATAATATGTTTTAAGCGCAACAATGATCAAAGATCATATAAAGAAATAACAAATTATGTGAAACTAAGTAAATTAAACGTCTTTTTCCTACGCGATAGACAGTCTTATTAAAACAATCATCTTTGGAGATCCTCTATTTATTTAAACTTTATCACCTTCTTTATCTACTTCATTACATCCTGAACATTGGTTTGAAGACGTATTCGAATAGATTAATTCGTTATAAATACTAATTTCTCAACTATACCTAAACTTTTAACTTAACCAGTTATGTGTCATATAAAAGCTTCAAAAGGGCACACATCCTTTGACCGGACAGTGAACTTTAAGTCTAAACTTTTGACAAAGTTCATACTCGCAGGTGCATATCATAAAATGGTTAACATATATGTGCTTTGATCAATGAACAGATACGCCAAAGTTTATGATGCCAGACCCCCTCAAAAACTCTTTAGATTGCAAATGAGTTGCGTCTCCAAAACACCTTTAGATGTTTTACAGCAACTCTCTTGATCTGATACGGACGCGTCAGTAATTATATCGCCCAGACACGCTGTGTCATTCTCATTTCGTAGCACTGCGTGAGACGAAATATTTACAATTGTGCGATAATGTAAAAAGTTTAGGCGCCTCATTATGGCTGAAAACTCCAAAGACGTCCGAAACATTTGCTTTCATTCGGTTTCCGTTCACATACGCATGCGTATGCTTGAACCGTTATAGCAGGCTAGAAAGTTTAAAGATTGCCAAAAATCAAAGAGTAAATAAAGGTATTACTAAATTAAGTGCGAATAACTAAACTAAAGTAAATAAAATAAGCAACATTTCCCTGGTAGGTAGGCCTGCTGTTTGTTTAAAAGGTAAAAACTAGACTAACCTAATTTTAAAATGAAAAGCTTTAGGATGAGTGCCGAATTGTTTCATTAATTAAGAAATGCTAAAGATTTATTAAAAATAACGTTTGTTCTAATGTTAAAACATTACTTTAATTCTTTTAAATCTTTGCATCGGTCTCTCCTTACGCTGCTAGGGGGGTGGCGGAAGGCGTGGTCTGTACTCAGCGGCGTAAACTCATTCTGAGTTTTGACGCGCTAGTGTGCGGTTATCTGCCGGAGGCTGCCTAAGATAGTCTGCACT
Organism: Onychostoma macrolepis; assembly: GCF_012432095.1. Lineage (NCBI taxonomy): Eukaryota > Metazoa > Chordata > Actinopteri > Cypriniformes > Cyprinidae > Onychostoma > Onychostoma macrolepis. The sequence goes on along the minus strand of NC_081157.1, from coordinate 34,307,894 downwards.
TTTTCTTTTGTTTAATTTTTGTGACAAGATTTTGACTTTTTACTTAACGTTCGCTTCTGATTTTTTGTTTTGTTTTGTTTTTTGTTTTAGAATACGGGTAAGATAAGTCAGATCTATTTGCTGTAACTTGTGAGAAAAGCTACCTTTTAATCTGTAATGATAGAACGTTGTAAACGTCGCTTCTGATGCTTTTTGTTTTGTTTTAGAAGACGGGTAAGATGAGTCAACTCTATATTATTTAACTTTGTAATGTTATACTATTGTTTTAACTAAGGTGTCCGATGCTTTGTTTTGTTTTAAATAAACAAACACGTACACTTCTACTTCTTTTATTTAACTTAAAACGTTTTTAAACTAGTTAGAGTTCGTTACAACAACACTAGCAAGTCGTTGCTCATTTTACGTATGTTTTTGTTGATATGTGTGCGTGAAAACTCTAATAAAAACTTCCCTTTGTCCCGTTTAACACAGTTTCACAATTTAAAGTTTAAACACATAATAGTCTTCAATGGCCCACACAAAAACACGCTTCCCAAAACATTCATAAATACCTTAGAATCACTGGACAGTAAAAACAGATGCTCATTTAGATGGGTGGGGGCATGGACAAACAGGTGTCCAGTTTGGGTGGGAGGGAGGGGGGGGGTCTTATCTTTATGAGAGGTAATAAATCAAATTTTTTGACATTAGGTGCCCGGTGATCTCTCTCTCATGCGATATTCATGCGCATCTAAAGCCGGTTCCTTGATTAGCGAAATTATCCGTTTTTTATTTTTATTTTTACAAATTACAATTTATATACTTTTTAACCTCAAATGCTCGTCTTGTCTAGCTCTGCGATGCGTACTCTGTGCACTTCAAGACAGTTAAGGTAGGTCGAAAAACTCCCATCTCATTTTCTCCTCCAACTTCAAAATTGTCCTACATCACTGTTTTACCTTTTTTTGTAAAGGGCGTTTGACCTTCTTCGCACGTTCACTTTGTAAACACTGGGTCAGTACTTCTGCAGCGATGTAGGACAATTTTGAAGTTGGAGGAGAAAATGAGATGGGAGTTTTTCGACCTACCTTAACTGTCTTGAAGTGCACAGAGTACGCGTCGCAGAGCTAGACAAGACGAGCATTTGAGGTTAAAAACTATATAAATTGTAAAAAAAAAAAAAAAAAAACCTGATCATTTCGATAGATAAGACCCTTCGTCCTCGACTAGGATCGTTAGAGCCCTTTGAAGCTGCATTTTGGAAGTTCAAACTCGCGGGCACCAAAGAAAAGTACACTATATGGAAAAAACTTTCCTCAAAAAACAATTTCTTTACGACACAAGAAAGAAAGACATGAACATCTTTGATGACAAGGGTGTGAGCACATTATTTGTAAATTGTTCTGGAAATGAACTTCTTTAATTAAACTTTTTTTTCCTGCAAGAATAACTATAATGTGATGTATTGTTATCATGAAATAAAATTACTCATATCGTGATACAAGATGTTGGTTATGTCACCCACTGCTAGATCAGTTTCTCATGGAGATACTGTATGGACACCAAGCACAAATTTTCAACAAATATATTTGTTGAGCACCTATACTTTTAATTAACAAAACAATCTATTTCTGAGCTTTTTTTAAGAACTGATAAATCACAAAACCACTATGTTTTGTGTCAATACCTGGTAGATATTCTGCAAGCATCTCTTCTCTTGCTTCTTTGTAGACTTTGGCCAATGGAGCATTTCTTTGAACAAGCTCAAGCACCTTTGGCACAATACTGGTAAAGCCGTCCTTGAAGCGCTGGCTTAAACTGACAGTTGATGAATGCATTCGGTCAACTTCATAACACAACTGAAAATTGACAAAAAGAAAAAAAAGTTAATCATTCACATTAACTAAAAATACTTAAAAAAAAAAATAAAATCAGACATTCTAATATTCTTTGTTGCCACTTTCGTTGCCATTTCCCTATAGTAATATCACTGTTTAAATATTTCTAAGCTTGAATGCACATATATTTGTTTACCTGAAGGTTTAGAAAATTACACTGTTTTTACAAAAGAGTTAACTATAAATGATCATTTGAGCATACGGTTTGGTTTATCATTCAACATTTATTTTAAGCTGAGAACTGATTAAAAATCTGTGATGTCACTGACCCCTGAGGGTGTTTTCAAGAAAGGGTATTTCTTAAGTATATCCTCCACAGTCATTCCATCTCTTATCTCCCTTCTTCGTCACACAAAAGTTCGCTGCTGGTGTCGTGTCTGGTCGCACCTTGCTGTACTGGATATGCAGGACATTCACACGACCATCAACAGATGATGCATCCTAATCAATGACAGCAATGTGCAGTGTAAAAATTTGCCGTAGTAGTCCAAAATATTTTTTAAATTATTTAATCACTTAATTTAATTTAAACGATAATCCAATAATTTCACTGCCATCTTGTTGTTTGAAAGTAAGAGGGCCCCGGGATGTTTTCTTTCTTTTCAAATGTCCCTGCATAGAAATTGTGCTGCTGTGGTTTGCCATTTCAGTTTACAGAGCGTGCAGACTTTAGATCAGACCAGATATTTTTTGTAATATTAGCTGAATATAAGCAGTGCGACGAATTGACATTTCTCGCAAATCGACTAATTTACATAATTGATCACATTGACGCATCGTTCCAGCACTACTGTATCATACAGTATATTATAAATATAAAAACTCTGTTAACTGTGTTTCTTTGTGTGTGCTGCTTGGCCACGCTGCTTTCTAAGATATATCGGCATTTAGGCATAAAAAAAAATATATAATCAATATCGGTCAACCACTAAACATAGGACAAATATAATACACAATGTTATACTTACTTTTCTGTAGTCGAAGTTTGTTGATAGGATTCTGCTGGCACTGGTTCTAGTGTTGTTGTTACCACCTCCATCTTGTGTACAAATTTGTTAAACTTGGCCTGTTTTTTTAGAAAAGCCTTGAAATAAATATGAGATCATGTTCTCTCTGAGGCCACACTCTATTGTTTCCCCATCCACCTCATTTTCTGAAAAACCAAAAAAAAACATAAGTGTGAGCTCGAGGTTAACAGCAACAACAAAATCAATGTCTTTTTCAATGGACATTTATCAGTATAAAAACATTGCATTAATTTAAAAAAAAAAAAGGCACAATTTCTGGCCTGCAAAACCCATTTTTCTGCAGAGTTCAGCTCCAGTCCTAATCAAACACACCTGAGCAAGTTAATCAAGGTCTTTAGAATCACTAGAAAGTTAAAGGCAGGTGAGTTTGATCAAGGTTGGAGCTAAACTCTGCAGGAAAATGGATCTCGCTGGCCTGGGGTTAAGAACCCCTGTCATACGCTCTCAGAAAAAGGTACAAAACTATCACTGGGGTAGTACCCTAAAAAGGTACAAAAGCTAAAAGGTACTAATATGTACGCTACTAACAGAGAAATGTAATTTGTTTTTTTCTGAGAGTGTATGATTAGAAGCAAAGTTATTTAAATTAAAAGACTAGAAACGTATTTCACAAGTTTACTAGTTTTGAGAAATAATGGTAAACAAATTTCACTGCTGTCCTTTTAAGGGCTCGATTCCGGCGTACACCTCGATCTGACAGGACAAATGATTAGGACTCTCCTGGACTTACGCTTAGAACGTTATTTAAATATGTACATTACCAAATAAAACTGATACAAACCAACACGGATGATATTCGTATAATTTCAGACTGACTGAGAGGCGTTAAAATAAAACCGGACAGGCGTTCGCTCGCGTCCGGAGTGAACACTGGTAACTTAACGTTAGAGTAACTTACGTTAGTAAGAAAATTCTGCGAAACTAAATTTATAAATCTGTGGTAAAGCGATTCACACAAAACGCGATGGGTTTAAACGGTTTCTATGGCGTTTCACCGCCGTTTGTCAGCGTCTCGAGCACTGTCTCGTGGTAGAGTATAAGTTATGCGAAAAGTTATCTTAATTGCTGGCTAAACAATAAAATAACAACAATAAGCTTACAATGTAATAACAATTGGGTTGGTTTTGTCAGGTCAGTGTTTTCGAAGAAAGGTTTCACTCACATAAGTTAGGCCTAGCTACAGAGGCAATGTCAAGTAAACATGAATAGAAAGAGAACCAACAGATTTTCACAGTAACGTTACTTAAAACTAAACTTACCGCTGAATGTCTGTTCTTCGTCTTCAGCGACGTATTCCAGCTTCTTTGAACTTTTCAAGAAGATCCTCCGTCGACAACATCTGAAGTGAGACAGCCGTGATGTCGCATAACCGACGTGCTCAATCTCTTCTTCTGTGCGCGCATAAAATGCACCGCGCGGGCTACAATCCCATTGGACGACACGAATTTAAAGAAGACCGGCTGCGAAAATGCGTACTTGAAATTTGAGGCAAAGTAAAAGTACACCAATGTTAAATAAACGTGAAATAATTTTGTCTACATTGTGCTTCTGCTAAGAAAGATTAGTACATGTATTCTCTAACTCTAAATTAAAAGCAAAGCTTAAAACAGCTCTTATATCAGATTGAAATTACAATTAAAAATACAGGCATACTTTAATACATTCGCTTTATGTTTAAAAGTTATTATCTTGATGCTCTGCATAATCAAAATGGCATGTGCTTGTGTACTGTTCAGAACTAGTCAGTAAATATATTTGGTTGTTTTGTGCATCTCTTCCAAACAACCAACAACTCATGAAAATTGTTATCTTTGGGTGACCGTTTCATACACTTTGGCTGACTTCTTTTGTCACACAAGTGATTGTACCTTTGTTTGGGGATTAAATGGTCCAAAAATGGACCCTCTGATAGTTGGAAACATATTTGTACCTTTTTTACACTTAAATAGTACATATGAGTACCCTAAGGTTCAACTACGACCCACTGAGGGTACAACTTCACCATTTGTACCCTAAGTGTTCACAAACGGACCCCAACCGTACCCTTTTTTCTGACAGTGTAGAGAAGTTTCTGTTGAGAACAATTATCAGTGTGATATTGAAATGGAAGCCAGTACTAGCACTCAGAAGGAAGTGGATGAGGTAGGATGTTCTTTGGATGAAGAAAGTGAGAGATTAGATGACAGCTCTATCAAAGATAAGGATAGGAAAAGAAAAGAAATAGAGATGGTTTTCAATTTTCTGTCAAAATGAAAAGGTTTCCTCTTTGTGAGTGTTCTCAGATGCTTGATAGTGATGTTGAGGTGGACTCTGATGAAGTTTCTTTAGCTTCATCACAGTCTTTGCCCTCTCCAAAAAGTGGCTATTCTATGTTCTAAAATTGTCTCAAGAATACTAAAGGAGCTAGGAATTTGAAAATTGAGAAAGTGTTTCCTGATTTACAACTCTTCATTGATTCTGTAAGGAACTTTCAAAGATGTTCTGAAAGTTCAGGAGAGAACATTTTCACTGATCAAGAGATCTATCGTTTAAAGAAACTTGTTTTGAAAGCTAAAAGACAACTAGAAGATGGCAAATATGTGTAGTATTTTATTTTATTTTATTTATTTTTTTTTATTTTCATTTTCTGAGTGAGTTAAAAATAGGTAGTTTGAATTTAAATGGAGCTAGGGACGAAAGAAAAATATCCTCTTTTTTCAGACTGTGCTCCCTTAAAAAAATAGATATTGTTTTTGTACAAGAGACTCATACACATAGCACTGCTGACAATGAAGTTGACTGGAAGATGTTACGGTTTGCTATACTAATGAGGCACACGACGAGGAGTAAAGTCCAAACAGAGTCTTTTAATAAAAATCCAAAGAAGAAACAGCGATAATCCAGGAGCGAGAGGTAGCAAAACACAATGATCAAATAATAGCAGACAAAGAAACAAGGATGAACACAGGCTTTAAATACAAAACGTAATCAAGGGGAAACAGAAACAGGTGTGGAGCTAATTAACTAATGAGGAGAACTAAGGAAACTAGGTCAACATGTGACAGAAGAGAGAATGACAAGTAATAGTTGTGGAGTGGGTATTCTTTTCTCCAAAAGTTTCAGTCCTCAGTTTGTTGAATGTTTAGAGGTTGCTAAAGGTCGATTATTAAAAATTAGAGCTATATATGAAAATGTACAATTTGTATTTATTACTGTATATGCTCCAACTGTTGGTATAGAGAGATTGAGAGACGCTGAACAATACTGGAGATTAAACAGAAACACAGAATGGCTCGGTAAGGCAGCTAACACTAGGGGAGTGCTAAACACTAGAACAATACTCAGGGATCTGACTGAGGAAGTCCATGGCTTAAGTAAAGCATGTGATGGGAATCAGCTGTGTGATCAGTGCAATCAGCTGTGTGTGCGTCGTCAGTGCAATGGATGATGGGAATTGTAGTCTGAGGGTGACCTGCAACAGTTAGTGTAGTGCAAGAGTCAATGTGGTGAGCGAGTGACCTCTGGTGGTGAGTGAACGGAAGTTCATAGACCAGATTCGTGACAGTAATGTTCAGTGTTTTGAAGATCAATGGTGTTTTGAGCTCTCCTTTTCAGGTCAGGGCTGTCCTCTGTCTTGTATGTTATATTCTCTGGCTTTTGAGCCTTTTTTACATAAACTCAGATTGTTTTTACAAGGTGTGATTTTACCAGGGTGTAATATACCTTTAAAGTTTTTTGCATATGCAGATGATTTAGTCGTCAGGGTTGATAATCAGCAAGATATTGACACGTTAACAACTATTGTAACTCAATTTGGCATAATTTCTTCAGCCAAAGTAAATTGGAGCAAAAGCGAAGCTCTCAGTATAGGTGGAGGGATGAAAAAAAAAAAAGGTTGCAATTGCCTGCGGGGTTGAATTGGAAAACAGATGGGGGTTTAAAATACCTAGGTGTATTTTTAGGTTAGGAACCTTTTGTCCTTAAAAACTGGGATAATGTTTTTGAGAGGGCGAAGGGTCGTATTGCCAGATGGAAGTGGATTTTACCAAAAATGTCGATAACACTTTACAATAGGGGTGCACAAATATGCATTAAATAATGCTTAACTAATGCACAGATAATCATGAGTTAATGTATAACTCATGATTAATTAAACCATTTATTAATGATTACTGCATCAGCAACTAATGAACATTCAATATGATTCAAAGATTAAGTAATCAATGAATTGTTATTAGTTAAATGTCATAATGTATTAATTACCTAATAACTTATTTTATTAAGCAATGAAATAAATTCATATGTTAATTACCACATTGGGTCGAAGGCATGCCTTTAAACTTCCAGTTGTCTGCTTTAATTAATCATTAGCTAATTAATTAATCTATGAATCATATAGAATGTGCATTTGTTGCTGATGCAGAAATTGTTAATAAATGGTTTAGTTCTTCATGAGTTATACATTAACTCATGATTATCTGTGCCTTTGTTAAGCATGAATTAATGCATATTAGTGTCACCGTATTGTAAAGTGTTACCAATTCGGTAACACTTTATAATAACTGCACGCTATGAATCATTAGGTAAGCATTAGTAAATAGTCAGTTTATCCTTTATAAAGCATTGTTCCAACATTAATAGTCATTAGTAAGCAGTTTATAAATACAGCTATAAATGCCTTGTTCTTGATTTATAAGCAGATCTATTACAAAGGAGATTTAAAGGCTCATTTATCTTCCTAACAGAAAAAAATGAACAAACACAACACAGAGGAAAACAGAACTCAGAAATATTTATTTCAAGATGAAAAAAAAAATGAAACTGTCCAACTGTACACTTTAATTTTTCTTTTTAGTTGTACAGTTGTACAGTTTCCTTTTTGCATCATGAAAAAATATGTCTGTGTTCTGTATCCCTCGGTGTTGTGTTTGTTTAACTTGTCTGTTTGGAAGATAAATGAGCCTTTAAATCTGCTTTGTAAATGCTTTACAAGGTATGAATAGTCCTCACTTTAGATGAGCTCACAAAAATAGATGGCTGGCAACTACTAAATGTTTTATAACTACTTGACTTAACACATATTCCTGCTGTAATTCATGATTAATAAAGCATTTATTAACACACTGAGCAACTATTATCATGTGTCTAAATAATAAGATTCATAAATGTACATTTAAATAGTTTATTAATCATTTACTTACACTTTCTAAATGATCTTATGAACCACTGACAACTCCTAATTAACTGGTTTGTAAATAACGTAATAATTTAGAAATTATAAACTGATCATTAATAAAGTATGAAAATACAATTATTAAACATTATAGATGCTCAAGAACAAAACATTTATAGCTGTATTTATAAACTGCTTACTAATGCCTATTAATGTTGGAACAATGCTTTATAAATGATGAATCGACTATTTACTAATGATTAACTAATGATTCATAGTGTGCAGTTATTATAAAGTGTTACCAAAAATTCCAATATATGGTGTTATAAAGATGTGCTCTGTTCTGTTGTAGAGAATAATAAAATTTTCTAGAGTATGCTGATTTAATGTGATTTTATTTGATTGTTGTTGTTTTTTTATATACTATTTTAATAAAGTATTTGTAAAATCTCTAAAAAAAAAATCTCTCTATCTCTCTCTCTCTGTGTGTGTGTGTGTGTGTGTGTGTGTGTGCGTCATGTTAATCAAACTCAATAGCTCTCAAATGTAACCAGTTGTAGATTCGCTGCTGTCTCTTTATGAATGAATGGATATTCATGCGAGACAATGCGGACTGATAAATAGCAGTGGACACTCGGATTTTACTATAGTACTATATGCTACTACATGTTGTCTATATTGAGAGAGGCGCTCAAGGGTAACCTGATGTAACTGATCACTTTTTTTTTCCTTTTTCTCCCCAACCTTTATCTTCACATCTTTCGTGAGCCCACTCTCCTTCGTGTCAGTTTCGGTTTAAGCAAAAGTAGATTACATTGGTGCCCCTTTTTGTTGGCCGCCAACGTCACTTAATCAGACACTTTTGGACGGACGGATGGCCGGCCGTTGTGGACTTCTCCAGTACGTCCAGATGGCTAGTCCGCCCCTGCTTAAATGTGGTTCAGTAACATGCAGTTAGGTAAGGAGCATTTGCAGGTGAAAGAATGGCCGAGAACGGATCACAGCATTTTACTGATTGCATGCATAAATTAAGCACAGTTCTACAAACACACAGAGGTATGTTGTATTGGAAACGCGTGAAATTTAACATTGCATATTTGAATTAAAACCTAACTGTCGGTGCGTTCCCAACGGGATGTATCGCCCTCCAAAGGACACTTGGGAGTGAAAACAATCATGACCGCTATATTGAAGGGTCATTCCAAACTGAAATGCTGAAAACTGGCCACTTCAAAGGGCCCTTCGGAATGAAGGATTTCGAAGGGTACAACTGATGGATACTTTGGCCCCCATGATTCTTTGAGCAGATTCTTAGCATGCTGACGGTGCCTCCATATAGGCATAGGATGATGACGCAGAAGGGCACTTGAAGAAACAGTTGTTTGGTCCCCTACACCCTTCAACCCTTCGAAGATCCCACTCCGTAGGGTAAACCCTTTGAAGGGATTAAGGCATACACTGCAAACAAGCCTGCAGTGGCCCTTTGCGGGCCCACTTAGAGCTAGCCTAAGGGCCCCCAGCGGGCTGCCAGCACAGGGCCTCTGAGAATTTGCTCATTGGCAAAACTTTGGCTCTTTAGCACTGGCCCTGCACAGGCAGCCCTCACTTAGCCCCAGGAAGCCCTCACCTATGCCCACACAAGACCCGCACTATTAATCTACAACAATAAATTTGTTTCACTATAAATATATACTTTTTAGCTACTATAATATTAATTGGCAAAGCTCAATCTTCCCCCGAGGTCTCTCAACTAGTCAGCAGACGGTGGTAGCACTCCTTTCATCCACCCACTCTGTCTCTTGAATTCCACAACCAGACTTTCATTTCACTCTCAACTTCAGAATCAGGAGGATTTGGCTGAAAGGAGCATTTTCTTACAGCTTCTGAAAAGCAAATCGGCCTATATCAGGGATCCTCAAATCTGGCTCAAAGTGTTCCTGCAGAGTTTAGCTCCAACTTTGATCAATCTGCACCTGCGATCTTCTAATGATCCTGAAGACATGTTCAGGTGTGTTTGATTAAGGTTAGAGCTAAACTCTGCAGGAAAGTGGATCTTGTGAGCCAGATTTGAATGTTAGTATTCTCCTAGTTGCATTACAGGGCTGCCTACACAAAACCTCCCAGACAGCAACATAGTTTTGGCCCAGATCTAGCCCACATCTGGCCCGTGTGAAATCCATGCGGGCCAGATGTGGGCCGGACCTGGGCCAACACTGCTTGCTGTCTGGGCTGCATGAGCCCAAAGGTACAAAAGTTGCTCTGTGCCCGAACGGGCTGGCCCACACTGGCCCATCATTGGATTAATGTGGGCAGTCCCATAGTGTGGGCTGCTCACAGAGAGCCCACGGTGAGCCCAAAGCTGTGGGCCCTTGCCTGGGCAAGCCTGCACTGGGCCTGTTTAGATTTTGTGTGGACTGGCCCTAGCCCACTGTGCCTGCAAAAAGCCAGCACTGGCCTCGCAGGAGCATGTTTGCAGGTTAGGGATGAGCCCTTCCAAATGGAACCCAGGGAATGCTAGAATGTGCGTTATTATTAAATATTGTGATGTAATGTCAGTCGTGACGTATTGTCAAGTATGGTGACCCATACTCGAAATGGTGCTCTGCATTTAACCCATCCAAGTGCACACACACAGCAGTGAGTAGTGAACAAGTGCACACAACACACACACAGTGAACACACACCCGGAGCAGTGGGCAGCCTTGATCCAGCGCCCGGGGAGCAATTAGGGGTTTGGTGCCTTGCTCAAGGGCACCTTAGGTTACAACCTTCAGGTTACAAGCCCGACTCCCTAACCATTAGGCCACGACTACCCCTGTGCCTGGTCAGTCAATATTCATCACCTTTATATGTGAATGAAGAAGTAGTTTTTGTATTGCTTTGACACTGAACTCATTCACAGTGACTCTGTAGCACAGTAATACACAGCAGTGTCTTCAGTCTTGAGGCTGTTCATGTGTAGATACAGTTGACTGCTGGAATCATCTCTGGACACCGTGAACCTGCCCTGAACTGACTGGGAATAGTAGATTGGAGAACTAGCTGTGCTGATGTATGCAATCCACTCCAGTCCTTTTTAAGAATTTTATGTTCTTTAATGGATTTAATATAATTTATTTTTATTTTAATATGAAATTCAAATAAGAATATTATAAAATATGAAACTGCAGAAAAATGTCTTCACAGTACAATTTTGAAATTGTTTAAAGGAACACTCCACTTTTTTTGGAAATAGGCTCATTCTCCAACTCCCCCAGAGTTAATAAGTTGAGTTTTACCGTTTTTGAATCCATTCAGCCGATCTCCGGGTCTGGCGATAGCACTTTTAGCATAACAGCATAGATCATTGAATCGATTAGACCAGTAGCATCGCGTTCAAAAATGACCAAAGAGTTTAGATAGTTTTCCTATTTAAAACTTGACTCTTCTGTAGTTATATCGTGTACTAAGACCGGCGGAAAATGAAAAGTTGTGATTTTCTAGGCCGATATGATTAGGAACTATACTCCCAGTCCGGCGTAATAATCAGACTACTTTCAGGCGCTGCGTAATATCACTGCGCCTGCTGCGGCCATGTTACGGCAGCAAAGTTCCTTGATTATTACGCCGGAATGAGAGTATAGTTCCTAGCAAAATCGGACTAGAAAATCGCAACTTTTAATTTTCCGCCGGTCTTAGTACACGATATAACTACAGAAGAGTCAAGTTTTAAATAGGAAAACTATCGAAACTCTTTGGTCATTTTTGAACGCGATGCTACTGGTCTAATAGGATTCAATGATCTATGCTGTTATGCTAAAAGTGCTATCGCCAGACCCGAGATCGGCTGAATGGATTCAAAAACGGTAAAACTCAACTTATTAACTCTGGGGGAGTTGGAGAATGAGCCTATTTCCAAAAAAAGTGGAGTGTTCCTTTAAAACCCACTGAAAATCAATTTTGAAAAAATCAGTATAGGCCTACGGCAGGATAAATTCAAGTGATGGATTGCTGCCATCTAATGGTTTTTAAGCAGTCAGCTACTCCAACATAGACCTCAAGGACTCACATCACACAGACAGAATAAACACTTCAGTTCACTGACTGACACAGATCTGATGATGAAACCCTCGATGCTGCTCAAACAGTGCTGAAAACTTTGATCCCTCCTCTGAGACAATAGCAAAACAGGGTCAAAACAAGCTCTATCAAAATGCACCTTTATTGAGCAACAGACTTTCTAACCTTATGAGAAGAAAGCAAAGTGATGCAAAACATAATGGATTTTATTGACTTTCTATTGTACGGTGATGCATTGCTGCCGCACACATTATTTTTTTCCACTCAATTATGTCGTAATAACGAGATGTTATGTCGTTTTAACAACATCTTTTCTCGTAATAACGAGATGTTTTCTCGTTAAAACGACATATTTTCTCATAATTACGATGTTTTCTCATTAAAACGACATATTTTCTCATAATTACGACATATTATGTACGACGGCGTTTTAGTGCCACCTTAATAAATAAAAAAAAATCTAAGATTACGAGAATAAAGTCGGAATGTTTTGAGAATAAAGTCGGAATGTTTTGAGAATAAAGTCGGAATGTTTCGAGAATAAAGTCGGAATGTTTCGAGAATAAAGTCGGAATGTTTCGAGAATAAAGTCGGAATGTTTCGAGAATAAAGTCGGAATGTTTCGAGAATAAAGTCGAATGTTTCGAGAATAAAGTCGGAATGTTTCGAGAATAAAGTCGGAATGTTTCGAGAATAAAGTCGGAATGTTTCGAGAATAAAGTCGGAATGTTTCGAGAATAAAGTCGGAATGTTTCGAGAATAAAGTCGAAATGTTTCGAGAATAAAGTCGAAATATTACGAGAATAAAGTCGAAATATTACGAGAATAAAGTCGAAATGTTTAGAGAATAAAGTCGAAATGTTTAGAGAATAAATTCGAAATGTTTCGAGAATAAAGTCAAAATACTTCGAGAATAAAGTCGAAATGTTACGAGAATAAAGTCGAAATGTTTCGATCATTTAAATAGTAGAAATTAAAGTTATAATATTTTGAGAGTATAGCCTATATCGCGCATGCAAATAGCCCGCGTTGAGAGCAGCGGGAGAAGTTGCAGGCCACCGGAATTGATTTGAATATTGTTGCGTCCGAGCGGCCACATCATCTTACTGGGATGTCAATTTTAAGGACTCGCGGGAACAGCTTAATATCAAGAATATGATATTTATTAACAGACTGAACAGGAACAACTGTTTATCTTAACCCTCTGGTTGTGTTCGGACTCCAGTCACTCTTGTTGTGTTCCCGTCCAAAAATGACCGGACTCCGAACAATTGCCCATAAATCTCTCATTTTGCTATATTATCACCAAATATTGGATTCAATCTTTTTGTCAACTTGTTTTCTTTCATTTAGGACTGGTTTTGTGTTTCTATTTGCATCTGATTATTCGTAAGCCTCATTTATCCGAAAGTAGGCCCCCCCCTTTTTTGGGTGAAAAAAGCATTTTTTATGAATAATTTTCACATTATGAGATAAAAAATTATGAAAATTTGCACGGTTTCTCACACTAGTGTGCTTTAATGATTAATCAAGAAGTTTGGTTTTAAATGCTTTTATTTTGTACAAAATTGCAAAAGTCACACTTGTGGTGTTCGGTCAAAATGACCGGACTCGAACAATTGCCCATAAATCTCTCATTTTACTATATTATCACCAAATATTGGATTCAATCTTTTTGTCAACTTGTTTTCTTTCATTTAGGACTGGTTTTGTGTTTCTATTTGCATCTGATTATTCGTAGGCCTCATTTATCCGAAAGTAGGCACCTCATTTTTTGGGTGAAAAAAGCATTTTTTATGAATAATTTTCACATTATGAGATAAAAAATTATGAAAATTTGCACGGTTTCTCACACTAGTGTGCTTTAATGATTAATCAAGAAGTTTGGTTTTAAATGCTTTTATTTTGTACAAAATTGCAAAAAGTCACACTTGTGGTGTTCCCGGTCAAAAATGACCGGACTCCGAACAATTGCCCATAAATCTCTCATTTTACTATATTATCACCAAATATTGGATTCAATCTTTTTGTCAACTTGTTTTCTTTCATTTAGGACTGGTTTTGTGTTTCTATTTGCATCTGATTATTCGTAGGCCTCATTTATCCGAAAGTAGGCACCTCATTTTTTGGGTGAAAAAAGCATTTTTTATGAATAATTTTCACATTATGAGATAAAAAAATATGAAAATTTGCACGGTTTCTCACACTAGTGTGCTTTAATGATTAATCAAGAAGTTTGGTTTTAAATGCTTTTATTTTGTACAAAATTGCAAAAAGTCACACTTGTGGTGTTCCCGGTCAAAAAGGACCGGACTCCGAACAATTGCCAATAAATCTCTCATTTTACTATATTATCACCAAATATTGGATTCAATCTTTTTGTCAACTTGTTTTCTTTCATTTAGGACTGGTTTTGTCCTTTTCTTTCACCACATTCTAGACAAAACATTATGACAATAGGTTTTGAGGCTTTCGTGTTCTCACAGAGTAGACAAAAGTTTACAAATAAATGCTAGAGCATACAAATGCCTAGGAAGGGACAACTGAAGATGAATCTTACAGTGAAGATGCATTGCAAGATATATTGGAAGAGGAAAACATCACTGAACAAGCTGAAAACCTTGCAACAACTGAAGAGGAGCAATCTTCTGATTTTGAGGGACCAGCTGAAGTTGATGTAACGTTCTGGTCAAAGGATGGAAAAAATATTATTTTGAAGTCAATGCAGGCCAAAGACAAGGCAGTTTGAGCGTGTGTGTGTGTGTGTGTGTGTGAGAGAGAGAGAGAGTTATAATATCAGATTCATAAAAGCATATTGCATGCAGTTCAGGGTAGGATGAAATAGGTGTAATACAATAGTTTGTATGCATAGATGTGTGTGTGTGTGTGTGTGTGTGATAGCGTGAGTATACATGCATCCACACACGCACAGGTCCAAGGCCTTTATGTTTGCAAGCACAACATGCTCCTGAATACTACGGTAGTTGTTTCTCTTATTTTCATTCTTCCCATTCACTTTCAATGGCCGCCATTTTTGACAAGTGTGACTTTGTGCGATTTTGTACAAAATAAAAGCATTTAAAACCAAACTTCTTGATTAATCATTAAAGCACACTAGTGTGAGAAACAGTGCAAATTTTCATAATTTTTTATCTCATAATGTGAAAATTATTCATAAAAAATGCTTTTTTCACCCAAAAAATGAGGTGCCTACTTTCGGATAAATGAGGCCTACGAATAATCAGATGCAAATAGAAACACAAAACCAGTCCTAAATGAAATAAAACAAGTTGACAAAAAGATTGAATCCAATATTTGGTGATAATATAGCAAAATGAGAGATTTATGGGCAATTGTTCGGAGTCCGGTCATTTTTGACCGGGAACACCACAAGTGTGACTTTTTGCAATTTTGTACAAAATAAAAGCATTTAAAACCAAACTTCTTGATTAATCATTAAAGCACACTAGTGTGAGAAACAGTGCAAATTTTTATAATTTTTCGTTTAATATTGTGAAAATTATTCATAAAAATAAAAAAATTCACTCAAAAAATGAGGTACCTACTCTCAGATAAATGAGGCTTACGATTAATCAGATGCAAATAGAAACACAAAACCAGTCCTAAATGAAAGAAAACAAGTTGATAAAAAGAATGAATCCAATATTTAGTGATAATATAGCATAATGACAGATTTATAAGCAGTTGTTTGGAGTCCGGTCATTTTTGACCGGGAACACAACAAGTGTTACTAGGTGAAATAAAACCCACAAAAAAATCTGAAAATTAAAAAAAAAATTATGAGAAGTACTTATACCCTATGTGAACAAAGTCAGTAAGTTTGAGTCCAATGCGATAAAGTTAACTAGTATTTTCGGAAAAAATAAAATCTTCTTCGGGTCAATTTGACCCGAACACAACCAGAGGGTTAACATCAGCTCTAGTTCTTTTATTTAACCCTTTTTTAATACACTACAAATATAGCTATGTGGGATTATTAGCAGAAATCATAGCATGTGTCATACTCGCGGGGACAGTATGCTTGGAAATAATATTTAATGCATTCCATTGCATTCATTATTTGTAGTGCGTCAGCCACACAATAGCAATAGCTTAAGCTTGTGCTTTTAGTGCTTTTAATATAAAACAAAGTCTCAGCTTTCAAAATCAGTTTTATAACGAAACACAAATTATGTGTCTTACAATAATGTGATTTTCAAGCTCTTTAATGTGGCGTGACAGATCGCTGTATTTATGTGAATAAATTCATTAAATTATTGTGAAAATTCCACCTACTCCGCAAAAACGTCCCAAACTTTCACTCCTCACAGAGCCTGTTTAATTAAACAGCAATAAAACGTTCTAAAGGTTGAAGTGGACTCAAATTTGTTAACATATGTTATATTGTTGTCTTTTCTGCTGTAAACGTTAAGTGCCTATTCACAAACTGTTTTATTCATGGTATACTGTAAATGAGGACATAATATTTAACGTCTTCCATTCATTATATGATACCAGTAATCACAACAATTTTGTGCTTTGTTGCTTTTACACACAGCTCAGCTTTCAAATTCTGCCAGTTTTATAACGAAATACAAATTATAAATGTGTTTTTGCTCTTTATTTCAAGTTTATAGCAAGATATAAATTGAAGGAACATCATAAGGCATAAAAAAAAAAGTTTAGCCTAATTTATAATGAAAATGTCTCGTCGTTTGTTATTGTAATCTGAAAGATGATTGACTCACATGCCGCTTAACAAACACATTATTGCAATATAGCCTACATATTGTTTGTATTTCGCTATAAAACTGACAGATTTTGAAAACTGAGATTTGGAATATCTCCCGGTGCTCCAAATCCGGGCCATTTGCATGAACAAAAGGCTAGAATAGCCTATCTCAAAATATTATAACTATATAATCTTTATTCTCAAAACATTTCGACTTTAATCTCGTAATATTTCGACTTTATTCTCGTAGTGTTTCGACTTTATTCTCGTAGTGTTTCGACTTTATTCTCGTAATATTTCGACTTTATTCTCGTAATGTTTCGACTTTATTCTCGTAATATTTAGACTTTATTCTCGTAGTGTTTCGACTTTATTCTCGTAATGTTTCGACTTTATTCTCGTAGTGTTTCGACTTTATTCTCGTAACATTTCGACTTTATTCTCGTAGTTTCGACTTTATTCTCGAAATATTACGACTTTAATCTCGTAATCTTAGATTTTTTTTATTTATTAAGGTGGCACTAAAACGCCGTCGTAATTATGTCATAAATGTTTTCCCGTTATAATAGATGGTAGTCTACATTATGTGAGCGAGCTGATTGTCCGTGCTGTCGCCACAGTCCTGACATAATCTGCACGCTGCTTATACGCTGTTTTAAATGTATTTTAATGTAATGGTTTTCATTTGTAGCGGCATATTAGGATTAATCTCCAATCTGTCTACAATATAGTGCTGTCCAATAACTGCACTCAGACCCATGACTCATAACTATGTTTCAATATGTGTCCCCTCTTTATCTCTCTTTCCTTTTTTCTGTCCCTCTTTTAGGATAAACCTGAGGTCCTGGGAGATCTTAGAGGTTCTAATATGTTTTTTATGCAGTTGTTGTCAATTTTTCAATAATAAATTCTCATATTTTTTACATTTATGGTGTCATTCTTATTGGGGGGTATTGAGGGGGGAACTGCACGTGTGTGTGTGTGTGTGTGTGTGTGATATTTGTGGAAACAACTGTAAATAAAAACTGGAGGAAATCTTTAATAATATTTTTTTTTTGTATTTTTTAGAGAATCAATGAATTACATGAACAGTTCTTATCCATGTAGGCTATATAGCAAATAAGCTAATATTGTTTTGGTAAATTTTGTTGTTATTAATTAAATGAATATTGGTTTGTATTTCATATACAGTATTGTTCAAAATAATAGCAGTACAATGTGACTAACCAGAATAATCAAGGTTTTTAGTATATTTTTTATTGCTACGTGGCAAACAAGTTACCAGTAGGTGCAGTAGATTCTCAGAAAACAAACAAGAACCAGCATTCATGATATGGACCCTCTTAAGGCTGTGCAATTGGGCAATTAGTTGAATTAGTTGAAAGGGGTGTGTTCAAAAAAATAGCAGTGTGGCATTCAATCACTGAGGTCATCAATTTTGTGAAGAAACAGGTGTGAATCAGGTGGCCCCTATTTAAGGCTGAAGCCAGCTAAACATGCATTTGAAAGCCTGAGGAAAATGGGTCGTTCAAGACATTGTTCAGAAGAACAGCGTACTTTGATTAAAAAGTTGATTGGAGAGGGGAAAACCTATAAAGAGGTGCAAAAACGTATAGGCTGCTCAGCTAAAATGATCTCCAATGCCTTAAAATGGAGAGCAAAACCAGAGAAACGTGGAAGAAAACAGAAGACAACCATCAAAATGGATCAAGAATAACCAGAATGGCAAAGGCTCAGCCAATGATCACCTCCAGGATGATCAAAGACAGTCTGGAGTTACCTGTAAGTACTGTGACAGTTAGAAGACGTCTGTGTGAAGCTAATCTATTTTCAAGAATCTCCATAAAGTCCCTCTGTTAAAAAAAAAGGCATGTGCAGAAGAGGTTACAGTTTGCCAAAGAACACATCAACTGGCCTAAAGAGAAAATGGAGGAACATTTTGTGGACTGATGAGAGTAAAATTGTTCTTTTTGGGTCCAAGGGCCACAGGCAGTTTGTGAGACGACCCCCAAACTCTGAATTCAAGCCACAGTACACAGTGAAGACAGTGAAGCATGGTGGTGCAAGCATCGTGATATGGGCATGTTTCTCCTACTATGGTGTTGGGCCTATTTATCGCATACCAGGGATCATGGATCAGTTTGCATATGTTAAAATACTTGAAGAGGTCATGTTGCCCTATGCTGAAGAGGACATGCCCTTGAAATGGTTGTTTCAACAAGACAATGACCCCTAACACACTAGTAAACGAGCAAAGTCTTGGTTCCAAACCAAGTGGCCAGCCCAATCTCCGGACCTTAATCCAATCGAGAACTTGCGGGGTGATATCAAAAATGCTGTTTCTGAAGCAAAACCAAGAAATGTGAATGAATTGTGGAATGTTGTTAAAGAATCATGGAGTGGAATAACAGCTGAGAGGTGCCACAAGTTGGTTGACTCCATGCCACACAGATGTGAAGCAGTTTAAAAAAACTGTGGTCATATAACTAAATATTAGTTTAGTGATTCACAGGATTGCTAAATCCTAGAAACAAAAACGTTTGTACAAAATAGTTTTGAGTTTGTACAGTCAAAGGCAGACACTGCTATTTTTTTGAACACACCCCTTTCAACTAATTGCCCAATTGCACAGCCTTAAGAGCGTGCATATCATGAATGCTGGGTCTTGTTTGTTTTCTGAGAATCTACTGCACCTACTGGTAACTTGTTTGCCACGTAGCAATAAAAAATATACTAAAAACCTTGATTATTCTGGTTAGTCACATTGTACTGCTATTATTTTGAACAATACTGTACATTACCATTTGGTATCCAGACTCGGGCCAGTACCGGCTAATTGTATAATCTATGCTGGCGTGATTGCGGCCCGATGCCGGCAGTGTCGGCTCAGTTTCGGCAACCGGATTCTGGCGTGTCATTCACTCCCGTAATTCACAAGAGTCCGGCAACCGCATCCGGGCCGAGTTATTTCTTCCGGTTTGCCGGATTTGGGCCGTTATCGGGCCGGATCATTTTGGCTACCTGGGAAAGGCTAGAATAGCCTATCTCAAAATATTATAACAATCTGGACACGCGGCAATTGGCTACTGAAGGCTGCGCTGCAGGTGTGTGAGCACAATAGTAGCCTACAGATGAGCTCAGACGGGAAAGATTGTACAGAACCTCTTGTTGGATTTAGGCTATAGGAATTAAATAAACAAACACAAATTTGTTTTCTATTTTTTTTTTATTTAGACCTTTAGACCAGAAAGCGCACCCTGTTATTTTACAAAAGCAATTTGTAACGTTTTTTTTGTTATTGTAGAAGTATAGAAAATAAAGGAGACATTTATATTTCTTTCCTCTATCACAACTTAGCTTAGGGATCGCGCTAGCGCCGCCGAACCAACAAGAGCAGTGTTGTGCTTTATATGAAATGTATATTTGCAAGACATATAGCCTATACAACAGCCAGACAGTATGAAGAAACGTTATTGTGACTAATTTGCAGAGCGGTACATCAGATGAACTCTTCTGTGTGATGGGATGGACAAGACTGACGTTTTTAGGGCCGCCCACCCACAAATACCCTATAGCATCAGCTCTTTTTTTTTTTAACCCACGAACAAAAAATACGAAAAAGCTTAGTTTTTCGTTTTCCCGTTTGCCAAACAGAATGAAATAATAATAACAACAATAATAATAATAATAATAATTATTATTATAGCCTATTAGAAAATGTCTTTATTTCTTTTTGTTCTATTTCGATTTGTTGTTAAATCGAACTTCAGTCATTCAAATAAAGAAATATTCCAAGCCCAGAGTGGATATTCAAAAATAACTGTGATCTGATCATATAGCCTAAATGAGTCATGGGTCTGAGTGCAGTTATTGGATAGCACTATATTGTAGACAGATTGGAGATTAATCCTAATAAACATGCCGCTACAAATTAAAAACATTACATTAAAATAAATTTAAAACAGCGTATTTCATAACTTCAGCAGCCTGCAAATTATATCAGGACTGTGGCGACAGTAGCGCGGACAATCAGCTCGCTCACATAATGTAGACTATAACGGAAAACATTTATGGCATAATATGTCGTTATTATGAGGAAAAAAATGTTGTTTTAACAAGAAAACATCTCGTAATTATGAGAAAATATGTCGTTTTAACGAGAAAAGATGTCGTTAAAACGACATAACATCTCGTTATTACGACATAATTGAGTGGAAGAAATAATATGTGTGCGGTAGCAATGCGTCACCGTACTATTGAAACATATTTTCCGATTATAGTTTTTATCTCAGCTATTTATTATTATTATTATTTTTTTTAATTAGGTAATTGTTGTTTTTCCAACTGATTAGATGCATTTTCATTTTTGCACATTAATGAATTTCAGCTGTACATGATAAACAGTGAATATCAGTTGTGAAAATGTGATAAATACTGTAATGTCAATATGATGGTGTTTTTGTACAGGGAGGCTGTTGGCATCTGTTACTGTGTTTGGCTGGCACAATAATACACAGCTGTGTCTTCAGCTCACATATTCTTTCCTTGCAGTGTTATTGTGTTACTGGACGTGTCTCTGGTGATACTGAACTTGCTTTTCAGCGAATCCTTGTAGTATAAATCTCCGTCATAGTAGATCACTCCAATCCACTCCAGAGCTTTTCCTGCAGGCTGACGAATCCAGGCTGTAGCATAGTCAGTAACTGAATAAGAGACTTTACAGTTGATAGTGAGAGTGGCATCAGGACGGACAATCAGAGACTCAGGCTGAGTGAGTTCATATGAATCAATACCTGTATCAAATCAAATAATACCAGTTAATAAGAGAGGCACTAAAGATGAAGAGATCATGGTTTGTTTCACAGCACAGTTTGAATGAACTGAAGCGATTCTTCACTCTCTCTAGTGATCAGATGAATGTATAAACTGACTCATGCCTGCTGTTTAAATATGTAACAGGATATTTACATAATCATACAGAGATGTTAATGAACTTCACATGCATCACATTGTCCTGAACATTATTTTAAACAAGGCTTTTAGCTGTGAATTTAATTAAGTTGTTATTTACATAGATAGAGTCTATGAGCAGAAAATGTAGACAGTTTGCAGACAATGTAAGTAAGTAATTTCAACTACCAAGATTAAACTATCATGACAAATTAATTGCATTATTCCATTATCTAATCATGCAATACATAAATTTAATGAGGCAAGCTCTGATGTAAATTAATGGAACTGCATTCTTATTCTATTTTTTTTCTCATGTTATAATTATTATCATTATTATTATTATTATTATTATTATTATTATTATTATTATTATATCAGGGCTCTTATATCAACATTACTAACACTGAGAGATTTTTTTGAACACCAGTTGAACACCTAGAAGTGATAAAAATCAAATTTATTGTTTTTAAAACATGGCATTAAATGTTATTTTTTCTTGAATTTACAATTATTTACAATAATTTACAATCTACAGATTGTAAATTATTTATTTCACATATTGTTTATGTTTATAAAATTATTTTATTGTCTAAATCTGACAGCAACAAGTAATATTTGTCATATTGTTTTTTTATTATTTATTTTTTAATATGTCTATATAGTTTTATTTTCTATAGTTTTTCCTTTTAGTTATTTTATTACACCAAGGCAAACTACATGAAAATGAGGTGTATTGACTTGGCAGCTATCTGAAACAAAGTAAATGTACTTTTTTATATTGAATTTAAATAGGTTATAATGTATTGTATTTTAAATAATAATGTGTGTGTTTTTTTATGGTTTTAGTTTTAGTTAACTGTAATAACCGTCATTCTAAAAGTATGGTTCTGTTGGACCTACATCAGAAATAAGTAAATAAATAAAATTCAACTATGTTAGCAATATGTTTTAATATGTTGCATTAATCCTTAAACATACCTTATCTGCAGAAATTTCACCACAGAAGGCAGAGAGTGCCCTCTATTGTAATATCAGCAGTATTCTCTTCAAAGATGAATAACTTTGACATTAACTTTCACTTTATATCTGACTATACATAGCAAAAAGTAATCTAAAAATGTCCTTCATGTGGTAACTTCTAATGAATTGGTTGTGCTCAAGTCAAAAATATATTTTAATCTAAATAAACTTGATTGTACCATTAGTTTACACCAACAAAGTAAGGTCTGTAGGCAATTTTTTGGACGTTTGCTGGGCTGTAAAACACTGATGTATGTATGTATGGGGACGTTTTATTGCTCTTTTCTTTCAAGATGTTTTTGATCAGAACTGCTTGTGTTTTGTATCACTGTGTGCTCTCTCTCTGGCGCAGTAATACACAGCTGTGTCCTCAGTCTGCATATTCTGTCCTTGAAGAGTCACTGTGTTGCTGGAAGACTCTCTGGCAACTTGAAATCTACTTTTCAGTTTATCACTGTAATATGTGCTACCATCACCACACATCTCTCCAACCCATTCCAGAGCTTTTCCTGCAGGCTGCCGAATGAAGTGAGTGCAGTAGTTGCTGTCAGTCACTGAATATCCAGAGATTTTACAGGACAGTGTCAAAACCTGACCAGGACTTAAGACCATAGATTCAGTCTGTGTCAGTTCAACACAGTGGACACCTGAGAGGAAAAATATTGTCATGAGATATAATTATGTATAACCATAGTATTTTTATTATGAAGTATCTATAGAAGTTATGAAGACTTACGAGAAACAGCTGCCAGCAGCAGCAACAACCAGAGAGACAAGAAGATCATGGTTTGAGACGTATGAGAACAAGCTGCTTCTTTTCATCTTAATACTCAAATAAAGAGGGAGGGGTGATATTTGCATACAGTTCTGCATATGCAACCCAGTAAATATGATTTAAGATTGATATAAACAGTGCAACACACATGTAATTAAACTTAATAAATTTTGTTGGGTTATTTATTTCAGTATCATTCAGTGCAGATATGTCAGTGATCATGGCGTTTAAACAGCATATGCTCTGGGGAAATATGGGTCAGTATACAATCCTTTAGCAGAAGGTGTCTTTCTTTGGTATGTTTCTTTGGCTCAAAGTTGCACTGTGCTGCAGCATCATCTGCTTTTTTCCTCTCCCTGATATATTTTTTTTTACAGCTCAGTGCTTTTTCTGCATCATCGTGTATTTCTTGCACTGTAATATTCAGCTAGATCCTCTGTTGTCAAACCAGAGATTTTCAGACACACCATGCTGTTTGAATTATCTCTAGTTATCTCTATTTGTCCCTCTACACTTTTAGCATACACTATTTTACTGGCGTCATACCAGATAACCCCCATCCAGTTCAGTGCTTTCCCTACTGACTGTCTGATCCAGTTCATGCCATACTGTCCAAAATTAAATCCAGATCCTTTACAGGAGAGAGTCAAAGTTTCTCCAGGATTTTTGGAGACAGAAGTTGATGGGATGGACTCCAGGCTTTGGCCATTAACACCTAAATCAAATGAAAGTTATAATTGCCTATAATCTACGGTGGCTGAGAGAGCTCAAATCGCTGCAACTTCAGAAAACACATGCAAATAGAAAAATCACCAGCAAATTAAGAAAACATCGTCATCAGTTTGACAGCACATATGCTGCAAATACTCACAACACAACCAAATACAGAAATGCGCTGCTAATACTCACAACACAACCAAATACAGAAATGCACTGTAAGTAGCACAGACCCCAACAGGAGGACCCCAACAATGCCAAAATTACCCCAACAAAATTAATATTAACCATGGTTTTATTATAGGCCTAGTAAAAGTGTATTAGCCATGTTTTTTGTTTTGTTTTGTTTTTTATTTGTTTTTCGTATTGATTACCATTTCTATAACCACAGTTGTACAAATACCATGGTTATAGAAAACCATGGATAATTTGGGGTTATTTGTATATATTTGAAAATTTTCCCTTGTTCTGTGTTTTTTAAGAAACAGTAAATTACTTTGGCCCTTTCAGTAATGCTTATCCAATGATTATACATCCATTACATCAAATTATCATCATGATGCTTGCAAGCTTTTCTTTCTGGCTACTATTGTTAAAAAAAAAAGTTAATCTTCATTTTGAATATCTTTACACTTTTTCAGTTCATATCTTACATATAATTGTAAAGATGGTAACACTTTATTTCGATAGTCCACTTTAGACATTCTACTAACAGTAAATAATTTTGCAACTACATGTCAACTAGACTGTCTGCTTAATATCTACTAACACTTTATTTTGATGGGTCAACAATGTACAACATACTGACTATGAGAATCTTTGCAAATACATGTCAACTTATTCTACTAACCCTAAACCTAACCTAATAACAGTCTACTCTGAGAGTTAGTAGACATGTAGTTGCACATTAATGAGAATTAACTGACATGTAGTTGCAAAGTTACTTATAGATAGTAGAATGTCTAACGTGGACTATCAAAATAAAGTGTAACCGTAAAGATCTTTGCTTCATTATGAGGCTATTTTTTTAATGGAATTTTGCTGTACCAGCTGAATTACTGTCTAATGTCATTATGATATTTCAAAACCTTTTTTGTTTCTGTGAAAAGCAGACTGTTAATGAAAGCAACACTTTTAATTTGTAATATGATGGTGGTGTTTTTGTACAGGGAGGCTGTTGGTGTCTGTCACTGTGTTTCTTTGGCACAATAATACACAGCTGTGTCTTCAGCTCGCATATTCTGTCCTTGCAGTGTTATTGTGTTACTGGACGTGTCTCTGGTGATACTGAACTTGCTTTTCAGCGAATCCTTGTAGTATAAGCCTCCACTATACCCGATCATTCCAATCCACTCCAGAGCTTTTCCTGCAGGCTGACGAATCCAGGCTGTAGCATAGTCAGTAACTGAATAAGAGACTTTACAGTTGATAGTGAGAGTGGCATCAGGACGGACAATCAGAGACTCAGGCTGAGTGAGTTCATATGAATCAATACCTGTATCAAATCAGATAATACCAGTTAATAAGAGAGCATGATGTTTAAAAACTGTTAACGAGCTTTTTAGCAACAAAATGATGTATCACACAGAAAGTAGACTAAACTTACAGGATATCACTGCCAGAAGCAGCACTAAAGATGAAGAGATCATGGTTTGTTTCACAACACAGTTTGAATGAACTGAAGCGATTCTTCACTCTCTCTAGTGATCAGATGAATGTATAAACTGCTGTTTAAATATGCAGCAGGAGATTTACATAATCATACAGAGCTACTAATCAAATCTACATGCTACAAACAACAAGAATATTGGGATTACATGAAAAAGAATCGCACTTTCTTTTTAAATTTATTGAGGGCAAAATCCGATTAAACTGCATTCCTACATTTTTTTAGTTTTCTTATGTTATTATTATTTTCATATATAAGGACATAAACATCAACATTACCAGCATTGAGTGATTTTTAAAACACCAGAAAAGACAAATATAGTAAAATGTTTCTTATTTTCTTTACACTACAGATAAATACATTTTATGTTATTACACATTAAATATAAAGCTGTTATTTATAACATTATTTATATTTATATTATTGACATTTCACCTGACAGCAACAACATCAGTAATTAAGCACTGGTTCTGTTGGATCAGTAAGTCTTTCTTATAAATGTTAGCAATACGTTTCATTGCTTCAAATGTAGCAAGAAAAAAAAAACATATTAATTCCTACAATATCGCAGATCTGCTAAAATGGGCATTACATGAAGGCAGAGAGTGTCCTCATTTGTAATATCAGCAGTTTTTCATCAAAGATGAATAACTTTACTGCTTAAAAAAAATTACTGGTAATCTAAAATGTATTTTATGTGATAAATTGTAATGAAGTTTCTAATTGAATTCAAAAATGTTATCTAATCTGATTAAACCTTGTTGACTGTATTAGGTTACACCAATAAAGTTCGGTCTGCAGGTAATTTCCTAGACATTTGTTGGGCTGTAAAACACCGGTGTTACAAACTGCTATATAAAACATGAATAAATAATGACATTCAGAAAAAGAAAAAAAAAATCCTTTGAAATGGGGTAAAAGTCATTTTTGTATGTCTGTATAATATGTAGGGAGGTCATTCTGCTGCTTGTTTATTCAAGATGTTTTGATCAGAACTGCTTGTGTTTGTATCACAGCGTGCTCTCTCTCTGTTGCAGTAATACACAGCTGTGTCCTCAGTCTGCATATTCTGTCCTCGCAAATTCACTGTGTTGCTGGAAATGTCTCTTGTAATTTGAAATCTACTTTTCAATTCATCACTGTAATATGTGCTTCCGCTACTACATATCTCTCCAACCCATTCCAGAGCTTTTCCTGCAGGCTGCCGAATGAAGTGAGTGCAGTAGCTGCTGTCAGTCACTGAATATCCAGAGATTTTACAGGGTGAGTGTCAAAACTTGACCAGGACTTAAGACCATAGATTCAGTCTGTGTCAGTTCAACACAGTGGACACCTGAGGGGACATTTATGGCTAGATATTTTAGAGATATGGCAACATTATGTATAACCAAGAGTATTGAGAGAGATCATGGTTTGAGACTTGCAAGAACAAGCTGCTTATTTTCATCCTAAATAAAGAGGATGAAGAGGAATATTTGCATACAATTCTGCATATGTCAGTATGTACAAATGTTCAATATTTTATACATCTGCAAGGTTGTGTCAATTTCTTAAGTAGGCTTCTTTGACAATGTTAATAACTGTCAGTGAACAGACCCTGTCATCAAAGCTGGTGACCTCATACAATCAAACAGCAATACTTTTGAGATTACATGGCATTTACTGTGAACTTTATTTTAAATAAATATTTGCTTCTGAAAACAGACAATATTATTCTCTGAATACTTAATTAATGTGAATGAATGACTGGCTATTGTTATCCATGAAATTACCTAAACAAAACTCATCTTAGCACTGCACATAAGCTGCATGAAGAGACATTTAGATGTGGCATTTATTCATTTAGACTGTATTTATAATTGCATAAATAATGGTATTAATGGAATAATAAATAATGGAAAATAAATAATGGAAAATAATGTAATATGCCTACTTTTAGACGGGAAACTTAAAAACGGCCAGCAGGTGGCAGAAGTTCGTGATTGAATCACTGAGTCATTCAAATGATTCTTTCAAAACGGCTGAATCCTTCAGGAGCGAATCAAATGACTGTTTTTATGAATGGCTCAGTGAATCAGTGATTCGCCCAAGACAACGCTGATTTGGATTCGAACACAAACGAAACAAAAACAGCACTCTTGCTCGTGTCGTATTGCCTAAGTGTCAGGAGCATTTTTTGCTCGCATATCTTTAAATTTCCGAGTTAGCAGCATGCATATTAAAACAACATTATAAATGACTAAAACATATATATATAATGATTGATAAGAACCAAGTGCAAAGCCGCTATGGAACTGAGCTCGAATAGCTTCAGCGTCAGCGACTTTTTATAGGACAAAATCGCTGTCAATCAAAGGGAGATGCAGACCCTCCAATCATCACGAAGAAGCCCGGAGTCCAGGCCAGCCCACTCCTCCATTCACTCCCAAAGACGCTGAGCGTCCGTGGGCGGGACATAATCGCAGCATTTATCCAATGACCGTCTAGTTTCGAAGCACTGAAAAAAACTGTTCAAAGCAGCCCCATTGAAGTCAATGGACGCTAGGCTTCAACGGGGAAATGCACTGACTCTACGGGAGTGTATGAGAAGGAAATCGAGTCAGCCGACCTGCTGTATGTAGCTGATTCTGAACGAACTCGTCTTCGAGATGAACGTGTTCTAACCTTTGAAATGTGATGGAGCATCACTTAACCATTTCTCCTGTGTTTTTCTCCTTCTCTAACTGGCTCAGAACAAGAACCACCTGAAGACTCCCTGTAATGAGACCTCACCCTCACAATGAGTCTCTTCACTGGGTTTGGCAAGTCTTTCCCTGTTCTTTGTGAAAAAGTGCCAGTTCCCAAGTATGATTACATCACATTTTATTGGTGTAATCTATAGATTGCCCCTGCTGACTATATCCAGTATACTATACTGACTATACAGTATACTATACTGACTATAACCCTATATAAATTGATGCATAATTTTTTCTCCTCTCCATGTCAGTAGGGAAACCATACATTCACACTCCTTTCTGTGAGTAACTGGAGCACTCCCTTGCCGCACAGCCAACTATAGTGGAGACTGTTCAAGGACAGCATGCTTTATAGTATGTAAATAAGTGCATAACAAAACAACATACATAAAATATATGATTAAATGGGTAAAAAGTTTTAAGTTATTTTAAATTTGAATATACTACAAATATATATTTATATATTAATAATGGAGGGGTGCACAAGAATCAAAAACATTAAACGAGATTAATTCCCACTTAATCTTAAAATATCTTCACTTATTTGGAATGAATTTCCAAAGACAACAAACTTAACATTTACCATGAGATTAATAAAATGACAATGAACATTAAGATGAGATTGCACTTGACTAACATACGTTGTTATGTTACGTTGATGTAACATAAGTTGTTAGAACACGCTCACACACACGCACTGTCTCACTAACTCAATGTATTCCAATTGCCTGCTATGAACTTCCTGGAACTATTTAAGTTCTACGTGAATCACGTGATGATCGAGCGTTCCGAACTTCCGTTGTCGCAACTCTGTCTCTCTATTGCTGCGTCCCAATGTGCCTACTTATACTACGCCTATACTTTTGAGTGTATAGTAGAAGAGTAGGCAAGCTTTGGGACATACTATCACGTCACACAACTGCGTCTTTAACGGTCTCTATCGCACCTGTTACACGCACCCTGTCACTGTAAACTGGCCTGTCAATCATCTTGTCACAGTTAACATCCTCCACATTTCATTTCATTTAACTTCTTTTTTTGTTTTGTTTTGTATTGCAAAAATTTTAGAAATATACAAGAACAGGAAAACAAGACATGAATATATTCCTACAAAGAACAATCATAAAAATAAAGACAAAAAACTAATATTCTGAATTTGCGTACATCAAATTATGGAATTATCTATACAGAAAAGTGCAAAAATAAAATTACATAATTTTAGAAAAGCTGTCATAGTGCATCAAAAATTTGGCACTCTTTTTGTTATTTGTAAGTCTTAGAGATGAAACAAGAGAATCAAATTCAGAAAGAAAAAGGGGGAAAGACAAAGGAGATTTAAGCCACTTTTGCTCATGAATGAAGAATTTTGCATTCAATATAAGAAAATTAGCATATTCAACAGGTTGTAGCTTTGGATTTTCATAATAAAAAATAACATCTTTGAGGACGAAGGTATGGGTCACATTTGTAAGGTTAGAAACATAGGTACTTAAGTCAACCCATAATTTGTTGGTAACACCACAATCAAAAAACAAATGGGAAGCTGTTTCTTCAACAAAACCACAAAACGAGCAAGACTCATCAACATCAGAATATTTAGAAATAGACAAATTAACGGGATAAATTTTATGAAGGATTTTATAATGAACATCCTTAACTTTGTTAGATATACAAAATTTCCTTGGCAAAAGCCAGGCCTTTCTCCAATTTATATTTGTTATAAAGGAACCCCAGTAGAAATTCCCTCTTGGAGTAATCTTTCTCTTTGTCTGAAATATTTTGCGAATATGTTTGTTATTGCATTTCCGATCTAAAATATCAATACCACCCAAACGTAAAGCCGGATAAACACTGTTGCCTTTACTGAATTTGAGGTGACTTTTAATTAACTGGGTTAAGCCTACTGGGATGGCTCTCATCAAAGTATTATATTCCTTTGGTGGGACTGGAAAATTATAGAGATTCATAAATTGTTCATAAGTTAAAATATTACCAAAATCATCAAACACAGACAGAATACAGTTCAAGTTATTATTAAACCATCTAGGGGAAAAAATAGACTTATTTCTAACAGTTATATCAGCATTATTCCAAAGGAGAACTTTGTTGGGGGAGAAACCATGGACAAAACACAATGTCCATGAAAGAAGACATTGCTGATGGAAGTATTAAATTTTAGACCTGAGGCACATGCAAATTGTTCAACCAATTCCAGAGCTTTTGTCCTCCAAAAACAGCGTAGTGTCATCATCTAGCTGCGCAATTTTGATCTCCCTGTCAAATACTGAAATTCCTTTCAAATTATCATCTTGGTTAATTCTTAGTAACTCTGTGGCTAAAATAAATTAAAAAATGGGGAGATTGGACAGCCCTGTCTGACACCACGATATATGTTAAACCTCTTAGAAGTGTCAAACTTCACAATCACTGAGCTGTTAAAACCTGTATAAAACATGGTTACAGTTTCTATAAATGCTTTACCAAATCTAAATAATTCTATAGAGTACAAAAAATAAATTTGTACTCTATGGAGTCGAAAGCTTTATGAAAGTCAAGAAAGAGTATGAGACCATTTGAATGAATTAGATCTGAATAATCCAGCAAGTCCAGCACTAATCTTACATTGTTAGAAATGTGACGGCCTTTCATGAATCCAGATTGAGATTCTGAAATAATATTGCCTAAACCATAACTTAATTTTTTAGCATATCATTAAATTTTTGATTTTTTAACAAGGTATTATTAAGTTTCCAATAGCCCTTCATTTTATTTAACTTCGTACCGTATAGAGAATGAAAATGTGACGTAATGCCACGTTGAGTTCTGGGAAACTGCTTTGTTTATCCGCCATATTTGCAGGATAGCGCTGCCTTTCTGCTATTGAGTTTAGGGCAGTATTTGATTTTTTTTTTTTGTCGTGTTTGTGAAAATTGTCACCATTGTATGTCATTCATGCTGCATCAAGAATTGCAATAGTAACTCAGATCATCGTTCAGAGAGAAAACTGGATAATGCAGTATGTTTTTTGCTTTTTAAAAACACCAAATAAAGCAGGTCGCGGAGAGACGCCGAATGTTAATGTCACTGATTAAACCCAACCCACTGCCTCTCACTCAATAAAAGAATCACATTTCTGTGTGTTTTTTAAAGATTTGATTTTGTTGGTTTAATAATTAACTTACTTTGCTAGTATGACTCTCAATAGGCTTGTGAATTAGCAGAACTTGAACAGGACCCTTTCTGAAATGCTTAAAGTGGCTTAATGGACCAATACACAAAATTGTAAAGCATATACTATGTGCAGATACGCATAATAAGCTCAAAATGTGAACGCAACACGTTTATTCACATTAAGCATTGTCCTCTCATAAGAACACGCTTAATGCACTGAGACAGTGATAATAAAAGACCACATTCTGTACACACTTTACTTATAATAAATCATAATATGTGTGGAAAAACAGATGAGCGCAAAATATGAACATTAAATATCACTGTCTTAATCCATTTTTTTTTTTTATTTGGGTCACTGTGACTCATTTTGCTGGATCAGGTCACATATTGGTTCAAATAATACATTACTTGGTGATAAATGATGTATTTGTTTCATTACAAGGCTTTTTTTAATGGAATTTTGTTGTACAAGCTGAATTCATGTCTATAATGTCATTATGACATTTGAAAACCTTTTGTGTCTTTGTGAAAATCAGACTGTTAAGAAAAGTCTTCAGAAACACTTTGTAGCATTTGGACCAATAAGACACACAATTTTGCATTTGATTTAACAAATCAATTAGTTATTAGATTAATGTGGCGAGGGGGGCGTGGTTAGCAGGATCTGCAGCGGGAGAGAGAGACTGGAGAACGAGCGGTGAGTAAGTGGGTCAAGTGCAAGATGACACTCACCTGTTTCTCGTTCCAGTGATTGGCGTGGAGAGACTAAAAGTCACCGTGGGGCAGACAGTAGACAGAGGAACCAGACTGAGGACTCGGGAGGGCAAGAACCGTGGCTGAGCAGAGACTCACCAAAGTGCTGTGAACTTATATGATTTGAAGGTGCCGGAGTGCACAACTTTTATTTTGGTGAACATAAATAAATTTTTCCCGAGCCTCAGTTACGCCGAATCCGACTTCTTCCTTCCTTCATCCGAACTTTGCTACACTGGTGCCGAAACCCGGGAAGGAAGAAGCCCGGCCGCCGCCATCATGCAGTCCCCGCCGAGCTCGCCGTTTGCGGAAGTCATCCAATCGCTCGCGGGCCTCCACCAAGAACACCATCAGGCGCTGCTGGAGATGCGGGACGATCAGGAGCGCCGTTTCCGCTCCCTGATGCAGGCCCAGCAGGAGGACCGCGAGCTGTTCCGGAGCTGGATGGACCAGGAGGGACGGGCCGGGGGGCCGTCCTCAAGAAACTCCACCGGCCCCTCTCACCTGCCCCTAAATAAAATGGGGCCACAGGACGACCCAGAAGCTTTCCTTGATTTGTT
This sequence comes from Onychostoma macrolepis, assembly GCF_012432095.1. Lineage (NCBI taxonomy): Eukaryota > Metazoa > Chordata > Actinopteri > Cypriniformes > Cyprinidae > Onychostoma > Onychostoma macrolepis. The sequence continues at coordinate 34,274,687 of NC_081157.1, read as the reverse complement.
CGAGAAGTCGGCCGAGGCATGTGGGTGGCCACAAGACCAATGGCCGGTGCGTCTCATACCTCTGCTGTCGGGGGAGGCCCAGGTGGCGGCCCAACAATTGCCCGTCCAAAACCTCCTGGTCTTCACCGACCTCAAGCGAGCCATCCTCCAGCGGGTCGGCTGGAGCCCAGAACAACATCGCCAGCGGTTTCGGTCACTGGAGCTGGGCGATAGTGGCCGGCCCTTCGTGCTCGCTCAACAGCTCCGGGACGCTTGCCGCAGATGGCTGTTGGCCGGGGGAGGCGACGTCGAGCAGATCCTCGACCGAGTGGTGCTGGAGCAGTTCATCGGCCGTCTGCCGAGAAAGACGGCAGAGTGGGTCCAGTGCCACCGCCCGACGTCGCTAGACCTGGCCATCCAATTGGCGGAGGACCAGATGGTGGCGTGCCCAGGAGTCGGCGAATCCCTGCCAGCGGTTTCTCTCTCTCTCTCTCTTCCCCTATTGTTTCCCCTCGTCCTGTCCCACTTCCCAGGTCCCGTCCGGGCATTTCTCTTCGGGTCCCACCCCGGGGAAGGGGTGGGCTGCCTCAGAGGCCGTCGCTGGCACAAGGGTGCTGCCCAGGGGCGGGGCTAGCCAGCACGGGACCACAGCAGTACCTTTTCCTCCACTCTCTCCACGCCAATCTCTTGACCCACTTCCTGCCACTAGGCGGGCGGGAGGCCTGGGCCGGCCTGTTGGCGGTGCGGGGACCCAGGGCACTTCATGGACCGGTGCCCAGTGATGGAGGTGGGGGCACTGATCCGGGTCCCGGACAGCCCACAGGCTGCCCCCGATCAAGCTGGCCTGTACCAAATACCTGTGAGTATTAAGGGGTACTTACCTCGCTTTGGTGGATTCGGTTGTAACCAGACCTCGATCCACCAAAGCCTGGTTCGCTCGAGGCATTGGATAAAAGCCGCGTGGTTTCGGTTCGGTGCGTGCACGGGGATATGGTGAAGTACCCTCTAATGTCTGCACTCATTCAATTTCGGGGACAAAAGCATAGTGTGGAGGTGGCAGTTAACCCGCACCTCCGACATCCGCTGATTTTGGGGACAAATTGGCCAGCTTTTAGTCAAGTATTGGGGTGTTTAGGTGCGGATGTCTCTTGTGGAGAGAGGCAGCTGGAGAATGGAGTGGACGCGCAGGTGGGAGTGGCTGAGCCGGGGCTGCGAGATACTGAGCTGGTGGAACGGAGCGCGAATGAGAGGCTAATCCTCTCTGAACGCGATGATTTTCCCCTGGAACAGTCCCAGGATGAGTCCCTAAAATGGGCATTTGAACAAGTCCAGACCATCGACGGTCAGCATCTCCAACCTGCCCGCCCACTCTCCTATCCCTATTTTGCTGTGTTAAAGGATCGGTTGTACCGAGTGACACAAGACACTCAGTCAAAGGAGGTTACAACCCAGTTGTTAGTTCCTAAAAGCCACCGGGAAATGCTATTCCAGACGGCTCATTGTAATCCGATGGCGGGACATTTAGGGCAGGCAGCGACATTGAATCGTCTCATGGCCCGGTTTTTTTGGCCGGGCATTCACGAGAATGTGCGCAGGTGGTGCGCGGCTTGTCGTGAATGTCAGTTGGTGAATCCACCGGCCTCCCCAAAAGCGCCGTTGCGCCCTCTTCCTCTAATGCAGGCCCCCTTCGAGAGAATTGGTATGGACCTCATCGGGCCATTAGAACGATCAGCACGCGGGCATCGCTTTGCATTAGTTTTGGTGGATTATGCAACCCGATACCCTGAAGCAGTGGCGCTTCGCAACATTTCAGCGAAAAGTTTTCATTAATCTCCCGAGTGGGAATCCCGAAGGAGATTCTCACTGATCAAGGCACGGCGTTTATGTCACGTACGTTACGCGAACTGTACGAATTATTGGGCATTAAATCGATTCGCACCAGCGTCTATCACCCACAAACGGACGGACTGGTGGAACGATTTAACCGCACATTAAAAACCATGATTCGGAAGTTCGTCCATGAAGACGCCAAAAATTGGGACAGGTGGCTGGAACCCCTCTTGTTCGCTGTGCGGGAGGTCCCGCAAGCCTCCACGGGGTTTTCCCCCTTCGAGCTTCTTTTTAGGCATCAGCTTTTAGGGTGCTGGACGTCCTGAGAGAAACTTGGGAGGACGGGACTTCTGATAGCCGAAGCGAAATTCAATATGTGCTGGACCTGCGAACAAAACTCCACACTTTGGGGCGGCTGTCCATGGAGAATTTGTTACAGGCCCAGGACCGGCAGAGCCGGCTGTACAACCAGGGGACCAGGCTACGTAAATTTGCACCGGGAGAGAAAGTACTTGTATTGCTTCCTACGTCTAGCTCTAAATTACTCGCCAAGTGGCAAGGACCCTTTGAGGTCACACGGCGAATTGGGGATCTTAATTATGAGGTAATTCGTACCGACAGGAACGGAGCACACCAGATTTACCACCTCAACCTCCTCAAAAAGTGGAATGAGGCGGAGTCAGTGATGCTAGCGACGGCAGTGAGCGGAGAGGAGGATCTAGGGCCAGAGGTAAGCACCAAGCCACAATCTCTAGCTCTGGCCCCTGGCGGTGACCACCTCTCGGCCTCGCAGCTCACTGATGTAGCTAAGCTACAGGCCGCGTTTGCGGATGTGTTCTCGGCCCTGCCGGGGCGAACTAATCTCATACAGCACCACATAGAGACCGAGCCGGGCGTGGTGGTTCGCAGCCGGCCATATCGTTTACCGGAACACAAAAAAAGGTAGTTCAGGCAGAATTAGAGGCAATGCTAGAGATGGGAGTAATAGAGGAATCCCACAGCGATTGGGCGAGCCCGATAGTTTTGGTACCTAAAACGGACGGCTCTGTGTGATTCTGTGTGGATTATCGCAAGGTGAATGCTGTGTCGAAGTTCGACGCATATCCAATGCCGTGAATCGACGAACTGTTTGATCGGCTAGGTACAGCTCGATTTTATTCGACACTGGATTTAACTAAGGGATATTGGCAGATCCCCTTATCACCTTTATCCAAAGAAAAAACAGCCTTCACAACGCCGTTCGGATTACACCAATTCGTTACGCTTCCGTTCGGGTTATTCGGGGCGCCGGCCACGTTTCAGCGCCTCATGGATAAAATTCTGCGGCCGCATGCTGCATATGCCGCTGCATATCTAGATGACATTATCATCTATAGTAACGACTGGCAGCGGCATATGGAGCATTTGCGGGCTGTACTGAGTGCGCTGAGGGGGGCCGGACTGACGGCTAACCCGAAGAAGTGTGCGGTTGGGCGGGTGGAGGTCAGGTATCTGGGCTTCCACTTGGGCCACGGGCAGGTGCGTCCCAAATTAATAAGACCGCAGCGGTTGCGACCTGCCCGAGACCCAAGACCAAAAAGGAGGTGAGGCAGTTCCTGGGGCTGGCGGGATATTACAGAAGGTTTGTACCTAATTATTCGGACCTCACCAGCCCGCTGACTGACCTCACTAAAAAGGGAGCGCCAGATCCGGTCCAGTGGACGGAGCTGTGTCAGCAGGCTTTCACCCAGGTAAAGGCTGCTCTGTGTGGCGGACCGCTTCTGCACTCTCCTGACTTTTCTCTCCCCTTCTTGCTGCAGACAGATGCGTCGGACAGGGGGCTTGGGGCCGTCCTGGCTCAGGAGGTAGAGGGTGAAGAACGGCCGGTGCTGTACATCAGCCGCAAGCTCTCTAAGAGAGAGACGATGTACAGCACCATTGAGAAGGAGTGTTTGGCGATCCGGTGGGCTGTTCTCACCCTCCGCTATTATCTCCTGGGACGGGAGTTCACTCTCTGTTCGGACCACGCACCCCTGCAGTGGCTCCACCGCATGAAAGATACCAATGCGCGGATCACCCGTTGGTATCTGGCTCTCCAGCCCTTTAAGTTCAAGGTGATCCACAGGCCGGGGGCTCAGATGGCGGTGGCAGACTTCCTCTCCAGGAATGCAGCGGGAGAGAGAGACTGGAGAACGAGCGGTGAGTAAGTGGGTCAAGTGCAAGATGACACTCACCTGTTTCTCGTTCCAGTGATTGGCGTGGAGAGACTAAAAGTCACCGTGGGGCAGACAGTAGACAGAGGAACCAGACTGAGGACTCGGGAGGGCAAGAACCGTGGCTGAGCAGAGACACCAAAAGATCACCAAAGTTCTGTGAACTTATATGATTTGAAGGTGCCGGAGTGCACAACTTTTATTTTGGTGAACATAAATAAATTTTTCCCGAGCCTCAGTTACGCCGACTCCGACTTCTTCCTTCCTTCATCCGAACTTTGCTACAATTAACAAATAGTCACAGACCCCTCACCCAATACACATACTCGGTGCCAGTAGGTCTGTCAATGACTTCAGGCCCCCGTTTCCATGGCAACCCATCAGATAACACTAGTTTTATTGCTCAAAGGAATGCCACCAGAGCAACTCTCACTACCTCTTTCCTATAGGAAAGACATTTTGCCATAAAAATGGACTCTTCTCTAATTAATTCATAGGAAAACCTTTCTTTGACTGAACATACATATCATTCAGGTCATTGTGTATATTATTACTGTTCTTGTATATGTTTTTGTGTATTGTATACTGTTTTATGCATGCTTATGATAGATCACTTGTTAATATAACTTTAACTCATACCATGTCTGGTCTCTATCAATTCGTCTTCGGATGATCTAATCGAGAGTGAATATTACATGTTGATACCTATGCAACATATTAGTGTCCCAAGAATCTTTAATAGTTTGTATATCAACTTCCAATCCAACCCCTTTGCAAATTACCATGCTCAGAGACAAGGAGTGATAAAAAAATTAAAATTGTAATTATTTATATACAATTCCCTTTTAAGCTAATTCGCGACAACTTTTAATTTGTACTATGATGATGTTTTTGTACAGGGAGGCTATTGGTGTCTGTCACTGTGTTTCTTTGGCACAATAATACACAGCTGTGTCTTCAGCTCGCATATTCTTTCCTTGCAGTGTTATTGTGTTACTGGACGTGTCTCTGGTGATACTGAACTTGCTTTTCAGCGAATCCTTGTAGGCTAAGCCTCCACCAGTCCAGATCACTCCAATCCACTCCAGAGCTTTTCCTGCAGGCTGACGAATCCAGGCTGTATGCTCACTTGTAACTGAATAGGAGACTTTACAGTTGATAGTGAGAGTGGCATCAGGACGGACAGTCAGAGACTCAGGCTGAGTGAGTTCATATGAATCAATACCTGTATCAAATCAAATAATACCAGTTAATAAGAGAGCACGACATTTAAAAACTGTTAACAAGCTTTTGATCAACAAAATGATGTATCACACAGAAAGTAGACTAAACTTACAGGATATCACTGCTAGAAGCAGCACTAAAGATGAAGAGATCATGGTTTGTTTCACAGCACAGTTGGAATGAACTGAAGCGATTCTTCACTCCCTCTAGTGATCAGATGAATGTATAAACTGCTGTTTAAATAAGCAACAGGAGATTTACATAATAAGCTACTAATCAAATCTACATGCTACAAAAATGTTCATTTTTAAGGTTCATATTATTTATTGCTCTCATTAGAGACTTTATGACATGTTTTGTTTAGGTTTTTTTCTCTACTGAACATGAACTGATTTTACAGCATTTTCTTCTCCATCTTTTCTAATTCTTTTTGAGTCATTTGAGAACTTGAAAAAATGCTCGAAAAAAACTCTTGAAATATGATAATTCATTTGCACTTTTACAGGTGCGTCTCAATAAATTAGAATGTCGTGGAAAAATTCATTTATTTCAGTAATTCAACTCAAATTGTGAAACTTGTGTATTAAATAAATTCAATGCACAAAGACTGAAGTAGTTTAAGTCTATGGTTCTTTTAATTGTGATGATTTTGGCTCACATTTAACAAAAACCCACCAATTCTCAATAATCTCAACAAATTATAATATGGTGACATGCCAATCAGCTAATCAACTCAAAACACCTGCAAAGGTTTCCTGAGCCTTCAAAATGGTCTCTCAGTTTGGTTCATTAGGCTACACAATCATGGGGAAGACTGCTGATCTGACAGTTGTCCAGAAGACAATCATTGACACCCTTCACAAGGAGGGTAAGCCACAAACATTCATTGCCAAAGAAGCTGGCTGTTCACAGAGTGCTGTATCCAAGCATGTTAACAGAAAGTTGAGTGGAAGGAAAAAGTGTGAAAGAAAAAGATGCACAACCAACCGAGAGAACCGCAGCCTTATGAGGATTGTCAAGCAAAATCCATTCGAGAATTTGGGTGAACTTCACAAGGAATGGACCGAGGCTGGGGTCAAGGAATCAAGAGCCACCACACACAGACGTGTCAAGGAATTTGGCTACAGTTGTCGTATTCCTCTTGTTAAGCCACTCCTGAACCACAGACAACGTCAGAGGCGTCTTACCTGGGCTAAGGAGAAGAACTGAACTGTTGCCCAGTGGTCCAAAGTCCTCTTTTCAGATGACAGCAATTTTTGTATTTCATTTGGAAACCAAGGTCCTAGAGTCTGGAGTAAGGGTGGAGAAGCTCATAGCCCGAGTAGCTTGAAGTCCGGTGTTAAGTTTCCACAGTCTGTGTTGATTTGGGGTGCAATATCATCTGCTGATGTTGGTCCAATGTGTTTTTTGAAAACCAAAGTCACTGCACCCGTTTGCCAAGAAATTTTGGAGCACTTCATGCTTCCTTCTGCTGACCAGCTTTTTAAAGATGCTAATTTCATTTTCCAGCAGGATTTGGCACCTGCCCACACTGCCAAAACCACTTCCAAGTGGTTTGCTGACCATGATATTACTGTGCTTGATTGGCCAGCCAACATGCCTGACCTGAACACCATATGGAATCTATGAGGTATTGTCAAGAGCAAAATGAGAAACAAGAGACCAAAAAATGCAGATGAGCTGAAGGCCATTGTCAAAGAAACCTGGGCTTCCATACCACCTCAGCAGTGCCACAAACTGATCACCTCCATGCCACGCCGAATTGAGGCAGTAATTAAAGCAAAAGGAGCCCCTATCAAGTATTGAGTACATATACAGTAAATGAACATACTTTCCAGAAGGCCAACAATTCACTAAAAATGTGTTTTTTATTGGTCTTATGAAGTATTCTAATTTGTTGAGATAGTGAATTGGTGGGTTTTTGTTAAATGTGAGCCAAAATCATCACAATTAAAAGAACCAAAGACTTAAACTACTTCAGTCTGTGTGCATTGAATTTATTTAATACACGAGTTTCACAATTTGAGTTGAATTACTGAAATAAATGAACTTTTCCACAACATTCTAATTTATTGAGATGCGGCTGTATATTCATATGTATGAGGGATTGTTTGACTTTTCTTTTAAGATGTTTTAAAGCAGAACTGCTTGTGGTTTATCACTGTGGTCACTCTCATGCATCATAAGACACGGCTGTGTCCTTCATCATCATATTCTGTCGTTATAGAGTTATTTTGTTCCTCTAAGAGTCTCTGGTAACTTAAAGTCTGATTTTTAGTTTGTCACCATGTGTATCCTCTACCAAACATCTACACATGAAAAGACATGCATTGTGTTACAGCAGTCAGACATGCCTTTGTGCTGTGCAATGTTTGAGCTTTTATAGTGAACTTCACTGCATACTATCACCAGCGATGGTATATCACCTCATTAGGCTCTCATTAGATTTTTATTTTTTTTTAATTCTCTGCTGCCACCTGTTGAACTGTCGTGACAAGAGATGAAACAGCCAGTGTGGTTTTTGTTCAGCCGTACAACCCCTTTGTGTCACAGTGAGTCTCTTGCACAGTAATACATGGCTGAGTCTTCTGCTGTCAGGCCTGATAGTTTCAGATACACCATACTCTTTGAATTATCTCTGGTGATTTCAATTCGTCTGCTGAAAGAGTCGGAGAAGTCATGGCTATTGCCATAACTATAAAGACGTCCCATCCACACAAGTGGTTTTCCAGCTTGTTGTCTGATCCAGTGCATGCTACAGCAGCCAAAGCTGAACCCAGATCCTCTACAGGACAGAGTCAGAGTTTCTCCAGGCTTTTTCACAACTGTGCTTTCAATGGACTCCATACTTTTACATTTTATACCTGAAAAGAAGATTGAAAAGATGGATTTCATTTGGAATCTGTTTACCCTCGAACTGATAATAGACTTGAGGAAAACTCACGTTGTAGGCTGAATGAGAGCAGCAGTAAACAGAGTGCATCTTGAAAGTGGTGATGTAACACTTCAGATCCAGTCAGCAGCACATAAATACTAACAGGATTGCTTTGATTTGCATTGGGAGGGTCACAAGGTGCAATCATGAATGAAGGGCCAAACTATTAAAGAATTATATGACAAACCATTACCAGTGTGAGTGATGAAAAATGTATTAATTATATTCTGAATATGTATGTTTTCATTTACTGTTGCCTAATACAGAATTCTCTGTAGACACAATTTAATAAAATCATTTTCTGCATTTATTTTTTTATTTGTTGATTGTACTTGTTGCATCCAAACATATGCTCATGCTATTTGCAGTGTCAGCTCGATAACATATGTATCCTGCTGCTTGGTAACTGAATCAAACAGAACAGATCACAGTAAAAAAAAAAGAGAAACTGAAAGAATAAATAGTCTCATTTGGGAACAAGTGCTTCTGTTAAACTAATTAACTAATCAATTCAGCAATAACCAAATGTCACTAAAATGTATTTGCTCCCTTATTACATGATGTTGAATACAACATCATGAAGTTTCAGCAAAACATTCAGCTCTGCTGTAAGTGAGCATATTTTCATTATTTTTAAAACTGACTGAATCAGTTAACTCTTTTTAATCAACTGAAACCTAACACTGTAAATAACTGAAATAAACAAGTGAATATTAACGCTGTAAATAATTGAAATATGGATATACATATATTACATATATATGTATATTATTCTTATATACATGTTTTAATTTGTTGAAAAGAGTTACATTATTCAGTCAGTCTTAAAATGAACAAAATAATATGTAAAACAATATTCAGTAATATGCCCTCATTTGTATTATGATGTTTTTACAAGTAGGCTGTTAGTGTCTGTCACTGTGTGTGTTTGGCACAATGATACTTCAGCTCGCATATTCTTTCCTTGCAGTGTTATTGTGTTACTGGACGTGTCTCTGGTGATACTGAACTTGCTTTTCAGGGAATCCTTGTAGGCCAAGTCTCCATCACTCCAGATCAATCCAATCCACTCCAGAGCTTTTCCTGCAGGCTGACGAATCCAGGCTGTAGCATAGCTTCTAACTGAATATGAGACTTTACAGGTGATAGTGAGAGTGGCATCAGGACGGACAATCAGAGACTCAGGCTGAGTGAGTTCATATGAATCAATACCTGTATCAAATCAAATACCAGTTACTAGGAGAGCATGACGTTTAAAAACTGTTAAGAAGCTTTTGATCAACAAAATGATGTATCACACAGAAAGTAGACTAAACTTACAGGATATCACTGCCAGAAGCAACACTAAAGATGAAGAGATCATGGTTTGTTTCACAGCACAGTTTGAATGAACTGAAGCGATTCTTCACTCTCTCTAGTGATCAGATGAATGTATAAACTGACTCATGCCTGCTGTTTAAATATGCAACAGGAGATTTACATAATCACACAGAGCTCCTAATCAAATCTACATGCTGTAGAACCTGGTTGAAAAGAACGCACACACATGAGTTTAACTTAAGAACATTCCACTGGAACTGATCTTCAGTCATCGGCTCGTAAAAGTTACAAATGACCAACCCAACGCCCAAAGTATCTAACTAAGCTTCTTGTCTGTTCTCCTTATCATCTCATGAAGCTGGGAGGGGAACATCTGGCCATCCCTTGAAGAACCAATCTTCAATGTTATTCCTGACCAGTTTACCATAAATAAAGTCGAATAAACAGACAGTACAAAGCACGGGGAATCTGGACATGCTCCAGCACAGACCCTCCCTGAATCCCCTGACTGCTTTTGACCATAATTCAATGATGGTATCAACAAGGAAAGACAGATATACGTGACCAGACCTCAACAAACCTACAGCACGGTCAGCCTCATGACCTCATAACAAAACCCCTTTTTCTTCACTGCATTCCAAAAGGAATGCGCCTTTTTTCTCTTCTTCTCCAAAAAGAACACCCAAACTTTTATGGACAAAGGATCTTCAAAAGGACAATCCAGAAAAGACTGCTGCTATTAAAGCAATATACTCAAGAGACAATATATATATGAATGTGGTATTCTATGTTTCATTTATCTTACTGTAGTTATCAGAACTTCTGATATTTTAATCTATGACTTAACCCGTTTAGTAGGTAAAATTATAGATATTCGATGTGACAACTATCTCATGTTTGGTATTAAATTACACATTATGTTGATTCCAACATGGTGAAACAGATGAATGCTGACTTTTAGTATCATAAGGTATGATTATAACACTTTATAGAAATCTGCTAGGATATTTCCTCCAGGTGACATATTTATGAGCAGATAATGTATGCACGAAAAAGAAGTCGTGCTGGGCGGGGCTCCGCCCTACAGAGACAATGTGATTGGGTCAGACAGTGAACAGGATGGACTTAATTCTGTCCGATAAAAACAGACACCCCAACTTTGAAAAGTTCACAAAAGAACGGGTTGAACAACTGGTGAAACTGCAAGAAACTTGGCTGAATGTCTGGGCGTTGCGAAACATCTGGCTGATCATCTAAAAGACTTCAACGCCCTGTCCACGTCTGACCAAAGAAAACTTGCAAAGCTGCCACGTAAGAACTTCAAACTCGCTATTCGCGCGCTACCAGAAAGCCATCAAATCCAAAAGGAGGAATCCCGAGTGACGTCACGCCGACAACAACACATCAGCAGGAAAGTCCGGGGCTTCCCTCCAGCAACCCCTCAAGAAGTACAGCCTTCAATTCAACTTCAACTCACAGCAAGTAAAACAAACAAATCTCTTATTCGCTGAAGCTGATTGAATTGAATGAATCGTTAAAAGATAACAATAACTGAGTCTTCTGTTTGTGACGTCCCCAAGGTCGTCCTTATTCTCAAGAAAAGAGAATAGTTTAACTTTCTTCAAACTGCTTTGATCTTGCCATAATGTGTGTATGTGTTTTGGTTATTTGTATTGTACCCTAGAATAGTAAATAAACTCTCGATTCATTTTTAATGAATAGTCTGGTGCCTTGATTTTCAAATCTTAAATTATTTGCCATAGATCGTGTTACCTGTTGCTCAAACTAAATTTCCCAATCAATTCTGTATTCTTATCAACAATAAGAAGCATTGCTAAATTATACTGCATTAATACTCGCTGGTCGAGTCGTTAATAAGGTATAAATTATACAATTTTGATTAATATCAATTAATCAGATCAAAACCGAATTTCTACGATTTGGTTCCCTAAAGCTAAAATTTATAAATGAAGGATAAAACCTTACAAAATTATTACAATGCTACAAAACATATTCATGTTAGGGTTAATATTATTTATTGCTATCTTAAAATATGGTATGAAAATATGGCATCCAGTATGCACTTTTATATTCCTATGTATGAGGATTTTTTTTTTTTTTTTACTTTTTATTCAAGGTGTTTTAGATGAGAACTGCTTGTGGTTTATCTGTGTTCACTCTCGTGCATCGTAAGACACTGTTGTGTCCTTCATCGTCATATTCTGTCCTTATAGTTATTTTGCTCCTGTAAGAGACTCTAATAACTTAAAAATCAGATTTTTAGTTCGTCACCATAAAATGTAAATCCACTACAACAAATCTACACATCAAAAGACACACATGTGTTGAGCTTTTATTGTGAACTTCACTGCATATAGTCACCAGTGACATCATCTCATTAGGCTGCATTTTACAGATTTTTTATTCTCTGCTGCCACCTGTTGACTTCTAGTAACAAGAGATAAAACAGCCAGTGTGGTTTTTGTTCAGCTGTACAAGACCTTTGTTTCATTGTGAGTCTCTTGCCCAGTAATACATGGCTGTGTCTTCTGCTGTCAGGCCTGGTAATTTCAGATACACCATAGTCTTTAAAGGGATAGTTCACCCAAAAATGAAAATTTTATGTTTATCTACTTACCCCCAGTGTATCCAAGATGTAGGTGACTTTGTTTCTTCAGTAGAACACAAACAAAGATTTTTAACTCAAACCGTTGCAGTCTGTCAGTCATATAACGGCAGTCAATGGGATCCACGGCTTTGAGAGTCAAAAAAATATACACAGACAAAACCAAATGAAACCTTGCAGCTCGTGACGATAAATTGAGGTCTTAAGACACAAAACAATTGGTCTGTGCAAGAAACTGAACAATATTTATATAATTGTTTTACCTCTGATCTAAACAATGAGTGACGTATATGCGCGACAGATCGCTTCGGCGCATGCGTCTACTATGCCAGAGCACATTGACACGTCACACGTCATTATGTTGTGAACGTGCTCAGGACAGTTGGACATTGCGGTGGATCAGAGGTAAAAAATGATATAAATACTGTTCAGTTTCTTGTCAGTGTATGTTTTTTTTGACTCTCAAAACCGTGGGATAGATTAACAACACATTTGATGGAATGCATGCCATATGTCATGACTTATGATTAGCTGATGGCAATTGTATGTTACTGAAGGAATTTTTTTTTTGCAATGATTTCTATTAGAAATTGGGGGAATCGTTGTGGGGCCCCCAATAGCTTTGGGCTCTGTATTGTGTCCCTCTTTTTCCCAATAACGATGCCTGTGTATGTAGGCCTACATTAAATGAAAATTTACATGAGAAATATTCATTAAAGCAGTAATTCTGTAAACACTGTTTTGCATTCTCTGCAGTAACTTAAATAACTTGAAATAATGTACTCCAATGCAGATCTGGTGATCATGGGCCATTGGATTAAGACTGAGGGCCCCCTGTTGAAACAAAATCAGTACAAATATTGCTAAAAAATATCCTGACATTATTTCATAACAAGGTGTTTGTCTTTGCTTGTCAGTGTAAATAATTATTGGCAGTAGGAATGTATTGCTTTGTTATACTAGGGACTTTAAGCAACAGTTGCGAATGGAACGGCTACGTTGACTGGAAGGAAGCTGTTACACCGCCGTAGCCGAGAACATATAAATCATTAAGCAACTGTAAACTAGACAGCACAACGCAGCATTCAGTCATTTATTTAAATACAAATTATGGATTATGAGAAGGATGTTTAGGCAATAATTACATTGTTCTCTTTACATATCTTTAGTCTCAGTGCTACCTGAGGTGTTGTTGCCAACAGCAGACATATCTTTGTACAAACAAAAAATATTGTTAAAATTAGCTTTTAATTAGTTTAAAACATAATCAACACAGATTAAATGAAAGACTAATGGTAGAATCGTATACTGATGGAATTAAATGGTATAGACCAGGGATCCTCAAATCTGGCCCACGAGATCCACTTTCCTGCAGAGTTTAGCTGTAACCCTAATCAAACACACCTGAACATGCTAATCAATATCTTCAGGATCATTCGAAAATCACAGACTGGTGAGTTTGATCAGGGTTGGAGCTAAACTCTGCAGCAGATTGGCCCTCCAGAGTAAGATTTGAGGAACCCTGGTATAGACCATAAAACACAACATTTAACTACATAAGCTGTCACGTTGTAACGACTACGGCAAAACAGCTGTTCTCCCGTAGTAGACGGTTACAGTAGAATGCCATGAAGTAGCAGCTGAAGTCGCGAACACGCAATATGACGTTGGAATGCCGTTTCCATTCCAGCAGTGGAGGCGCTGCTTAAAGTCCCTACCTTCTTGCCTTGGCAACTGTCACCAGATCCCACAGATTTATATATCCTGGTGGGGACTTAAACCCAAGGGCATAGGTTTGCTTTTGACATTGGTGGGGACATAATAGAATTCCCCGCCCCCCCCAAAAAAACCCACCCAATCATTCCGTACTTTTGATAGACCTTGGACCGCAGTTTCATGTCATTGCTATAGTAACGAACACAACTTTCACGCACATGAGATTGACAGATAAACCGCACGCTCTTATTTCAGTGTTGTTTTTTCGTATTCTGTGGATATTTCAGCAAACAGTTTGCTGTACATTCAGTTTAAAAACATTAAGTTAAATTTAAAGACTGTCCGCGACCACGGCGACTCAGGATGCTGTTCCAAATCCTGCTGCACCACAAAGTGCCACTCACAATGGCTAGTTTCCCATAAAATCACATTATATTTGTCCCAAATTACTGTAAACGTACATAATGTCTTCATCCTAGGCTGCAAGATTGTGTGTTGTGCATCTTTCAGCTCAACGTTTGTCTTTCTGTCTGTATTATATAGAGCAGGGGTCACCAAACTTGTTCCTGGAGGGCCGGTGTCATGCAGAGTTTAACTCCAACTCTAATCAAACACACCTGAACCAGCTAATTAAGGCCTTGCTTGGTATACTTGAAACTTCAAGGCAGGTGTGTTGAGGCAAGTTGGAGCTAAACTCTGCAGGACACCGGACCTCCAAGACCGAGTGTGGTGACCCCTGATATAGAGAGCTAATAATAGCCATAGATCGTGCTTTCTCTTTCCATTTGCTATGTTTTGTCAAACACCGCCAAACTAATTCAAACTTTGTTGATTCCTGAAGTGAACTTTTCTATTAACTGTTTTGGACTGCTGTCTTGATGAACTTGGTGCGATGTGAGTGATAGACACTGCCTTACGTTCTTATATTACTCCGCCCATGGGCCATGTATTAAATACACGTCCTTGAATGCGCGCAGTTTTCTAGCATATTTACTTCAGCTTATCAGGTAATATCAATGGTATATGACATATTTCAGATGCATCCGAAATTACAAAAACATACAGCGCCACTACGGTTTCTGGGCCCCCTGGACAGCATATTCATTCTGGCTAATTGTTTGATCAAAATTATTGCTACGGACAATTTGGTAGTCACTGGATATTGGTAGGGACATGTCCGTGGCATCCCCATGGGTACAAAAGCTTATAAATCATACAGAATGAGTTTTGTTTGAGAAAGTAAAAATGCAGAAAGTTTCTTGTAAGGGGTAGGTTTAGGTGTAGGGCGATAGAAAATACGGTTTGTACAGTATAAAAGCCATTATGCCTATGGAGAGTCCCCACAAGGACAGCTGACCAGGCATGTGTGTGTGTGTGTGTGTGTGTATTGTATTGTAGATACTTTTATTTGTATTGTTTATACTTTTCTTTCTTAAGCAAATAACTGTCTACTGTCTTTCTCTCTCTCTGGATATTTTTGTGCATGTCTCTTGTTGTTTTGTGTCACTGTGAGTCTTGTGCATAGTAATACATGGCTGTCTTCAGTCTGCATGTTTTGGCCTGCTGCTGGACGTGTCTCTGAAGATCCTGAACTTGTTTTTTAGTCTTTCATTAGCATGTGTCTCCACTGCAGCAAACTCTTCCAATCCACTCCAGTCCTCCAGAAGCTTGTCGTATCCAGTTTGTGCAGTAGCCACAGGTAGACAGTGAATAGCCTGAGACTTTAAAAGAGAGACTCAAAGGTTGGCCAGGCTTTAGTTTTTTAGAGTCTGGCTGAGTGAGTTCAATACTGCAGACACCTGGAGAAAGAAGCATTTGAGTTCAAAACGATGTTAAATATGAAAATTAATAACAGCATTGTATTATTTCTTGATAACATACTTGGTGTTGCAGAAAACAGCAGCAACAGTATCCACCCAGTCATGATGTTTAATTTGTGCTCTTAACTGTGCACTAAGTATGCAACATAATTAGCCTGTGTATGTGCACATCCATAAATTAGGAGGAGTCATGAAAGATTTGCATCGTGGAAATCCTCTTTCTTCACAAGCAAAAGCATATACTCTAATTGATATTTTGCGTCATGCATTAATAGTCGTCCTTACAGACAACTGCAGCATATTTTATAAAGAAAATTGCACTGCACAGACAAAGGCTGCATGTTGTTTGAGAGTTAATTTGAGTATCATTTCCAGCTATTACCACTATAATATGCTTATCTAGAAACGATACCCACACTACAGATGTGAGGTTATGCACGAGGTTTACATATTTTGCCTTTTTGGTCTTCATGTAGGACAAGTATACAAGCACACAATGTTTTACCACATTATAGGAGCATGACATACTTACCCATAATGCTGATTTAATGTCAGTAAGGGTCTAAAGAAGGGTTTACAGAGCTATATTTTAGCTTAGTAGCATAAATATGATGCATTTTTATAACTTATAGACTGTTGGGCTATGAAAAATAAATATTACAAACTTACTGTCAGGTTTGGCTGAGTGTCTGTGTTTCTGGAAGAGACCATGATAATTTAAAATCTGCTTTTCAGTATGTCACCTCTATTCAACCATCCAACACAGCATTATAGAGCAGCCTGTCATGCAGTGAACGCAACTCAATTACACAATAACAAATTCATTTTAATGGCCAGAAAACATTTTACACATTTTAATGGCAGTAATAATTTTGACAGTCATAAGTTAAAGAGGTGCTGTAAAACAAATCTCTGTATGAGCCCTTAAAAGGATAGTAAGCTATAAATATCAAAATTCTGTCATCATTAACTCACCCTCACATTCTTGTAAAATTATATGTATGTATGAATGTACAGTATGCATGTATTTTTCAACTGTTTTTGTCCATATAATAAAAGTCAGTATATCCAAAACAACAATGGATATCACTGGCCTAATTAAACAAAAATATTAAGACATTTTTAACAAAATATTTTGTTTAAATTTCAAACCTGTATGACTTTCTTTATTATTATATATCTGTATTACTAAAGATGATTGCATGTTTATACGTACAGATAGCAGATATGTTGTTTGTTTGTTTTCACTGAAACATGGCTGAACGACAACATCCCGGACTCCGCCATTCAGCTGCACGGACTAACTTGCTACCGCGCGGACAGAGATTCATCACTGTCTGGTAAGACTCGCGGTGGTGGCTTGTGTGTGTACGTCAACAAAGAATGGTGTAACAATGCTGGGGTAGTGACAAAACACTGTTCATCGCTGGTGGAGTTTATGTTTGTGAAGTGTCGACCGTTCTATCTGCCGCGGGAGTTCACGGCCATTGTTATTGTCGCGGTATACATCCCACCGTGCGCAAACGCAAAGGACGTGCTTCGCGAGCTGTACAGCGCCATCAGCGAACAACAAACAAATAACCCCGACGGCTTTTTCATCATAGCCGGTGACTTCAACCACGCAAACCTAAAGACAGTTTTGCCAAAGTTCTACCAACATGTGAACTTTGCAACAAGGGAAATAACACACTGGACTTTGTTTACACAACAGTTAAGGCGCATACAAAGCTGAACCCCGCCCCCACCTCGGGTACTCAGACCACATCTCTGTTATGCTAATCCCAGCATACAGACCACTTCTGAAACTGGCCAAACCGGTTCACAAACAGATCAAGGTATGGCCAAACAATGCCACCTCAGCACTGCAGGACTGCTTCCAGGACACAGACTGGAACATGTTCAAAGAGGCGGCCACCTACAACAACCACACAGACCTGCAGGAGTACACTGAAACTGTGACTGCTTACACCCAAAAGTGCACTGATGATGTGACAGTCACCAAGACCATCACCACACGCGCCAACCAGAAGCCATGGATGACAGCAGAGGTTCGTGGGCTGCTAAAGACCAGAGATGAAGCATTCAGATCAGGAGATAAAGCAGCCCTCAAAACCGCAAGAGCCAATCTGTCCCGCAGCATCAAAAATGCAAAACGGTCATATGCTCAAAAAATCAACAATCACTTCACAGACAGCAGTGACACACGGAGCCTGTGGCAAGCTATTCAGACCATCACAGACTACAAGCCCCGGCCACAGGCCTGTGATGATGACACATCCCTCCCAGATACACTCAACCACTTTTACTCACGGTTTGAAATGCAGAATGACACACCTGCACAAAAACTGCCCACACCTCCCAACGATCAGGCGCTCTGTCTGTCTCCAGCCGACGTAAGGAAGACCCTATCTAGGATCAACCCACGCAAGGCTGCGGGTCCCGACAACATACCTGGCCGTGTACTGAAAGACTGTGCTGCACAGCTGACAGATGTCCTAACAGATATCTTCAACACCTCGCTGAGCCAGGCAGTCGTCCCCACATGTCTCAAATCCACAACAATCATACCGGTACCAAAGAAATCACCTGTGTCCTGTCTAAATGACTACCGTCCCATAGCACTGACTCCAATCATAATGAAGTGTTTTGAGAGGTTAGTCATGCACAACATCAAAACCAGCCTCCCCAACACACTCGACCCGCTCCAGTTTGCATACCGTCCGAACCGCTCTACGGACGATGCAATTTCCTCCACTCTCCACCTGGCTCTTACCCACCTAGAAAATAAAGACTCCTACGTTAGAATGCTGTTCATTGACTTCAGCTCAGCATTCAACACAATAATCCCACAACAGCTCATAAATAAACTCAACCTGCTGGGCCTTAACAATTCCCTCTGCAATTGGATCCTGGACTTTCTAACCGGAAGACCTCAGTCAGTCCGTGTCGGCCACAACACCTCGAGCACTACCACACTGAACACAGGTACCCCACAAGGCTGTGTGCTCAGCCCGCTGCTCTTCACGCTGCTGACCCACGACTGCACTGCCAAGTCCAGCTCCAACCACATCATCAAGTTTGCTGACGACACAACAGTGGTAGGTCTCATCGGCAACAACGATGAAACGCACTACAGAGAGGAAGTGGCACAGCTGGCTGAATGGTGTGGCACTAACAACCTGTCCCTCAATGTGAGTAAGACAAAGGAGGTTGTGATGGACTTCAGGAGAAACTCCGCTGATCACCCCCCACTGACCATCGACAGCTCGACTGTGGAGAGAGTCAGCAGCACTAAATTCCTGGAGGTGCACATCACAGAGGATCTCATCTGGTCCACCAACACCATGTCACTCTCCAAGAAGGCACAACAGCGCCTACACTTCCTCCGCCGGCTGAAAAGAGCAAGTCTCCCTCCACCCATTCTCACCACTTTCTACAGGGGCACCATTGAGAGTGTGCTGACCAGCTGCATCACTGTCTGGTACGGGAACTGTACTGCAGCAGACCGCAAGACCCTCCAGCGGACAGTGAACACCGCTGCAAGGATCATCGGTGACCCTCTCCCCTCCATCCTGGATATTTTCCTCACACGATGCTCCAGCAAAGCCAATAGTATCGTGAAGGACTCCACACACCCCTCCCACAGTCTCTTCCAGCTCTTACCATCAGGAAGACGGTGCACTGAGCATCAGAGCCCGCTCTGCCAGACTGCTCAACAGCTTTTTCCCCAGGCTGTGAGAGCCCTGAACTCAAATCACCCCGCCCTCTCTGAACCCCCATACAAACCCCTACCTCCTGTAACATGTAACGTGCAATTCAAGTGTGCTACACACAGGTGAGTGGGCCTGTACAAACCACCTGTAGTAGCACACTCTCCTCTATGCGCACTAGTCACATTTTACACACACTGCTGTGTGTACACAAATCCCACAAAAAGAACTCAGTAATATATGTATGTTTACATGCTCATGCACTACAAATCATCCTGCACTGTTCCCCAGCCAGCTGCTTGAACTCAATGTTTCTCCTTGCACATGTACAGTATTTATCTGAAGCATTCGTATAGTTTGTATAGTTTGTATTTTTTAGTTTGTATAGGTACTTTTTATAGATAGTATATTTATAGTCAAAATCTATCAGTAGGATAGTTGTGTATAGGTTTATATTGTCTTACTCCATTGTTGTATGCCTGTATTTATGTAGCACCGTGGTCCTGTGAGGCACGACATTTTGTTCCACTGTATGCCCCGCATGTAGCGGAATGACAATAAAGCTCAACTTGACTTGACTTGACTTGACTATTATCTGAAAACTATGAAAATATACCAAAAACTTCCATTTCAAATCTTCAAAGATTGTTTGAGTTTTGTTATAAAACACATCACAGGTTTTATTGTAGACCACGGCTGTGGCTTGTCTGCTAATCGGCCCTAATGTAGGTTTCCTGCTCTTTGGGCTTTATGTAAGTCATGTATAAAAATACACAGGAAGTGTTTATCAGATTGTATGAGCCATATGTGGTACATCTACCTGTCACTAAACCTGAGGAATACTTCTGTTCATTAAAGTCAGACAATGGAAGATTTTCAGATTGAAATTCCAGAATTTGAAATTCCGGAAATTGAAGTTCCAGAAATTGAAGTACCAGAAGGGGACTTTTGTGAGATGGAAATGGATTATGATTTGGAGATGGAGGATGATAATGGGGAGGGCATAGAAGATAAAGACTCTGAGACTAAAAGACCATCTCGTCCAAAAGCTGGAAATCCAAAACAACAAATCCAGTACAACCGCCAAATGCAGCAAAACCGCCAAGGTCCTCTCAAAGTCCAAGTAAAAGTCAAAGACTACTTACGCCTCTCTGTGTTGACCGTTACCTTCTGCAACTGCCTGTTTCTGGGTACGGCTGCATTAAAATTCTCCTTAAAGGTAAGGAATTTGACTCAGAAACTGACTTTTCAATTCAAAGAGCCATATATTTGCTATATATTATGATCAAATGGCAGTTAGATATCATGAAAAAAATTAGTTTGCGTTTTTATGTTCACAGGCAATAAACAGGAAGTTTAAGAGAGATGTCAAAGGAGCAAAGAAGTTCAGCCGCCGTGCACGGGCTGCCAATATTTGTGCCATCATTACGACAGCCATAATTGTTGTTTCTGTTGTCACTGTAATTGTTATGAATGGACCTGGTTATTATAACCATGGATGTTATGTCATTTAAATATTCAGATCCAGCCATTACAATGAAATATCAACAGCAAAACTTGTAGCTCTGGCTATATGACTATGATATAAGAATGATTCAATCTACATTCGTCTTCATTAGTTTTGCATCAAAATTTATTATTTTCTTGTTACTGCTTGATGCTTATTATTAAACATTGCATTCAACTGTATATATATATATTTTTTATTGGATTTGTTCATGAGAAGTATACTGACATTTACCCTTTCACACACAGATTATTATATAGTTACTGCTCTTTGAAGCTACGAGCTACAGTATGAATTTACTTTTGTGCTGAACCAGGCTCAGCAGCACATCCTGGAAAAAAGGGACCTTATGTGTGCATTATATTGTATGTACACACATACATAATGTTTATATAGTTTTCATTTAATAGATCACACATTTTGCTTTCTAAAGACAAAACTGCACCGCTCACCATTTTAACTGCACTGATGGGGCCAATCATTGATATGGGGAGCGATCTCCATCTTTATATGTCCTGCTTCAAGTTGTCTAGTAGTGTGAGAAATTTTAATTTAACTAAATCCTTTGGATTCTAAGGGACAACCACACCAAGGTATTTTATCATATCCAGAGCCAATTTAAATGGCATACTCTGCATGAAGATCTATATTGTTGCCAATGGGCATGAATTCGCTTTTTTGCCAATTAACAGAATAACCTGAAAAGTTACTAAATGAGTTTTAATAAATCCAACAAGGGTGGAACAGAGTGCTCTGGATCTGAAAGGTATAAAAGAACATCAACTGCATAAAGAGATACGATATGATCTGCCTGACCTATGCTTAAGGGCGGAATCTGCGGATGGTGTCTAGTAGCAATTGCCAAAGGTTCTATGGCAATGACAAACAACAGGGTTGAAAGTGGACACCCCTGTCGTGTGCCCCTATGCAACTCAAATTGTGGCGATCTATCAAGATTAGTTCAAACAGATGCGCATGGATACAACATACCAACCTAAGAGGAAAACCTATATCCTAAAATAAATTCTTTAATAGTTAAGATATAATCTTTTTGTATTTTTAAAATACAAAAAAGATTTAAAAAT
Source organism: Onychostoma macrolepis (assembly GCF_012432095.1). Taxonomy (NCBI): domain Eukaryota; kingdom Metazoa; phylum Chordata; class Actinopteri; order Cypriniformes; family Cyprinidae; genus Onychostoma; species Onychostoma macrolepis. Next base: position 34,252,743 of record NC_081157.1, on the reverse strand, counting down.
CTTTTTGCATTTTATCTATTTGTTTTCTTTTTATTTATTATACAATTAACAAAAGCAAAAAGGCCTCACACACTAGCTTGATCTTTTTCAAAAAAAAACAAAAAAAAAACAATAAAAAAACCTTGCTACATATACTGCATTAAGCTAATTGAGACTTATTATAGCACTTGCATATCATTGCTCTTTTGCTGATTTTGATTGCTTCCATTGTCCTCATTTGTAAGTGTCTTTGGATAAAAGTGTCTGCTAAATGACTAAATGTAAATGAAAATGTAAATGTGGATATAATTCCATTCCACTTGATCAAAAGCTTTTTCTGCATCTAATGCAATAATTGCCAATTTAGAGTGAGATTTCTGTTTGGAATAGATTGTATTTAGAAAACGTCTGACATTGAAAAAGAAGAATCTATTAGGGACAAAGCCGACCTGGTCAGGGTGAATAATAGTTGAAATACATTTGTTTAAACTAGTTGCCAAAATTTTGGTGAACACTTTTAAATCAGTATTAAGAAGAGCAATTTGACGAAAAGAGGACACATTAGTCTTGTCCTTGCCTTTCTGAAGAAGTAAAGAAATATTGGCAAAGTAGAGAGAAGAAAATTTCTGCTTACAAAAGGAATGATTGAACATCCGCAACATAATGGTGCAATTTTACCAGCATACTGCTTATACAATCCGATACAAAAGCCGTCAGGGCCAGGAGCCTTCCCGTTGGGGAAGGCGTTAAATGCATACAGTATCTTTTGAATAGCAATGTCGACATTCAACATTTCCTGGTCAGCCTCACTTAATTTTGGAAGGGGAAGCGAATTAAGAAAGTCTACAATAGCTTCTGAAGATACAGATGTCTTGGATTTGTACAAATCTGCATAGAATTACATAAAGCGATTATTAATGTCCTTTGGATTAGTCAACATTTTACCATCCTTATCAGCAATAATGATTAATTGATCTGCTAGCATATGAACCCCTTTACTGCTGAGCTATAGTTTATCTGGTTTATCCCCAATCTCGAAATGTCTTTGTTTAATTTTTAACGTCTTATTCACCTGATCCAAAGTAATCTTATTGTATTCATATTTAAGTGACATAATATCATTTGTGACATACGAGTCTGCAGTATCCCTATATAATTTTCCCAGTTGGGTAAGACAGGCATCTAACTCCACTAAGCGTTTTTGTTTGACTTTCTTTGCTGCTGACTCATAAGAAATTATACGTCCCCTCATTACTACTTTAAAGGTTTCTCAAAACACAGAGTCAGAAACATCACCTTTATCATTGATCTCAATAAACTCTGTCAAAGAATCTGAAATATGCTGGCAAAATTTCACATCTGAAAGGAGGTAGGCCTAAATATTAAAGGGGACCTATTATGCAAAAATTACTTTTATAAGCTGTTTGAACAAAGTTGTGTGGCCGCAGTGTGTGAAAACAACCAGCCTATAATGTTAAAAATCCACCAACTAATTTTTTATAAAACCAATAAATCATGAACCATGTTCCGTGCCGATCGGTACAGTTATGGCTTCGTTTTCCACTGCGGGGCTGATAACGGATCTCTTTGGAATGCAATTCAAATGGGTCAGTCGTTGCCTTGGTAACACAAGTGTTTACTATGAAGGTAAAATGACGTCAAAAAGATTTGTGAAAGTGTACATGAGATAGCGTAAATTAATTTTGCATGCGCAAGAAAAGATTTGTTAAAGTGTAAATCGCGTTTCAAGCCTAAGAAAAAAAGATTTGCAGTGTAATTCATGTATTGTGAAACTGCAACTTCATGCTAAGGCAAAATATGATCAAATATGATCTGTATTCTTTTGAATAATTTTTCCGCGCTTACACTTTTGGCACTGTTACACAATCAGCGCTTTTGAACGTGTGCTACACACAGGTGAGTGGGCCTGTACAAACCACCTGTAGTAGCACACTCTCCTCTATGCGCACTAGTCACATTTTACACACACTGCTGTGTGTACACAAATCCCACAAAAAGAACTCAGTAATATATGTATGTTTACATGCTCATGCACTACAAATCATCCTGCACTGTTCCCCAGCCAGCTGCTTGAACTCAATGTTTCTCCTTGCACATGTACAGTATTTATCTGAAGCATTCGTATAGTTTGTATTTTTTAGTTTGTATAGGTACTTTTTATAGATAGTATATTTATAGTCAAAATCTATCAGTAGGATAGTTGTGTATAGGTTTATATTGTCTTACTCCATTGTTGTATGCCTGTATTTATGTAGCACCGTGGTCCTGTGAGGCACGACATTTTGTTCCACTGTATGCCCCGCATGTAGCGGAATGACAATAAAGCTCAACTTGACTTGACTTGACTTGACTATTATCTGAAAACTATGAAAATATACCAAAAACTTCCATTTCAAATCTTCAAAGATTGTTTGAGTTTTGTTATAAAACACATCACAGGTTTTATTGTAGACCACGGCTGTGGCTTGTCTGCTAATCGGCCCTAATGTAGGTTTCCTGCTCTTTGGGCTTTATGTAAGTCATGTATAAAAATACACAGGAAGTGTTTATCAGATTGTATGAGCCATATGTGGTACATCTACCTGTCACTAAACCTGAGGAATACTTCTGTTCATTAAAGTCAGACAATGGAAGATTTTCAGATTGAAATTCCAGAATTTGAAATTCCGGAAATTGAAGTTCCAGAAATTGAAGTACCAGAAGGGGACTTTTGTGAGATGGAAATGGATTATGATTTGGAGATGGAGGATGATAATGGGAGGGCATAGAAGATAAAGACTCTGAGACTAAAAGACCATCTCGTCCAAAAGCTGGAAATCCAAAACAACAAATCCAGTACAACCGCCAAATGCAGCAAAACCGCCAAGGTCCTCTCAAAGTCCAAGTAAAAGTCAAAGACTACTTACGCCTCTCTGTGTTGACCGTTACCTTCTGCAACTGCCTGTTTCTGGGTACGGCTGCATTAAAATTCTCCTTAAAGGTAAGGAATTTGACTCAGAAACTGACTTTTCAATTCAAAGAGCCATATATTTGCTATATATTATGATCAAATGGCAGTTAGATATCATGAAAAAAATTAGTTTGCGTTTTTATGTTCACAGGCAATAAACAGGAAGTTTAAGAGAGATGTCAAAGGAGCAAAGAAGTTCAGCCGCCGTGCACGGGCTGCCAATATTTGTGCCATCATTACGACAGCCATAATTGTTGTTTCTGTTGTCACTGTAATTGTTATGAATGGACCTGGTTATTATAACCATGGATGTTATGTCATTTAAATATTCAGATCCAGCCATTACAATGAAATATCAACAGCAAAACTTGTAGCTCTGGCTATATGACTATGATATAAGAATGATTCAATCTACATTCGTCTTCATTAGTTTTGCATCAAAATTTATTATTTTCTTGTTACTGCTTGATGCTTATTATTAAACATTGCATTCAACTGTATATATATATATTTTTTATTGGATTTGTTCATGAGAAGTATACTGACATTTACCCTTTCACACACAGATTATTATATAGTTACTGCTCTTTGAAGCTACGAGCTACAGTATGAATTTACTTTTGTGCTGAACCAGGCTCAGCAGCACATCCTGGAAAAAAGGGACCTTATGTGTGCATTATATTGTATGTACACACATACATAATGTTTATATAGTTTTCATTTAATAGATCACACATTTTGCTTTCTAAAGACAAAACTGCACCGCTCACCATTTTAACTGCACTGATGGGGCCAATCATTGATATGGGGAGCGATCTCCATCTTTATATGTCCTGCTTCAAGTTGTCTAGTAGTGTGAGAAATTTTAATTTAACTAAATCCTTTGGATTCTAAGGGACAACCACACCAAGGTATTTTATCATATCCAGAGCCAATTTAAATGGCATACTCTGCATGAAGATCTATATTGTTGCCAATGGGCATGAATTCGCTTTTTTGCCAATTAACAGAATAACCTGAAAAGTTACTAAATGAGTTTTAATAAATCCAACAAGGGTGGAACAGAGTGCTCTGGATCTGAAAGGTATAAAAGAACATCAACTGCATAAAGAGATACGATATGATCTGCCTGACCTATGCTTAAGGGCGGAATCTGCGGATGGTGTCTAGTAGCAATTGCCAAAGGTTCTATGGCAATGACAAACAACAGGGTTGAAAGTGGACACCCCTGTCGTGTGCCCCTATGCAACTCAAATTGTGGCGATCTATCAAGATTAGTTCAAACAGATGCGCATGGATACAACATACCAACCTAAGAGGAAAACCTATATCCTAAAATAAATTCTTTAATAGTTAAGATATAATCTTTTTGTATTTTTAAAATACAAAAAAGATTTAAAAATCTTTTTGCATTTTATCTATTTGTTTTCTTTTTATTTATTATACAATTAACAAAAGCAAAAGGCCTCACACACTAGCTTGATCTTTTCAAAAAACAAAAAAACAATAAAAAAACCTTGCTACATATACTGCATTAAGCTAATTGAGACTTATTATAGCACTTGCATATCATTGCTCTTTTGCTGATTTTGATTGCTTCCATTGTCCTCATTTGTAAGTGTCTTTGGATAAAAGTGTCTGCTAAATGACTAAATGTAAATGAAAATGTAAATGTGGATATAATTCCATTCCACTTGATCAAAAGCTTTTCTGCATCTAATGCAATAATTGCCAATTTAGAGTGAGATTTCTGTTTGGAATAGATTGTATTTAGAAAACGTCTGACATTGAAAAAGAAGAATCTATTAGGGACAAAGCCGACCTGGTCAGGGTGAATAATAGTTGAAATACATTTGTTTAAACTAGTTGCCAAAATTTTGGTGAACACTTTTAAATCAGTATTAAGAAGAGCAATTTGACGAAAAGAGGACACATTAGTCTTGTCCTTGCCTTTCTGAAGAAGTAAAGAAATATTGGCAAAGTAGAGAGAAGAAAATTTCTGCTTACAAAAGGAATGATTGAACATCCGCAACATAATGGTGCAATTTTACCAGCATACTGCTTATACAATCCGATACAAAAGCCGTCAGGGCCAGGAGCCTTCCCGTTGGGGAAGGCGTTAAATGCATACAGTATCTTTTGAATAGCAATGTCGACATTCAACATTTCCTGGTCAGCCTCACTTAATTTTGGAAGGGGAAGCGAATTAAGAAAGTCTACAATAGCTTCTGAAGATACAGATGTCTTGGATTTGTACAAATCTGCATAGAATTACATAAAGCGATTATTAATGTCCTTTGGATTAGTCAACATTTTACCATCCTTATCAGCAATAATGATTAATTGATCTGCTAGCATATGAACCCCTTTACTGCTGAGCTATAGTTTATCTGGTTTATCCCCAATCTCGAAATGTCTTTGTTTAATTTTTAACGTCTTATTCACCTGATCCAAAGTAATCTTATTGTATTCATATTTAAGTGACATAATATCATTTGTGACATACGAGTCTGCAGTATCCCTATATAATTTTCCCAGTTGGGTAAGACAGGCATCTAACTCCACTAAGCGTTTTTGTTTGACTTTCTTTGCTGCTGACTCATAAGAAATTATACGTCCCCTCATTACTACTTTAAAGGTTTCTCAAAACACAGAGTCAGAAACATCACCTTTATCATTGATCTCAATAAACTCTGTCAAAGAATCTGAAATATGCTGGCAAAATTTCACATCTGAAAGGAGGTAGGCCTAAATATTAAAGGGGACCTATTATGCAAAAATTACTTTTATAAGCTGTTTGAACAAAGTTGTGTGGCCGCAGTGTGTGAAAACAACCAGCCTATAATGTTAAAAATCCACCAACTAATTTTTTTTATAAAACCAATAAATCATGAACCATGTTCCGTGCCGATCGGTACAGTTATGGCTTCGTTTTCCACTGCGGGGCTGATAACGGATCTCTTTGGAATGCAATTCAAATGGGTCAGTCGTTGCCTTGGTAACACAAGTGTTTACTATGAAGGTAAAATGACGTCAAAAAGATTTGTGAAAGTGTACATGAGATAGCAAGCGTAAATTAATTTTGCATGCGCAAGAAAAGATTTGTTAAAGTGTAAATCGCGTTTCAAGCCTAAGAAAAAAAGATTTGCAGTGTAATTCATGTATTGTGAAACTGCAACTTCATGCTAAGGCAAAATATGATCAAATATGATCTGTATTCTTTTGAATAATTTTTCCGCGCTTACACTTTTGGCACTGTTACACAATCAGCGCTTTTGAACGTGTGCTACACACAGGTGAGTGGGCCTGTACAAACCACCTGTAGTAGCACACTCTCCTCCTCTATGCGCACTAGTCACATTTTACACACACTGCTGTGTGTACACAAATCCCACAAAAAGAACTCAGTAATATATGTATGTTTACATGCTCATGCACTACAAATCATCCTGCACTGTTCCCCAGCCAGCTGCTTGAACTCAATGTTTCTCCTTGCACATGTACAGTATTTATCTGAAGCATTCGTATAGTTTGTATTTTTTAGTTTGTATAGGTACTTTTTATAGATAGTATATTTATAGTCAAAATCTATCAGTAGGATAGTTGTGTATAGGTTTATATTGTCTTACTCCATTGTTGTATGCCTGTATTTATGTAGCACCGTGGTCCTGTGAGGCACGACATTTTGTTCCACTGTATGCCCCGCATGTAGCGGAATGACAATAAAGCTCAACTTGACTTGACTTGACTTGACTATTATCTGAAAACTATGAAAATATACCAAAAACTTCCATTTCAAATCTTCAAAGATTGTTTGAGTTTTGTTATAAAACACATCACAGGTTTTATTGTAGACCACGGCTGTGGCTTGTCTGCTAATCGGCCCTAATGTAGGTTTCCTGCTCTTTGGGCTTTATGTAAGTCATGTATAAAAATACACAGGAAGTGTTTATCAGATTGTATGAGCCATATGTGGTACATCTACCTGTCACTAAACCTGAGGAATACTTCTGTTCATTAAAGTCAGACAATGGAAGATTTTCAGATTGAAATTCCAGAATTTGAAATTCGGAAATTGAAGTTCCAGAAATTGAAGTACCAGAAGGGACTTTTGTGAGATGGAAATGGATTATGATTTGGAGATGGAGGATGATAATGGGAGGGCATAGAAGATAAAGACTCTGAGACTAAAAGACCATCTCGTCCAAAAGCTGGAAATCCAAAACAACAAATCCAGTACAACCGCCAAATGCAGCAAAACCGCCAAGGTCCTCTCAAAGTCCAAGTAAAAGTCAAAGACTACTTACGCCTCTGTGTTGACCGTTACCTTCTGCAACTGCCTGTTTCTGGCACGGCTGCATTAAAATTCTCCTTAAAGGTAAGGAATTTGACTCAGAAACTGACTTTTCAATTCAAAGAGCCATATATTTGCTATATATTATGATCAAATGGCAGTTAGATATCATGAAAAAAATTAGTTTGCGTTTTTATGTTCACAGGCAATAAACAGGAAGTTTAAGAGAGATGTCAAAGGAGCAAAGAAGTTCAGCCGCCGTGCACGGGCTGCCAATATTTGTGCCATCATTACGACAGCCATAATTGTTGTTTCTGTTGTCACTGTAATTGTTATGAATGGACCTGGTTATTATAACCATGGATGTTATGTCATTTAAATATTCAGATCCAGCCATTACAATGAAATATCAACAGCAAAACTTGTAGCTCTGGCTATATGACTATGATATAAGAATGATTCAATCTACATTCGTCTTCATTAGTTTTGCATCAAAATTTATTATTTTCTTGTTACTGCTTGATGCTTATTATTAAACATTGCATTCAACTGTATATATATATATTTTTTTTATTGGATTTGTTCATGAGAAGTATACTGACATTTACCCTTTCACACACAGATTATTATATAGTTACTGCTCTTTGAAGCTACGAGCTACAGTATGAATTTACTTTTGTGCTGAACCAGGCTCAGCAGCACATCCTGGAAAAAAGGGACCTTATGTGTGCATTATATTGTATGTACACACATACATAATGTTTATATAGTTTTCATTTAATAGATCACACATTTTGCTTTCTAAAGACAAAACTGCACCGCTCACCATTTTAACTGCACTGATGGGGCCAATCATTGATATGGGGAGCGATCTCCATCTTTATATGTCCTGCTTCAAGTTGTCTAGTAGTGTGAGAAATTTTAATTTAACTAAATCCTTTGGATTCTAAGGGACAACCACACCAAGGTATTTTATCATATCCAGAGCCAATTTAAATGGCATACTCTGCATGAAGATCTATATTGTTGCCAATGGGCATGAATTCGCTTTTTTGCCAATTAACAGAATAACCTGAAAAGTTACTAAATGAGTTTTAATAAATCCAACAAGGGTGGAACAGAGTGCTCTGGATCTGAAAGGTATAAAAGAACATCAACTGCATAAAGAGATACGATATGATCTGCCTGACCTATGCTTAAGGGCGGAATCTGCGGATGGTGTCTAGTAGCAATTGCCAAAGGTTCTATGGCAATGACAAACAACAGGGTTGAAAGTGGACACCCCTGTCGTGTGCCCCTATGCAACTCAAATTGTGGCGATCTATCAAGATTAGTTCAAACAGATGCGCATGGATACAACATACCAACCTAAGAGGAAAACCTATATCCTAAAATAAATTCTTTAATAGTTAAGATATAATCTTTTTGTATTTTTAAAATACAAAAAAGATTTAAAAATCTTTTTGCATTTTATCTATTTGTTTTCTTTTTATTTATTATACAATTAACAAAAGCAAAAGGCCTCACACACTAGCTTGATCTTTTCAAAAAACAAAAAAAACAATAAAAACCTTGCTACATATACTGCATTAAGCTAATTGAGACTTATTATAGCACTTGCATATCATTGCTCTTTTGCTGATTTTGATTGCTTCCATTGTCCTCATTTGTAAGTGTCTTTGGATAAAAGTGTCTGCTAAATGACTAAATGTAAATGAAAATGTAAATGTGGATATAATTCCATTCCACTTGATCAAAAGCTTTTCTGCATCTAATGCAATAATTGCCAATTTAGAGTGAGATTTCTGTTTGGAATAGATTGTATTTAGAAAACGTCTGACATTGAAAAAGAAGAATCTATTAGGGACAAAGCCGACCTGGTCAGGGTGAATAATAGTTGAAATACATTTGTTTAAACTAGTTGCCAAAATTTTGGTGAACACTTTTAAATCAGTATTAAGAAGAGCAATTTGACGAAAAGAGGACACATTAGTCTTGTCCTTGCCTTTCTGAAGAAGTAAAGAAATATTGGCAAAGTAGAGAGAAGAAAATTTCTGCTTACAAAAGGAATGATTGAACATCCGCAACATAATGGTGCAATTTTACCAGCATACTGCTTATACAATCCGATACAAAAGCCGTCAGGGCCAGGAGCCTTCCGTTGGGAAGGCGTTAAATGCATACAGTATCTTTTGAATAGCAATGTCGACATTCAACATTTCCTGGTCAGCCTCACTTAATTTTGGAAGGGGAAGCGAATTAAGAAAGTCTACAATAGCTTCTGAAGATACAGATGTCTTGGATTTGTACAAATCTGCATAGAATTACATAAAGCGATTATTAATGTCCTTTGGATTAGTCAACATTTTACCATCCTTATCAGCAATAATGATTAATTGATCTGCTAGCATATGAACCCCTTTACTGCTGAGCTATAGTTTATCTGGTTTATCCCCAATCTCGAAATGTCTTTGTTTAATTTTTAACGTCTTATTCACCTGATCCAAAGTAATCTTATTGTATTCATATTTAAGTGACATAATATCATTTGTGACATACGAGTCTGCAGTATCCCTATATAATTTTCCCAGTTGGGTAAGACAGGCATCTAACTCCACTAAGCGTTTTTGTTTGACTTTCTTTGCTGCTGACTCATAAGAAATTATACGTCCCCTCATTACTACTTTAAAGGTTTCTCAAAACACAGAGTCAGAAACATCACCTTTATCATTGATCTCAATAAACTCTGTCAAAGAATCTGAAATATGCTGGCAAAATTTCACATCTGAAAGGAGGTAGGCCTAAATATTAAAGGGGACCTATTATGCAAAAATTACTTTTATAAGCTGTTTGAACAAAGTTGTGTGGCCGCAGTGTGTGAAAACAACCAGCCTATAATGTTAAAAATCCACCAACTAATTTTTTATAAAACCAATAAATCATGAACCATGTTCCGTGCCGATCGGTACAGTTATGGCTTCGTTTTCCACTGCGGGGCTGATAACGGATCTCTTTGGAATGCAATTCAAATGGGTCAGTCGTTGCCTTGGTAACACAAGTGTTTACTATGAAGGTAAAATGACGTCAAAAAGATTTGTGAAAGTGTACATGAGATAGCAAGCGTAAATTAATTTTGCATGCGCAAGAAAAGATTTGTTAAAGTGTAAATCGCGTTTCAAGCCTAAGAAAAAAAGATTTGCAGTGTAATTCATGTATTGTGAAACTGCAACTTCATGCTAAGGCAAAATATGATCAAATATGATCTGTATTCTTTTGAATAATTTTTCCGCGCTTACACTTTTGGCACTGTTACACAATCAGCGCTTTTGAACGTGTAGTTGAATGAACGGTTTAAAGACTCACTAAAAGACAGTCTCTTGCCGCCACCTTGAGGCGAAACAATGAAAGTGCACTGACTGACAGCCGTCTAGAACACGCAGGTGAAATTAGGCCTGTCGCGATAGTCGATATATCGACTTATCGCACGATATATGGAAATGAGCGCGATCATTTTTGGTGCCGCGATATATTGCGACTGATCTTTTTTTATAATTAAAAATAATGATTATATATTTTTTTTTTTACATAAAAATGAATATCACTAACATTTTAGTCGATCGCGCTGCCTCTGTCATTTCGTCTGCTCTCTGTGGCGGAGGCGGGGCGGCAGCGTCTCCCCCACACACACGCACACCGAGCAGACAGCGACAGGTGAAGAGAAGGCGTGAACCCACTGCGTTTTAAAGTGTTTCGTGACATCTACAGCCAGTTAGGAAGAACAAGTCCCAATGGACTTGGTTTCAAAGCCGCAATCTTCAGCTCCGGTGTGGGAACATCCGATACACACCAAGCCGACGCCGACAAACTAGTGGCGACGACAGCAGACTGCGGGGTCAGCTCACGTCGGCAGCGTCTGGGTCCAAAGTTGCCCTGACACACCAAGCCGACGCTCAACACCCGACGGCCAAGTAGCACGTCCGTTCTGTGCCCTTCTCGCTCACTGGTTCGCCAGCTGAACAGCCAATCAGAATGATCAGATGGCCCGACTTGACCGACGAGCTCCGACGCCAATTTAACATGTCGAATCGGCCAAAAAACGCCGACGAGGACCAACTTCAGCCGACGGCGCAGAACACACTGAGAAAATTTAGTCGGCCGACGAACAAAAACTGTCAGACGGCCAACCGTCGGCTTGGTGTATACCGGGCGCCGAATGAGAGAGGAGAGCCAATTAACATGAATGAGTCGGTATTTGTTTTATTTATTTAGCATATTTTTTTTTCACATTCCGGTTCCAATGTCTAAATATTCTTAAGAATAAAATGTTCTTTGTTCTTTGAAAGAGTGTACTTCCATTATTATGCCATTATATTGTCATACTGTAATTATATAATCAGTGAAATAAAATTGCCTTAAAATGACAATAATATCGTTTATCGCAATTAATTTTGGTGCAATATATCGCACAACAAAAAGTAGTTATCGTGACAGGCCTAGGTGAAATATCAACAGAAAAAGTATCTTGTCAGTCAGATTCGAGGATCAGAACTAACTGTTTTATATATATATATATATATATATATATATATATATATATATATATATATATATAGGCTAACAATATACTAATGATCTTATTGTCAGGTTTAAGTTTTGTTATGTGGACCGTTATTTTGTCATCTCTTCTGTTTTCTTCACTTCCTGTTTCAACGCGATTTAGTTTCGGTTTTATTGGTTTCTGAATATGACCTCCTTACATCGTAACACATAAACACACAGATTATTGCATACCTAGCTATTGAGCCACTCAAAATTACAGCAAGGGAAATTCCTTAACCGCGACAGCCCTAATAGAAACAGCATATAATAACTCAAATCAACTCATCAGTTTACAGGTTGTCGTCTCCCATTGACATTGTGCTCCTTATGCTATGTGTCTTCAATCTGACAACCCACGTGAATGAAGACAGAAATCCTTACCAATGCACTCGATAGCTTTGCAACAAGCATGTTGCAGTAGTCAGAGAAACTTAAGGAAATAACTGTCCCAATAACTAGATGAGCCATAAGCAGCAAGCATATTTCGAGAACAATCAGATGGCCTAACAACAGGTTAAATATTAGCTTCTTGCTGTTGCAAATTTACCAAGTACCAGTACTTGCTGTACAACCAATAGCTTAAAGAAACAAGCAGGTCTAGCAACAAACATGATACTGAGCCACTAGATAAGCCCTAAAAGCAAGCAAAATCCCAATACCCTAACAGCTTTAAAGCAAAGACCTTCTGAAATAGCGTACTGCGGCAGCATGCCCTTTAAGAAGAAGAGAAGCAGCGAAGGGGTGCTCTTCTTTAATCAGCAGCTGAGAAGAGTAGCATGCCCCTTTAATGCAGTACAGCATATGGTCAATACCCGACGTTTAGGCAACAGCATTTTGCCTTTATCCAGATAATCGTTAGCATTAATAACCTTTTCTAGCAAAATCTACATACTGCCCGTATCAAGCACTGCAGGTACACAGATTAAAGCAACAGCATATCAAATAGAAATAAAAATAGGATAAGTTTAATGAACAGAATTCCCAATACTAGATGAGTCTTAAGCAGCAACCTGTTTCATATCAGACAGCCTTAAAAAACATATTAAAAACAAGCCTTGCTGTGGTAGGTTTACTGGGTGTTACCAGCGTGACAAAATACAACCAATGAGCCTAAAGCAGCATGCCTAGCAAACAAACATGTTACTGAACAGCTGCCTTAACAACCAGCAATATTTGACGATAGCATAATTGCCAAATGCCAACATTGCATAAGGCAATGAGAACGAAATAAGAACTTAGCTTAGCTTGTGAAGACATTCAGAGATGAATAAAGGGTTAAATGTTCAGTTTTTACGTGGATGCTTTAATCTAGTGGTGGGCAGAGCGAGGCTTCGGGAAACACTGAAGCAGTCGAAGCAAATGTGTCGAGGCTTCGAAACATTTCGACACCCGTCTCTACTTATTTTCAAGTATTGCTCTGAAACAGCGTCGATAAAGAAACAGTTAAGCGAATTAACAATTTATAACGTAGCCTATGTTTTATTAGCCAATCCATCAAGTGATTTGGGGGAATGGTTAGTGTGCTCGACTGGAATGCTGTCACCTTGGGTTCGAATCCTGGGTGATGCAGTCATGTTGACAAAATTATAAAAAACAATTAAAATGTGTTTTTATTGTTCTGTTCTTGTAATGTGTTGAAACATCAGTCTGAATGAACTCTTTGTGAATAAGTAAGTGTTATTTTGGTAATGAAAAATATACAATAAAGTACATCAAGCCACTTTTTTTACATATAAAGATTTTTATTTAAAAATATTAATTGTTCTGCTGTTGATGGACTTATTTTTTACATATAATTTCTCCAGCCTTTGAAAAAATCCTCTCACAAAAACCCACGAAGTGAAGATGCGTTAACTCCACTTTTCTACTTTGTGGGAGTTAGGTTGAGACAGATGTACGATTGTGTGATTTGTTACCGACCCTGTCAATCAAACGCAGAGTCGGCAGGTATGCCAAGTCTCGAAACACTTGTGACACGCCCTGATGCTTCGATCGCCTTAGTCACGTGACATGGGTGTTTCGAATCATGCTTCGGAGCAGTGCTTCGAAACATCTGCGCTTCGGGATCTCGACACCATGTCGAAACGTCAGTTTCGCGTCAGCCATCCCTACTTTAATCCTCCTTGATATCTTTGCTTCTTCCAGCGGGGAAAGCAGATCCCGTGTAAAGTGTTGTTGATACAGTCACATTAGCACAACTTCAGAGATGAATTGTGGGCATTGCAGGCAAAGAGTCTATGTCAATGATATATCGTTATGAGAAGCAGTACTCAGCTTATATCAATCGCGGCGAATTCGCGTTCAAGTTTACAAACTTGTTGAATCTGGTGAGAACTCCGTGGGAAACGAACCCCTGAAAATTCCTGACTGAAAGCTTTCCCATAGAGATGGAATTCGACGTCTGATTTGCTCCTAAGCAAGCGGAAAAAGCTGCTGATTGATACGGAATAGAGCTTATATAGGAATGCCGCGATAGGTGTTGTATTCCTATAGATAGATACGATCAGCTGAGAATCAGCTGATGCAAGCTTGACTCACATGACCTGCCAGAACTAACGCTAACGCTTCATTACTACTGTGCTGTTGGGTAATGTCTGCACCTGCAGATGTTATATTTTTTGTTAATTTAGCCACTGTATTGAATAAATACAGAGACAGATAAACTGTACATGTGGCAAGCGGTGCAGGTGACGATGCAAGGAGAAGCCATTACTCACTGTGATTGTAGAGTAATTCCGACTCACCACAGTTGTTTGATGGACTCGTAAAAAAGGAGCGAGAGAGAAAAGAAACAGAGCGAGAGAGAGAGAAGAAGCGTTAGAAAACGTGAATGGAGATGCGATTGACAAGCTAATAGGCTAACAGAATGCTAACGCACTACTACGCACAGTGCTCAAGGTTTAGATTAAGAGATTAAAGGCGGATGATGTCAAATTAGTTTTAGATCAGAAATATGGTGAGAATTAAATTATACTTTACCTACAAACAGCAGCATGTCAGGCAGGAACAGAAAGCGATCTCAACAGAAATCCACAAAACTACCCTCACAGTATGTACACTTTAATGACCAAATCTAACATAAATTAGAATGTTTGTGGAATTAACATTATCTCATGACAGATGAGAACTTTTGGCATAGTCTTGTCCTTGTACATTATACCAAACACGGCCCATCCACACCAGTGCTTGTCCAGGTTTCTGTCTGACTCATTGCATGTCGTAGCTTTCAAAAGTAAATCCTGATCCTCTACAGGAAAGACTCAGAGTTTCTCCAGGCTTTACCACTGATACAGAAGAAATGGACTCCAAATTCTGACCTTTCACTCATATTGAAAAATAAAATAGAAATAAGAACATAACATCAGGTAGAGTGAATATTTACTGTTACAGTTTGAGATGGTGTAAGGTTGCACATTATGACACACTTGCAAAAGCCAGTAAAAGCAGAAGGTGAAGCAGGTTGTTGCACATCTTTGATTCAGTGAAGTGGCCTCATATGAGATCCAGTGGAGAAGGACTGATCACAAATATGTTTGACAAATGGAGGGTGGTGACGTCATACAGATTTAAGACAAAAAGGATGTTTCAAAATATTCAAACAGACTAATTTGTTCAATTATATCAATACTGTATGTACAGTTAAAATCAAGATGTCTGTTGGAGTTTATATTGACCTACATTTCTATAATTCCATTTACATTCTACATATATTTTATTTACGAATAATAACAACATGATTTCACAGGTTATAATTTTATATACAGTATCTGTTTAAATTGATATATGTTTGGCCACTCCATTAGTGGATGCCACTTATTTAAAGAGCAGCTTCTTGACCATCATTCAAAAGTGACAAAGGAGTTTTCCCTTTTTGTCAAAGTATTCATTATAACACAATAAATGACTATGTGTTTATTTATTTGTTTATTTATTAGCTTAATAATGTAGACTTATCAGTAGTAGACTTGCTTAGTAAATAATTTCAAAAGACTACATCTATCTATCTTTAAATGTAATGCAGTAGATGTTGTGGAACAAATTTAAACTTTAATCAGATCCATTGAATCCATTGAATTAAATGATTTTCATACATGGCATATGTATCAGCAATCATGGCATTTAAATAACTTATATTCTATTGGAAAATATGGGCCAGTATATCATCCATTAGAGTTACAACCTGTGATTGTTCTGATTTCTCTGCTGTGTTGGGGCTGTGTTTCCGCTCTCCCTAGGGAAAGCCACCCGATTGGCTCCTGCAGGCTGATTGTTGCTGTCTCCTGATTGGTCTACAGAACTTCAAAAGTCACGACATCACTTCCTCAGCTGTAATCTGTTGACATTTTGCTGCTATTTTGTGATCTGAGCAGTTCGTTTTGTATAGTGCAGAGTTTTTGTGTTAGAGGTTGTATTAAGAGATTTGTGAGAACTGTTTGTTTTGTGTTTGGTTGCAAGTATTGAATCAAAGATATACTGGTTTATTTGACCCTTTTGCCTGTTTAACACTGATTTTTGAATTGCCCTCTAAACTTGGTTTTTGCTTGGCTCCAGTGGCGGTTTTAGGCATGGGCGAACCGGACAGCCACCCGGGGCGGCATTTTTTCATGACACGTGGGGGGCGGCACAAGCACTTTTTTTAAATCATATGCGCCGCTAAGCGGTTTTCTATTATCTATCATATAACTGTGCGGGGAATTGGCAAATTGGCGCCCCTGCTTGTTGAGAAGGTACCGAGCACAGAAGCTGTGTGAGAAGTGGAAAGGGGAGGGGGGCGCGGCCGTGGGGGACAGTTCACCTCTCCCAAATTGGAGGGCTTGTCCGCTCCATTAGTGGGTCAAGTGGGCTAAAGTCAGTCACACCCAGGGGCGCGGGAAGTGGGGGTAAAAATGAATATGAAGGAAATATAAAAATGAAGGAAATAATAAAAAAGTTGAACATAAAGTATCGGGTAGGGTTAGGGTAGGTGTAGCGAGGGCTTTTGTCCCAATAAGGTGGCATCCATTTAATAATTAGAAATAAAATTAAAAAATTACACTCAATAAGTTATTGCATACTATTTTATAATGTATTACAATGCAGAAGTGCAGATAATTACCACTATTTTTGCAATAAGTAATGTTTTTCTCTAATAATGTTTTTTGCCATGTTTTTATTTTATTTTAACATAGAATAAATAGAATCTAAAGCTATTTGCACTGTGTAAATAACATATCACTAAAGAATACTGCTATTTTCACTTTGTGGTTTAGTCTTGACTTCTGGTCGTGAGTGACAGTGTTGGGGGATGGGAAATCTGTTGATTGTCGAGTGCCATGTATATAGAGTATATTTATTTAAGTTCTGATAACTTATACTGTTTTGTGCAGAATTGTGTTTTTCATGTTGAAGGATTTGTGCAACTGAGAAATATAAGCTTGTCTTACACTTATATTGTTATAGTAAAACATGGCTGTTTGTGCAAAATATTTAGCAAAAAAAAAAGATAAAATGGGGGAGTGACTTTTTTTTGTGTCAGACATGTGTCACTTTACTCACATCTGATTGGTCCAATTTCAGTTTAAGATCTCTAACTCAGAACATAACTTGCCCCGGAACAGGTTAGCTGTGGAGTGTGAGTTACTATGGCAATAAATGCAGCTAAAAGCCAAGCCACTTTCATGGTACCTAAAACCCAGAATTGGTGCAAACTAAACTGAAACTTACCTGGCTAGCCAGCTAAACCGGCTTCATGGTACAGGGCCCTGAACTTAAACTCCCAATAAACGTATTGTTGTTGAAAATCTTTTTGTTCATGCTAGTCCTTTCATGCTGTGCTTCTTCCCTAGACGGGGCACAACAATTATGATAAGATGTCTTTGGTATGTTTCTTTGGCTCAGAGATGTACTGTGCTGCAGCATCATCTGCTGTTGTTTTCTCATTTTCCTCCCTGGCTTGTTTTTGTACAGCTCTGTGCTTTTCTGCATCATTGTGTATCTTGCACAGTA
The DNA here is from genome assembly GCF_012432095.1 of Onychostoma macrolepis. Classification (NCBI taxonomy): domain Eukaryota; kingdom Metazoa; phylum Chordata; class Actinopteri; order Cypriniformes; family Cyprinidae; genus Onychostoma; species Onychostoma macrolepis. The sequence continues at coordinate 34,234,915 of NC_081157.1, read as the reverse complement.
ATATACAGCTGTATCTTCTGTCGTCAGACCAGAGAGTTTCAGGTTCACCATGCTGTTTGAATTATCTCTAGTGATCTCTATTCGTCCCTCTACACTTTTAGCATACACTGTTTTACTGGCATCATACCAGATAACCCCCATCCAGTTCAGTGTTTTCCCTGCTGGCTGTCTGATCCAGTGCATGCCATGCTGTCCAAAATTAAATCCAGATCCTTTACACGAGAGATTCAAAGTTTCTCCAGGCTTTTTGGTGACAGGACTTGATGGGATTGACTCCAGGCTCTGGCCATCAACACCTAAAACAAAAAATTATAATGGCCTGTCAGCATTATCATATACAGTACATCTATTAACCTATTAATGAAATCTGAAGCCAGAATTAAATATTGTTACACAGACAAATAGATTGTTATACATACTAGTAAAGCACATCAGGAGAAAAAATAAGAATGAAATGTCAGCCATTTCAAATGATGCAGGAAGATCAACTGCTTCAATGTCATTGAACACTGCTGGTAGAAATACTGTATGTAATGTAATTTACATTTGGGTGGAGCTTTAACATTTATAAAATATGCCACTGTTGGTGAGACAAGTATAGAATCTCCTTATTTCATAATATTAAATTACCATAATATTTTGTTTGTCATTTAATTCCATTTAAAGAAGGATCTTATTTTTTTTATTTTTTTTATTTTTTACATTATATCAGTCTGTATTTTTTTAATCTCTTCAAACATATTTGAATAAGAATGTTCACAAGTTCTATATATATATTTTTTTATATATATATTCTAACAATTTCAGTAACTCCGGGACTTTCTCAAATATGTGAATTACTGTTCTTTAACCTCTTCAGTAATTTTCATGTGCTATTTAATGTTTATACATTCATTACGTCCAATTATTATTGTGATGCTTATGGAGCAATATTGTGTTTCTGGCTACTACTGTTAAATAACAAGATGACCTATAAATCCTATCTTCCACATATTGTAAAGAACTAGCAAATAGCAAGGTGCAAATTATTTTTAGTGATTAGACTGGGGAAAAATATCAGAAAGACTTCATTTGTAATATGATAATGGTGTTTTTGTACAGGGAGGCTGTTGGTGTCTGTCACTGTGTTTCTTTGGCACAATAATACACAGCTGTGTCTTCAGCTCGCATATTCTTTCCTTGCAGTGTTATTGTGTTACTGGACCTGTCTCTGGTGATACTGAACTTGCTTTTCAGGGAATCCTTGTAGTATAAGCTTCCACTATACCAGATCATTCCAATCCACTCCAGAGCTTTTCCTGCAGGCTGACGAATCCAGGCTGTATTAGAGCTTGTAACTGAATATGAGACTTTACAGTTGATAGTGAGAGTGGCATCAGGACGGACAATCAGAGACTCAGGCTGAGTGAGTTCATATGAATCAATACCTGTATCAAATCAAATAATACCTGTTAATAAGACAGTTTGACATTTAAAAACTTTTAACAAGCTTTTTCACAACAAAATGATGTATCACACAGAAATTAGACTAAACTTACAGGATATCACTGCCAGAAGCAGCACTAAAGATGAAGAGATCATGGTTTGTTTCACAGCACAGTTTGAATGAACTGAAACGATTCTTCACTCTCTCTAGTGATCAGATGAATGTATAAACTGACTCATGCCTGCTGTTTAAATATGCAACAGGAGATTTACATAATCATACAGAGATGTTAATGAACTTCACATGCATCACATTGTCCTGAACATTATTTTAAAAGCTTTTAATTTTTTAATTAATGAGGTCATTACTTACATGGATAGTCAATGATCAGAAATGTAAACAATTTGCAGACATTGTGACTGTAAGTAATTTTTGTTTTAACACCAGCTAAACACCTAGAAGTGACAAAAATATAATTTATTGCTTATATTAAAACATTTATAGCATTAAATTCAGAAATGTGGACTAGCTGAAAAAAAGTTTACTTTTTTCTATTTTATTTTACTTTGGTTAAAATGTATTTTATTTCAAGTAATAATGGGATTTTTATTGTTTTAGTTGACTGTAATAACACTGATTCTGAAAGTATGGTTATTTTGGACCTACATCAGAAAGAATAAAATTCAACTATGTTAGCGATATGTTTTAATATGTTCAACATCCCTGATCTGCAGAAATCTACACTCATCACACGAAGGCAGAGAGTGCCCTCTATTGTAATATCAGCAGTATTCTCTTCAAAGATGAATAACTTTGACTTTAACCTTCACTTTATATGTGACTATACATAGCAAACAGTTACAGGTAATCTAAAAATGTCCTTCATGTGGTAAAGTCCAATGAATTGGTTGTGTTCAAGTCAAAAATATAATTTAATCTGATTAAACCAAATTGATTGTACTATTAGGTTACATCATCAAAGTAAAGTCTGCGGGTCATTTCTCAGACGTTTGCTGAGCTGTAAAACACTGATGTAAGTAAGAGTAATTTTTGTTGACTATTTTTGATTGCTTGTTTCATTCAAGATGTTTATGACCAGAACTGCTTGTGTTTTGTATCACAGCGTGCTCTCTCTCTGGCGCAGTAATACACAGCTGTGTCCTCAGTCTGCATATTCTGTCCTTGAAGAGTCACTGTGCTGCTGGAAGACTCTCTGGTAACTTGAAATCTACTTTTCAGTTTATCACTGTAATATGTGTTACCATCACCACATATCTCTCCAACCCATTCCAGAGCTTTTCCTGCAGGCTGCCGAATGAAGTCTGTGCAGTAGTTGCTGTCAGTCACTGAATATCCAGAGATTTTACAGGACAGTGTCAAAACCTGACCAGGACTTAAGACCATAGATTCAGTCTGTGTCAGTTCAACACAGTGGACACCTAAGAGGGAAAATATGGTCAGACATGTTAGAGATATGACAACATTATGTATAATTATGTATATTATATACCTTAAGTGCTTTTATTAGGAAGTATCTCTAAAGAAGCTATAAAGACTTACGAGAAACAACTGCCAGCAGCAGCAACAACCAGAGAGACGAGGAGATCTGTAATGTGGGTTTTGGGTTTGGTTTCATGTTCTTCTTTTCATGTCTTTTATTTTGGCGTTTAGTCATGATCCCTGTTTGTGTCATGCTTCCCTTGCCCTCATGTATTCGTGCTATTGGTTCCTTTGTTCATTGTGTCATGTTCTGATTGGTTATTGTCCTGTCATGTGACTCTCAGTTCTGTTTGCTCATTGGTTGATTCTTGTCATGTGACCTGTTTTGTTTGCTATAAGTAGCCATCATGTTGCCATTGTCTCGTCGTGTATTAATGTTGTAAGCTGCTGTTGGTGAGTCTAGTCTGTTCAAGCCAAGCCTCTGGTATCCATGTGGTGCGGCTGACACAGAACAGCATATGCAGCTTGTGTTCAGCAGATACTCTCCAAAATGGCGCTACGGTGACACAGATGAGACAAATTGTTGAATAAAGTTATTTTATTTTCTTTGTGTAAAAAAAAAAAAGTATTCTCATCACTTCATATAGTTCAAATTGAACCACTGATGGCAGATGGAGTATTCTGACGATGTCTTCATACTTTTCTGGGCCTTGACAGTGTTATTTACTTGGCAGTCAATGGGACAATCACAAGCCTCCCGGTTTTCATCCAAAATATCTTAAATTGTGTTCCGAAGATGAAGGAAGCTTTTACGGGTTTAGAACGACATGAGGGTAAGTGATTAATGACAATTTTCATTTTGGGGTGGAGTATCCCTGGCTTCTTTTGGAGCAGGCAACTATTTTTACAGCTAATGTTGAGACGTGAGAGTGAACTGGGCCAAAATACAAAAAGTAAGTTAAACATTCAATGTGATGGATATATTATTTGAAGATGTATGTATCATGGCCAGATAGTTATTTTAAAAGTATATACATCCTGTAAATTATGTGTTAAGTTTACTTTACATACAGTACATTTAAAGGAAAATGTGAATAGTTTTTAGAAATAAAAATTCCAGAAATTAATTCTGAACTTTCTGTATTTGATTATTCTTTCTTACTAAGTTCTTAGAAAGTCCAGCCACTATCAATCACAACAATGTATATTACAGATGATTAAGCATATAAATCGTCAGTTTGTTGTTTTACACACATTCACACAGACATTATTTCATAGTTGTGAGATGCATAAGAAATCTTTAGACACGTAACACAAACCATAATCCATAACAACAAAAGACAATAATTTATTTAACCTTTTCTGATAAGAAGTTTGCGCTGCAAACACGAGCATTTTTGACGATCGTTTCTGTCTAGTCCACTCGTTTTATTGCGTTTAACCACAGCTGTCGTCTGTTTTTTGTCTGGGAGTGGCAGCAGGTATGCGTTAAAATTTCAAATTGGAGCCTGTACTACGTCGATTCTTGCATCCAACATCACAACAAGATGATATTTTAAACTCCTTATGTAGCCGAATCTGCACTGGTTTGAATGGGCCGCCTCCAGTTTTCCTTTTGTTTTGCCTCCAGCTAGCGCTGTGACGTAATCGTGACGTCGGCACAAAAAGAGTCTGTATAACCACGGCTGTGATAACATGCATCTTCATACCTATGGCCGAATCTCAGCTGTACTCTACTGATAACAACAGCCCTCCAGCTCGCGTGATACTGTTTAGTTAGGAAGTAGCTATGTGATGCATATTGTCACCTTCAATGTGGTTCAGCAATATGCGATTAGGTCATGAGCCACTGCAGGTTAAAGAATAGCCAAGAACGGATCACAGTATTTTGCAGTTTGCATGTTTAAATCAAACATAGCTCTGCAAACACATAGAATCAGTGTTGTATTGGAAACACATGAAATTTAATATTGTATATTTTTAATTACAACCGAACAAAGTTAGAATGTGCATTATAATTGAATATTTATATGCGATGTAATGCAGCTGATCAGTTAATATTCATCATCTGTATATGTGAATGAGGAAGTAGTTTTTGTATTGCTTTGACACTGAACTCATTCACAGTGACTGTCTAGCGCAGTAATACACAGCAGTGTCTTCAGTCTTGAGGCTGTTCATCTGTAGATACAGTTGACTGCTGGAATCATCTCTGGACACCGTGAACCTGCCCTGAACTGACTGGGAATAGTAGATTGGAGAACTAGCTGTGCTGATGTATGCAATCCACTCCAGTCCTTTGCCAGGGCTCTGTCTGATCCAGTGTAGATAGAGACCACTGAAAGTAACTCCAGTTATTGTACATGTAAGTTTGTGAGATTCTCCTGGTTTTTTAACCACTGCTTCAGACTGAGTGAATGTCTGGGATTCAATACCTGTGGAAAAAAACAACAACATTACATGTAATGAAGTATATTGTTACATTTTTGCACTATAGCTGTTCATGTATTGACTTACATGGTAAAACTGTCAGAATTACAAATATAAAAAACATTTTAAACATAGTTTGTTAAGTTTAAACCAGAAAGATAGCCTTTGTTTCCAGAGTTCAGATGTCTGTTCAGATCACAAAGATGCACGTCAGATTTAAAGAAGCAAGCTGATTAGCATATTCAAATCAGAGAACTGATGATATAAAATGCTGACACCTATTTTGTCCAGATTAATATTTTTGTGGTTAATGTTTGATCTATATAAACAGACCATTATTTTGCTATTATTAGAGATAAATGCCACTTTGTGTTGTATTACTTTTAATTGTATGTTGTTTAATGGATTTTAATATAATTGCTTTTTATTTTAATATGAAATTAAAATATTAATATTATAAAATATGAAATTGCAGAAAATTGTCTTCACATACAGTTTTGAAATAGCACAACCTGGAAAGTGTTTTAAACCACTGAAAATCAATTTAGCAAAATTCAGTATAGGCCTACAACAGGATAAATTCAAGTTCACTGAAAACTTCTATCACTTCTGAGACAACAGCAAAACTTTACTCTCTTCTTATGGGATGAGAGCAAAATGATGCAAACTAGTATAATGGATTTGATTGACTTTCTATTGAAACATAGTTTCTGATTATAATGCTTATTTAGCTAATTATTTTATTTTATTAGGTAATTGTTGATTTGATGAATATTAGTTTAAGGACAAAACATGATAAATACTGTAATGTGAATATGGTGATGTTTTTGTACAGGGAGGCTGTTGGTGTCTGTCACTGTGTTTGTCTGGCACAATAATACACAGCTGTGTCTTCAGCTCGCATATTTTTCCTTGCAGTGTTATTGTGTTACTGGACGTGTCTCTGGTGATACTGAACTTGCTTTTCAGGGAATCCTTGTAGGCTAAGCCTCCACCACTCGAGATCACTCCAATCCACTCCAGAGCTTTTCCTGCAGGCTGACGAATCCAGGCTGTATGGTGACTTGTAACTGAATAAGAGACTTTACAGTTGATAGTGAGAGTGGCATCAGGACGGACAATCAGAGACTCAGGCTGAGTGAGTTCATATGAATCAATACCTATATCAAATCAAATAATACCAGTTAATAGGAGAGCATGACGTTTAAAAACTGTTAACAAGCTTTTTAGCAACAAATTAATGTATCACACAGAAAGTAGACTAAACTTACAGGATATCACTGCCAGAAGCAGCACTAAAGATGAATAATTTTACATTATTTTCAGCATCATTACTCCAGCATCATTACTCCAGTCCCATCTTTTGTAACATTATAAATGTCTTTATCATCATTTTTGATCAATTTAAAGCATCCTCGACATTAAAGGGTACTCGACTGTTTTAAATATTGATAATAAATAATAATAGTAATAAATATTTCTTGAGCAGCAAATCAGCATATTAGATTGATTTCTGAATGATCATGTGACTGGAGTAATGATGCTGAAAATTCATCTTTGATCACAGGAATAAATTACATTTTAAAATATTCAAATAGAAAACAGTTATTTTAAATAGTAAAAATATTTCACAATATTTCTGCTTTTGCTGAATTTTGGATAAAATAAATGCAGGCTTGGTCAGCAGAAGAGAATTCTTAAAAAAAAAAAAAACATTCAAAAATGTTCAATAAATTTTGACTGGTAGTGTAGATATGAATCATTGCATCTAGTTGTTTTGGATAATAAAAAAACGTCAGGTCTGACAATATTGTGTCTTTTTGAATTTAAATCTAGATTTAATCGCATTGGCCCATGGAAACCTCTATGAACACACTTGACATGACTTGGCCAAAAAATCGTGGTGAACGAATTTACGTTTTATTAAAAAAAGTGTTTGCGTATTCTGCACTAATGGCGCGCGCACATAGGATAGATGCCTGCCCCCGGTGCGAGTCCCTATCAAGCACTTTACCGATTCAGCTGCTCTCCTCTCCTCCTCCTTCTGCCTAACTCTTTATGCCGCATCACTCACCGCAGAGCAAGCCTGTTCTTAATAAAGCTGATGTGAAAACGTGGGAAAAGCTGACGAGGAAGAAGTTGCGGTGAAGCGTTCTTTATATAGGCGGAGCAAAACACTCCATGGCTCCATCTACAGCGTATTGTGATTGGGTGGTTTACGCTGTCAATACAGGAGACAAACCAATGGGCCACTAGCTACTCGCAGTCCCTGCATGATGGTCTTTGGCAAAAAAAAAAAAAAAAATTCTGTCGGCCCCTTCAGTGCGTCGGCCCACCGGGAAAATGCCCGGTATGCCCGATTACCAGTCCAGCCCTGCATGGAGGTGATCAGTTTGTGGCACTGCTGAGGTGGTATGTGAAGTGCTCTAAAATTTCCTGGTAGAGGGCTGCGTTGACTGTGGACTTCAGAAAACACAGTGGACCAACACCAGCAGATGACATGGCAGCCCAAATCATCACAGACTGTGAAAACTTCACACTGGACTTCAAGAAACATAGATTCTGTGCCTCTCCACTCTTCCTCCAGACTCTGGGACCTTGATTTCCAAATGAAATGCAAAATTTACTTTCATCTGAAAAGAGGACGGACCACTGAGCAACAGTCCAGTTCTTTTTCTCTACAGCCCAGGTAAGACGCTTCTGACGATGTTTCTGGTTCAGAAGTGGCTTGGTAGCCCTTTTCCTGAAGACGTCTGAGCGTGGTGACTCTTGATGCACTGACTCCAGCTTCAGTTCTCTCCTTGTGAAGCTCTCACAAATGTTTGAATCAGCTTTGTTTGACAGTATTCTCAATCTTGCAGTCATCCCTGTTGCTTGTGCACCTTTTCCTACCCAAATTGTTCCTTCCAGTCAACTTTGCATTTAATATGCTTTGATACAGCACTCTGTAAACAGCCACACCTTTCAGTAATGACCCTCTGTGACTTACCCTCTTTGTGGAGGATGTCAATGTTCGTCTTCTGGATCATTGCCAAGTCAGCAGTCTTCTCCATTATTGTGGTTTCAAAGAACAAGAGATACCCGGAATTTATACTGTAGGGATGGTCATTTATTAAACTCAAATGTAAATATTCTAATATTTTGAGATACTGATTTTTGACTTTCATGAGCTGTAAGCTCTAATCATCAAAATTAAAACAAACAAACAAAAAAAAAAACATTTGAACTTTTCCACGACATTCTAATTTATTGAGATGCACTTGTAGTTACAGCTCTTTGAAGCTATGCTACAGTATGAATTTACTTTTGTGCTGAACAAGCACTAGGCTGCAGATCAGCAGCATGTTCTCAAAAAGGGGACCTTATGTGTGCGTTATATTGTATGTACACACATAAATAAAGCTTATATAGCTTTCATGCATTTAAAGGAGCAAAACTAGTACACTTTGAATTAGAGTGTTTGTGAAGTGAAGAGGAATCTTGATTGTGAATAGATTGTCTCGAGTTTTGAGAAAAGAAAGTATTCTGTGACTGTATGAGTCACTGTGTAGTTTATGTGATTGTGTGAGTCACTGTGTAGTGGACGACTTCTTGTGTTCCACTGCAACCTACTGACACAGATGAGAACTGCAGTTTTAAACTAAGTGTGTCTAGACCAGTTTTTGTATCATTGCCGCATACGTTAGTGTCACTGTGATTCTCTTGCACAGAAATACACAGCGGAGTCCTCTTTTGTCAGTCCAGACAGTTTCAGATTCATCATGCTTTTCGAATCATCTCCGCTGATTTCAAACCTCCCCTTAAAGGATTCTGCCTTATGTCCACTTCCAGAACTGAAGCCCAGAACCATCCACACAAGAAGTTTTCCAGCTTGTCAGATCCAGTACATGCTACAGCAGCCAAAGCTGAATGCAGATCCTCTACAGGACAGAGTCAGAGTTTCTCCAGGCTTTTTCACAACTGTGTTTTCAACGGACTCCATTTTTTTGACATTGTAGGCCTGTACAGAGATAGTACGAGAATTTTTTAGAAAAAAAAAAAAATCTGTCTATCTATACACACATCTTGTTAACTCACAGTTTAAGTTGAACAAAATTAGTAATAAGGGTATATTCTTCATCTTGTGAGTGTTTATATGACTCTACAGCTTCACTCGGCTCAGCAGGATATAAATACTTGCAGCCTATCATAGATTCTTTTGAATATGCTTAATAAGGAAATGATGGAAGATCACTGAGATGATCTTTTACATTTACAAAGAGGATAACCAGAATCCAGTGTTTGAAGGGCTTCTTAACATTAATTTCATTGATTACATATTTTAATGTTTGATTAGCATGAAATATTTATATCTACAGTATAGATTTATTTATTTTTTTTATTTTTTATTTTTTTTATTCACTTAAATGACCAAACCTAACATAAAGTAGAATGTTTGTGAAATTAACTTTCTCATGACATTTTTTTGAAGAACCATAGACAATATGATGTTGATAGAATGTCTGAATAAATGTTGAGAAGGTGTTTAAAAGAAAATATCCAGTGATTGTGTGAGTCACTCTGTTACAGAGCCGACAAGACAAGAGGCGTTTAGATCCATTTGCAGACTTTTATTAATAGACATGGTCACAAAACAAGCAGGGTCAAAAACATCAGCAAACATGTATAACACAGATAAAACAGAGTAATCCTAGGACAAGTGTGGGTCTACGATCGGCGAACAATATCCAACGGGGCAAGGCAGAGAGATAATCCAGGTACACGAGCTATAATCCAAGAGAGGTGCAAACAGTGTCTGAACGGTACAACTAGCAACTACATGTCAACTAGCAGTCATTAGAGTATTAGTAGACTGTCTGCTTAATATCTTCTAACACTTTACTTTGATGGATCCACAACATACAACATGCTGACTATGAGAAACTTTGCAATTATTGGTCAACTTATTCTACTAACCCTAAACCTACTCTACTGAGAGTTAGTAGACATGTAGTTGCAAATTAATGAGAATTAGTTGACATGTAGTTACAAAGTTGCTTATAGTTAGTAGAATGTCTAAAGTGGACTATCAAAATAAAGTGTAACCAAAAACAGGTAAGGCAAGACTATGACAACTAAGTGGGCTCCGTAGAGTAGCTATCGCTAGGATATACGCTATACAATACTCCGCGAAGAGGAAGTCCATGGTTTATGTAGGGTGTGAGATCAGTGCAATCAGCTGTGTGTTTCGTCAGTGCAATGGCTGATGGGAATTGTAGTGCAAGGTAATGTGAAACAGTCTGTGTTGTGTGAGAGTCAGTATGATGGAAGGGTGACCTCTGGTGGCAATCAGACGGAAGGCCACGAACCGGATTCATAACACACTGTGTTGTGGACTTTACTTGTTGGATTCTACTGCAACCTACTGTCACAGATGAGAACTGCAGTTTTACACTACAAGTGTTTGTACAAACCTGTTTTTGTATCGTTTGCATACAGGTTTGTGACACTGTGCTTGTCTTGCACAGAAATACACAGCTGAGTACTCTTCTGTGAGTCCAGACATTTTCAGATACACCATGTTTTTTGAATCGTCTCTAGTAATTTCTATTCAGCTCTCAAACTTTTGGCATAGTCTTGTCCTTGTCCGCTACTCCAAACACGGCCCATCCACACCAGTGCTTTTCCAGGTTTCTGTCTGACTCAGTGCATGCTGTAGTTTCTGAAAGTAAATCCTGATCCTCTACAGGAAAGACTCAGAGTTTCTCCAGGCTTTACCACTGATAAAAAAGAAATGGACTCCAAATTCTGACCTCTCACTCCTATTGAAAAATAAAATAGAAATAAGAACATAACATCAGGTAGAGTGAATATTTACTGTTACAGTTTGAGATGGTGTAAGGTTGCACATTATGACACACTTGCAAAGGCCAGTAAAAGCAGAAGGTGAAGCAGGTTGTTGCACATCTTTGATTCAGTGAAGTGGCCTCATATGAGATCCAGTGGAGAAGGACTGATCACAAATATGTTTGACAAATGGAGGGTGGTGACGTCATACAGATTTATGACAAAAAGGATGTTTCAAAATATTCAAACAGGCTAATTTGTTCAATTATATCAATACTGGGCGCATGTACAGTTAAAATCAAGATGTCTGTTGGAGTTGCTATTGACCTACATTTCTGTAATTCCATTTACATTCCAAATATACATTTATGAATAATAACAACATGATTTCACAGGTTATAATTGTATATACAGTATCTGTTTAAATTGATATATGTTTGGCCACTCCATTAGTGGATGACACTTATTTAAAGAGCAGCTTCTTGACCATCATTCAAAAGTAACAAAGAAGTTTTCCCTTTTTGTCAAAGTATTCATTATAACACAATAAATGACTATGTATTTATTTGTTTGTTTGTTTATTTAAGCTTAATAATGTAGACTTATTATTAGATTAGTAGACAAGTAGGTACTTATTATATAATTTCAAAAGACTACATCTATCTGTCTTTAAATGTAATGCAGTAGATGTTTGGTACAAATTTAAACTTTAATCAGATTTGATTTAAATGATGTACTCATTCATCAAATTAACTTATAACATTATAACTAACAAAATAAAAATGCCAACATTTATAACTGGTAAATGTTTTCTTAAGACATGTTGTGTTCTGTTAACAGCTGCTCCTTGGCAGGCATTGAAGTCACAGACACAGACATATAGGACTCTTTAATAGGAAATATTTTTTTCATAGTCAAGAGCTTAAGAATAAATCAGTAAATAAACAATACAATGATGACAGTATCAGTAATAATATCTAGACTGTCTGAAAGATTTTAAAACCATAAAAATAGACTTCACTATCATGAAATAATGATACATAATGATATTTTTTTAACTGGAAAGCAACGTGGTAAGGTTTTTATGAAGAAAGTACACTAATGTTTGAGTCAGTAAGGAAGTAGCTTAGTAAGGATTCTTAGCATAAAGCTGTGTATTTGTGTGCCGAGTGTGGTTTTTGAACAAGGCAGTAGCTGCTCTGTGTCACTGTGACTCTCTGGCGCAGTAATACACAGCTGTGTCCTCAGTCTGCATATTCTGTCCTTGAAGAGTCACTGTGTTGCTGGAAGACTCTCTGGTAACTTGAAATCTACTTTTCAGTTTATCACTGTAATATGTGCCACCGCTGCCACACATCCTTCCAACCCATTCCAGAGCTTTTCCTACAGGCTGCCGAATGAAGTCTGTGCAGTAGCTGCTGTCAGTCACTGAATATCCAGAGATTTTACAGGACAGTGTCAAAACCTGACCAGGAGTTAAGACCATAGATTCAGTCTGTGTCAGTTCAACACAGTGGACACCTGAGAGGAAAAATATACTGTAACCATGTGCAAGAAATTTTTATTTTTAAGAGTTTCTGTAGAGACTTACGAGAAACAGCTGCCAGCAGCAGCAACAACCAGAGAGACGAGGAGATCATGGTTTGAGACGTGTGAGAACAAGCTGCTTCTTTTCATCTTAATACTCAAATAAAGAGGAGGAGGAGGAATATTTGCATACAATACTGAATTGCAGTAAATGAGTATCTACATGTCATATTCTTATATGATTTTATATTATGGGCTTTTTTTCTTTTTCCATTTCTTTCAGAAGACAGCATTGATGGGGATGGATGGGTGTTGTGTTTAGGGAATATTTAAATGTTATCTGTGACATTAAGAATAGAACGCATTTAATTCAACTTGATATTTATTTTCTAATATATTCACTTAAAGTCATTAATGGCAAATGAATCAGCAATCATGGCATTTATATAGCTTATATTCTAGGTAAATATGGGCCAGTATATCATCCATTAGGATAAGATGTCTTTGGTTTTGTTGGATCAGAGTTGTACTGTGCTGCAGCATAATACATTGTTTTTTGTTCTTTATCTCATTTTCAACCATTAAGCCACGTTAAGCTTTTTTTTTTTTTATAATGGTTTTCTATCAGAGGAAAACACTTAACATGCATGCACTTTGCGTTCATATCCTGGGCTGCTTGCCTGCATATAGTTTGCATCATCAGTGTGTATACTGAGTTTGGCCTTTTAATATGTTTTTCTTTATAACTCTTTTCTATGGGAGGAAAATGCTTAACATTAAACTTTGTGCATTGCTTTCATATTCTGGGCTTCTCTGCTTGCAAAGTCCTTTCAGAAAGGAAAAGAATATCCACATAGCTTTAAAGTGAATGTAATATTTCAGTCATATCAACATTAGTTATTGTTATTTTCAAAGTGTAATTGGTCATTTAAATGTGTTTTTAAAAAGTATCGGTATCAGTATCGGCAATACTGGCCCTGTATTTACTTGGTATCGGATTGTAAGGATCCACCCGTCAGCCCAAAAAGCGGAATCCAGCGGCCTGGTCGAAGGTTTAATGCATGTTCGATCTTTTACTTTTGCTTCTGAATTTATCTGGATTTAGTTTCAATTTTAGTCTAGCTCCGCGTTCAATCCGATTCAGTTTCAAGTGATCATTAAATTTAGGCAATATTCTTAATTAAAACTGATCACAGATATCGATTGTATATTAATTTAGATATTTGATTATTCTGGAAATCCCATACTTTCAATTATTCATTCATTAGGGACCAAGTATCGTGCAGGAATTACACTTGACCGATAGTGAACCCACAGACGCAAATTCATCAGTTCTGAACTTACTCAGAGGGTGCAGAGTGGTTATAATACCTTTAAGTGAGCTGCGCCTGCATACTCATAACAAAAGTGTATTTTTCCTATAACCACGAGAGCTACACCGTGTTAAGCCAGTGACAGTCAGAAATCAGAAGCCCCTAATGATGTTCCCCATGGTTCATCCGTCGGTGCTTCCGTATGATCTGTCCTGAACACAGATTTGGAAATACCACTACACATTAATCTACTTGAAAAATGATTTCAGAAGAGAATAGAATAAATCAAATATCAAATATAAAAATCAAATATAACAATTTATTATTAGTCAGGTAAAACCGTGTCATGCCAATTACATAATTAAACAATAAGAAGCCAATTCAAAAATACGAAAATACATAACATCAGTTGTTCAAAGATGAATCTAAGAGTAAAAAGAGATCTGGCTACAGAATCACAATGACTGATTTGCAACTTTCCCTTAAATACTACCAGAACAAAAACAAAGAAATATTTAAATCAGTTCTATAAACATAAAATACCTTTTGGTTTAGGTTCCCGTTCTCCAGAGTCGCACCTGGCAGGAGATAGGATTCTCACAGACCCCTAAACGGGGACACACCCCTCAGCAACAGAACACAATTCTACAAAAGTTTTTGATCTTTCTCGTAATATAAGTGACTACTGTGAAATTAAATTTTAGACCAGTTTACCAATCGCACAGAGACCTTTAAAATGATACCAAACATGAAGGGGAAAAACAACAGGTTCACAGGATACATGATATGTGATATATACATATTCGTTATGAACTTTGAGTGAAACCTTTTGGGGGAAAAGAAGGACAGGCAGAGATGGCAGGGGGGAGGAGGGAGAGAAAGAGGTCATAAATGAGCAAGGAGAGAGGGGTTGTTTGCTTTCTTTGGAGATCTCCTCTCCAGATAAGTTTTATTGCTTTATTGCCTGACATCTGTTTTGTGTGAGTTCCTGACGTTTTTAATTCATGAGGAAATATTTTCATAGGGAAATAATTTCACTCCTTTCAGGATCGATACCAACATTTGTAGTATCACCCACCCCTAACATGCAGTTAGGTAAAGAGCCTCTGCAGGTTAAAGAACGGATGAGAATGGATCACAGCATTTCGTAGCTTGCATGCATAAATCAAACATAGCTCTGCAAACACATAAAGGTATGTTATATTGGAAACATGAGAAATGTAACATTGCACATTTTTAACTACAACCTAACAAAGTTAGAATGTGCATTATAATTGAATATTTCTATGCGATGTAATGCGGCTGATCAGTTAATATTCATCATCTGTATATGTGAATGAATGAGGAAGTAGTTTTTGTATTGCTTTGACACTGAACTCATTCACAGTGACTCTGTAGCGCAGTAATACACAGCAGTGTCTTCAGTCTTGAGGCTGTTCATCTGTAGATACCTGCTGGAATCAGATCTGGACACCGTGAACCTGCCCTGAACTGACTGGGAATAGTAGATTGGAGGGAGCCACAGAGGCTGAATTTGTGACAATCTACAGTACATGCTACAAAAATATTCATATTAGGGTTCAGATCATTTATTGCTCTCATTAGAGACTTTATGACATATGTTTTTCTTTATAACTCTTTTCTATGGGAGGAAAATGCTTAACATTAAACTTTGTGCATTGCTTTCATATTCTGGGCTTCTCTGCTTGCAAAGTCCTTTCAGAAAGGAAAAGAATATCCACATAGCTTTAAAGTGAATGTAATATTTCAGTCATATCAACATTAGTTATTGTTATTTTCAAAGTGTAATTGGTCATTTAAATGTGTTTTTAAAAAGTATCGGTATCAGTATCGGCAATACTGGCCCTGTATTTACTTGGTATCGGATTGTAAGGATCCACCCGTCAGCCCAAAAAGCGGAATCCAGCGGCCTGGTCGAAGGTTTAATGCATGTTCGATCTTTTACTTTTGCTTCTGAATTTATCTGGATTTAGTTTCAATTTTAGTCTAGCTCCGCGTTCAATCCGATTCCAGTTTCAAGTGATCATTAAATTTAGGCAATATTCTTAATTAAAAACTGATCACAGATATCGATTGTATATTAATTTAGATATTTGATTATTCTGGAAATCCCATACTTTCAATTATTCATTCATTAGGGACCAAGTATCGTGCAGGAATTACACTTCGGCCGATAGTGAACCCACAGACGCAAATTCATCAGTTCTGAACTTACTCAGAGGGTGCAGAGTGGTTATAATACCTTTAAGTGAGCTGCGCCTGCATACTCATAACAAAAAGTGTATTTTTTCCTATAACCACGAGAGCTACACCGTGTTAAGCCAGTGACAGTCAGAAATCAGAAGCCCCTAATGATGTTCCCCATGGTTCATCCGTCGGTGCTTCCGTATGATCTGTCCTGAACACAGATTTGCGGAAATACCACTACACATTAATCTACTTGAAAAATGATTTCAGAAGAGAATAGAATAAATCAAATATCAAATATAAAAATCAAATATAACAATTTATTATTAGTCAGGTAAAACCGTGTCATGCCAATTACATAATTAAACAATAAGAAGCCAATTCAAAAATACGAAAATACATAACATCAGTTGTTCAAAGATGAATCTAAGAGTAAAAAGAGATCTGGCTACAGAATCACAATGACTGATTTGCAACTTTCCCTTAAATACTACCAGAACAAAAACAAAGAAATATTTAAATCAGTTCTATAAACATAAAATACCTTTTGGTTTAGGTTCCCGTTCTCCAGAGTCGCACCTGGCAGGAGATAGGATTCTCACAGACCCCTAAACGGGGACACACCCCTCAGCAACAGAACACAATTCTACAAAAGTTTTTGATCTTTCTCGTAATATAAGTGACTACTGTGAAATTAAATTTTAGACCAGTTTACCAATCGCACAGAGACCTTTAAAATGATACCAAACATGAAGGGGAAAAACAACAGGTTCACAGGATACATGATATGTGATATATACATATTCGTTATGAACTTTGAGTGAAACCTTTTGGGGAAAAGAAGGACAGGCAGAGATGGCAGGGGAGGAGGGAGAAAGAGGTCATAAATGAGCAAGGAGAGAGGGTTGTTTGCTTTCTTTGGAGATCTCCTCTCCAGATAAGTTTTATTGCTTTATTGCCTGACATCTGTTTTGTGTGAGTTCCTGACGTTTTTAATTCATGAGGAAATATTTTCATAGGGAAATAATTTCACTCCTTTCAGGATCGATACCAACATTTGTAGTATCACCCACCCCTAACATGCAGTTAGGTAAAGAGCCTCTGCAGGTTAAAGAACGGATGAGAATGGATCACAGCATTTCGTAGCTTGCATGCATAAATCAAACATAGCTCTGCAAACACATAAAGGTATGTTATATTGGAAACATGAGAAATGTAACATTGCACATTTTTAACTACAACCTAACAAAGTTAGAATGTGCATTATAATTGAATATTTCTATGCGATGTAATGCGGCTGATCAGTTAATATTCATCATCTGTATATGTGAATGAATGAGGAAGTAGTTTTTGTATTGCTTTGACACTGAACTCATTCACAGTGACTCTGTAGCGCAGTAATACACAGCAGTGTCTTCAGTCTTGAGGCTGTTCATCTGTAGATACAGTTGACTGCTGGAATCAGATCTGGACACCGTGAACCTGCCCTGAACTGACTGGGAATAGTAGATTGGAGGGAGCCACAGAGGCTGAATTTGTGACAATCTACAGTACATGCTACAAAAATATTCATATTAGGGTTCAGATCATTTATTGCTCTCATTAGAGACTTTATGACATATTTTTTTTAGATCATTTTCATGAATTCATTTTACGTCATTCTTTCCATATTTTCTAATTCTTTTTGAGGGCTTGATATAACTGATATACTGTATTGATAAAAAAAAAATTTGAGAGCAACAATAGCAGTAGTTCAGTAAGCATGTTTCTGTTGTACCTGCATCATTAATACTGCAAATTTGTGCACTGAAAATAAAATTATCTTGAAATATGATATAATTCATATGCACGTTTATATTCCTATGAGGATTTCTTTGACATGTATTCAAGATGTTTTAGATCAGAACTGCTTGTAGGTTATCACTTTGTTCATTTTTGTGCATCTTAAGACACTGTTGTGTCCTTCATTGTCATATTCTGTCCTTATAGAGTTATTTTGCTCCTGTAAGAGTCTCTGGTATTAAAAATCTGCTTTTTAGTTTGTCACTGTAACATGTAGAACCACTACCACAAATCTACACATTAAAAGACACATGTTGTGTTAAAGGAGTCAGATATGCCTTTGTGCTGTATAATGTTTGAGCTTTTATAGTGAACTTCACTGCATACCATCACCAGCGATGGTGTATATCATCTCATTAGGCTGCATTTTATAGATTTTTTTTTATTCTCTGCTGCCACCTGTTGACTTTGAGTAACAAGACATGAAACAGCCAGTGTGGTTTTTGTTCAGCCGTACAAGACCTTTGTGTCACTGTGCTTGCTTCGCACAATAATACATGGCTGAGTCTTCTGCTGTCAGGCCTGTTAGTTTCAGATACGCCATACTCTTTGAATTATCTCTGGTGATTTCAATTCGACCTTTGAAGGATTCAGAGGTCATTGCCACTGCCGTCACTATTAACACGTCCCATCCACACAAGTGGTTTTCCAGCTTGTTGTCTGATCCAGTGCATGCTACAGCAGCCAAAGCTAAACCCGGATCCTCTACAGGACAGAGTCAGAGTTTCTCCAGGCTTTTTCACAGCTGTGCTTTCAATGGACTCCATACTTTGACATTTTATACCTGAAAAGAAGATTGAAAAGACTGATCTCATCTGGAATCTGTTCACCCTCGACCTGATAATAGACATGAGGAAAACTCACATTGTAGGCTGAATGAGAGCAACAGTAAACAGAGTGCACTCTTCATCTTGAAAGTGGTGATGTAACAGTTCAGATCCAATCAGCAGCATATAAATACTAAACAGATGTTAAGGATTGTTTTGATTTGCATTGGGAGGGTCACATGGTGCATGGTGAAATCATGACTGAAGGGCCAAACTATTAACTATTCAAAACCCTTTTATTTGTTTATTTTTTAGATTGCTGACTAAATATTATAAATATATTAAATACACTTATTTTTATTATAATGATGTTTTTGTACAGGGAGACTGTTGGTGTCTGTCACTGTGCATATTTGGCACAATAATACACAGCTGTGTCTTCAGCTCACATATTCTTTCCTTGCAGTGTTATTGTGTTACTGGACGTGTCTCTGGTGATACTGAAGTTGTTTCTCAGGGAATCCTTGTAGGCTAAGTTTCCATCATACCAGATTAAAAATAATAATAACAGAAATACAAAAGGGCATTCAGATCAGTGATTATTAACAAGCTTCATATAAATCTGCAAGAAAATTATGTTAAAAATTGATGTTCCCAAAAAAATACTTTTCTGTTTACACTTACCAGAAGCAAGCCTAAGGATTTTTTAAAAAATCATGTGATGGCCATACAAAAAAATTCTCAAAGATTCTCATGACATGTCTTTTACGAAGCATAATTTGCTAATAGGTTTGTCTAGAATACTGTTCTTTGTTCTTTAGCTCGGCATGCATACCTTTTGCTGTCCAGGAATGTCTCCAAAATTCGACCTAAAGGCCAAGAACTCTGTAGTGAAGTATCGTCGATAATGAGAACATGTCGCTAGTTTTATGGTTTTGTTTGGTTTTGTTCCACTTCTGCCTTTTCTGCAATAATGGGAGGTACTCTCTAGTCCATCGCTTCCAGAAAAGATTGCAGATGTACTGTACTTGTTTCCATCTTCTTCAGGAATAGATGTCATCCTTCTGAAAAATCACAGGGTACAAAATTGGAACTCCTTTCATCTGAAGCAAGTGATTAAGGGTTAAAGGGTTAGTTCACCCAAAAATGAAAATTCTGTCATTAATTACTCTAATTACCCTCATGTTGTTCCAAACCCGTAAGACCTCCGTTCATCTTCAGAACACAAATTAAGATATTTTTGATGCATCCCATGAGTTCTCTGACCCTCCCATAGACAGCAAGTGTCCTTACACGATCAAGGTCCAGAAACGTAGCAAGGAGATCTTTAAAATAACCCATGTGACATCAGTGAATCAACCATAATTTTACGAAGCTACGAGAATACTTCTTGTGTGCAAAATAAAAATAAAAAAAGACTTTATTCAACAATTCGTCTCCTCCGCATCACCCTGGCAGCATTTTGGAGAATATCCGCTGAACGTAAACAGCGTATGATGTTCTGTGTCTCCACGCGTGGCACAGCTGACACAGAACAGCTTACAGCATACATAACTTGACCCCTTCTACACATAAATCTTCTAAGAGCACAAAACAGGAATCTGTGTTCAGTGAATAGGCCATTTTGAGATGAACAGCTCTACTATTAAAACAAGTAAATATCACTCCATATCTTTTGATATGACCTCTCCTCCTCTTCACCTCAATGATTACTGGAATCAACGTCTCCAAGATGCTTCAAGAAACCTACCTGCAAAGCTACAGTACTGTTAAAAGTTTTAGGCACCTGTGTAAAAATGCTGTAAAAGGAGGATGCTGTCAAAAATAATGTCATAAATAGATTTTCTTTATCAATTAACTTCTATTAACTAAATTAACATGGTGTGACCATCCTTTGCGTTTAAAACAGCTTTTGCCCTAGGTGCACTTGCGCATAGACTTTGCAGGTAGATTTCTTGAAGCATCTTGAAGACGTAGCCACAGTTCTTATAGATGTAGTCTGTTCTTTTTCTTCATGTCATTCCAGACAGACTGATGATGATCAGATCAGATCTGTGTGGAGCACTGGCTGTTGTCAGACTCCTTGTGCAAACAAAAATCTCACTGGATTATTACAATTAATGGCAAAATGAATGTTTGGAAATGTAAACTGATAATTCCTACTGACACACTACAGCAAAAGATAGAAATAACTGAATTAAAACCATTTTTTATCTAGTGAAAATTAATAAATTGGCCAACACTGTATGTCTGTGTGTATATACAGTTCAAAACAATATGCAAATTAATAACAGCATTGTAGTATTTCCTGATAACATACTTGGTGTTGCAAAGAAGAGCAGCAACAGTATCCACCCAGTCATGATGTTTAATTTTTGATCTTAACTGTGCACTAAATATGCAGCATAATTGGCCTGTTTATGTGCACATCCATAAATAAGGAGGAGTCATGAACCACAAACATAAACATGTCCTGTGATTTGATATTTTGCTTCATGCATTTATATTCATCCCTGCAGACAACTGCAGCATATTTCATAAAGAAAACTGCACTGCACAGACAAAGGCTGCATGTTGTTTGAGAGCTAATTTGAATTCTGCTTGTCATTTCCTGCTATTACCACTATAACATGCTAGAACCTATGCATACACCACAGATGTGAGGGTATGTATGAGGTTTACATATTTTGCCTTTTTTGTCTTTTCTGTAGGACAAGTATAAAAACAGGCATACAATGTTTTACCACATTATAGGAGCATGACATACTTTCCCATAATGCTGATTTAAGGGTCTCATGAAGGGTTGACAGTGCTATATTTCAGTTTAGTAGCATAAATATATTGTATTGTGCTATGAAAATTAAATATTACAAACTTACTGTCAGGTCTGGCTGAGTGTCTGTGTTTCTGGAAGAGACAATGGTAATTTTAAATCTGCTTTTCAGTATGTCACCTCTATTCAACCATTCAACACAGCATTATAGAGCAGCCTGTCATGCAGTGAACACAACTCAGAAAAGGTGATTTTAATGCCCAGAAAACATTTTACACTTAATATTGACAGTAATCATTTACATAAGTCATAACATTGTCGTATAACAAATGTCTGAATGAGCCTTTAAAGGGATAGTAAACATTTCCATCCTTATAAAACTATATGTATGTACAGTATGTATGTATTTTTCAGCAGTTTTTGTCCGTATAATAAAAAGTCAGTATATCCAAAACAACAATGGATATCACTGGCCTAATTAAACAAAAATACTGAGACATTTTTAACAATATATCATTCTGTTCACGTTTAATACCTGTATGACTTTGTTATGATAAATCAGTGTTAGTAAAGATGACTGCATGTTTATAAGTAGAGATAGATTACGTTATGTCTGAAAACTGTGAAAATATACCCAAAACTTCCATTTTAAATCTTCAAACATTATTTGAGTTTTGTTATAAAACACATCACAGGTTTTATTGTAGACCACGGCTGTGGCTTGTCTGCTAATCGGCCCTAATGTAGGTTTCCTGCTCTTTGGGTTTTATGTAAGTCATGTATAAAAATACACAGAAGGTGATTATCAGATTGTATGAGCCATATGTGGTATATCTACCTGTCACTAAACCTGAGGAATACTTCTGTTCATTAAAGTCAGACAATGGAAGATTTTCAAATTGAAATTCCAGAATTTGAAATCCCAGAAATTGAAGTTCCAGAAGGGGACTTTTGTGATGTAGAGATGGAAATGGCGATGGAGGATGATAATGGGGAGGGCATAGAAGACGAAGAAACTGTGACTTAAAGACCATCTCGTCCAAAAGCTGGAAATCCAAAACAACAAATCCAATACAACCGCCAAATGCAGCAAAACCATCAAATCCTGCAAATCCTTATTTTCTTGTTATTGTTTGCTGCTTATTATTAAACATGGCATTCAACTGTACATCTTTGTCTTTTCATTGAATGTTTGTTCATGAGAAGTATACTGACATTTACCCTTTCACACACAGATTATTATATAGTTACAGCTCTTTGAAGCTATGCTACAGTATGAATTTACTTTTGTGCTGAACAAGCACTAGGCTTCAGATCAGCAGCACGTCCTGAAAAAAGGGACCTTATGTGTGCGTTATATTGTATGTACACACATAAACAAAGCTTATATAGCTTTCATACATTTAAATGAGCAAAACTAGAACACTTTGAATTAGTGTTTGTGAAGTGAAGAGGAATCTTGATTGTGAATAGATTGTCTCAAGTTTTGAGAAGTTTAAAAGAAAGTATTCTGTGATTGTATGAGTCACTGTGTAGTTTCTGTGATTGTGTGAGTCACTATGTAGTGGACGACTTCTTGTGTTCCACTGCAACCTACTGACACAGATGAGAACTGCAGTTTTAAACTAAAAGTGTGTCTAGATCAGTTTTTGTATCATTGCTGCATACGTTAGTGTCACTGTGATTCTCTTACACAGAAATACACAGCGGAGTCCTCTTCTGTCAGTCCAGACAGTTTCAGATTCATCATGCTTTTTGAATCATCTCCGCTGATTTCAAGCCTCCCCTTAACAGATTCTGCCTTATATCCACTTCCAGAACTGTAGCCAAGACCCATCCACACAAGAGGTTTTCCAGCTTGTTGTCTGATCCAGTGCATAGCACAGCAGTCAAAGCTGAACCCAGATCCTCTACAGGACAGAGTCAGAGTTTCTCCAGGCTTTTTCACAGCTGTGCTTTCAATGGACTCCATTTTTTGACATTGTAGGCCTGTAAAGAGAAAGTAGGAAAAAATCTATATCTATCCATCTATCTATACACACACATTTTATTAACTCACAGTTTAGGTTGAACAAAATTAGTAATAAAGGTATATTCTTCATCTTGTGAGTGTTTATATGACTCTACAGCTTCACTCGGCTCAGCAGGATATAAATACGTGCAGCCTATCATAGATTCTTTTGAATATGCATGAGGAGGAAATGATGGAAGATCACTGAGATGAGAACTGAGAACTTATAAAGAGGATAACCAGAATCCAGGGTTTGAAGGGCTTATTAACATTCATTTCATTGATTACATATTTTAATGTTTGATTAGTATGAAATATTTATATCTACAGTATATATTTAGGTTTTTCACCCACTTAAATGACTAATATAAACTGGAATGTTTGTGAAATGAACTTGATCTCATAACATTTTTTAATAACAATAGAAAAGCATAATGATGATGTTGATAGAATGTCTGATTAAATGTTGAGAAGGTGTTTAAAAGAAAATATCTAGTGATTGTGTGAGTCACTGTGTTGTGGACTTGCAGTTTTACACTACAAGTGTTTGTACAAACCTGTTTTTGTATCGTTTGCACACAGGTTTGTGACACTGTGCTTGTCTTGCACAGAAATACACAGCTGCGTCCTCTTCTGTGAGTCCAGACAGTTTCAGATACACCATGTTTTTTGAATCGTCTCTAGTCATTTATATTCGTTCCACAAAACGTTTGGCATAGTTTTGTCCGCTGCTCCAAACATGGCCCATCCACACCAGTGCTTTTCCAGGTTTCTGTCTGACTCAGTGCATGCTGTAGCTTCCGAAGGTAAATCCTGATCTTCTACAGGAAAGACTCAGAGTTTCTCCAGGCTTTACCACTGATACAGAAGAAATGGACTCCAAATCATGACCTCTCACTCCTATTGAAAAATAAAATAGAAATAAGAACATAACATCAGGTAGAGTGAATATTTACTGTTACAGTTTGAGATGGTGTAAGGTTGCACATTATGACACACTTGCAAAGGCCAGTAAAAGCAGAAGGTGAAGCAGGTTGTTGCACATCTTTGATTCAGTGAAGTGGCCTCATATGAGATCCAGTGGAGAAGGACTGATCACAAATATGATTGACAAATGGAGGGTGACGATGTCATACAGATTTAAGACAAAAAGGATGTTTCAAAATATTCAAACAGGCTAATTTGTTCAATTATATCAATACTGGGCGTATGTACAGTTAAAATCAAGATGTCTGTTGGAGTTGCTATTGACCTACATTTCTATAATTCCATTTACATTCTACATATATTTTATTTACGAATAATAACAACATGATTTCACATGGTATAATTTTATATACAGTAGCTGTTTAAATTGATACATGTTTGGCCACTCCATTAGTGGATGACAATTATTTAAAGAGCAGCTTCTTGACCATCATTCAAAAGTGACAAAGGAGTTTTCCCTTTTTGTCAAAGTATTCATTATAACACAATAAATGACTATGTATTTATTTATTTGTTTGTTTGTTTATTTAAGCTTAATAATGTAGACTTATTATTATGGAAACAGAATAATGGCAATAGTTTTTTTTTTTAAAACATAAAGCATGCTGAATTCCACAAATCGAAAAAAATATGCATTGCAGTTAACAGTACTTGCATTTTAATGCCTTGTATTTCAATTCCAGGGCTTGCATTTTTAGGTCCTGAAATTTAAAATTATTTAAGCTGTGAATATTTCAATTCAAAATATTTCACACACATTTGCATAATTAAAAATTCAATAATTCATATTCACCTTCCAGGATTCACTTCCAAAATATTCAATCAGTTAAAAATACGATGTATAATATTCGACAGGCAAATTTCAGTCATTTTATTTCACTTTTCAAATTCGCTGCCACAAATTCAGTGGTTAAAATTCGGCAGAAAATTCAGCGTTGCACATCCGGAAACCGCAGGAATAGCAGTAGAGCACCGATGCATGATCTCCAGCTGCTGTCAGCTGCTCACCAGCAGGTGGCCATATGTGGCTCAAGTCATTCATTTACAAAAACTGATTTGCAGAAATGGAGCAAGCGCTAAATAGATGTTTTGATTATCGGGGCCAGTATAAACATGTGGAAACGCTGATTATGTGTATGTTTAATTCAACATTCGTTGTTTCCCGTAGCCTACATATAAGCAGCTTTCTCTACCACAAAGGAGATTATAATGCTATTTTACCCAGCGCTGAAGTACAGAACTAACATTACATCTGAGGAAGACATATATTGCTTTCGGTTGCTTATTTCTGTAACTTTGTATCATGGCTTGTGTGACGCTGTGCTGTAATACTGGGGTTCCCCTCATACGTCACAGTCCAGGATTCCCCAAGGACGCCTAAGGCGCCTCAGTGAACTAATACAGTGATATAAGACCTCAGATCTCAGAATACACTTTATTGATGATTATGCGAACTATATCGACAGTTAAGCAGATGTAGAATACGAACGAACACGCAAGGTTTCACGCTGTTTCCCTCGGAAATCGGTTAGAGAAAACGCATTACGCGGTAAACGCAGTTTAAATAGTACAAATATTTCACAATATTACTGCTTTTGCTGTATTTTGGATTAAATAAATGCATGCTTGGTGAGCAGAAGAGAATTCTTTAAAAAAAAAAAAAAAAACTTAAAAAACTCTGACTGTTCAAAAACTCTTGACATATATGTGTCATTGCATCTAGTTATTTTGGATACGACTAAAACGTCAGGTCCGACAATATCGTGTCTTTTCGAATTTAAATCTAGATTTATTCGCATTGGCCCATGGAAACCTCATATGAACACACTTGACCTGACTTGGCCAAAAAATCGCGGGGGACGAATTTGCGTTTTATTAAAAAGTGTTTGCGTATTCTCGTGGCGCGCGCACACATTAGTTTAGAAGCCTGCCTCCGTTGCGAGTCCCTATCAAGCACTTTACCGATTCAACTGCTCTCCTCTCCTCCTCTTGCCTGGCCCTTTGGTCCGCATCACTCACCGCAGAGCAAGCCTGTTCTTGATAAAGATGCTGTGAAAATGTGGGAAAAACCGACAAGGAAGAAGTTGCGGTGAAGCGTTCTTTAGGCGGAGCAAAACACATCATCGCTCCGTCTATAGCGCATTGTGATTGGGTGGTTTACGCTGTCAATACAGGAGACAAACCAATGGGCCACTAGCTACTCGTTGTCCCTGCGTGATGGTCCTTGGAAAAAAAAAAAACGTCGGTCCCTTCAGTGCCTCGGCCCACCGGGAAAATGCCCGGTATTCCCGATTGCCAATCCAGCCCTGTGTAGAGGAATAGCCTCCTATACAGTTTATCTATATGTATTTATTTATTTGTTACCATCTTTGTCCTTTTCTCTTGAGTGTCTAATGTTTTGTCAAACTGTTGAAGTTGTTCGATGGTTTGACAGGAACCATTTTCTAGAACCCCCTCCTCTGCTTCAACCCCTGGAACAGCCACTGCAGCCAGAATTTTCCTTTGCATAGCAAGGTTATCTTGCTGGTTCTCACAGAGTTTGCTTCCTCTCGCTGTTATTTTAGTCTATTTGAGTCTGTTATTTTACTTTAGAAATGCTTTCACTTCTGCTATTTGGAGTGCAGTACGTATTAGATGCACGAAACTCACGCATTGACAGACTTTCACATGTGCTTTGTGTTTGTTTGTCCTGAAGCTCGCAGCTGTGTTTAAATGCACTTGCATCTACTTTTATGATACAAAATTGATAAACACAGTCAGTTATGTTTTCAGAACAGGACAAAGCATCTGATATGTAGAAATAGATCTGTGCATTAGTGGGAATGCAGTCTATTAAAGCTGCCAGTGTCTATGAGCTCATCAGTAATAAATAAATGCCAATAATGCTGATTAAAAAGAAAAACCCATAACTATGATTATCTGTAAACTTTAGATACTTAAAGCGCTCCCAGATACTGAAAGTGCTTTTTGTTTATCACTTGTAATTGTCTTTCCCCTTTATTACTTTATATTTGCTTGTATGTTTTGAAGCTATATTTACTTTGAATTCTTAACAATAATTAATTAATTAGTTAATAAATTAATTAAAAAGTAGCCTGCTTATATATATATATATATATATATATATATATATATATTTTAAATTGATATAATCGTGATGCATCGTGATATCGAATCGAATCGTTGACATGATAATCGTAATCGAATTTAATCGTGAAACCACTGTCCATTCACATCTCTAACATTTTGTATTTTGCCTCTTTAATGCAAGTTAGCTTAGCTGGAGGATTAATTGATTCTTGGATTCTTAACTGCAAATGTGAATATGTCCAGATAATTACCCCATGCCTAATAACACATGATGTGACTCAGATGACTACATATCCAAAATAATGACACAAGTATTACTTAAAGTGAAAACTACGTACCTTAAAGTAATAGATGGCAGGGGAAAAAACTCAGTGGAGGGTGACGCAAAATCTAATAAATCAAAAAAAGCATAGTAATATATTACTCACAATTGTTGACATTACAATACACAAGAATAGAGCATTGTCATTAACAAATACTGCATGTGCGTTGAATTACGCTATGAATTAGCATGAGTATCAAAGATAAATCCAAAGTCAAACACTAAGAATGTGCCTGATGGTTAAAAAAACAGCTTAGTGCATTGGATGCCAATGGTCTGTTTAAAGACAAGCAAAAGGAGGAAACGATATTGCATGAATCTGTATTGATAGATATGTGCTAAATAACTTTAAAGTCTTTAAAGTAGCTTAAGAGATTAATAACTATAGTCTTTAAAGAAAAATATTTTTACAAATCAACACATTATGAACGTGTTACATTAAATTTATGATCCTGTTCTATCAATTTATATGTCTTTAGACACTGACTCCGACTTGCTGCACAATGTAGGTTTAATTGATCTAAAACTAGATAAAGCCAACGATTCGCTCTGTACTGTGGCTCTGAAAACAGCCTTTGGGTTGTATGTAGGTGCCGCTGACACACAAGCAGAAGAAAGAAAAGTAGGAAACCTTACTAATCATGAGTGAGATATTGCAAACATCTGTATGAATTAAAAATATATGCAATTTTCAGCAGTCATTGTTCACTAAAATGAGCACGGCCAGTCATAAATGCAGGACACTATTATTGAATTTTAGAAGAACAACCCTTTTCATGTCTTTAAGACACCGATGACTTATTATGCTAACATGAATGTCAAAGATAAATCTAAAGTAAAACTCTTAAGAATGTGACTAGCAGTTAAAAAACATCTTATTGCAAAGGATGCCAGTGTTCTCAGACATTTTATCCACTTTTGTTTGCAGCAAAAGTGGATGAAGAAGAAATGACTGAACATTTCACTATTAAATAATACATGGGTCTGTAGTCAAAGAAAAAAAATATTAGTATGTTACTATAAAAACTGGCAGATCAGAGATTTTTTTATTTTTTTATTATTACTTTAAGAACTATGCCTTTCTTCTTAAGACACTAACATGCTGCATGGTGTTGCTTTATTTGATCTCAACTCAAATACTGAGAGGTATCTGATAGTCAGTCAAAATATATACTTACAAAGCCAAAGACGTTCTCGTGATGTGGCTCTTAGTGAGATTTGTCTGTACAAATGAAAATTAAATTGTATTACTTTCTTTCTTCATAGTTTTAAATGTCATTTACTTTTATTGTTGGCCTGTACTTTTAAAAAGTAATTTAACCTAACTGGTTAAGTAAAAAGTAATTCACCTCAAGAAAATGCACTGCTGGGGATGTCACTCAAAGGGGAGTCAGGCCTCAGTGGTACTTGGGGAAATGCAAAACAAGAATCTGGTGGAGTTTGCAGAAAACAATTTGATCTTATCTTTTTATGAATTTTAAAAATATGTCTATATAGCAATGTAAATAGCATTTGTCACGACTTTGGTATGCAATTATTAAAAAATAATAGAGTAAAACAACAACAACAAAAAAAATCACCACAGTGGTACTTGGGGAGATGCAGAACAAGAATTTGCAGAAAACAATTTATGAAATTTGTAAAATATGTATACCAACACTTAGTGTCTCGGGCCAAAACATGCATAAAACATTTTACAAAAACATTTTACAAACCCATTGCAAGTGTTTTATTGAAAGTTTAATACACTGAATACAATTAAACAATAAAATACCATTAAATAAAAAGTGCCTGTATAATGTATTTTTTAATCAGCCTATTATTATCGATTAACTGACTGTGGTTTCAGTTTGATACGCGATCCGACCCACTCTTAAAAAAAAAAAAAGATTTACAAAGGTTTCTAAGCTTCATTGCTATCACTACCAAGCAAAGCCATGTAGACGCACAACCAACCATATTTTCGGTGTAGATGGCGTTACTGCAGTGTCTCAACCGAACCTGAATGAATCAAATGATTCGGTTCAATCACAATGACTCACTTATTAATATAAGTATAAGACCACACAGAATATAAAAAATATTAAAAATTCAGGAGTCAGCTGTCCACGGTAATCTTTAAGATACCAGCACAATAACACACTCAGCAAAATATTGTCTAATTATCTTTATCGATAAAATCCCATGAAATATCAAGATACATTTTTTTTTGTCAATATCGCACACCCCTAATTCATGTTATTTCATTTATATAATAATTTATTAATAATAATTGTTTAAATCAATATAATAATGAATAATTTTGACTCATCCATTTTCTTAAAAATGGTTTAAAGGCTGAAATGTAAAGTTTATCATTTTATAAAACTTTTTGTTTTTGTGAAAACTTGTATCTGAATTGTAAATTATGCTTTTTACAGTAATTTTACAGTTTAATATGGTACTATAGACATTGCCCTACCCCGCTAATTTGGTATTCATTTTATTTGTGCAGGTCTTAAAAAGGTCTTAAATTTGAGCTTAAAAATCCTGCAGAAGCCCTGAAATAAAATATAGCCTATAACACCATTCAAAAAAAGGTAAGTAAGATTTAATGGTTTTGAAACAAATCCTTTCTGCAGTAAGTTTGAGCCCGGTCTCATGAAAATACGTATAAATATTACGCCAAAAAAAAAAAAAGTTGTGGTACTGATACGCAAAAATGGACTTTGGCGTGTCTATGCTACGCGCGTTTTTGGCGTGCATATAATACGCAGTTTTCGCGTACATATGATACGCATCTACACCACAACCCTAATCCTACCCATCACGTAGCACAGACACGCCAAAGTCCATTTTTGTGCATCAATACCACAAGTTTTCGTTTTTATTTGGTGTACTATTATACGCACTTTCATGAGATCGGGTTGTAAGTTTGCATTTATTTGATAGAACAAACATTAAAAACAGTAAATCTACAATTTGAAAGAACTGCTTTCTATTTGAATATATTTTAAAATGTGTTTTTCTCTCACGCTAAAGCTCTAGCTTTCAGTGTCACATGATCCTTCAGAAATCATGCTGATTGTTGCTCAAGAAATTTGTATTCTTTTTATTATTATAGCTGGCACACCACAACGACAAAAAAGCTAGATTTGAAATTCAAAAATATAATATTTAAAATTAAACAAATACAAAAATATAAATGTAATTATTTAACTGATATAAGAAAGATATAAATCAGGACTGCACTAAAATAATAACTATTTTGAAAATGAGAAGCATATGTTTCCCATCTTTCTACAACCCAATTCCAGAAAAGTTTGGACGTTTTATGAAATGCCATACAATCAAAAAAAAAAAAATGTGATGTGCTCATTCTCTTTAACCTATATTTAATTGACTGAAGTACAAAGAAAAATATCCAATGTTTTTACTGGCCAAATTTTATTTTGTAAATATAAACTAATTTAGATTTTGATGGCTGCAACACACTCCAAAATAGTTGGGACAGAGGCATGTTTAACACTGTGTCACATCAACTTTCCCTGTAATTACAATGTTTAATTGTTTGGGAATTGAGGATACTAATTCTTAAACGTTTTGTGAGCAAAATTTTGCCCAATCTCACTAGATACAAGACTTCAGATGTCCATCAGTCTGTGGTCTTCGTTGTCTGATTCTCCTTTTCATGATAGGCCATACATGTTCAATAGGAGACAGATCTGCTGGCCAGTCAGTCACATGCACATGTGTCTATGAACATGTCCATGTTGTTGTAGCACATGCAGAATGAGAGCTGGCATTGTCTTGATCTAATAACCATGGACTTCCCATGAAAGAAGTCATCTTGATGGCAGTATATATCTCTGTACAATCCCAGTATGCCTCCATGTCAATGGCACCTTACATATTCCAGTCACCCATGCTGTTTGCACCGCTGCACCCCCATACCACGACAGACGTGTGCTTTTGCATCTGTCACTGATGAAAATCTGGATGGTCCCTTTGGTCTTTGGGACTGAAAACTCGACATCCATTTTTCCCAAGAAACAAGTTGAAATGTGGACTCATTTGAGCACAGCACACATTTCCACTGTCTTTTTGACTATCTGAGATGAGCTCTTGTCCTGAGAATCCAGTGTTATCACTGCAATAAATTGATAACTTTCTCCTTGAGTAACAGAGATTCAAGTTGCATTTCTTGATGGAGCAGCAGACTGTGGTAAATGACAGGGGTTTTCTGAAGTACTACTGGTTTAGGTAATGAGGCCGTTTCGCTATTGGGCCAACGTCAGCCAGACGTACATGTGCTGTCCGGGATATATATATACCACTGTGCTGTAAAAAACTGATCTGTTATCAGAAAGGTTTATTTGCAGTTCTTGCTGCTAAAGGTGGCACAAACAGATTTTAAGTTTAAAGGGGCAATTAATTTTTCAGATGGGTGATAGCAGTTGGAGAACTATTTTTTACATTTTTACAATTAATTTATTTTTATTTATTTATCTTTTTAGATATACACAATATATATAAAACAAAACTCCCTGTTGAAGAATTGCAATAAACATGTATTTTCATTAGTGTATTTGTGCATCTACAGCTGACTATGTTTTATAATCATTAACAAACCTAAAGATTTGATGTTAATATTTACTTTTAATAAATGCACTACTAGAAAAACTTGCAGTGCTTCATTTGGCAGTAAAGTTGAACTGTTTGGTTAAGATAATTTTGTGTTTGGATAGCTGTGCTAATTGTTTTAAGAACAAGTACATTGCATTGGAGAAAAGCGTCAAATCGACTGAGAAAACTGTAAAAACTTGAAAATTTTAAAAACACAACTCAAAACCTGCGTCGTTGGCTTCACTTGATTTTCAAGGGAAAAAACATATATATATACTTTGCATAAATGGGCATGTACCTTATATATATATAATATTTACATATTTGGATTAAACCTTATAAGTGTAAAACAAAACCATGGTAGGCCTACAGCATTAATAAAATAATTATTTAATTGTTGCAGGCATCGGTTTTAAACTGGAACATTTCAACCTTTCTAAGAATTGTTAGTCATCAACACGAACGCAGTTTCACTTCAGCAGGTGTGAGAAAAAAGAGGAAGAAAGACAGACCTGAATACACAGATGCTCTCAAATAGATCTAATTTTGACATTCTGAAATTCCTTTGAGAGAACTTAGTCAAATGATTGCAACACTCCAAATTCTCAGCATGTTTTGAGCAGCGTAATTTTGGATAGACCACAAAATGTAATTCAAATAAGTCTACATTAAAAGGATGTTGGTACAACTGAATCAGATCACAGAATGAATAATGTTTAAATACAGCATGGCAATTTGTTTTGAATTCTTTGCAGGTCGTCATGCTTGTTTGAAACTGCACATGGGTTGTTCAGTTTATTACTGTTTGGCTATTATTAAAAAAATTAATTCCTTGAGTGCTCAACAGTTTGCAGCTGCTGAAAGTAAGATGTGCATCTGCACTGGTGGATCCCCAGAGATGAAAACCGAGAGAAAAGCACACTGTGAAATGTGATGTGAAACACATTGCGCCTAAGGCCCTATATTTTATTTTTTCCCAAAAAATGTTTTATTTTATTTATTCTATTCAATTTTTTTTTTTTTTACATTTTTCTGGATTACATTTTTTTCCCCATTTTAATGGTTAAATTAAAGTTTATTAATCAAAAAGCATGTCTTGAAATCAGGAAAATATTTTATTAAAATATATTAAAACTATTTATTAAAAGATTAACAAAAAATATTTTTTTAGGGACCTATTAAATACTTTTTTCTGGTAATCAAATGAAGGCTTAACATTATTTTTTTGTTGCTGTAATCCAATGAAAATTAAACCGTTCTGTTTTTTTTTTTTTTTTTTTTTTTGATATGAGCAAACAACATGCTGCACAACAGGTGTACTGTTAAAATGAAAAGCTTAATATTCACAGACACTAGCCCATATCACAATCTGATTTAAAGTTTTTTACGATCGCTATGAAAGTTTTCTCAATACTTTTAACAAGTTTCCTAAACTCTTAACACAGTTAGCACAACGTCCGTCCTATACAGTTAACACAAATTTAAAATGCTTGAACTTCTTTTACACACGAGCTCAACCAAGGCCAAAACAATTTAATTTTACTGCCAAATTTTCAAATGCTTTCACACTGTATGTCAGAATAGATAACATCATGTTCTAAAACTAATTTATAGGCTAAAGTCAAAGTGAACAGCTGTTTATATTATGCATTGAAACACAAATATGTCCCCTGTATTTTAATCCATTGCTAATGAAAAACAGCTGATTGAAGTTATGCAAATATATAAATTACAGCTGAATCCCATCTAGGAAACACACTCAGATGTTGAGGTTCTTTCAATCGCATGACCATATGATATACAGTAAAAGAGGACCTCTTTGGGCTGATCTTGTGTGGAAAAGTTCACTCCTGCATAAATGTGAGATTCACGAGTTCACCCTTACATATAATAAACTGAGTAAAGGTTATGCGTATTTGGCGTGCTGTCCAGGGAGAGGGCTCCGAGCTCGGTACTTACCCCCGAGCCCGGTGTACTCCCCCTGTACGGGGAGAGGGGTCCGAGCTCTGCATTTAGCCCGGACCCATAGCGTTCCCCCCAAAGATGCAATATGCACGGGACAGCAGCCAAAGAGGCGTGTTGATACCCCCCAAAATCGGCAGAGCTTCGTGTTGGTGGGGTGCTGGACGTCGCTTGGAGTAACGGCACTGCTGTGGCCTTTAGAGAAGAGAGTTTAGCTACTGCGGGAGCAGACACTGCTGCGGCATCTGTAAAACAAAAGAAAGTGGCTTCTACGGAAGCGGGCACTGCTGCAACATCTGAAAAGAGAATGTGGCTTCTGCGGAAGCGGGCACTGCTGCGGCATCTGTAAAACAAAAGAAAGTGGCTTCTACGGAAGCGGGCACTGCTGCGGCATCTGTAAAACAAAAGAAAGTGGCTTCTACGGAAGCGGGCACTGCTGCGGCAGAAGAGATACAGGCTCCTGCGGGAGCAGGCACTGCTGCGGCAGTGGGAAATAGAGATGAGTGGGCGGTAGAGATACAGGCTCCTGCGGGAGCAGGCACTGCTGCGGCAGTGGGAAATAGAGATGAGTGGGAAGTAGGGATAGAGGGTCCTGCGGGAGTGAGCACTTCCGTGGAATCTGAAAAGAAAATGAGGCTTTTACTGCGACGGGCACTGCTACGGCAGTGGGAAATAGAGATGAGTGGGCGGTTCAGATACAGGCTCCTGCGGGAGCAGTTACTGCTAAGGTACCTGAAAAGAGGAGGCTTCTGAGGAAGCGGGCACTGCTACGGCATCTGAAAAGAGAAGGAGGCTTCTGAGGAAGCGGGCACTGCTACGGCAGTAGGGAAATGCAGATGCGAGCTCCTGCGGGAGCAGTTACTGCTACAGTACCTGAAAAGAGAAGGAGGCTTCTGTGGAAGCGGTCACTGCTACGGCATCTGAAAAGAGGAGGCTTCTGTGGAAGTGGTCACTGCTACGGTATCTGAAAAGAGAAGGAGGCTTCTGAGGAAGTGGTCACTGCTACGGCATCTGAAAAGAGGAGGCTTCTGTGGGAGCAGTCACTGCTGCGGCAGTGGGAAAATACAGATAGGGCTCCAGCGGGAGCAGACACTGCTGCGGCAGTGGAGGAATATAGAAAAGGCTCCTGCGGGAGCAGTTACTGCTAAGGTACCTGAAAAGAGGAGGCTTCTGTGGAAGTGGTCACTGCTACGGCATCTGAAAAGAGAAGGAGGCTTCTGAGGAAGCGGTCACTGCTACGGCATCTGGAAAGAGAAGGAGGCTTCTGAGGAAGCGTGCTCTGCTGCGGCAGTGGGAAATAGAGATGAGTGGGCGGTTCAGATACAGGCTCCTGCAGGAGCAGGCACTTCTGCGGCGGTGAGAAGTAGAGATGAGTGGGAAGTAGGGATAGAGGGTCCTGCGGGAGTGAGCACTTCTGTGGAATCTGAAAAGAGAATGTGGCTTCTATTGAGACGGCACTGCTACGGCATCTGAAAGAGAATGTAGCTTCTGCGGAAGCGGGCACTGCAGCGGCAGTATGAAATGAGCAGGGCACTGTTACGGCCTCTGAAAAGAGAAGGAGGCTTCTGAGGAAGCGTGCTCTGCTGCGGCAGTGGGAAATAGAGATGAGTGGGCGGTAGAGATACAGGCTCCTGCGGGAGCAGGCACTGCTGCGGCAGTGGGAAATAGAGATGAGTGGGAAGTAGGGATAGAGGGTCCTGCGGGAGTGAGCACTTCTGTGGAATCTGAAAAGAGAATGTGGCTTCTATTGAGACGGCACTGCTACGGCATCTGAAAAGAGGAGGCTTCTGAGGAAGTGGTCACTGCTACGGCATCTGAAAAGAGGAGGCTTCTGAGGAAGCGGGCACTGCAGCGGCAGTATGAAATGAGCAGGGCACTGTTACGGCCTCTGAAAAGAGAAGGAGGCTTCTGAGGAAGCGTGCTCTGCTGCGGCAGTGGGAAATAGAGATGAGTGGGCGGTTCAGATACAGGCTCCTGCAGGAGCAGGCACTTCTGCGGCGGTGAGAAGTAGAGATGAGTGGGAAGTAGGGATAGAGGGTCCTGCGGGAGTGAGCACTTCTGTGGAATCTGAAAAGAGAATGTGGCTTCTATTGAGACGGCACTGCTACGGCATCTGAAAAGAGAATGTAGCTTCTGCGGAAGCGGGCACTGCTGCGGCATCTGAAAAGAGGAGGCTTCTGAGGAAGCGGGCACTGCTGCGGCAGAAGAGATACAGGCTCCTGCAGGAGCGGGGTGTTGCTGGGATGGTTGGAGTGGAGTGAGCCACAATGGGTGGATTTCGTGGTGTTAGAGAGGGTGGGTCCGAGGTTCGAGTGAACAGGGATGGACTGGCGTTG
The DNA here is from genome assembly GCF_012432095.1 of Onychostoma macrolepis. NCBI lineage: Eukaryota > Metazoa > Chordata > Actinopteri > Cypriniformes > Cyprinidae > Onychostoma > Onychostoma macrolepis. Next base: position 34,198,050 of record NC_081157.1, on the reverse strand, counting down.
AAAGGGTCTGCTGATGAGGGTTCGGTGAGCTTCTTTGATATGGATGGGTCTTCACCACTAGCGGAGGCAGCCTCACGCTAACGTCTGCTATGGAAGCTGGAGGTCACTGAAAAGGAAAAGGGGGTTATTAGTGGTGGCAGAAAAAGACTAAGATGTGTGGGCCTGTGTTGCCAGCGGAGGTGGCCACGTGCTTGCTTCGGCTGCTGTAGCTCACTCATGGGAAGGGAGTGGGGTTTGTGACATCCTGGAGAGCCTGTGGTCTGTACCACTAGCGGAGGCAGCCTCACGCTAGCGTCTGCTATGGGAGCTGGAGGCAACTGAAAAGGAAAGGGGTTAGGAGTAACAGGAGAAAGACAAAAGACATGTGAGGGCCTGTGTTGCAAGCGGTGACAGCTTTGCGCTTGTTTCAGCTGCATGGCACGGGGTTTGTGGCATTTGGAGAGAAAGGCTGTAGAGCCTGTGCGGCCTGCAATGCTAGCAGAGGCGGCCTCGCGTTAGTACCTGCGACAGGATCTGGAGGCTGCTGAAAAGAAAAGGAGTTAGGGGAAGTAGAAGGAAAGTCTGAGATGGCCTGCGTTGCAAGCGAAGGCAGCCACATGCTTGCTTCTGCAGCTGTCAGCTGAAACAGCTGGCCAGCCGAGCGGCACATCGGCTGGTAATGTAGACACTTTGGGGGAGGTGCCTAGCAGTATGCACTTCATGTATGAAGTGAGTTGCAGGTTGCATTTTCTCAATGTTTATTTAAGCCTTAATTTTTTCGTTTGTACTCATGATTGTTAATCATTACTGTTGGTCCACTGAGATTAATTTTTGATTCCTGGTTAAGATCAACAGTGGAAGAGAAGTTTCACTGTTGATTATCTGACTTATCCATTTATCAAAATGGAATGAGTGAATTAAATATGGGTAAAATGCTGGTGAAAATAAGAGTAATTTCAGTGTGTATTCTCAGCACTTGGCTACATAATGACATTAACATCCGATGATGTCGCGACGTCATTTAACAACAAAACAACAAATGACAAATCCTTTAGCTATTTTTACCTTGAACATTGTTTGGCAAGACTGGTGGCCTGTGCCACTAGCGGAGGCAGCCTCGCACTTGCGTCTAGAAACAGAAGTTAGAGGCCCGGCTGCATGCGGCGCTGCGGCCGGAAGAGCCGCGGTGAAGGCTGAGCCGAAGCGGGAAGCGAGTAAGGCTTTGCTGCGGTAAGAACTGGGCGCGGCCCAGGCTCGTTGAAGGCCTGCTTCTGCGACCCGACGCTCGCGGAGAGCCGGGTTTGTGCGGGACAATGATGGTGTCAAGCGAGACGAGTTCGGGGCTTGCTCAATCTATTGGTCGCCTTGGCGGCTGGAGTGGATTTAGGAGTGAGGTTGGCTGATTTGTGGGGTAACGAATAGATCATACAAACCCGTTTGATTGTTCTCTGTGAGAACGGAGCGTCAGAATTCATCAGCGTTTGCCTCTGGATTAAATACTCACCACTTCCGATCGGAGGAATTTATTGGCGCAGCCGAATGATACGAGGATGCTGGGGAAGATGGAAGTTAGGCAGTGGAGGCGAGGTTAAACCTCGGTGTCGGGGAATTCTTGTGGCTGGTCGAGCAGAGCTGCGGGCGCGATGGAGCCTGGGGCTCGACGGCGATGACTGGCGGAGGAGGAGTGATCCTGGGGCCGGCAGATTTGCTGCAGAGGATCCGAACATCTTGAGTATAGGTCTCGTTGTTTGGATGGGAAAAGATTGGGTCTGTGATATAATGGCAAAGAAGCGAACCGAATGCTGAAAGACTACAACTGATGGAGGTATGACTGCTTTGGTTATTTATAGGGGTTCTCTCTCGAGCTGATTGGATAGATGGTGTGATTGCTGATGATGAACTGGCCGCGTTAATTATCTGCGCGTGCTCCTCCCGAAATTTGTTAATGAAACATCACTTTTAGAAGATCGTCAGAGAGAATGATGTCTCTTTTCCTCGCCCCTTACTCCCCTTTCCTCGACTCCATTGAGGAGTTTTTCTGAACCTGGAGATGGAAGGTTTTTGACCATCGTCCACAGGGTCAAATGTCCCGGATGCAATGGATGCTGCATGCCAAGACATCACAGCTGAACAATACCAGGAAGGATAAGGCATACCAAAAGATTCTTCCCAAGATGCCTTGCCAGAGAAGATATCAGGTGTGATATGGATGAGAACATGTGGCCAAACACAGAAGACCGGGCAGATTAGATTACTTTTCTTCTGTGCCTTTTTATTTTATTATTTGTATATTTTGTATTTTCACATAATAAATGACAGCTATATGGCATTTGTTTTTCTTGCATTTTTGTTTTATTTCTTGTTTATCTAATGTCCTGTTGCAAATAAAGCCTTTACTGCAGCAATTCTGTCTCTGTCTTTCCCCCCTTTCTGCAGCAAAGTAAACAAAATACATGCATTTACTAAACCCAACAAAACAAAAATGTAGAGAGGCTTCAAAAGAAACTGTAGTGTAAAACACCATCTATGATCAATGCAATATACTGTTTATTACAGTTTTTCTCGATTGCTAACACACAGTTCCTGAAACAATTCACCATTTTCTCACAACTATAAACACAATCTCAAAACTGCACACCAACTTGTGCAAACTTCAAACTTCCAGGTCAAAGTCAAACATTTTAGTCAAAAACATATTCTCTTTTGTCAGAATTTAATCTTTGGCCTCAGATGACACACAAAGCTGTCAAATACACAGACTATTTTCCTGACTAGAGAACACTAGTGAGATCAATCCAAAACACTGTTACAAAAACCTCCTTTTGGGAAACAGGAAACATCTTGCAAGTCAATGTCTGTTACAGTATGCAGCATAAATAGAGTTGTGCAGACACAGTAAAATTCACCAATAAACTTTAAGAAAAGTTTACTTTCATTACACTACTGTAAAGTTATCTTACAGTAGATGAAAAGCACTAGAAGAGAAAAGTACAAAAACCAAACAACTGAATATACAGTAAACACATATTGGAATATCTTGTCAGTTTCTGTACAGCAATACAGTTTTTCTCAATTGATAAAACACTAAACCCTATTGTCTGAACCAAATGCTCAGTTGCCTGAACCCACTGATTGAATCAATCACTCTTTTGGCAAAACCATAAGCACTTTTCACCTGTTTAGACACAACTTGCCAACACATTTTCATTGTGATGCACCCGTGCTGCATAATGGTGAGCACAGGTCACAAAAGTCAAACACAATTAAAGCACAGGTGTCACCACTTGAACACAACAACTCAAAATTGATCACACTTGTGGCTAATGATGTGAGGGAACATATACAGTAAGCCAGTTCAGAGAGCACTGGTTTGTGAGGCCCTACAATGGATAGAAATCTGAGAGGAAGAGTTTGTGTGAGAGGAGGTCGAGGTGGTCAGTGAAGACAAAGAACAGTAATATCTGATGAAATCAGAGCTACTGTGATTGACCATGTTCTTGTCCATGGTATGAGCATGAGGGAGGCTGGACAAAGGGTACAACCAAACATCAGTAGATTCACTGTGTCCACCATAATCCAAAGATTTAGAGAAGAGAACAGGTAATTACCTTTTTTTGACATTATAGTACAGTATGTAAATGTTGACAGCAATTACTGTATGACATACTATATACTGTACCACAGTATACTGTAAGTAAATATATGTTTCAGTACATCACTGTACCAATGTACTGTAGTATTGTAATGGAGGGTTGGTCTAACTGTTTGTAGGCCTAGTATTCCATGTATATTTTTTGTAACTCCATGTTCTCTTTTTGTAGAATTGAAAGAATGCCACATGGGGGTGGGAGGACAGGTATGTTCTCCCCACACCAAGAGACCCTAATTGTTGATATGGTCCGTGAGAACAATGCCATTAAACTGAGTGAAATTCAGCAGAAGATCATTGAGGACCATGTAAATTTTGAGGGTATCAACAGTGTCAGCCTCTCTACTGTTGATCGTGTCCTCAAGCGCAACAGACTACGCATTAAACAGCTATACAGAGTGCCCTTTGATCGCAACTCAGACAGAGTCAAAGAGCAAAGATTCCAGTATGTACAGGTTGGCATATATCCAGACACATTCAATGTTGATTACACTAAGTAGCGATTTACTGTAGTGGCCTAAATCACTTTTTCCGTATCACTTACAAAACTATATCTATTTCTACAGAGGGTTTTTGAACTGGATGCAATGGACAGACCCCATGAATACATGTACATGGATGAAGCTGTAATGCTGTAAAGCTGGAGAGGCCGTAATGTGATTGGCCATCGGGCCATTGTTGGTGTTCCTGGGCAGCGTGGTGGCAATGTCACATTATGTGCTGGCATCAGCAATCATGGGATTGTCCACCATCATGCCAACCTGGGGCCCTACAACACTCACCAGCTCCTCAATTTCCTCAATCACATGCGAGATGCTCTGTTAGGGCAGCAGGATGAGCATCCCATCTATGTTGTTGTTTGGGACAATGTGAGTTTTCACAGAGCCCTCCAGGTTAGAGAGTGGTTCAATATGAACCAAGGTTTTATCAATCTTTGCCTTCCACCGTACTCCCCTTTCCTAAACCCCATTGAGGAATTCTTCTCCTCATGGCGGTGGAAGGTATATGAACGCCAACCTTACACCAGGGTAAATCTCCTGCAAGCCATGGGACTTGCCTGTGGTGACATAGGTGTGGAGGCATGCCAAGCCTGGTTACGGCATGCCAGGGGTTTTTTCCCCCGTTGCCTGGCCAGACAAAATGTGGCCTGACCCAGTACGGAGACATGATGCTGTGGCTGAGTAATGCACTTATTTGTATATTTTTGTACTTTATTTTTACATGGGCTTACTGTACACAAGTGGCAAACGCATAAGATTTCTGTTTGTTTTTACAAGTGCTACGTGTAAATGCACAAGATTTCTGTTTTGTCTTTTGTACAAGTACTAAATGCACAGGTTTTTTTTTGTTTTGCAACATGCATTTAGCCTACAGTGAACAATAAACATGTATTTCTCCAGCTTCATGTCCTGAGCATTGTGTTTTCTATTTTTCTTCGTAGTGTTTAGTGACTGTTCCGTAGTGTTTTTAATTTTGATTGACTCGGGGCACGATTTGACAACATGGTTCAGTTTTGAGCACAGATTGAACTGTTTTGAGGAAAAAGTTTGGTTTTGCAAGAAGAGTCTGAGGTTTTGTGAATGTAGCTTGAAAATTGGGTTTTGTGTTCACAGTTTAGAGAAAAGGAGAGCAGCTTGCAAGAAATGTGTCTTAGCAATCGAGAAAAACTGTAAATAAATAAATACAGCATCCTCTGCCAAGCTGCATTACAGTATTGATAATATCCTTATTTGTTATACTATAACAGTTTCTTAGTCTTCTGAGAAAAGACTTTCTCTGCCTCCCCTAGACAGTCGACTCTCAGTTCTGCACAAATACATGTAAAAAGTATTTGGCTACACATCAATTCAACAGTTACGAGTTTAAGGGTGTGTGCTACAGTATTTACAGTACAAAGAATAGTGAAAGTTCTCTCATCTGAAGTACTGCTACTATGTACTGTAATTGTAATGTGTAAGTAGATGAGCCTGCAGGCAGCATTCCTTATGATCATTCCATGCACAAGAACATTCTCAACTATAGTGCTTTATATTTCATCAGGAACAAATGACCTTTGACCTCATCCCCTTCATTTTTCTTTTCTCCTCCTATTCCTCTTTGTCTCCCACTATCAGGATTTATTTTCCACAACACATAATCACCTGTGCTCTTGTTCATATCATCCTGAGATTCTGACTGCCGTGTCATCAGTTTTGCTACTGAATGTTCAAACACGGATAAATGTGTGCTATTTGTGTTCATTTTGTGATTCTTGAGGTAGTTATATTGTGTATTTGTGTTTTCTAAATGATGGTTAAACATGGTTAAACCTTTGCAAAATGATGATGTTATTGTGTAGAGTTTTGCAGAAAACATTGAGCAAATTGGAGCATGCGTGAAAGCAGGTGGAATGTGTTAAAAGTTTTGAGAAATGTGTATTTGTTTCAAGAACTGTATGAATGGTTTGGAAAATTGGGCCAAATGAATCAGTTATAGTGTGTTAGCAATCGGGAAAAACTGTAAGGTCAGTTTCTTTTATTCCATTTGATGTTAGTGTTTTTATATTGTGCTATGATTGACTAAATTTTCCTGTTGGAAGAAAACATGTGTTAGTGTTTTGGAATAATATTTTGATTTTGAGACATGTTTGGTAGATATAGTGTACTGTGTTGGAGTTTAGTTTGCAATGTGTGATTTCGAGCATGAAATTAACTGTTTTGTCAATTGTGTGTTGTAGGTGTGTTTGTGCGTTAAAAAATTGTCATAGCGATTGTAAAAACTGTAAGTAAAAATGATCTACTTTCTATTTATTCTGTGGCATTTCGTGTTAGTAAGCAACATTACATTTTTATAGCTGGATTCCACGATTCCGTCCACATTTTCAGCATAGACTAAATCATAGGAATATATGATTAGTTTGAAACACATCAAATCAAATTTTGAACAACTAAAAGAACAGAAATATTAATTTAAAAAATCTCTTTTCTATGAAAATCATTAATCTAACAATGTTTCAGATATTCAGTTCGAAGGTTCTTGAAACAGAATAAAACTAGACTGAGGTTACTATCGGAAAGAGAAGTGATTGTAAAAGTAATGTAGAATGGTCTAATTGCTTATTAACTTGACGACTGCATTGAATTAGGTTTATAGGCAACTCGCTGTGAAATCATAACCTTAAAATTCTGATTTAGGTCAAAAAAAGGTCAAAACAATCTTTATTTGAATAATTATAGACAATACAAAATGCAAGCATTGACATCAGCATTTAATACATAATGACAAAAATAATAAAATAAAATAAAATAAAGCTTACAGTTTTTTTTCAACTGCTTACACACATTTTCAAAACTTTGCCTCTCTTTTTCAAAACTTTACACACAAATCCAAGAACTGCACACACAAAATGCAAAATGCCTCACATCTCTTGCAAAATGAAGCACTGCATTCAAAATATCACAAACATATCTCAAATTCAAACATTTGTCTTACGTTGCAAACACTTTCGCCATAATATTATATTTTTGGATATATCATATACACACAGTTATTCAAAACATAAAGCTCCTCATGAGCTCCTATGTACATTTTTGTACAAGATTGAAAGTAATTGGCAGAGAGATCAAAAATTCCATGAAAAATTCATAGTAAACATGAACACAAGATTGAAAACAAACTTTTTTTTTTTTTTTTAACTGTAAGCATTCGTGGTTCTGAATACAGTATTACACAGTAAGAAAGAAAGGAAATACCTACAGTTTTTCTTCGTCACTTTGGTGCATGTCTCGAATTATCCTTACTGTAATACTGGCAAAGAAGTATGTGCATTTCTCAAAACAATTTGTGCAAACAGAACAACACAATGGATTACCTGCAAAAGCCTGTAACTTACTCAAAATCTTTAGTTCATCTCTCAAAAGTATTTATGTCAATGAACATATTAGTGCCATCAGAACAAAATGTCATTGTTTCATTGCTCACTAACAAGATGGTCAAAATGCTTAGTCATGTTGTCAATATGACACTGCACTCTGTAAGTATTATCTGATGTAAACTATGGCAACAGTTTGGATGACAGTTACTGTACTGAAATGCAGAAGGCTGCACTTCTTATGTATGCCATATATCCATTTCAAAAGTATAAAAGTACACTACTGTATGTGTGATATTGATTGAAAGAGACTGGATTGAATTCACAGTTACACTTTTACTAGTGGTCTGACTTGCACAGAGAACTATATAATACATTTTGAACAACATGACATTAGCAACTGATAATGTAGGAAACCTCAGACAAATGTACATAATCAGTTGCATGAATGTACCAAAGCAATCACAACTTGTTCAAAAGAATGAGAAACTGCTTTTATGATGTGCACATGTGACTAGATGATGTGGAGGTTGAACAAAGTAGTTTTGAGAATTTCATTTTTGATCTGAGAAATGCATCAAAGCGACGAAGCAAGAAAAACTGTATAACTTGACCTGTGGCCTATTTACAGGCTTATTCTAAAGCCATAATTGGTTGGTGTTAAATAAAGCAATGAGTGTTTGTGCATGCGAGGAGTTAGTGTGAAGCACTGATGAATTAGTGTGGCATTTTAAATGGTTGTGTTTGAAAAAGGAAATCAAGATACTTCCTGTTAGATTTGTGTGTGTGTTACATAGAGAATTGTGTGTTGTGATTTGCAAAAAAGTGTTTTCTGAAATTGAAAACTGAGTCTAATGCCGAGAATTAGTGTAAAGTTTTGCAGATTTGGTGTGTGCTTCTGGTGTTTGAGTGTCAGGTTTCAGAAATTGTGTGACAAGTAAAGATTTTGTGTGTAAGCAGTTGAAAAAAAACTATAACATGAAACATAATCAGAATATGCTATTTCCCCAGTAATTTGCATGTAGAGATATACGGAAACATGAAATTGCATTTGTACTTTATCACTTTGCAGACACTTTCACTAAACAACTTAAAAATGAGGCATAGCTATATAGTACATGGAAACTACTATAACAAAACAAGGAGTCTTTTAAAGAGTCAATTGCATCCATTTTCCCTGTATTCAAAGTATTATCACAGGGCTAGAACTGGTGAATAGTTATTTATCAATCCGTTGAATATATTAGGATGCATCTTACAATTTGTGGATTGCAGAAAAAAAACATAGCAGTCATAAGAATGTTTGTGGAAAACCTCTGTGTGCACAGGGGACATTTATGTAGATTCATCTCAGTAAGTCTACATGTTTTTTTGACGGGCTTACCAAGAGATGGCGAAAGACAGAGCAAGAAACAAAAAAGAGAACATAGTTATTAGTAACAATTAGCGTGATTTGAAAATAGATTAGACTAACATGTAATTACAGTCACAAAACAAATAAGAAACCTTGGAGTCTTTTAACAAATCATCACTGCTTCACCTGGAGAAAAAAAATATATATATCTATAGTTAAAAACACATTAAAGACACAATACAATCTAAATTGAAGCATGTTTATAACTGTAACAATATGCATAATACAGTCTAGTAAAAGAGCTCAAAAGCCATCATCTTGTTTAAAATGATCTGTAAATTATGAAGTGACGTTTAGATTACCTTGAAGAAGCTGAGCACCGCGCTGTAGGTCAGAGAAAAGAGGAAGAGGAAGATGAATGAGGTGGCAGTGGACCAGAGACTTCTGAACTCATCCTCCTCCTCAATATCTTTATTGCAGTCTAGAGCACATCCATTCTCTGGCTCAGGTGGCTCACCTGAAAAAGAAAACACATGTACAGGAGACATATGTATAGTAAGCACATGCTGCGACACATATATCGTAAATATTAGGCTTCTAGTTAGTAACACTTAAGCACATGATGGCTTTTCAGTATGTACACACATACATTTATTTGCACACACAACTGAGTATACATTGAAGAGACAAACATAAAGCATTGTCCTCTCTGTTACTCATTGTTACTATAGTAACTAATACTGATATACTAATAAAACAAGTACACATAAAATATCATGCCCCCTTCAACAAACCATCTGTTTGATTTATTGGTTGAAAAGTGGCTTTACTGAGTACTTTACTAAGAGACACAAAAATATTCTAATTTCTCTAAATACTGATAAAACAGGACCAGAAAGTGGCGCATGCAAGGTTTCTGAATATAAGAGTCATATGAGAGCTGGAGTAAATCATGCAAACACAAAGATTTATTGCTTAATATTGTAAAACAACATAAACATGGTCAAACCAAAATTAATCTTTTTTTTTTTCCTTTTTTTTGAATCATGTCGTAAACAGAGTATCAAAATATTATATATTAGAGGCATGGATGGGCTAATAGCAGTACAGTAAGCACAGGACAAAACATCAATGTGCACTATGATATTATGTTGACTATGTTTTCGTGTAATCATATATATTTGCATGCAACATCAAACTAAACATTTTTGAGTGTAATTTGATTTCACTGCACAGTTTGACACATGCAGTAAAGCAATACAAACATACAGACAGATATGTGTACAAACAACATCAAAGATACTGTACATAATCTGACAAGAAAGCAACAGGACAAAAGCACTGGAACACTGAACAGCAGATAAACAATGATAATTTGGGAGTGCTTGCACATTAATAACATGGAAATTCTGGCTGTTTACTTTGGCTTGTTGACACTTGTAATGGAGATTCTGTATTGTTCATGTTGGCATGTTTGACTGCACAGGTGATGATGGTTTTGTGATCTTCATATTTTTGTTTTGCCATTGTTAGGATGCTGAGAACAGAAAATGAGTTCTCTTTATAGATGCGAGCACTGGTCCTCCCCTCTTTGTAAGGCTCTTCATCCACTTTCCACATGATATAGACATCGCCGAGCTTAGGGCTTGTGACCTCACACACATGAGAAACATGATTTGTGTAAATGGTATCAGGTTTGTAAATGGTAACATTGGGATTCTTTCCATCTGAATTGGAGGAAGTGATAAAGGTTCATTAAACAAACAGAAAAATCACACAATAATAAATAACAATAGTGTATCAAGGTAGTCCATTCTTTTTGACAGCGAGGCATTTCAAACAAAATTATTTCCAACCTTCCAGCATGTATAAGTTCACATAAAGCCACAAAGCTGATTATTTGAAAGTTTTACACTGACTTACCTCCTTTATCAAAATGGATCTCCTGCTTGATATCCCTGTTATTATTTGTGTCACGGACGGTGCAAGTGACAATTTCACCATCAAACCATTTCTTTGTATCAATGGTGACATTGTGAATTTTTATAAACTGTGAACTGTTGGTAGGGAAGGTATTTCCTGGCTTGATACTGGTTACAGGTACATCCTTCACCTTGCAGGACACTGAAGCTTCATTCACTGTTTTATGTGCATCTCCAGAAACAACAGCTTCCAAGACAACTGTATTACTGACAAACAGTTCACTCTCAATTGGTGACTTAAGTGTCAGTGTAAATGTAGCTGTAAGGGAGTAAGAAAGTAAGTAGAATTGAATGTTTTCAGCCATATTCATGCAGTAGTGATAGCTGTAGTAGTATAGATTTTAATTTCATGTCAGCATCTGAGGCTATCTTCATGGAAAATTTAGACAGAAAATGCCCAAAAACATCAAAGATACACAAACTTACAAGGGCAAAACAACAACATCAAAAAGCACTGGAGAATATTACAAGTGAACAACAGATAAACATAATGATAGTTTGGGAGTGCTTGTACAGTAATAACACTTAAATTATGCCTGCTTACTTTGGCATATTGAAGCTTGTAATGGAGATCCTGTATGGTCCATGTTGGCATGTTTGACTGCGCAGGTGATGGTGTTATTTTCATACTTTTCTTTTGACATTGTTAGGAAACTGAGAACAAACATGTAGTTATTTTGATGGATGGGAGCAGTAGTTGTGCCCTCTGTGTAAGGCTCATCACCCACTTTCCACATGATATAGACATCGCCAAGTTTAGAGCTAGTAACCTCACAAACCAGGGAGACACGATCTTTGTTGATAAGATCAGGTTTGTGAATAAAAACACTCGGTTTACGTCCATCTGAATTGATAAAAAAAAAAAAAAATCATTAAAATGTTCAAAAAGAAGAATCACACAATAATGAATATGAAAAGTCAAACAAGCCAGTCTAAGCTGAAAAAAAGCTCCCCACAGCTTTCAAATGAGCTTGCTTTTTTAACGGACAATAAAATTATGTCCAACATTTCAGCATCTATAAAATTCAAACTCTGTGAAATAGTATGAATACACATAAAGCCACAAAGTCAATTATACACTGACTCACCTCCTTTATCAAAATGGATCTCCTGCTTGACGTCTCTGTCATTATTTGTGTCACGGATGGCGCAGTTGACCATTTCACCATCAAACCATTTCTTTGTATCAATGATTACATTGTGGATTCTTATAAACTGTGAAGTGTTGGTAGAGGAGACGATAGTTTCTGGTTTGATATTATTACTGGTTACAGGTACATTCTTCACTACACATGACACTGAAGCCTCTTGCACTGTCTTTTGCACATCTCCAGAAACAACAGCTTGCAAGACAACTTTATTTTGGACAAATAGTTCTTTCTCATTTGGTGGCTTCAGTGCCAATGTAACTGCATGGGAGTAAGAAAATAAATATAATTTAATGTTTTCATTCATTTTCATGCAGTACAGTGAAAGAGACATTTAGACAGAAAAATGCCCCAAAACATCAAAGATACACAAACTGACAAGGGCAAAACAACAACATCAAACAGCACTGGAGAATATTACAAATGAACAACAGATAAACATAATGATAGTTTGGGAGTGCTTGTCAGTAATAACACTTAAATTATGCCTGCTTACTTTGGCTTGTTGAAGCTTGTAATGGAGATCCTGTATGGTCCATGTTGGCATGTTTGACTGCGCAGGTGATGATGTTATTTTCATACTTTTCTTTTGACATTTTTAGGAAACTGTGAACGAACATGTAGTTATTTTGATGGATGGGAGCACTGGTTGTGCCCTCTGTGTAAGGTTCATCACCCACTTTCCACATGATATAGACATCGCCAAGTTTAGAGCTAGTAACCTCACAAACCAGGGAGACACGATCTTTGTTGATAAGATCAGGTTTGTGAATAAAAACACTCGGTTTCCGTCCATCTGAATTGATAAAAAATAAATAAAATGGTAAAGATTCATTCAAATGTTCAAAAAGAAGAATCACACAATAATGAATAAGAAAAGTCAATCAAGCCAGTCTAAGCTGAAAAAAAAGCTCCCCACAGCTTTCAAATGGGCTTGCTTTTCTAACGGACAATAAAACTATGTCCAACCTTTCAGCATCTATAAAATTCAAACTCTGTGAAATAGTATGAATACACATAGAGCCACAAAGTCAATTATACACCGACTCACCTCCTTTATCAAAATGGATCTCCTGCTTGACGTCTCTGTCATTATTTGTGTCACGGATGGTGCAGGTGACCATTTCACCATCAAACCATTTCTTTGTATCAATGATTACATTGTGGATTCTTATAAACTGTGACGTGTCGGTAGAGAAGACGATAGTTTCTGGTTTGATATTATTACTGGTTACAGGTACATTCTTCACTACACATGACACTGAAGCATCTTGCACTGTCTTTTGCACGTCTCCAGAAACAACAGCTTGCAAGACAACTTTATTTCGGACAAATAGTTCTTTCTCATTTGGTGGCTTCAGTGTCAATGTAACTGCATGGGAGTAAGAAAATAAATATAATTTAATGTTTTCATTCATTTTCATGCAGTACAGTGATAGAGATATTTAGACAGAAAAATGCCCCAAAACATCAAAGATACACAAACTAACAAGGTCAAAACAACAACATCAAAAAGCACTCGAGAACATACAAGTGAACAACAAATAAACTTAATGATAGTTTGGGAGTGCTTGTACAGTAATAACACTTAAATTATGCCTGCTTACTTTGGCTTGTTGAAGCTTGTAATGGAGATCCTGTATGGTCCATGTTGGCATGTTTGACTGCGCAGGTGATGGTGTTATTTACATACTTTTCTTTTGACATTGTTAGGAAACTGAGAACAAGCATGTAGTTATTTTGATTGATGGGAGCACTGGTTGTGCCCTCTGTGTAAGGCTCATCACCCACTTTCCACATGATATAGACATCGCCAAGTTTAGAGCTAGTAACCTCACAAACCAGGGAGACACGATCTTTGTTGATAAGATCAGGTTTGTGAATAAAAACACTTGGTTTACGTCCATCTGAATTGATTAAAAAAATGATAAAGATTCATTCAAATGTTCAAAAAGAAGAATCACACAATAATGAATAAGAAAAGTCAATCAAGCCAGTCTAAGCTGAAAAAAAAAAAAGCTCCCCACAGCTTTCAAATGGGCTTGCTTTTTTAACGGACAATAAAATTACGTCCAACCTTTCAGCATCTATAAAATTCAATCTCTGTGAAATAGTATGAATACACATAGAGCCACAAAGTCAATTATTTGGAAGCTACACTGACTTACCTCCTTTATCAAAATGGATCTCCTGCTTGACGTCTCTGTCATTATTTGTGTCACGGATGGTGCAGGTGACCATTTCACCATCAAACCATTTCTTTGTATCAATGATTACATTGTGGATTCTTATAAACTGTGAAGTGTTGGTAGAGGAGTCGATAGTTTCTGGTTTGATATTATTACTGGTTACAGGTACATTCTTCACTACACATGACACTGAAGCCTCTTGCACTGTCTTTTGTACGTCTCCAGAAACAACAGCTTGCAAGACAACTTTATTTTGGACAAATAGTTCTTTCTCATTTGGTGGCTTCAGTGTCAATGTAACTGCATGGGAGTAAGAAAATAAATATAATTTAATGTTTTCATTCATTTTCATGCAGTACAGTGATAGAGATATTTAGACAGAAAAATGCCCCAAAACATCAAAGACACACAAACTGACAAGGGCAAAACAACAACATCAAACAGCACTGGAGAATATTACAAATGAACAACAGATAAACATAATGATAGTTTGGGAGTGCTTGTCAGTAATAACACTTAAATTATGCCTGCTTACTTTGGCTTGTTGAAGCTTGTAATGGAGATCCTGTATGGTCCATGTTGGCATGTTTGACTGCGCAGGTGATGATGTTATTTTCATATTTTTCTTTTGATATTGTTAGGAAACTGAGAACAAACATGAAGTTATTTTGATTGATGGGAGCACTGGTTGTGCCCTCTGTGTAAGGCTCATCACCCACTTTCCACATGATATAGACATCGCCAAGTTTAGAGCTAGTAACCTCACAAACCAGGGAGACACGATCTTTGTTGATAAGATCAGGTTTGTGAATAAAAACACTCGGTTTCCGTCCATCTGAATTGACAAAAAAAAATGACAAAGATTCATTCAAATGTTCAAAAAGAAGAATCACACAATAATGAATAAGAAAAGTCAATCAAGCCAGTCTAAGCTGAAAAAAAAAAGCTCCCCACAGCTTTCAATTGGGCTTGCTTTTTTAACGGACAATAAAATTACGTCCAACCTTTCAGCATCTATAAAATTCAAACTCTGTGAAATAGTATGAATACACATAGAGCCACAAAGTCAATTGTTTGGAAGCTACACTGACTTACCTCCTTTATCAAAATGGATCTCCTGCTTGACGTCTCTGTCATTATTTGTGTCACGGATGGTGCAGGTGACCATTTCACCATCAAACCATTTCTTTGTATCGATGATTACATTGTGGATTCTTATAAACTGTGAAGTGTTGGTAGAGGAGACGATAGTTTCTGGTTTGATATTATTACTGGTTACAGGTACATTCTTCACTACACATGACACTGAAGCATCTTGCACTGTCTTTTGCACGTCTCCAGAAACAACAGCTTGCAAGACAACTTTATTTTGGACAAATAGTTCTTTCTCATTTGGTGGCTTCAGTGTCAATGTAACTGCATGGGAGTAAGAAAATAAATATAATTTAATGTTTTCATTCATTTTCATGCAGTACAGTGATAGAGATATTTAGACAGAAAAATGCCCCAAAACATCAAAGATACACAAACTGACAAGGTCAAAACAACAACATCAAACAGCACTGGAGAATATTACAAATGAACAACAGATAAACATAATGATAGTTTGGGAGTGCTTGTCAGTAATAACACTTAAATTATGCCTGCTTACTTTGGCTTGTTGAAGCTTGTAATGGAGATCCTGTATGGTCCATGTTGGCATGTTTGACTGCGCAGGTGATGATGTTATTTTCATATTTTTCTTTTGATATTGTTAGGAAACTGAGAACAAACATGTAGTTATTTTGATGGATGGGAGCACTGGTTGTGCCCTCTGTGTAAGGCTCATCGCCCACTTTCCACATGATATAGACATCGCCAAGTTTAGAGCTAGTAACCTCACAAACCAGGGAGACACGATCTTTGTTGATAAGATCAGGTTTGTGAATAAAAACACTCGGTTTCCGTCCATCTGAATTGATAAAAAAAAATGACAAAGATTCATTCAAATGTTCAAAAAGAAGAATAACACAATAATGAATAAGAAAAGTCAATCAAGCCAGTCTAAGCTGAAAAAAAGCTCCCCACAGCTTTCAAATGGGCTTGCTTTTTTATCGGACAATAAAATTACGTCCAACCTTTCAGCATCTATAAAATTCAAACTCTGTGAAATAGTATGAATACACATAGAGCCACAAAGTCAATTATTTGGAAGCTACACTGACTTACCTCCTTTATCAAAATGGATCTCCTGCTTGACGTCTCTGTCATTATTTGTGTCACGGATGGTGCAGGTGACCATTTCACCATCAAACCATTTCTTTGTATCGATGATTACATTGTGGATTCTTATAAACTGTGAAGTGTTGGTAGAGGAGACGATAGTTTCTGGTTTGATATTATTACTGGTTACAGGTACATTCTTCACTACACATGACACTGAAGCATCTTGCACTGTCTTTTGCACGTCTCCAGAAACAACAGCTTGCAAGACAACTTTATTTTGGACAAATAGTTCTTTCTCACTTGGTGGCTTCAGTGTCAATGTAACTGCATGGGAGTAAGAAAATAAATATAATTTAATTAGAGGTGTCAACGTTAACGCGTTAACGCATGTGATTAATCTAAAAATTTTAACGCGTTAATATTTTTTTTACGCAAATTAATTGTTTGATAAGGTTTGACCCCAACTTCTTGCCGTCATCGAAGCGCGGAAGGTTATCTATCACTGTGTGATGAGGGTACAGCGAACTAGTGTTGCCAGGGTAACGGCACAAGTGGGCTATTTTGAAAATACAGTCGTGGGAAAATTTACAGAGACATGGGTTGCGGTTTTTTGGGCTACTTTTATAATGTACCGCAGCCGCCCAAAGTGTATATAGACAAATAAATATTAAAATAGATCCTTTTACTAATGTGTATTATACTTGGAATGTATCCCTGGCAACTTAAGAACGGAGAGGCGGTTATAACATCAAACAACGTGAGTTTCAGCAGAGCATACATGTTAACACAGCAGAAATAAACATGACAACAGCCACTATTGATTATATAAGATAATAAACACACGATTACGATAGGATATTTGTATGTGATTTTCTTGAGTAGAATGTATACGTCTATGCTAATTTGTGCAGCGATGTAAAAGGCTATAAATAGCATATCTTAACAACAGTAAACGACCAAATTCCACATGTGATCGCAAAAGGAAGTTATTACAAACACTCGATGGTGGTTTGAAATGAGTTCTGAGTAAAAGTGTGCTATTAATAAATATATTACATATAGTACATAAATTGTCTTATGAAGCATGATGCTAATTTTAGCTCTAATGCACCTGCAGAACAGGTACAATTCTTCTTCATAATGCATTTTGTCATAATACTTAACGTAAGGTCGCATGAAAATGTTTTGTTGTATTTATTTAGAAATACTTTTGATAATAGTTGGGTAAATGTATTCTGGGATTGAAGCGATGTGGCTTGGTAAACGTTTTATTGCCAGTAAAAGGCTGATAATGGCTGAATAAAAACAAAAGAATAATGATAACAGAATAATAAGGATTATGTCTCATACCTGGCGGAAGTGTGAAAGGTTTTGTTTCCTTAAACTAGTTTGTCATGCATTTCTTTTTCAACACATTTACAGGTAAATCCTAATATTTTAAATTTGTCATTAATCATGATTAATCACAGTCCATGACTGTAATTAATGCGATTATATTTTTTAATCAATTGACAGCTTTAAATGTAATGTTTTCATTCATTTTCATGCAGTACAGTGAGACATTTAGACAGAAAAACGGTCCAAAACATCAAAGATACACAAACTGAAAAGGGCAAAACAACAACATCAAAAAGCACTGGAGAATATTACAAATGAACAACAGATAAACATAACGATAGTTTGGGAGTGCTTGTCAGTAATAACACTTAAATTATGCCTGCTTACTTTGGCTTGTTGAAGCTTGTAATGGAGATCCTGTATGGTCCATGTTGGCATGTTTGACTGCACAGGTGATGGTGTTATTTTCATATTTTTCTTTTGATATTGTTAGGAAACTGAGAACAAACATGTAGTTATTTTGATGGATGGGAGCACTGGTTGTGCCCTCTGTGTAAGGCTCATCACCCACTTTCCACATGATATAGACATCGCCAAGTTTAGAGCTAGTAACCTCACAAACCAGGGAGACACGATCTTTGTTGATAAGATCAGGTTTGTGAATAAAAACACTCGGTTTCCGTCCATCTGAATTGATAAAAAAAAAAAAAAAAACAATTACAAAGATTTATTAAAATGTTCAAAAAGAAGAATCACACAATAATGAATAAGAAAAGCTTTCCTGAAGCTCAAATAGTAGAGCATGGCGCTAGCAACGCTAAGATCATGGGTTCGATTCCCAGGGAAAGCAAGAGCTGATAAAATGTAAAAACTGTAACTTGAATGCAATGTAAGTCGCTTTGGATAAAAGCGTCTGCTAAATGCGTAAATGTAAACGTAAAAGTCAATCAAGCCAGTCTAAGCTGAAAAAAAAAAAGCTCCCCACAGCTTTCAAATGGGCTTGCTTTTTTAACGGACAATAAAATTACGTCCAACCTCTCAGCATCTATAAAATTCAAACTCTGTGAAATAGTATGAATACACATAGAGCCACAAAGTCAATTATACACTGACTCACCTCCTTTATCAAAATGGATCTCCTGCTTGACGTCTCTGTCATTATTTGTGTCACGGATGGCGCAGGTGACCATTTCACCATCAAACCATTTCTTTGTATCAATGATTACATTGTGGATTCTTATAAACTGTGAAGTGTTGGTAGAGAAGACGATAGTTTCTGGTTTGATATTATTACTGGTTACAGGTACATTCTTCACTACACATGACACTGAAGCATCTTGCACTGTCTTTTGCACGTCTCCAGAAACAACAGCTTGCAAGACAACTTTATTTTGGACAAATAGTTCTTTCTCATTTGGTGGCTTCAGTGTCAATGTAACTGCATGGGAGTAAGAAAATAAATATAATTTAATGTTTTCATTCATTTTCATGCAGTACAGTGAGACATTTAGACAGAAAAATGCCCCAAAACATCAAAGATACACAAACTAACAAGGGCAAAACAACAACATCAAAAAGCACTCGAGAACATACAAGTGAACAACAAATAAACTTAATGATAGTTTGGGAGTGCTTGTCAGTAATAACACTTAAATTATGCCTGCTTACTTTGGCTTGTTGAAGCTTGTAATGGAGATCCTGTATGGTTCATGTTGGCATGTTTGACTGCAGGTGATGGTGTTATTTTCATATTTTTCTTTTGATATTGTTAGGAAACTGAGAACAAACATGTAGTTATTTTGATGGATGGGAGCACTGGTTGTGCCCTCTGTGTAAGGCTCATCACCCACTTTCCACATGATATAGACATCGCCAAGTTTAGAGCTAGTAACCTCACAAACCAGGGAGACACGATCTTTGTTGATAAGATCAGGTTTGTGAATAAAAACACTCGGTTTCCGTCCATCTGAATTGGAGGAAGGGATACAGGTTTATTAAACAAACAGAAAATCACATAATAATGAATAGCAATCGTGTATCAAGGCAGTCTAGGCTTTTTGACTGTGAAAGCATTTCAAACGGTTTACAACATTTCATCATTTATAACTGCACATACAGCCATAAAGTAAATTATAAGTTTTGCACTGACTTACCTCCTTTATCAAAATGGATCTCCTGCTTGACGTCTCTGTCATTATTTGTGTCACGGATGGTGCAGGTGACCATTTCACCATCAAACCATTTCTTTGTATCAATGATTACATTGTGGATTCTTATAAATTGTGAAGTGTTGGTAGAGAAGACGATAGTTTCTGGTTTGATATTATTACTGGTTACAGGTACATTCTTCACTACACATGACACTGAAGCATCTTGCACTGTCTTTTGCACGTCTCCAGAAACAACAGCTTGCAAGACAACTTTATTTTGGACAAATAGTTCTTTCTCATTTGGTGGCTTCAGTGTCAATGTAACTGCATGGGAGTAAGAAAATAAATATAATTTAATGTTTTCATTCATTTTCATGCAGTACAGTGAGACATTTAAACAGAAAAATGCCCCAAAACATCAAAGATACACAAACTAACAAGGGCAAAACAACAACATCAAACAGCACTGGAGAATATTACAAATGAACAACAGATAAACATAATGATAGTTTGGGAGTGCTTGTCAGTAATAACACTTAAATTATGCCTGCTTACTTTGGCTTGTTGAAGCTTGTAATGGAGATCCTGTATGGTTCATGTTGGCATGTTTGACTGCGCAGGTGATGGTGTTATTTTCATACTTTTCTTTTGATATTGTTAGGAAACTGAGAACAAACATGTAGTTATTATGATGGATGGGAGCACTGGTTGTGCCCTCTATGTAAGGCCCATCACCCACTTTCCACATGATATAGACATCGCCAAGGTTAGGGCTGGTGACCTCACACACATGAGAGACAGGACCTGTGCCAATATTATCAGGTTTGTAAATGAAAACACTGGGTGTCTTTCCATCTGAATTGGAGGAAGGGATACAGGTTTATTAAACAAACAGAAAATCACATAATAATGAATAGCAATCGTGTATCAAGGCAGTCTAGGCTTTTTTGACTGTGAAAGCATTTCAAACGGTTTACAACATTTCATCATTTATAACTGCACATACAGCCATAAAGTAAATTATACGTTTTGCACTGACTTACCTCCTTTTTTAAAACTGATCTCCTGCTTGATTTCTTTGTTATTTGTGTCACGGATGGTGCAAGTGACTTTTTCACCATTAAACCATTTCTTTGTATCAACAGTGACATTGTATTTTTTTGTAGACTGTGAAATGTCAATAGAAAAATCGACTTTTTGTCTCTCAGCATTATTCACTGTACATGACACTGTATCTTTTATATCTCCAGAAACAACAGCTTCCAAGACAACTTTATTATGAACAAATATTTCTCTCTGAAGTGGTGGCTTCAGTGTCAGTGTACATGAGCCTGATGGTGGGGCTGTTGGTGGGGCTGTTGGTGGAGCTGTTGTTGGGGCTGTTGGTGGAGCTGACAACATATAGGAGAAAGCAGAGAGGACATGAAAAGCAAAATAAAACAGTGCAACATTCTTTATTAAGCAAGCACAGGATGCTCTTATAGTTGAGTTTGAACATCAATGTTAAATGTTGTTTAGTTCATTATTATTATTATTATTATTATTATTTAGTTTATAGAGACGGAAGAAATCCAACATCCAGCCATTGTATTTTTAGAAATGTACATTTTAGAGATGAGACTTACCTCGAACTTCAACTTTAGCCTCTAGTGAGCCTTTAGAATTTGTAGCTTGACATGTGTAAGGGTTTTCAGGAACCCAGTCGCTTTTTCTGATACGCATATGGCTGATTTTGGTATAGTCTCCATCCCGCCCGAATGATGGATACTGCACAAATTCACTTAAATCTTTATTAGTATCCTTCCATTTGAAAGTAAGTGAGTCCGCAGGTGAGAAACCTCTTGCCAAGCAGCCGACGGTGACGAATCCATCAGAATCAGAAGTACACTGAGACATGC
The DNA here is from genome assembly GCF_012432095.1 of Onychostoma macrolepis. NCBI lineage: Eukaryota > Metazoa > Chordata > Actinopteri > Cypriniformes > Cyprinidae > Onychostoma > Onychostoma macrolepis. The sequence continues at coordinate 34,176,308 of NC_081157.1, read as the reverse complement.
CGAAGATTGACTTTGGTGGAGATGGTTGAGCTGTTGAGACATTACATCTTTCTCAGACAACTCATAATGCACAACATTATTAGACCTATTAGATAGCTAGGCTACATCTCAAATGTATGACTCAATGGATGAATTAATGAATAATATAAAATATAAAATGAAATAGATTATAAAATAACATAAAATACAACAAAATGATTGAGTTTAACTGGTTTTACACAAGAAGACAGACACCACGGAGTAGCCTCTTCACTTTGCATTGAAGTCCCGATCATCCTGTTAACTTTGCTGGAATGATCATCTCAGTATGTTATGCCGCACACCAGCTACTTAACAAGTAGCCTTACTACATGGATATTAAATATTAATTTAAAACTGTGGAGACCGGAGAGACAGAGCAGGAACACAGCTATTTTGAAACGGGTTTCCCAGATGAGCACACAGTTAGTGTTACACTGGATAGCCTGTTATTTTAGTTTTAGATGCTAATTGAACAATTAGAATTAAGTATTTCGATGAGCCGCATAATAAAACACAAAATCTTGCAAATTAGGTGAAATATATATTTTTTCTTGGATGCTGAAATAAATAAAGTGTTATATATCTAAACTAATTGAAGAGTTCAGAAGCAAAAGCCTCTAAGTGCCGTCTGTAATTTTCTTCTAAAATGAGCATTTTTAATCACTCTCCTATATTTATGTTCAGTTATTTTACTTTAATTGCATAGAAAATGACCTATAAATTCCCATTAAGAGTAAAATTACTGGACCCAAACATAGGAGCCTGATAAAAATGCTCATTTTAGATGAAAATTTCAGACGGCACTTAGAGACTTTTGCATCTGAACTCTTCAATTTATCACTGGATTTATTTGTCTGCAGAATTACTTTTTAGTTTGTTTCAAATGGATCAGTTCACATAACCTACGAAATGTTTAAGTTAAAACAAACAAACAAACAAAATGAAAACAATGCCAACCTTTTGAGAATTTGAAATAACAGCACTCTATAGCAGTTTGTAACCATGGAATCATGTGAAAAAGTGATAATTAAATAGATTTGTAATTGCAAATATTTAGCCTATGGTAGGTTAACGACCAAAGACCTACGCCATTGTTTTATTTAGGCTATTTATTTATTTATTTAAAACAGCCACATTATATGTTTTAGTAACATTTTTGTCTTATTTTACGATACAACCTTGCAATTAATAATAAAATCTTACTGTTTGTTACGGTGACTTTGGTGCCGCTTCCCCAGTAGTCGAAAGCCCAGTTACACAATATTCTCTTAATGTTACAACGAAGTATAAAAATGCAACTCAAAAATGCTCAGGATCTGTTAAATGACCTGTAGCCGATTCGTTGTTTTATCTGAGTGAGTGTAGCCTACAAATCAAATTATGTAAAATGTTATTATTCATAATTAATGTGAATCTTTGCGTTTCTAGCAAAACTCTAAAGACATGTCCCGACTTTAATTGTCCTAATCGTAGAGTACATAGCCATTTAAATGTTACTTATATATATATATATATATAAACGTTTTGACAAATTAGCCTACGTCACAATTTTTCGTACTTGGATCAGATTTTGTTTTAGTAGGTTTTTCTTACCTGACGAGACAGTGACCATGGTTCCTTTCCCCCAGTAGCCAAAAGCATAGACACACTGACAGTTTTACCCAGGCATATTGTACAAAAATAGCTATTACGTATTACGCTCGTATGACAAGTCACTTTTATTTATTATCCTAAGCCACAAATTCGACTAGTTATCCTTTTAATTCAGTCTAAGTTTCTTTCTTGCAAAACGGACAAGCGGTCTGTACATGTAGTTCCTATTAGGCTATATTTAAAACGCATGTCAACGTTTATGAAAGATTTAAAGTTTACTTCTTACCAGATGTCACTGTGACCGATGTGCCTTTCCCCCAGTAGTCAAAGGCTTCGTAGTCACAGTGATACTTTTAATTACTTCAGTGCACAAAAACTCGAACGATTTAAATAAAATAAAATAAAATAAAAACATCAGCTACAATCCTATTTACTTCATAATTAAATGCAACATTGTCCATGATTTCTCTCTCTCTCTTTTAAAACTAGTGGACTAAAAACTCTGTTACTAAACATTTTATTTATTTAGCCTATTTGTTTTGTAGTTTGGCTCTAACTAAACAAAAATCTGACTTCTTACCTGATGTTACAGTCACCGTTGTTCCCTTTCCCTAGTAGCTAAAGGCACCGTCACAACGAGTAGATTTACGATAAGAGCCATACCATTACCCTTACAGTACATTTACACTGTCTTGTCATAGACCTACGTTATTAAAGCGACTAGTTTTGAGACATTTTAGTGCGCTCTTTCTTTATTCTGAGAGATGAACTCGATATTGTTTACGATTACCGACGCCCCCTTTCCACTATTAGCAAAGGCAAAAAATTGTAACTACGTCTGCATGTTATTTTGTGGCAAGACCACTTACCTGATCTTCAAAATGTAATAAAAATGTAATAACAGAGAGTATCAACAATATCTTACCTGAGGAAACGGTGACTGTGGTTCCTTTCCCCCAGTAGTCGAAGTAGTAGACACAGTGACTGGTGCCTTTGAGTTACTAACCAAAAACCCACAAGAAGAAGCAATGTTCCTGTGATCAAACCTCAAAGCAAACATTTGTTATTTCATGTTTCTTTTAAATGGATTCAGTGAAAACATCTCTTCAGCCTGCCTTTCTTTTGCTGCCCTCCAGTGTAGGTCAGAAAGATGATTTGCACTAAAGACACAGTATATCACTCCAAAATATGAAGACTGATATTAAAATGGGAAACCATGTTTAGGCTATAATAACCTTAACCAACCCCTTTTGCCCCTAATAATAAAAAAAAAAAACTTTGAGATACTCTTAAGTTTTGCATCATTTATTGTCATTCATTAATTAATTAATTCATACATAGGCCTACATACATACAAAAAATCAACTGTTACTTTGAAAAAAATAATTTTTAAAAAATAAATATTTTCTACCTGGTCTCATGGCATTTATGTACCTGGGTGCACTTTTTAGCATGACAAGAAATAAACTGTTAACTTCAATGAAGCAACCCAACATTCCTTTGTTAGTTCTGAAGTGACGTTTTCTATTTAGTAATAGAGGCTTGGGCTCATCTGATAAACTGTCAACCTGAGATTTGAATCAGAGGGAAGTAGTTTTTTTTTTAAAGACACTGCTATTTATTTACATACGTGTGCTGTCAAATATTTTTGAGTAGCCATGTGAAATGAGTTCATATCAGAATCACATCTGTGCTGAGATGGAGCCATTTTGCACAGCTACACTGTAAAAAAAAAAAAAAAAAAATTCCATAGCTTTTTCAGAAAATAATTTTGGCAGCTGTGGAAATTCAGGGAATTCTTGAAATATCAGTTTGCAGTTTTTGACAGTTTTTAAATGATATATTGATTTTACTTCTAAAAACTGTACAATTAACAGCATTTTGCTGTAACATTATATGAAATGTCTGGTTAGATCTTTTACAATTTACTATAATAGTATGGGAACTGTTAACTTATGTAATAACATTTTTTTTCCATTAAGTTTTTTACAATATTTTACAGTTAAAATTACATCTTTTTTTTTTACAGTGTACCAATAGCATGTTTAGGCAACATGCAAACCACGGGGGTCCCATGGGGGAACGCGACTTCCACTGATGGGATTTCCACTAAGCAGAGCTTCTTACTTAGTGCCCTCAAAACACTAAACATGCCCCTGACAGCTACTCGTATGATATTTGTCATATACAGTGAGGAAAATAAGTATTTGAACACCCTGCTATTTTGCAAGTTCTCCCACTTAGAAATCATGGAGGGGTCTGAAATTGTCATCGTAGGTGCATGTCCACTGTGAGAGACATAATCTAAAAAAAAAAAAATCCAGAAATCACAATGTATGATTTTTTAACTATTTATTTGTATGATACAGCTGCAAATAAGTATTTGAACACCTGTCTATCAGCTAGAATTCTGACCCTCAAAGACCTGTTAGTCTGCCTTTAAAATGTCCACCTCCACTCCATTTATTATCCTAAATTAGATGCACCTGTTTGAGGTCGTTAGCTGCATAAAGACACCTGTCCACCCCATACAATCAGTAGGAATCCAACTACTAACATGGCCAAGACCAAAGAGCTGTCCAAAGACACTAGAGACAAAACTGTACACCTCCACAAGGCTGGAAAGGGCTACGGGGAAATTGCCAAGCAGCTTGGTGAAAAAAGGTCCACTGTTGGAGCAATCATTAGAAAATGGAAGAAGCTAAACATGACTGTCAATCTCCCTCGGACTGGGGCTCCATGCAAGATCTCACCTCGTGGGGTCTCAATGATCCTAAGAAAGGTGAGAAATCAGCCCAGAACTACACGGGAGGAGCTGGTCAATGACCTGAAAAGAGGTGGGACCACCGTTTCCAAGGTTACTGTTGGTAATACACGAAGACGTCATGGTTTGAAATCATGCATGGCACGGAAGGTTCCCCTGCTTAAACCAGCACATGTCCAGGCCCGACTTAAGTTTGCCAATGACCATTTGGATGATCCATAGGAGTCATGGGAGAAAGTCATGTGGTCAGATGAGACCAAAATAGAACTTTTGGTCATAATTCCACTAAACGTGTTTGGAGGAAGAAGAATGATGAGTACCATCCCAAGAACACCATCCCTACTGTGAAGCATGGGGGTGGTAGCATCATGCTTTGGGGGTGTTTTTCTGCACATGGGACAGGGCGACTGCACTGTATTAAGGAGAGGCCATGTATTGCGAGATTTTGGGGAACAACCTCCTTCCCTCAGTTAGAGCATTGAAGATGGGTCAAGGCTGGGTCTTTCAACATGACAATGACCCGAAGCACACAGCCAGGATAACCAAGGAGTGGCTCTGTAAGAAGCATATCAAGGTTCTGGCGTAGCCTAGCCAGTCTCCAGACCTAAACCCAATAGAGAATCTTTGGAGGGAGCTCAAACTCCATGTTTCTCAGCGACAGGCCAGAAACCTGACTGATCTAGAGAAGATCTGTGTGGAGGAGTGGGCCAAAATCCCTCCTGCAGTGTGTGCAAACCTGGTGAAAAACTACAGGAAACGTTTGACCTCTGTAATTGCAAACAAAGACTCCTGTACCAAATATTAACATTGATTTTCTCAGGTGTTCAAATACTTATTTGCAGCTGTATCATACAAATAAATGGTTAAAAAAATCATACATTGTGATTTCTGGATTTTTTTTTTTTAGATTATGTCTCTCACAGTGGACATGCACCTACGATGACAATTTCAGACCCCTCCATGATTTCTAAGTGGGAGAACTTGCAAAATAGCAGGGTGTTCAAATACTTATTTTCCTCACTGTATATGCCATGTTCTTGCACGTGTTCTTGCATCTAATTCTAAAAAAAAAAAAAATATTAGTTTGAGTTCATTTGACAAGTCCAAATTTGCTTTCAGATTATGTTTTAAACTATGTAGATATTAAATGTTTGATGCAAAATATATAAAATAACAAGGCTATTGTTAAACACCAAATGTCAGAGAGCATCTAGAGATGAAAAGCATAGGGCTATTTTAACAGTTCAATCAAGGGCTCGGAGGTTTCATTCTGACAGTATCACCAGGAAACACCTGCATTTTTGGTTGGAAGCATCTATCCGATCTGTTAAAAATTGTATTACATAAACACTCATTTCAGTTTCATTTGAGCTCATATGCCACAGAATAAAGATAAAGCAACATGCTATCAGATTATATACATATAACGATCTCTTAATTTACTGCAACTAAATGTTTCTAATAGTGTCATTGTGAATAGTTCAATATGGTTAAGGTTTAAGTGAAACTGTTGTTTGATAGGAAATAAAATAATGATGGCATTACCGCACGCATTATGATAGACCTATAACAAAAAAAAATATTTGACTCTTTTTTCTTTTTTGGAATGGCTTAACTTGAAGTGCTGTAAAAAAAAAAAAAATGGGAAAAAAATATTATTTTAAGGTACTTTATGATTTGTTGCCATACGGCAACAACATACAACAGTGAATCTAACTTAGAATAAGTGTAAGTTTACTTATAGTTAATATTTTTCCTCAGAAATGTTTGTGGTGATTCAACTGGTGTTCTAATAAGCTTTAACACGGTACTTATAACCTTATACATACTTTCCAACAACTTCTGCTTTTATTTATTCCATTCTTTTTAGCTGAATGCTATATATTCTTTGAATTTCAATACATTTTTCATGAATATTATTTAAATTTAAAATTTATACAGTTAAAACAAATCCACCCGCTTCGGATGTTATCACTCTATTGAATAAGCGTTATCAGTGGATATCAGCTTATAGATATAGGCCAGAAGAGGTCTGCTGCGCTTACTGGTAGGCTCAGAAGGCTGTTATCATTGATCCACATGGTTAATCCCCACACGCATGTATGAAGGTGAATTTACCACTGGAGTACCAGCAGAGGCGATCTTTTCCCCAATGTCAACAACTGCATATGGACCAAAGACCAGCGAAATAGCGCATTAAAAGATGGATTTAGATGACTTCAGGACACATACAGGTACCGTCTCATAAAATGCTCCATGTTCCGTGTTTATGAATGAAGTTATTAATTTAAAATTTGCCTATGGTGGGAAAGGGATCATGTAACAAGTCCACACATTTACCATATTGTTACCATAGTAACTGTCGCTCGACCATGTCATGTGTAGTCCATGCACAGTAACCACCAAATATACCATGCTTCTACCTTAATAACACAATAACTTACATATTTACTATGAGTTTACCTCAGTAACCGTAGTTTTACTGTGGTATTTGTAGATAAAGCACAATAACTTACATATTTACTATGAGTTTACCTCAGTAACCGTAGTTTTACTGTGGTATTTGTAGTTAAAGCACAATAACTTACATATTTACTATGAGTTTACCTCAGTAACCGTAGTTTTACTGTGGTATTTGTAGTTAAAGCACACTAACCTCGATATGTACTATGAGTTTACCTCAGTAACCGTAGTTTTACAGTGGTATTTGAAGTTAAAGCACACTAACCTCGATATGTACTATGAGTTTACCTCAGTAACCGTAGTTTTACAGTGGTATTTGTAGTTAAAGCACAATAACCTCGATATGTACTATGAGTTTACCTCAGTAGCCGTAGTTTTACTGTGGTATTTGTATTTAAAGCACAATAACTTACATATTTACTATAAGTTTACCTCAGTATAACCATAGTTTTACTGTGGTATTTGTAGTTAAAGCACAATAACCTCGACATGTACTATGAGTTTACCTCAGTAACCGTAGTTTTGCTGTGGTATTTGTATTTAAAGCACAATAACTTACATATTTACTATGAGTTTACCTCAGTAACTGTAGTTTTACTGTGGTATTTGTAGTTAAAGCACAATAACCTCGATATGTACTATGAGTTTACCTCAGTAACCGTAGTTTTACAGTGGTATTTGTAGTTAAAGCACACTAACCTCGATATGTACTATGAGTTTACCTCAGTAATCGTAGTTCCCTTTCAGTCGGTCACTCCGAGTCACGTCGGATGACCGACGAATTGGGATCTCGCCAGAGAGACCAATCCACTTCGAGTGTAACTAAACGAGCCAATGGACATTGGCATGCGATCATTGCATCCAGCTGCCGCTGATCACAGCGTGAGTATAAGAGGCAGCGGTGCACCGCATTAATTCATCCTCGCTCGAGCCGAGCGGCGGTGAATCACTGCTGCTCTCCTATCCTGCGAGTGAGAAGAGCGAGCGAGTGCGGGCGTTACAGCGCAGCAGCGGTGGTCGCGGTCTCACGGGAGAAGAGGTCGATTCCCGTGAAGACAGTCACACTCGGAGTGTGTGGTGACCAGCTCCCCTGCGTGCTTCAGCACTTAATAAAGAGCAAATTTCTCTAAAAGAGCAACACGGGTGATCACGTCTTTTTAAAGATGTCTTATCACCCGTGCATTTCTGGGTGTGGTCGTTTCCTGGCGCCTCAGGACGGTCACGATTGCTGCCTCACGTGTCTGGGCATTCAGCACGCTGAGGAAGCTTTCGTGGATGGTTCATGTTCTTCTTGTGGGGACATGACCATCTCGGAATTGCATAATAGACAACGGTGGGGTTGCCGTTGGAGCGGGCTGGGACCTCTGCAGAGCGGGGTATACCGCCTGTTTCCTTCGGTGCTCCCCCTGACGACCAGATGTCGGTCGCTGCATTGGTGAGCGAGTCGCCCTCTGGGGATGACGACTCGGCTGCGTTGCCCCCTTCGGGTGTGGTAGCGTTGTCCGAGCCAGACCCAGAGATGACGGCTATGCTTTCCCGGGCCGCCGAGAATGTCGGGCTAGTGTGGAATCCTCCACCGCGTCCCAATCCTTCGAGGCTGGACGAGTGGTTTCTCGGTGGGGGTCGCGCTGGTTCTCAGCGCCCCCCTCCGGTGCCATTCTTTCTGGAAGTGCATGAGGAGCTTACAAGATCGTGGAAGGCACCTTTTACTGCCCGAAACAAATCTTGTGGCTCCTCCGCTCTCACCACCCTCGATGGTGGGGCCGCTTTGGGGTATGCGGGCATCCCCTCAGTGGAGCGGTCTGTGGCCATGCAACTATGTCCAACAGCCGCTACCACTCTGCGGGTGACCCGTGTCTCTTGCGGGCCTGTAAGTATTCATCAGGTCTAACTGGCAGTGCTTATAGAGCCTGTGGGAGGCGGCTTCTGCCCTTCACGCCATGGCGTTACTGCAGGTCCACCAGGCCAAAGCCCTGAAAGACCTGCACGAGGGTGGTCACGACCTGGCGGTTCTACATGAGCTGCGTGCTGCGACGGACCTCGCGCTTCGAGCGACGAAGGTGACCGCACAGTCTCTGGGTCGTGCGATGTCCACGCTAGTGGTCCAGGAGCGCCATCTCTGGCTGTGTCTTGCTGACATGAAGGAGCAGGAGAAGGTACAGTTCCTGAATGCTCCCGTGTCGCAGACCGGCCTTTTCGGCGACGCTGTTGAGAGCTTTGCCCAGCAGTTCTCGGCAGCCCAGAAGCAGACTGAGGCGATCAAACACATCATGCGCCGGAGGAAACCTGCTGCTTCCACTCCGGCTGCAGCCCCTCAGCCTGCTCGTCGCCGTGGCGCCCCCTGCGGCTGCCCCCGCCTCCGCAGCCGCAGCAGCCTTCCACCAGGCAGCGTCGTGGAGCCGGTCGCAGGCAGGACGCCCAGCCCGTCCAGGCCCCCGCCAAACCTGGCGGCAAGCGCAAGTGCAAGAGGCCCTGAGACGGGCGACCCGGAGATGGTGGAGACTGCTTGTCGGGAGATGGTGACCGCACCACTCCCTCCCCCGGAGGAGGGCCGGGCGGAGAATCTTTTGTTTTCGTTTTGTTTTTGTTCCGCCGCTGGCCCAGCAACATCAGTAAAAGAGCAGTTTTCTCAATCTCTGGGTCTCAAGAGGAGGAGAGTGGTGAACCGTGCATCACGGGATCACTTCCTTCTCCTCTCGCCAGCAGGCAGCAGTGGGTTGCCCAAGAGCACCCCTCCTGCCCATTTGTGGAACCAGGTAAGGCGGTAGCACTCGAGTCCCCGCTTCAAGTCGTCACACGCCAGGCTGTCACAAGCCTCAAGCCGGGTTCCTGTGTTTCCTCCCTCACGAGGAGGAATCAGGTGAGTGTTACACTGCACACCCAGACCCCGCCCCCTGCCATCACAGGCCAAGCCGTCACAGGCTCCGGGCCGGGTCCCTGTGTTCCACCTCGCTGCCCCACCGCTGGTATGTCGGTGGCCTCGTTGGTTCCGCTGGCACGGTCTCTCGGAGCCTGGATAGCGCTCCCAGTCCGTCTCGGTGGCTCCTGCGGACCATCAGACTCGGCCACGCGATTCAGTTCGCCCGGCGTCCCCCAGGTTCGGGGCATCCGGTTCACTTCAGTCAAGGCCGCCGATGCCCCTGTCTTGCGTGCGGAAATTGCAGTCCTGCTGGCGAAGGACGCGATAGAGCCGGTCCCTTCAGCCGATATGAGGTCGGGTTTTACAGCCCTTACTTCATTGTGCCCAAGAAAAGCGGTGGGTTACGACCGATCTTGGATCTGCGAGTTTTGAACCGTGCACTTCACAAGATGCCGTTCAAGATGTTGACGCAGAAACGCATCTTTGGGTGCGTCCGTCCCCTAGATTGGTTTGCAGCGATAGACCTGAAGGACGCGTACTTTCATGTCTCGATTCTCCCGCGACACAGGCCATTCCTGCGATTTGCTTTCGAGGGTCGGGCATATCAGTACAGGTCCTGCCCTTCGGGCTGTCCCTTTCGCCTCGCGTCTTCACCAAGGTCGCAGAGGCGGCCCTTGTTCCCCTGAGAGAACGGGGTGTGCGCATCCTCAACTACCTCGACGACTGGCTCATACTTGCACAGTCTCGAGAGCAGTTGTGCGCACACAGGGACCTGGTGCTCAGGCACCTCAGCCAGTTGGGTCTTCGGTCAACTGGGAAAAGAGCAAACTCGTGCCAACGCAGAGTATCTCTTTTCTCGGCATGGAGTTGGATTCGGTCAACCAGACAGCACGCCTCACCCAGGAACGTGCTCAGTCGGTGCTGAACTGCCTCAAGACTTTATCAGGCAGGACGGCGGTCCCACTGAAACTCTTTCAGAGGCTCCTGGGGCATATGGCTGCAGCTGCGGCGATAGTTCCGCTCGGTCTGCTCCATATGAGACCGCTTCAGCACTGGCTCCATGGCCGAGTCCCGAGGTGGGCGTGGAAACGCGGTACTCACCGGGTTCAGATTACACCGCCTGCCGCAGAACCTTCAGCCCGTGGACAGATCCCTCGTTCCTTCGGGCAGGAGTGCCCCTGGAGCAGGTATCCAGGCATGCTGTGGTATTCACGGATGCCTCGGCCACCGGCTGGGGAGCCACGCATAACGGGCACGCAGTGTCAGGGGTGTGGACGGGTCCCCAACTGCGTTGGCATATCAATTGCCTCGAGTTGCTGGCAGTACGCCTTGCCTTGAGCCGCCTCAGAGGGCGCCGGGCAAGGGCGTTCTGGTCCGCACGGACAACACTGCGACCGTTGCGTATATCAACCGGCAAGGCGGTTTACGCTCCGTCGCATGTCGCAACTCGCCCGCCACGTCCTCCTCTGGAGTCAGAAGCATCTGAGGTCCCTTCGTGCCATCCACATCCCAGGAGTGTTCAATCAGGCGGCCGACGAGCTGTCTCGAGCGGCACTTCCTGGGAGTGGAGACTCCATCCCCAGGCGGTCCAGCTGATTTGGAGTCGGTTTGGAGTTGCTCAGGTAGACCTGTTCGCATCTCCAGAAACCACCCACTGCCAGTGGTTCTATTCCCTGTCCGAGGCAACGCCGCACGGATGCACTGGCACACAGCTGGCCCCTGGGCCTGCGCAAATATCGTTCCCCAGTGAGCCTGCTAGCACAGACACTGTGCAAGATCAGGAGGACGAGGAGCAGGTCTTGTTAGTGGCTCCATATTGGCCCAACAGGACCTGGTTCCCGAACTCATGCTCCTCGCGACAGCCCCTCCCTGGCCGATTCCTCTGAGGAAGGATCTGCTTTCTCAGAGACGGGCACCTCTGGCACCAGCGTCCAGACTTGTGGAAACTCCATGTGTGGTCCCTGGACGGGACGCGGAGGTTCTAGGTGATCTGCCCCAGGAGGTAGCTCACTATTGCTTCAGCACGAGCACCGCCCACAAGACGGGCCTATGCGCTGAAGTGGAACCTGTTCGTCGAATGGTGTTCCTCTCACCGTGAGGACCCCGGAGATGTTCGATCAGAGCCGTGCTTTCCTTTTGCAACAAGGGTTGGAGCGTGGGTTGTTCCCTCCACCCTTAAGGTTTATGTTGCTGCTATTTCCGCTCACCACGACCCGTCAGAGGGAGGTCGGTGGGGAAGCACGATCTGGTTATCAGGTTTCTTAGGGGGCCAGGAGGTTAAACCCGCCTAGGCCTCCCTCCCTACCCTCTTGGGATTTGGCATTGGTGCTAAGAGCCCTACAAACTGCCCCTTCGAGCCTTTGCAGTCAGTTGAGTTGAAGTTTCTCTCTATGAAAACCCTTCTCCTGACCGCGTTGGCCTCGATCAAGAGGGTGGGGACCTGCAGGCATTTTCGGTCGACGAATCGTGCCTTGATTTTGGGCCGGCTGACTCCAGTGCAACACTGAGGCCCCGGCCCGGCTATGTGCCCAAGGTTCCTACCACTCCTTCAGGGACCAGGTAGTGAACCTGCAAGCGCTGCCCCTGGAGGAGGCAGACCCAGCCCTAGCTTTGCTCTGTCCTGTACGCGCACTGCGACAGTGCGTGGATAGAACTCAGAGCTTCAGGACCTCAGAACAGCTCTTTGTCTGTTACGGAGGACAGCAGAAGGGGAAGGCTGTCTCCAAGCAGAGGATGGCCCACTGGATAGTGGATGCCATCACCTTGGCCTATGAAGCACAAGGTGTGCCCTACCCGCTCAGGTTGCGTGCTCACTCCACTAGGGGTGTCGCATCGTCCTGGGCGCTGGCTCATGGTGCCTCGCTAGCAGACATCTGTAGAGCTGCGGGTTGGGCGACTCCTAACACGTTCGCTAGGCTCAGAGTCGGCTTGCGGCGTTCTTTCGCCTAATTCTCCAGAGAGTTCCTTAACCAGGCAAACCCTGTCGAGTCCTCCAGCACTCCGGCGTCCGGACGTGGCGGAGCGTCCGCGCCAGGCCTTTCAGCCAATGAATTCTTGAAATCTGATGTGAGGCTAGTGCCCATATGAGACCCTGCCGGGATCCCATATGTGTATTCCACGGTATGCTTATTAGAGCCGTGTTTCCCCTGGCAGACCACGTTCTGCCATCTCTAGTGATGCAGCCTGTGCCATCTCAGAGACTTCCATGTGCAATAGGGCCCTACGGGGTTATTTCACATGTCTAAATGCCACTTAACCCCTCTGGGAGGAGGTGACTCCAGTGTGCCTCTTCCAAATGGAAGGGCATGCTTCCCAGTGTTTCCAAGTCCTACTGTCTGGGTTGTCCAAGGAACAACAGTAGTTGACCTTCTCTGTGTAGAGCCCGGTCCTATCGTCTGCCTTATAGGAAGGATCAAGAGGTCTACACAGGGCACTGGAAGGGCAGCTCCTGTGGCGTTTGGTAGGGATCCCAATTCGTCGGTCATCCGGCGTGGCTCGAGTGACCGACTGAAAGGGAACGTCTCAGTTACGTATGTAACCCTCGTTCCCTGAAGAAGGGAACGGAGACGCCACGCCCCGCCGCCACAGTTTGCTGTACCACCGCTGAGCGGCCGGGTCACCGCTCGGCTCCTCAGCGAAAGCATGAATTATCGCGGTGCACCCGCTGCCTCTTATACTCACGCTGTGATCAGCGGCAGCTGGATGCAATGATCGCATGCCAATGTCCATTGGCTCGTTTAGTTACACTCGAAGTGGATTGGTCGCTCTGGCGAGATCCCAATTCGTCGGTCATCCGAGAGACGTTGAGACGTTTTACAGTGGTATTTGAAGTTAAAGCACAATAACCTTGATATGCACTATGAGTTTACCTCAGTAACTGTAGTTTCCCAGCAAACAATGACCTGGGAGTCCACCAGCGTTTTTGGGCGGCACAAATTCAGCGGCTTAATACGGTCGGACCACCGTCGGCACACCATCAGCGAGCCGACCAATCTAAAAATGCTGTCGGTCAGCTGGCCTTTTTTGGGTGGCACGCCACCAGCGGTTTGCCGCGGCTGGGTCTCCGTCGGTGCACCAGTGGCAAGCGCTTCTGTCCCGTGTTTCTACTGAGCTCTTACGTGACATCTTTGTTTTATAAATTATATATATATATATATATATATATATATATATATATATATATATATATATACAATTTATGTTTTACATTACATTTTACAGTTAATCGGAATCTAAAGCACTGAATAAAAATAGCGAGAGTTATAATTATTAACAAAAGTTTAGTATAAAAACTGCAAGCACATTTTTAAATGAAATAAATAGTTTGAATGATCTTAAAACAACAATAAAAAATCTAATAAAAAAAATAGGAAAAAAAAAATCTATAAAAATAAAAGTGCTACTTTGTCCCACTATCACGTGCGGGTTGCAGTTTACACCTATGTATGAATGGGTCATATAACTACAAAACGATTAAAATTCAAAATTAAATAATTTTTTTTGTTGTTGTTTATGTTCTATATAATATTTAAATGGTGCTTGACTGTGACCTGTTTTGATGGACTCGAGCTCTGAGTCTCATTCAAACGCTGCAGGGAGGGAGTTACCATGGAAACGGGGCGGCAACTGTCCAACTGACAGCTGCAACACTGCGTCTCTCGCTGCTGTTTTCACCGTTTTCAGGCGAGTTTAGTCCCTAAAATCACACAAATATTACATACAACTGTTCCTGACACTTTTCTTTCTTGTAATTGATACTCTTCTGTTGAATATTTACTTCATAAAGATGGTTAAGTGTCTTCGAAAAAGTTCGTTAGCATCTCAACTGTTTTCAGACGATGTATGCTAACTCTGTATATTGAGCTCTGATTTATCAAAGTTTTGACTTCATCACATTTATGTGTAGTTGGGAGATTTGAATAGCTTTGTAAAGGTTTTGTCAATAGGTTATTGGAATTAGACGAATTTATTTAGCCTAAAATATGTGCTGTAACTTTACTGTTAATCGGTGACGTCACTTAAAGGAGCATGTATTAACTGAATCTAGTTAAAACGTGATTTGATATTTAATGGCAAACAATTATTGATAAAAATTGTTATGTGGTTTCAGGAGTAACACTTCTGCAACAGAAGAGAAGCTTCAAGATATCTAAATTTCTGAAGGAAGCTGCTGACAGAGATGTGGGAAACATAGGTAAGCTGCATGAGAAAGCTCATTAAATCACTTCATATATGCAAATATGTAGTGAAAAAATGCATATCACCATGCATCTTTTACAATTCTTTATTAAAGTTATTTTAAGAAGGTTTTGACATCCAAACATGAGTGAGTGATGTTAAAATGTATTTTATTTCTGTGATCAAAGATGAATTTTCAGCATCATTACTCTTCAGTTTTACATGAAGATTATTCAGAAATCATTCTAATATGCTGATTTGCTGCTCAGGAAATGATTCGTATTTTGTTTTGTGTTTTGTGTGTATTATTCAGGATTCCTTAATGAACAAAGTTTAAAATGAACAGTGTTTATTTGAAACAAAAATATGTACTCTCACTTATCATCAATTTAATGTATCCTTGCTGAATAAAAATGAATTTATTAAAAAACCTCGCTGACTGTAAACTTTAGAACAGTATTGTACAATACCATTTAAAGGTCTGGAGTCTATTTAACAATGAATCCTGAGAAAGAAAGAAAAAGTTTACGCTAAAATGTTTATCAGCACATCTTTTTTTATATATTGTTAATAATCAGAAATGTTTCTTGAGCAGCAAATCAGATTTATTTTTGAAGGATCATGTGACACTGAAGACTGGAGTAATGATGTTAAATTCAGCTTTGATCACAGCAATACATTACAATTTTAACATATTCAAATAATAAAAAAAAAAAAACAGTTCTCTTGAATTGTAATATCATTTCACAATGTTATTGTTTTAACTGTTTTTTGAGTTGTGAGTATAAGAGACTTCTTTCAAAGATGTAAAAATCCTACTGACCCCAGACTTTTTAACAATTGTGTAAATTAGTTATGATGTTCCTCCCAATTCAATAATACTGCAGCATATGTACACTGTAAAAAATCCAATTAACAAAATGTTGAAAGGGCAAAAATATTTGGTTACACTTTATTTTGATAGCCCACTTTTGACATTCTACTAACTATAAGTAACTTTGTAACTACGTGTCAACTAATTCTCATTAATTTGCAACTACATGTCTACTAACTCTCAGTAGGGTAGGTTTAGGGTTAGTAGAATAAGTTGACATATACTTGCAAAGTTTCTCATAGTCAGTATATTGTATGTTGCGGACCCATCAAAATAAAGTGTTAGAAGATATTAAGCAGAGAGTCTACTAATACTCTTAATGACTGCTAGTTGACGTGTAGTTGCAAAGTTTCTTACTGTTAGTAGAATGTCTAAAGTGGACTATCAAAATAAAGTGTTACCAAATATTGAAGTTGAACTCTTTTTATTGCTTGTGCTTAGTTGAGAAGACATATTAAGTCTGCACAAGTATATTTTAAAAAATATTAAATGAATGGTTATTTTCAAATCCAGTCAACATTCAGAATGCTAAATGTTGACTAAACTAATAAAAACAAATCCAGCCAACACTGAGATCATTCCACACGTGCACGAGCCTGAGTGACTTCGCAGGAGAAACAGCGCTGCCATCTTGTCAAGTTCACAAGTCAGGTGAGTTGCACTAAATAAATGTTATTTTTTAGACTAAATTTAACGAGAAAATCATGCAACATAGCCAACTTTTTTTGAGTGGACATTTAGAAAGTGTTTTATGAGTTGTTAAGTGGATATAATTTAACTTTTTTTAACTTAAAATGTACTTTTCTTTCTCCATCAGTGTGTGGCCAAAGGTTTCATTGGTGCTTTGTCATCGCTGCAATATTTCAGATGCAACCCAGTCAGTTCTTCCAAAGCACCAAACACCAGACCGCTCCACTACAACTACATACTGTGTGTACCTTCAAGACTAGGAAGTAGTATTGGGAAGCCACTGAATGTCAAAATATTTGATTGATGACCGACAGCTGTTGACCTTTGACCTTAGGGATTAACTTTATGACCTTTTAATGATCGCAGCTGTGTTATGACATGTGTTATGACAGGTGTTATGACACGTGTTTGTAATATATCATATTTATGTATCCTCATCTGTGAAATAAGAGAGTGGTTACATTGTTAATGCGTGGCAGCTGTTTGTGATATAGCATACCGGACCTCCGATTTGTAACGCGACATGTGTTTGTAATGCATCATCTTTATGTATCCTGAAATAAGAGAGTGGTTACATTGTGCGTTAAAGCGCGGCAGCTGTTTGTGGTATAGCATGCCGGACCTCCGATTCGTAATGCGTCATCTGTTTAAATCGGACTGATGGGGCAGCAGGTGCTCTTATGTGGTGTCACGCCGACCCATAGGTTTCGGTCAGCCTGCATGGATGTGAGAAAGAGATATTGGTTTAAGGACAATTTGAAAAATAAGTAAAAGAAAAACAATTTTAAGAGATAGTTCTTAAAATTCAATGTGATTTATTTATTATTTATTATTTGTTATGGACAGTGCTGACAATACATTTTAGATGTCTAAAATAAAATTACATCACTAAAGGGGTCAATAATTGAGTAATAATGAGAGGAAAATAACTCTCTCACACACACACACACACACACACACACACTCAGGCAGATATACCAGACTAGAGGAACCAGGGGTCCTCTCTCTCTCTCACAAACACACACACACACACACACACACACACACACACATTCTATTGGTTGTATTCTCAGCATTATAATAAAGAATTAAAAACTTAGCTTAAGGAATAAAATAAATATTGCAATAAAAAACTTTGAGTACAATGAAAATGACTTACATTTTCAGGGAGGTTGAGAAATTACGTCTTTACACATTGACAGCAGATCCTCAAATAAAAGGCTTGCAGATAGTTAAACATTAGAAAGCTGAATTAGAAATTATCTGAGTGCTGAGTACTTTCCCATCGTTCAGTGAAATGAGAGGCAGGTGAGGGGGAGGTGGACCAGCCGTCACAAACACACACACACACGCTCAGGCAAACTATACCAGACTATAGGAACCAAGAGTCAAATATGGAAAATATTGAGTAACGTTGGGGATAGAAAAAAATATTTGAAAAACATCACCGGTCATCTGGCAGCTGCTTGGCTTACTCCTTGATTAATTATAGAGGTTCAAACACTTACACTAGTTTTAGGCGACGCTAAAAATATAAAAATGTACATTTTTCCAGGAGCGGGAAAAGAGATTGTCCTGTTAGGGTTAGGATCAATTATAAATTTATAGATTATAAACACCAAATGGCAAAAAAATAAAAAATAAAATAATAATATATATATATATATATATTATTATTAAGTAGGCCAAAGGATAAGAGCTATTGTCCCGGACATGTCTGGACTTGCCATAGATGTAGTGATTTTAATTCTCCATCATTACCTACAGTAAACCTATCCATCACAGTAAACTTTCTACATTTATTTTTCATTAAAATTTTCAAAAACATAATTTTGTATAATTTATCATTTAAAAAGTCGTTATGCTCATGGAGACAAATTTTGCAGAGGTCAATCATTTGGACTATTACTACACATATGGTTTGGGGGACACTCCATACAGATGTAATTCATGTTTTGTTTTGTTTTGTTTTGTTTTTTACTTTACAGATTCTAAACCTACCCATCACACAGACATTTCTGCACACGATTCCATTTTTTAAGAGAAATTTCAAACCACATTTGCAATGTTATATCAGTCTAATACCCATGTTATTATACAAATTTGTGTTCTGAGAAATCATATAAACAAGTACACACATACATAAACATTTCAAGCTAAAAAGAGACTTATCTCTATTTTAAAGAATATGGAAATAAATAAAATATAGATTTATATATGACATCATAGTAACAAACATGTTACTCGAGCAAAGCAAGCCATTTGTCATACATTTTAAACAAAAATTTTAGTTTTTCACTAACCACACATAAACGTTGTTTTCTCAATAACAAAAACACAAACATGTAGATTCATGCTGCTCACATATTATTGTAGCCCAGTTTGTGGCAAATACAGTATAATCAGACTTTAGCCATTATTATATTTTTAAGATACTGAAAAACACAAATGTCAGGGTATGTCAAAACTTACCCAATTCCCCAAAGACCCCATTTTAAATAAAACATTGTTTAGTATGTTTGTAAATATTTTAATTATAATGACTCAAGAAATATCCTCATAAACTGCATTTATGTAATTATAGCATTTTAAAACACATATAATCATACAATTGTCTTGATAAATCATATAAACAAGTACAGACACAGCACACACACACACACTACAGATGCAGCTTCTTAACCGAACAAAGAAAACATATTTTTCACATTCATTCAACATATTTTTAATATATTGCACGAGTACCATGGGATCATGCCTTTTTTTAAAGGCTTGTCTGATGCTTTAGATGCATCAGAATGTGGATTTTTTCAATATCCAACATGAAATTAAAGAGTTGTATCAGCTGTTTCAGCTGTTTATTACCATTTTCTTAGGTTATTATTATTATTATTATTATTATTTTATTCGCATATAGAATAGGTGTAGAATAACCTTATCGTCCATGCTTTTCCCCTTTACAGACCCCCATGCACAATTGTAAATTCAAGAGGCCTAGTTAGCACCATTTAATAAAAGCGCCACAATGCATTCAGAATACAGAAACCCCCTCTCGATCTATTATGACCGGCGTTTTACTTAGTCAAATGATCAGGATTACGGATGATACTGTACACATTTTGTTTGTTGGACTGTTTATGTCACTACTATGACTGCAGGCGAGGCCTTCTCTCTCTCTGAGAGTCATCAGCATTCACGGTTTATATAAATAAATGAAAATTTCTCGAGAGTGTTTGACTAAGTCGTTATTTCTTTTTAGGACGATTATTCATCTATTTGATGTGAGACCCCATTAAGTATTGACACAAAAATTATGGCGTGCTGTTTTACACTTACAACTGAATTGACATATCTTACCATTGTGCTCAAAGCTACACATTCAGTAAAGTTTGAGGTCTTGAAAAGGCTACAGACACAAAATATCAAGGCATTTTTTTAGTGCTCTCCATATAACTCACAAGTAAATATCATATGAATACAGAAAACCCACTCGTGATCATTTGGGTATATTTTTATAAGCGTTGTTTTAAATTACTTTTTCCTTACGGCACTAGATTTAGACCTCTTGCTCAGATGTGCACATTTTATTCGTCGTACTCGTTTCAACATTTCCGTTTCGACATTAAAGCGTAGGTAATGTGATCACAATTAAGAAACATAACATTACACTACATGCCCTTGAAAAGGCTATAGACATAGTCGTTTATACAGGAAATATGTTTGCAACAGAAATATGTATCGGTATAACAAATACCTAATACTGAAATCCTCGCTTCTAAATTTGTTAAAGTTTTAATGCTGATTTTGATGGCCTACCCGCTAGCTGATACCGCTCTATACTTTTCATTGTTTTTAGATGAAGACTATTCTCAGAATCTGGTCAATCACGTCGAGTGTTTTCAGGAAAATAAAAGGAAAATAAAATAAAATAAAAGGATAGTCCTTCTACAAGAGATTGTTTAAACCGAGATTGTGATGTACTGTAGAGCATCTTTCTGGTCTGGCTACGAAGAGGCATAAGACACAAGGCCTCGACATGAAGAGCGAGTCTCTGTTACAACTATTACGTATAAAATGAAACGTCATGGATGCGCTATTTGCTTTATGCAGCGTCTCTAAACATGACTTTAATAAATAAATCACAGATGTCATGTAGTTAATTTAAGCGAGAGGAGGGATGATTTTGACCATTTTAGTCGGTCATTGAGTTTTAGGTCTGATCCAGGAAACAGCAGTACAACTGCGACCGCGCGTTGTCATGGTTGTCTTAATAACCTGTTCTTTTTAAGAAAACATACGGAGCAATTTTTAACATCTCTTCATTTTTCACAATTGTAAATGTTTGTTTAGTTTAAATATTAGTTTAAGTCGGTTACATAGGTGTCAGGCATGAAGCTTATATTTATTTTTTAAATAATTATGATAGAGTTACAAGTCTCGGTTGGTTGGGTGAAAACTTGACAGTAAAAGTGTCAGGGACTAGAGTGTTACTCAAACAGTCCGCCGTGTTATCTTTTAATAATTCTATTTTATTGCATGTTACTAAGACAAATTCTGTGACACTGATCATAAACATGTTGAAATGAATATAAATGTGCAAATCTGTAATATAGCCTAACGATACAGCAGACTGATCCCTGCTAAGCACGCCTAAAATTGCTTTTTCATCGCCTTACACTATGAAACCGGAACAATTTTATGTTTCCACGACTTGGATCATTCTTTCTGTTTGAATTCGTTTAGGCCAGTTTCGCCATTCTTATCTCATTTTCCCATCTAATTGTAATTGCTAGGCCTCGCGGTTTGTTTCCTAGGTTTTGCTGACGTGTTAACGAGCTCTTTGTTCGTATGCAGCTGTATTTCTGTGAATTTGCTTGATTTAATAAAATATGCTTTAAACCTCATCTTCATTCGAGACATGTCCGTTATATTATTACATTATCCTAGTTTATATCAGATATAAGATACAAGATCATTTCTTAATAATTCTTTTATTGCATGTTACTAAGACAAATTCTGTAACACTGATCATAAACATGTTGAAATGAATATAAATGTGCAAATCTGTAATATAGCCTAACGATACAGCAGACTGATCCCTGCTAAGCACGCCTAAAATTGCTTTTTCATCGCCTTACACTATGAAACCGGAACAATTTTATGTTTCCACGACTTGGATCATTCTTTCTGTTTGAATTCGTTTAGGCCAGTTTCGCCATTCTTATCTCATTTTCCCATCTAATTGTAATTGCTAGGCCTCGCGGTTTGTTTCCTAGGTTTTGCTGACGTGTTAACGAGCTCTTTGTTCGTATGCAGCTGTATTTCTGTGAATTTGCTTGATTTAATAAAATATGCTTTAAACCTCATCTTCATTCGAGACATGTCCGTTATATTATTACATTATCCTAGTTTATATCAGATATAAGATACAAGATCATTTCTTAATAATTCTTTTCCGTTTTCTTTTTATTCAATTGACTAAAAAATAAAAAACCTTCTCAGAGGTTCTCACAAACTACTTGAGTTTACTCTTGCACAGTTTGGAAGAACAAACGGTGATAGTGCACGATAAAACAGTTAAAGTGCACGTTTTATGACTGTTGAAGGCGCCACGTCCTTGGTTGTTTCACACCTACAGGCCCTACCTACATTCAGAATTTGGTATTTAAATAAGGTTTAGAGGCCACAGAGTTAACCGGAGAAGACATTGCGGTCTCCTGTTACAATGGCTGCTGTTGTTCCAAACAGTCCTGAAACATCTAGAAGAATGATGTGTGTAACACCGCCAAGAAGTTCTGTTGAAATGAGAGAGGAGCTGACTTTAGCACCGAGGAAAAATCAAGGAAGAGCCTAAGAAAGGTTCTCATTGAAGATGAAGATATCGTGAAACAAGATTTCACCGTGTCTTGTGATCGTGTGGGAGATTTGTGTTTGACAAAGAGTTGCAGATTGTGAAACTCTACGTTTTGGAATCTTCGATGAATATACACCGAATGCTCCTACCTGCTTTTGACCGCCATAGACTGGACATACTTCTACAATCAAATTTGGAGAAACTTTATTATGGATGAAAACATTTGGTACAATTTCCAGTGGGACGGTTCGATGCCTGGCATGAGGTATAATGCGAGCAAGCCGCCAGACTACATATCCATATCATCCTGTTGGAACAAAACGCTTCATGACCAAAATTATCTTATGCTGGTAAATAAGCGTCGGGAGGACTCGAAACAAACGTTTTGTCTCAAAGCAGCGATGAGTCTGACTCTGATGAGTATGATCGAGACTGGCCTCTTCCTGAGGTCAACCCTTTCGAATGCTGCAAAAGAGTCTATATTTCGAGCAAAGCGACGTACCTGTGTTAAACACCATTTTTTCAAACATTACACTACATGCCCTTGAAAAGGCTATAGACATAGTCGTTTATACAGGAAATATGTTTGCAACAGAAATATGTATCGGTATAACAAATACCTAATACTGAAATCCTCGCTTCTAAATTTGTTAAAGTTTTAATGCTGATTTTGATGGCCTACCCGCTAGCTGATACACTCTATACTTTTCATTGTTTTTAGATGAAGACTATTCTCAGAATCTGGTCAATCGTAGTGTTTGCAGGAAAATAAGTTAAAATAAAAGGATAGTCCTTCTACAAGAGATTGTTTAAACCGAGATTGTGATGTACTGTAGAGCATCTTTCTGGTCTCTCTACGAAGAGGCCGAAGACACAGCCTCGACATGAACAGTCTCTGTTACAACTAACGTATAAATGAAACGTCATGGGATGCGCTATTTGCTGCGTCTCTAAACGTGACTATAATAAATAAATCGAAGATGTCATGTAATTAATTTAAGCGAGAGGAGGGATGATTTTGTCCATTTTAGTCGGTCGTTGAGTTTTAGGTCTGATCCAGGAAACAGCAGTACAACTGCGACTGTGCGTTGTCATGTTTGTCTTAATAACCTGTTCTTTTTTAAGAAAACATGCGGAGCAATTTTTAACATCTCTTCATTTTTCACAATTGTAAATGTTTGTTTAGCTTAAATATTAGTTTAAGTCGGTTACATAGGTGTCAGACATGAAGCTTATATTTATTTTTTAAATAATTATGATAGAGTTACAAGTCTCGGCTGGTTGGGTGAAAACTTGACAGTAAAAGTGTCAGGGACTAGAGTGTTACACAAACAGTCCACCGTGTTATCTTTTAATAATTCTATTTTATTGCATGTTACTAAGACAAATTCTGTAACACTGATCATAAAGATGTTGAAATGAATATAAACGTGCAAATCTATAATATAGCCTAACGATACAACAGACTGATCCCTGCTAACACTAAAATTGCTTTTTCATTGCCTTACACTATGAAACCGGAACAATTTTATGTTTCCACGACTTGGATCATTCTTTCTGTTTGAATTCGTTTAAGCCAGTTTCACCATTCTTATCTCATTTTCCCATCTAATTGTAATTGCTAGGCCTCGCCGTTTGTTTCCTAGTTTTTGCTGTTGTGTTAACGAGCTCTTTGTTCGTATGCAGCTGTATTTCTGTGAATTTGCTTGATTTAATAAAATATGCTTTAAACCTCGTCTTCATTCGAGACATGTCCGTTATATTATTACATTATCCTAGTTTATATCAGATATAAGATACAAGATCATTTCTTAATAATTATTTTCCGTCTACTCGTTTTCTTTTTATTCAGTTGACTAAAAAATAAAAACCTTCCCAGAGGTTCTCACAAACTACTTGAGTTTACTCTTGCACAGTTTGCAAGAACAACCGGTGATAATGCACGATAAAACAGTTAAAGTGCCGTTTATGACTGTTGAAGGTGTTACGTCCTTGGTTGATTGACGGCTACAGCCCCAACCTACATTCAGAATTTGGTATTTAAATAAGGTTTAGAGGCCATAGAGTTAACCGGAGAAGACATTGAGGTCTCCTGTTACAATGGCTGCTGCTGTTCCAAACAGTCCTGAAACATCTAGAAGAATGATGTCTGTAACATCGCCAAGAAGTTCTGTTGAAATGAGAGAGGAGCTGACTTTAGCACCGAGGAAAAATCAAGGGAAGAGCCTAAGAAAGGTTCTCATTGAAGATGAAGATATCGTGAAACAAGATTTCACTGTGTCTTGTGATCGTGTGGGGAGATTTGTGTTTGACAAAGAGTTGCAGATTGTGAAACTCTACGTTTTGGAATCTTACGATGAATATACACCCGAATGCTCCTACCTGCTTTTGACCGCCATAGACTGGACATACTTCTACAATCAAATATGGAGAAACTTGAATATGGATGAAAAAATTTGGTACAATTACCAGTGGGACGGTTCGATGCCTGGCATGAGGTATAATGCGAGCAAGCCGCCAGACTACATATCCATATCATCCTGTTGGAACAAAACGCTTCATGACCAAAGTTATCTTATGCTGGTAAATAAACGTCGGGAGGACTCGGAAACAAACGTTTTGTCTCAAAGCAGCGATGAGTCTGACTCTGATGAGTATGATCGAGACTGGCCTCTTCCTGAGGTCAACCCTTTCGAATGCTGCAAAAGAGTCTATATTTCGAGCAAAGCGTACCTGTGTTAAACACCATTTTTTCAAAGATAGACGAGCTGTTTCAGTCAAGTTAAATTTATTTTAAACCGAATAATCAGGCTGTGTATTCAGTATAATTGTGTATTCGGTATAATCAAAAGCTGAACTATGATATTGTAATGTTTCTTTTTCAGCGTTTACTCACCCATCTATGTGTTCCTTGCTGTATGTTTAATTGTTTAATAATTGGCTATTGGGTTGAGTTTTCCCAAGCCACAATACAATACCAACAAAAATCCTAATAAATGACAGAGTTATCTCATAAACTTTTTCTGTTGAATAAAATTATTTTTATTCAATTGATTTAATATATATTTGTAAAATTGCTTTGCCGATCAGAAATCCTAAACAGGCCCCTTGAGGGCAACACCCTCATCTCAACAACCAACCCACCAACAGCGAACGTAAAAACCTCATCCCCAACAATTTGTTTTATCACATAATACAGAAGATCCTCATGACCACGGCTATACTGATCCTGTGCGAAGAGCTGCTGTTCTGGATAAACTCTACAGTTATCGTGTACTTTCCTAGATCCAGACAGCACGGTCAACGGAGCTACTGCAAC
Source organism: Onychostoma macrolepis (assembly GCF_012432095.1). NCBI lineage: Eukaryota > Metazoa > Chordata > Actinopteri > Cypriniformes > Cyprinidae > Onychostoma > Onychostoma macrolepis. The sequence goes on along the minus strand of NC_081157.1, from coordinate 34,150,692 downwards.
ATCTTGTTGATCAAAACATTATCTACAGTATATGGACCAACAGAATCAGCTCCAACAATCCAATTTGTCTGAGCACTCTGCAATTTTTCAATTAACAAGGCTTGGATCTGAACCATAAACCGGAAATTGAAGCGAAATTGAATTGCACAAGGCCTGGACCGTCGTGGATTAAAACAGTCGATTCTAGAAAACGGCGACAACGCTCTATATCGATTAGGAGACAAAGTTTATCTCTTGGAAAGAATTGAATTCTGAAAAGGATGTCTGACGCCGCGCAAAAGCCGATGGAGCGCAGCCAGAGTTCTGACGCCGCTGCGGATGATCAGCTGATGCGGCTGCCCTGCAAAACGTGTCACGTGATTGGCTTCATAGACTCTACGTTCAAACCGTATTACCAGGACAGATGATCAAACTGATGCAAATGGTCATCGAGCATGCTTGCGATCCGAATCATGATTGTACGGGGGATACCAAGCGTGTGAAAAATCTCAAGAACGAAATGGACGTTGTGAGAAGCTTGAAAAATAACCCTTGGCCTGATTTGACTGGCATGTTTATTTACAGCGAAGAGCCAATCTGTGTATCCACCAGAAAAATTCTGGATATGATGACTGAACGTGGGGATCAGATAGAAATTAATGAAGTTCTCTGTCTGTGTACTGTGTAACAGATTTATGCGTGGCGCTGGTTTCAAAAAATTTTGAATCCATGATATGTGAAATTGTTGAAACACTTGTCGATTTCATATTACAGCAAAACATACTGGCCTTAAGAGATTTTCTTTGTTGGCTAGACCACTGTTTGTAACGGCAATTTGATCATTTTTTTCACTACTTCAATGTGTAAATATATATATTCAACAATATATTGTTCAAAATAAAAGGTTGATAAATAAAAGGTCCTTTTCTCCGAGTTCAGTTTTTGGATTTAATCATTTAGCCTTTTTTCTGAAGCGACTTACAAATGAACAATTTTACAAATATATATATATATATATATATTTTTAAATCAATTGAATAAAAATAATTTTTATTCAACAGAAAAAGTTTATGAGATAACTCGGTCATTTTATTAGGATTTTTGTTGGTATTGTATTGTGGCTTGGGAAAACTCAACCCAATAGCCAATTATTAAACGATTAAACATACAGCAAGGAACACATAGATGGGTGAGTAAACGCTGAAAAATAAACATTACAATATCATAGTTCAGCTTTTGATTATACCGAATACACAATTATACTGAATACACAGCCTGATTATTCGGTTTAAAATACATTGAACTTGACTGAAACAGCTCGTCTATCTTTGAAAAAATGGTGTTTAACACAGGTACGTCGCTTTGCTCGAAATATAGACTCTTTTTGCAGCATTCGAAAGGGTTGACCTCAGGAAGAGGCCAGTCTCGATCATACTCATCAGAGTCAGACTCATCGCTGCTTTGAGACAAAACGTTTGTTTCCGAGTCCTCCCGACGTTTATTTACCAGCATAAGATAATTTTGGTCATGAAGCGTTTTGTTCCAACAGGATGATATGGATATGTAGTCTGGCGGCTTGCTCGCATTATACCTCATGCCAGGCATCGAACCGTCCCACTGGAAATTGTACCAAATGTTTTCATCCATAATAAAATTTCTCCAAATTTGATTGTAGAAGTATGTCCAGTCTATGGCGGTCAAAAGCAGGTAGGAGCATTCGGGTGTATATTCATCGTAAGATTTCAAAACGTAGAGTTTCACAATCTGCAACTCTTTGTCAAACACAAATCTCCCCACACGATCGCAAGACACGGTGAAATCTTGTTTCACGATATCTTCATCTTCAATGAGAACCTTTCTTAGGCTCTTCCCTTGATTATTCCTCGGTGCTAAAGTGAGCTCCTCTCTCATTTCAACAGAACTTCTTGGCGGTGTTACACACATCATTCTTCTAGATGTTTCAGGACCGTTTGGAACAGCAGCAGCCATTGTATCAGGAGACCGCAATGTCTTCTCCGGTTAACTCTGTGGCCTCTAAACCTTATTTAAATACCAAATTCTGAATGTAGGTAGGGCCTGTAGGTGTGAAACAACCAAGGACGTGGCGCCTTCAACAGTCATAAAACGTGCACTTTAACTGTTTTATCGTGCACTATCACCGTTTGTTCTTCCAAACTGTGCAAGAGTAAACTCAAGTAGTTTGTGAGAACCTCTGAGAAGGTTTTTTATTTTTTAGTCAATTGAATAAAAAGAAAACGGAAAAGAATTATTAAGAAATGATCTTGTATCTTATATCTGATATAAACTAGGATAATGTAATAATATAACGGACATGTCTCGAATGAAGATGAGGTTTAAAGCATATTTTATTAAATCAAGCAAATTCACAGAAATACAGCTGCATACGAACAAAGAGCTCGTTAACACATCAGCAAAACTAGGAAACAAACCGCGAGGCCTAGCAATTACAATTAGATGGGAAAATGAGATAAGAATGGCGAAACTGGCCTAAACGAATTCAAACAGAAAGAATGATCCAAGTCGTGGAAACATAAAATTGTTCCGGTTTCATAGTGTAAGGCGATGAAAAAGCAATTTTAGGCGTACTTAGCAGGGATCAGTCTGCTGTATCGTTAGGCTATATTACAGATTTGCACATTTATATTCATTTCAACATGTTTATGATCAGTGTCACAGAATTTGTCTTAGTAACATGCAATAAAATAGAATTATTAAAAGATAACACGGCGGACTGTTTGAGTAACACTCTAGTCCCTGACACTTTTACTGTCAAGTTTTCACCCAACCAACCGAGACTTGTAACTCTATCATAATTATTTAAAAAATAAATATAAGCTTCATGCCTGACACCTATGTAACCGACTTAAACTAATATTTAAACTAAACAAACATTTACAATTGTGAAAAATGAAGAGATGTTAAAAATTGCTCCGTATGTTTTCTTAAAAAGAACAGGTTATTAAGACAACCATGACAACGCGATCGCAGTTGTACTGCTGTTTCCTGGATCAGACCTAAAACTCAATGACCGACTAAAATGGTCAAAATCATCCCTCCTCTCGCTTAAATTAACTACATGACATCTGTGATTTATTTATTAAAGTCATGTTTAGAGACGCGTACAAAGCAAATAGCGCATCCATGACGTTTCATTTTATACGTAATAGTTGTAACAGAGACTCGCTCTTCATGTCGAGGCCTTGTGTCTTGCGGCCTCTTCGTAGCCAGACCAGAAAGATGCTCTACAGTACATCACAATCTCGGTTTAAACAATCTCTTGTAGAAGGACTATCCTTTTATTTTATTTTTATTTTCCTTTTATTTTCCTGAAAACACTCGCGACGTGATTGACCAGATTCTGAGAATAGTCTTCATCTAAAAACAATGAAAAAGTATAGAGCGGTATCAGCTAGCGGGTAGGCCATCAAAATCAGCATTAAAACTTTAACAAATTTAGAAGCGAGGATTTCAGTATTAGGTATTTGTTATACCGATACATATTTCTGTTGCGCAAACATATTTCCTGTATAAACGACTATGTCTATAGCCTTTTCAAGGGCATGTAGTGTAATGTTATGTTTCTTAATTGTGATCACATTACCTACGCTTTAATGTCGAAACGGAAATGTTGAAACGAGTACGACGAATAAAATGTGCACATCTGAGCAAGAGGTCTAAATCTAGTGCCGTAAGGAAAAAGTAATTTAAAACAACGCTTATAAAAATATACCCAAATGATCACGAGTGGGTTTTCTGTATTCATACGATATTTACTTGTGAGTTATATGGAGAGCACTAAAAAAATGCCTTGATATTTTGTGTCTGTAGCCTTTTCAAGACCTCAAACTTTACTGAATGTGTAGCTTTGAGCACAATGGTAAGATATGTCAATTCAGTTGTAAGTGTAAAACAGCACGCCATAATTTTTGTGTCAATACTTAATGGGGTCTCACATCAAATAGATGAATAATCGTCCTAAAAAGAAATAACGACTTAGTCAAACACTCTCGAGAAATTTTCATTTATTTATATAAACCGTGAATGCTGATGACTCTCAGAGAGAGAGAAGGCCTCGCCTGCAGTCATAGTAGTGACATAAACAGTCCAACAAACAAAATGTGTACAGTATCATCCGTAATCCTGATCATTTGACTAATGCCGAGTTCACACTGCACGATTTTAGCCCGATTTTTCACTCGCCGACAGGTTTTGATAAATCGCCGACAAATGCCCGACATCGGAGGCAAATCGGAGCTCGTTCACGCGAGTGACAATCGCGCAGTGTGAATTATCAACGACGCGATCTGAGAGAATCGCCGACATGTCGCCGACGCCCGCGAAATATTTGGCATGCTAAATATCTGGAGCTGTCGGCGATTCACAATCACGCTGTGTGCAATGATTTCTGACTGAAAACTACATCACGATGACCTTCAGCCAATGAGAGACAAAGATACAGGGCAGAGGGAAGTTCAGTGAGGAGTTATAGACCATATCAGTATTTTAATATGTACAATTATATCATACAGAAACGAGCACAAACGCTTGACCAGCCGCAACATCAGCATAACAGTTACTGCAAATTATTATTTACCACTCTTTGCAGAACACAATCCCTGCATCTCCCTCCTGCATAATCTTAATACTTCCAGTACAGTCTCGCTCGAGAACAACGGTCTGACACATGCAGGTTCTCGCGTTATTTCCTTATCACTTCGCGTGTGTTTTGTTGTGAAACGTAGTTTATGGATCAGACAGAGTTGTCGGCGATTCTTCCTATTGTGAAATCGTGCAATGAAAGCCCCTGTCGCCGATCCATCGTGCAATGTGAACACAGCAGCGACTGAATGCTACCCCAGATAGTCACGCAGTGTGAAAACAACAGCAATCCGACGAGTTTGAAAATCGTGCAGTGTGAACTCGGCATAAGTAAAACGCCGGTCATAATAGATCGAGAGGGGGTTTCTGTATTCTGAATGCATTGTGGCGCTTTTATTAAATGGTGCTAACTAGGCCTCTTGAATTTACAATTGTGCATGGGTCTGTAAAGGGGAAAAGCATGGACGATAAGGTTATTCTACACCTATTCTATATGCGAATAAAATAATAATAATAATAATAATAATAATAACCTAAGAAAATGGTAATAAACAGCTGAAACAGCTGATACAACTCTTTAATTTCATGTTGGATATTGAAAATCCACATTCTGATGCATCTAAAGCATCAGACAAGCCTTTAAAAAGGCATGATCCCATGGTACTCGTGCAAAATATTAAAAATATGTTGAATGAATGTGAAAAATATGTTTTCTTTGTTCGGTTAAGAAGCTGCATCTGTAGTGTGTGTGTGTGTGCTGTGTCTGTACTTGTTTATATGATTTATCAAGACAATTGTATGATTATATGTGTTTTACAATGCTATAATTACATAAATGCAGTTTATGAGGATATTTCTTGAGTCATTATAATTAAAATATTTACAAACATACTAAACAATGTTTTATTTAAAATGGGGTCTTTGGGGAATTGGGTAAGTTTTGACATACCCTGACATTTGTGTTTTTCAGTATCTTAAAAATATAATAATGGCTAAAGTCTGATTATACTGTATTTGCCACAAACTGGGCTACAATAATATGTGAGCAGCATGAATCTACATGTTTGTGTTTTTGTTATTGAGAAAACAACGTTTATGTGTGGTTAGTGAAAAACTAAAATTTTGTTTAAAATGTATGATAAATGGCTTGCTTTGCTCGAGTAACATGTTTGTTACTATGATGTCATATATAAATCTATATTTTATTTATTTCCATATTCTTTAAAATAGAGATAAGTCTCTTTTTAGCTTGAAATGTTTATGTATGTGTGTACTTGTTTATATGATTTCTCAGAACACAAATTTGTATAATAACATGGGTATTAGACTGATATAACATTGCAAATGTGGTTTGAAATTTCTCTTAAAAATGGAATCGTGTGCAGAAATGTCTGTGTGATGGGTAGGTTTAGAATCTGTAAAGTAAAAAACAAAACAAAACAAAACAAAACATGAATTACGTCTGTATGGAGTGTCCCCCAAACCATATGTGTAGTAATAGTCCAAATGATTGACCTCTGCAAAATTTGTCTCCATGAGCATAACGACTTTTTAAATGATAAATTATACAAAATTATGTTTTTGAAAATTTTAATGAAAAATAAATGTAGAAAGTTTACTGTGATGGATAGGTTTACTGTAGGTAATGATGGAGAATTAAAATCACTACATCTATGGCAAGTCCAGACATGTCCGGGACAATAGCTCTTATCCTTTGGCCTACTTAATAATAATATATATATTTTTTGCCATTTGGTGTTTATAATCTATAAATTTATAATTGATCCTAACCCTAACAGGACAATCTCTTTTCCGCTCCTGGAAAATGTACATTTTATATTTTTAGCGTCGCCTAAAACTAGTGTAAGTGTTTGAACCTCTATAATTAATCAAGGAGTAAGCCAAGCAGCTGCCAGATGACCGGTGATGTTTTTCAAATATTTTTTTCTATCCCCAACGTTACTCAATATTTTCCATATTTGACTCTTGGTTCCTATAGTCTGGTATAGTTTGCCTGAGCGTGTGTGCGTGTGTGTGTGTGTGTGTGTGTGACGGCTGGTCCACCTCCCCTCAACTGCCTCTCATTTCACTGAACGATGGGAAAGTACTCAGCACTCAGATAATTTCTAATTCAGCTTTCTAATGTTTAACTATCTGCAAGCCTTTTATTTGAGGATCTGCTGTCAATGTGTAAAGACGTAATTACTCAACCTCCTGAAAATGTAAGTCATTTTCATTGTACTCAAAGTTTTTATTGCAATATTTATTTTATTCCTTAAGCTAAGTTTTTAATTCTTTATTATAATGCTGAGAATACAACCAATAGAATGTGTGTGTGTGTGTGTGTGTGTGTGTGTGTGTGTGTGTGTGTGTGTTTGTGTGTTTGTGAGAGAGAGAGGACCCTGGTTCCTCTAGTCTGGTATATCTGCCTGAGTGTGTGTGTGTGTGTGTGTGTGTGAGAGAGAGAGAGAGAGAGAGGATCCTGCTTCCTCTAGTCTGGTATATCTGCCTGTGTGTGTGTGTGTGTGTGTGTGTGTGTGTGTGTGTGTGTGTGTGTGTGTGTGTGAGAGTTATTTTCCTCTCATTATTACTCAATTATTGACCCCTTTAGTGATGTAATTTTATTTTAGACATCTAAAATGTATTGTCAGCACTGTCCATAACAATAAATCACACTGAATTTTAAGAACTATCTCTTAAAATAGTTTTTCTTTTACTTATTTTTCAAATTGTCCTTAAACCAATATCTCTTTCTCACATCCATGCAGGCTGACCGAAACCTATGGGTCGGCGTGACACCACATAAGAGCACCTGCTGCCCCATCAGTCCAATTTAAACAGATGTCGCGTTACGAACCGGAGGTCTATACCACAAACAGCTGCACATTGACGAACAATGTAACCACTCTCTTATTTCAGGATACATAAAGATGATGCATTACAAACACATGACGTGTTACGAATCGGAGGTCTGGCATGCTATACCACAAACAGCTGCCGCGCTTTAACGCACAATGTAACCACTCTCTTATTTCAGGATACATAAAGATGATGCATTACAAACACATGTCGCGTTACAAATCGGAGGTCCGGTATGCTATATCACAAACAGCTGCCACGCATTAACAATGTAACCACTCTCTTATTTCACAGATGAGGATACATAAATATGATATATTACAAACACGTGTCATAACACCTGTCATAACACATGTCATAACACAGCTGCGATCATTAAAAGGTCATAAAGTTAATCCCTAAGGTCAAAGGTCAACAGCTGTCGGTCATCAATCAAATATTTTGACATTCAGTGGCTTCCCAATACTACTCTAGGAGTTTATTGTTTTCATTCCAGGTAATGTGTGTAAATGTTTAGAGTGTTTACTACAATTAAAATGTGCTTTATTGTTCTCAGTGGCATCTACGCTAATATTAGTCTGTTTCATTCTTATTCCGAGGTCACCATAGCCACTCAGATCCAGTCCGTATCCAGATCAGATGGTGGATCAGCACCTAGAGACGACCTCTACAGCCCTGAATGTCAGCGGAGACCATGTCAGCTAGATGAGCTCCAGAGACAGATCCCCAGTGAAGACCTCGTTGGCCATCGGGACAAGACCACGAGAACCAGACAAGTCCTCTGCTCAATCTGACCTGTGCTGGAATTAAACCATGCTATGCTGGTTTCGTCTGGCCAGAGAACTGCCTCTCGACAGCCTGGTTTCTCCCAAGGTTTTCTACTCAGTTTCTGTCACCGATGGAGTTTTGAGTCCTTGCCGCTGTCGCCTTTGGCTTGCTTATTTGGGGACGCTTGGCTGATTGCATAGACACTATTGGAAGAGAGCTGAACTGAATGATGATTTCATTGAATCATCAATGAACTGACTTTAACTGGAAAAATGACTTGTTAATGTCCTCTTGCATTATTAACAAACTATTTTCCTGTTTGACTGTAAAGCTGCTTTGACACGATCAGTATTATATAAAGTGCATTATAAATAAAGATTACTTGACTTGATTTTATATACTGTAACTCCTGCTTAATTTTTTTTTTTTTTTTTTGTGACTTCTGCCTCATTTTAAAGATGTAATTGTAACAGTAGTAATATTTGTAAATGTTTGTTTGCTAACATTTTGTTTAGCTTGTTTAGGTTTTTCTTAGTTCATTAAAGTTTAAACTGAATTTTGCAGTTGTATTTCAGATGTAATGTTTGTCAGCTGGAGCTTTAAAGGGATAATTCACCCAAAAATGAAAATTTGCTGTTAATTTACTGACCCTTAGGCCATCTGAGATGTATGTGACTTTTTTTTCTTTAAGCCTGTATGTTTAGTCTGTATGACAAATGTTATAAATGGAGATTGTTATTAAATAATGGCTATTATGTGTTGTAAATTGTGTGTTTTTAGTGATTGATAAACACCAGTTAATAATTTTTAATAATTTTTTTAAACTATAAAAATGTTTTAGTTCCCCAGCAATTTCTTATTATGCCCAAATAATAAATCTTAGTTGAGGTAACATATGAAACACATGGAGTAAAGTGTTAAATTTTAATTGACATAACTTGCTGTAGTCTTCTAAATGTTTGACCAATTAAAACATTTTTAGAGTGAGACTGTGTCTGTTCCCTGAATACTGAGGAAAAATTATATGCTTACTAAGGGATATAGAATAAAATCAAATTGCGATTTAACCAAATTATAGCAAAGTAAGCTAAATAATGTCACAAATCTCTGGACTATTGACAGTACCCAGAATATCAAAGTCCAGTAAAGGAGGCAGAGATTTTTCGCATTTTACTCTTAAATTTTCAAATAGCCTTCTGATAATGTTTGAGGCTCAGACACACTCTCTCTCTCTGTTTAAATCTAGATTAAAAATACATCTTTTAGCCAAGCATTCACATAACAACTCATAACCTTGTACTCTAGTAATAAATGCGTATGATCATCTTTTGCCTGAAATAATATGAACAGCATCGCTGCTAATTCTTCTTTTGTTTTCCTGTTTCTATCTCTCAGGTTTCCCATCCCAGTGTTACTACAGCTTGGATCCAGCCTCACTTGTGGTTACTTCAGATGAAGACCCCAGATGATGGCAACTATAGATGAACATACCAACCTGACAAATGTTATGTATTGCAATCATTGCCTTAAAGCATACATCGAGTGATTTTCAACCCACTTTGTATTATTACTATGATGGTAATATATGTGAACGAACAATGTTTAATCTTTCTCTGAGTTCCATGAGATATACCCATTTATTTGTCAGCCAAATAATATTTAGCATTATCCGAGTATTGTTTATTTACATATTACAGACTTTGTGACAGTATAAAGTGGATTTAAATTCACCAAACACACCATTTAATGGTTGTCTGTTTAACTGAACATGACTTTGAACACATAACTTGTATTATCTTAGAGTTATTGACATATAGACATTAATTTGTTGCCAGAAGATGCTCCCCATTGAGTCAGTCACCTCAGGCTGTTGATGGGATTTTTTTTTTTGAAACCTTTTTATTTTCTAAAGCTGCTTTGATTGTGAAAAGCAGTGTATTCTTACAACAGTCAACCATGTTTTTACTATGGTAAAACTAGTAATCAGGGTTAAAATTTAGTTTTTCTCAAACTAAGGTTTTGATATCATGGTTCTACAATAGTAATATTTTAGTAATGCCAGAGTAAAACTGTGGTAACCATAGTTTTTGAAACCATGGTGAAGTTTGTAGTTACTATAGGTTTACTACTATGCTGTAGTAAGACCATGGTTATGGTAGTTACTGTGAATTTACTACAACAATCATAGTTAAACCATGGTTAATTTTGTGGTTGACTTTTGTATGGACATATGTGAATTGAATGCTTCTATTTGAAAGTCACATTGTAAAGGTTAATAAAGAATACAATGGACTTAAAAACTTTATGATATAAACACTCTGACTACTTACAATGGGCACAATCTGCATGAGAGTTGAGGCAAAGGCCAATGACAGCAGTAAGAGTAAAAGTCGTAGAATTTTGTATGAGTAGGTCTGTGCAATATCATATGAATTTGCTGATTTGCTAAATTGTATGAATTATTACTCCTTCAACATGACACTTTGTTGAGGGTTCTTCCTGACGGGGCCATGGGGTATGTAAACCAAAGTTAAAGAAACATCAAATGCTGTACAAATAGTCAAGGTGCTCAGACCAACACAGACATACCACTGGAAATGTTTTCCTTTGCAGCTTTCGGTCTTCTCCGTAAACGCACAATAAGGCCAAATTCAAATCCCATGACAGGCCTTGCTTTGGTCTTCCCTCTCAGCTGAAACGAAGAGAAATATATACATGTTGAGAGTGTTAAAAATGATCTGTGAGCAAAATATTTGAGAGGAAGGACTATAAGGACAGATATCATCAACACATAATATAAGGATGTGTTCATTAAAGCAAATCAGTTATTACTAAAAGTGTTCAAAAAAACCTGTGAAGGGCTGAACCTTTGAAGGATTTATTCAGCCTCCTTGGCAGCTTCTTCAAGATCAGCATCGACAGCTTCGAGTTCAAGTTCCCTGTTAATTTCAGCATCTTTCTGAAAGAATTGGTCAAAATGTGATGCTATGTTTTAAAAATATGCCATGATGAACCACAGAAAGAGAGCGAGCAAAATGTGTGTAAATTAATTACGAATTACAGTTTGGAAAAATAGGAAAGGAAAAGCTGAGAGAGAGAGAGAGAGAACCTTTACAAGAGATGGCTTCTTAAAAGAGCTGCTGGAGTATGTGATCTGACGTAACTGCAAGACAAAAAATATTGAATTTACAATTACTTCACAAAAACATATTAAAGGCATGGAAAGCATTGTGGTTACTGTGCTTTACAAATAGTAAAAATAGTAAAACTACGGTTACTGAGGTACACTCATAGTAAATATTGAGGTTATTGTGCTTTAACTACAAATACCACAGTAAAACTACGGTTACTGAGGTTATAGTAAATATGTAAGTTATTGTGCTTTAAATACAAATACCACAGTAAAACTATGGTTACTGAGGTAAACTCATAGTAAATATTGAGGTTAGTGTGCTTTAACTACAAATACCACAGTAAAACTACGGTTACTGAGGTAAACTCATAGTAAATATGTAAGTTATTGTGCTTTAAATACAAATACCACAGTAAAACTATGGTTACTGAGGTAAACTCATAGTAAATATGTAAGTTATTGTGCTTTAACTACAAATACCACAGTAAAACTACGGTTACTGAGGTAAACTTATAGTAAATATTAGAGGTCGACCGATAGTGGATTTTACAGATACCAATAGCTAGGTTGGACCACACTGGCCGATACCGATTAATCAACCGATAGTTTTCAAAATGGATACTGAAAGAGAGCTAGTGCTTTACTATTTTTAAAAAAAGCAGCAACACTGAACCATACTTTGTAAATGAATACAAATATTAATATTATTTACTATATTGATCATTAGAGTTATTTCATAGTTTGCTAATGTTAAAAGAAGAAACTTTAAAATTTAAAAATGTAGCCTATTAGTAGCTAATAGTGAATGTTGAAATGAACACACTCTAACAAGGAACCATACTTCTACAGTTTTCATTAATGCTAGGAATGGACTCTTATTGTTAAGTATTACCATTTAATTTCAACAGTCATGCTTAAAGATGGCCATCTTTAAATACCTACACAAGGCCATATCATTAAAATTACATACATATGGATATTGTATGTGTACTCACACACTTTATTTTTTAACACTTAATAATTATCTAATCAAGAAAAAATAAAAAAAAAGTTAGTCACACACTAAAGCGCAGCGCTGCGTCTAGGAGAACTCAGAGGTATCACACACACCAGACGCTTTGCATTCAAATCAAGTGGCGGTCTAAAACTATTTATTTAATAACCAAACGGACATAAGTTTGCTTCAAGAATGAACAATGTGGCATAAATGAGTTTGAATTTCAGTGTTTAAAAAAAAAAAAAAAACAGAGCAAGCGGAAAGAGAACGTGCGATCTGTATTACTGTCACGGTTCTGTGGAGTGCAGACGCAAAGTACGAAGACGAAGGTTCAAAGGGGACAATAGATTTAATATAACTGGAAACGAGGAGGTACACACACAGGGTAACATCAACAATAACCGACAAACTAGAACTCAAAGGACAGCAACTAATATAGGGCAGATGACGAGGGGCAGACAGGTGAACACAATGAAGGTGATTAACTCATAATTGGACAATGGCAGAAATTAGGTCACACCGAGCACATGGGGAATGAAAACACAACAAAACAGTCCAGGGGCGTGACATTACTCCCCCCTCCCGGAAGGTGCGTCCTCGCACCGTGGAACAACAGAGGGGGGGGAAACGGGTGGGAACAAAGGCGGAGGCTCAGGAGGAGGACGGACCACCGGGAGGGGGCCGGCAGACAGAGACCAGGGAGGTGACGAAGGAGGGAGGAGCCAGGGAGGAGACAGGAGGGACCTGGAGCAGGAGGAGCCTCGTAGGACCCAGGCCACAGCCATGTTGATGGCCCACGGTGGAGCCGACGGAGGGAGGAGCCATGGAGGAGGAGCCCGAGCCGGAGCTGGAGAGCAGATGAGCCCGGGCGAAGCCGAGGATCCGGAGGGCCAAGGTGGAGCCGAGTGCTCCGGCGACCGAGGCGGAGACGGAGCTCCGGAGATCCGCGGTGGAGCCGGAGCGACTGAGGACCAAGGTGGAGCTGGCGGGAGGAAGGAGCCCAACTGAGCCGGTGGGACGGAGCGACGAGGTGTAGCCGGAGGAGCGGAGTCCTGAGGCGATGGCGGTCGACGCCCGACCAAGGCGGAGCCGGAGGGACGAGGGAGCCCGGTGGAGCTGGAGGATCGACGGGCGACGGTGGAGATGAGGGAGCTAGGAGCTGAGGTGGAGCCGCTGGGTCGGAGGGCCGAGGTGGAGTCCAGGACTCAGAGGCTGGAAGCGGAGACGAGGGATCCCCCAGCCACGACGCCCGATGGAGACAGGCAGACCCGCGGCGATCCCACCGCACAGATGGTGGGCTGAGGGTGAGCAGAGGGGCTGCCAGGATGCAGCGGAGGTGGGGCTGAAGTAGCCGGGATGATAGGAGGAGGCAGGAGAGGGAGGGTGGGTGGGAAATCCGGGTAGGTAGGCAGTTCAGGGTAGTCAGAGACTTCAGATAAAGGTGGAAGCAGAGAGGGCATGTCTGCATGAGTTTCCCAGTCTATTAAGTCCCCAGAGTCTTGCAACTGCTCACCCTCAGCGGCGGTGCAGTGGGCGGGGCTTCCTTCAGCACCCTCACGCTCCACTGTAACATCCACTGTCGCATGCGATGTAGCCGGCTCGCACCTGATCGGACGGTCCATGAGGCTCTGGCTCCGGGGCAAACTCCAGCTCAGTCGCTCCTTCTTGCGACGGCTCGTGGGTTGCTATGGGCTCTGGCTCTCCGTCCGCGGTGGGCTCGGGCTGACGCTCTGCGGCTCGGGGTGATGGTGGGCTGGGCTCTGGGTCAGGAGTGGGACTGGTGTCATCGTCCTTGTAGTCCACGGTCAGTGGGGATCCACAAGACACCAGCACCCACTCCACAAAGGTGGCAAAATCTCCCCGAGGACCATCTCCGGACAACTGCGCTCTGCACTCATCATTCAGGCTTGTTTGGTAGAATGTGCAGAGGCAGTAGTCCGGGTAGTGGGTATAGTTGGAGATTTCCACGAATAGTCTTGTATGGTCCTCGAGGGAAAGGCTCCTCTGCTCCAGCATGAGGAGGAGGCAGGCAGGGTCATTCATGACAAAAACAGAAAATAAAAACTGACGAAAACGGAAAACAAAATGAGGGGAAACTCGCGGCTATACTTTACTTTCTGTGTGGTCGGTTATTCTGTCACGGTTCTGTGGAGTGCAGACGCAAAGTACGAAGACGAAGGTTCAAAGGGGACAATAGATTTAATATAACTGGAAACGAGGAGGTACACACACAGGGTAACATCAACAATAACCGACAAACTAGAACTCAAAGGACAGCAACTAATATAGGGCAGATGACGAGGGGCAGACAGGTGAACACAATGAAGGTGATTAACTCATAATTGGACAATGGCAGAAATTAGGTCACACCGAGCACATGGGGAATGAAAACACAACAAAACAGTCCAGGGGCGTGACAATTACAGCATGAAGCATACAGACTTTATTAGAGCCACAGAAAGAGAAACGTTTTGCTGAAAAATGCACAATACATAATTTATAGCCTAGGGTGAAGTCATTATGTACATTCACAACGATTTGGGACAAATATAATGTAATTTAATAGAAAACTATGTGAATTCTGTCACTGAACAATAACGGATTGCTATGTTGCAAGAAATTATCAATTTACCAAAATCCTAACCCTAACCCTAACCCTACAGCGTAAGTAGGGAACTACAATTAACTACAATTTAAAGGAACACTCCACTTTTTTTGGAAATAGGCTCATTCTCCAACTCCCCCAGAGTTAATAAGTTGAGTTTTACCGTTTTGGAATCCATTCAGTCGATCTCTGGGTCTGGCGATAGCACTTTTAGCATAGCTTAGCATAGATCATTGAATCCGATTAGACCAGTAGCATCGCGTTGAAAAATGACCAAAGAGTTTCGATATTTGTCCTATTTAAAACTTGACTCTTCTGTAGTTATATCGTGTAGTAAGACTGGTGGAAAATGAAAAGTTGCGATTTTCTAGGCCGATTTGGCTAGGAACTATACTCTCATTCCGGCGTAATAATCAAGGAACTTTGCTGCCGTACCATGGCCGCAGCAGGCGCAGTGATATTACGCAGCGCCTGAAAGTAGTCCCCAGCTATATTATAACTAGTTACCTAGCGGAATTTGGTATTTTACTAAGAACACTTTTTAAAACACTTTTTTACAAACTTTCTGTATATGTGAGAAAACTGTGTCCAACATTATTTATTAAACATAGGATAAGTAGTTGTCCTGCTGTCTTTCCCTTTGATATGCTTATTGGACTTTGAGTTACAGCCATTTGAAATGTGACATTTTTTCCTCTTCCAGGGGGCGCTTCTGGTCCCCTGGGGGTGAAAGGGAAATAAAACCTATACAGATGTACTATCTTTGTCAACAAACTGTTGTCACATTTATGCCTGAACATTTTTTAAAATATATTTCAGCTCCTTTCTGTATTTACAACATGCTTATGTTAGGGTTAACTTTTTATTTTTTATTTTTTTAAATCAACAAAACAACATCCACACAAACAAACAACAGGGGAGAGGGGAACAAACAGACACACCATAACAATTTCAATTTGCAGCAAAAAGGACAAAACAGAATGCACATGAGTCCACAGACCGACAACAATTGAACATTCCCAAAACATGTGGAGAAAAGTACCTGCTGATACAGTGTTACAGATGTGACAGTTATAGGTCGATTGCAGTTTCATTTTAAACCTCTTGTAAGGAGTTATGTATGGGATCACTCAATGGATGACTTTGAAATGGATAAGACGATGACTGTCCTCCTATCCTCACGTGCAGCTGCTTGAACGGTATCGACCCAGTCACGTGTCTGTTTCGCCACGATGACTAGTTTTTCAATTTCTGCTTTTAGCTCTTTTACAGAATCGTTGGTCATTTGTATATCCAAATGTAGATCACGGAGTGTTGGGGTCAGTACAGAGTCTACCGCTTCTCTTATAGTCGAAGCCACTTCCGAATCGAGAGTACTTTGTTGCTCTTTAAACGCTATCTTGATACCGTTAGCTATAGCAGCTTCGAGATCTCTCTGGAGATGGTGGAATCTTTGAATTTTTTCTTTATTGGTGATTGTCCACACTCTCTTTTCCGGCTGTCCTTAACTGCTGGGGCACTCATAGTGAGCTAGATAAAGAGTGGCTCAAAATTTACTGACAGGATATATACAATTTCTGACAAAGTGAGCAGAGCGAAGGACTATGCGCGCTTTGCCGCCGAAGGGTCACGTCTTCTTCATCTTCTTCTTATTGGTTTTATGGCGGATTGCAATCATGACTTATCAGATGCATACCGCCACCTACTGTACCGGAGTATGCAGCATGGATTAGCCTATATCTCAATGATTCTACTTTTTAAAAAAAACAAAAAAACAATTATAATAATAATTTAAATTTACCCCGCTACTATCTAAATCCTATAATATACCGCTGTATCCTTCAGATATTCCACAACAGCACCCTGTGCATCTTTTACCCCTTCTCCTGTTGTTCCCAAAACACCCTCAAGGTTCCATTTTCTTCCTGTCTGACTTATCTTTTGCTTTAATCTAATCCTCTCTTCTCTATTCTCCCTACAATGCAACACTATATGTTCTGCATTTTCTGTGATTTTACATTCCATACATTCATCTGATTTACTTTTACCTAACAAACACAATGTTTTATTTAACCCTGTGTGGTCAAACCTCAGCCTGGTTAAAACTGACTCCTCCCTTCTATTCCTTCCATTCACACCCTGTGCATTAATACATTTCTGTATACTATAATATTTCCTTCCACTATTATCCATGTCCCATCTGTCCTGCCATTTCTTCATCATTTCTTTTTTTTAATTATTGCCTTAGCTTCTCCTTTACCAAAGGGAATATTTATAATTTCGCTCACCCTGGTTGATTTCTTTGCTATTTTGTCTGCTTTCTCATTCCTTTTTATATTTACATGAGCAGGTATCCAGCAGAATCTCACATTTATTTGAAGCCTTTGCAATCTAAATAAATGTTGATGGATTTCTAGCATTTAAATCTTCTCTATTAGATTTCATAGTTTGGATAATGTATAGGGCTGCTACAGAGTCAACACAACATACCACTCTATCTGGTTTTACTTCCTCTACCCACTGCAAACCTACAATAATCGCCATCATCTCTGCCATATAAACTGACAACTGATCAGGTAATCTTTTCCCAATACTTACATTCAATGTTGGTACATATATTCCTATACCTACCCTATTTTCTTCATCTTTGGATCCATCTGTATAAATATCTAAATAACTGTAAAATTTGCTTTTTATCTATTGACTTGCCATGTATCCTTTCTCACTTTCTTCCCATTTATCCTTTAGTTCCATTATATTTAAATCTACCTCAATTTTTGGAAACAACCAAAAATTACTAATAGGAGTAGGAGCGTTAAAACAGATACTGTCTAACCTATATTCCTCTGATTTAGCCTTTGTTACCCATCCAAAACCATTACCTTGAAAAGAATTATACTCCCAACATTCTTTAATAACACTATTAGTAGGGTTTTCATTACCACATCCACGTAAGTGACACCAGTATGTAAGCATGAGTTTATCTCTTCTAAGATCTAAGGGCACTTCTCCTAGCTTTACCTAGATTGCCTTAGTTGGTGTTGATCTCATTGCACCAGAACAAATCCTCAAAGCTTTATTAACAACTCTATCCATTTTCATTAAATGCGTTTTCGCTGCTGCTCCATACACAAAGCATCTATTGTTGACCTCATTAGAGCCCTATAAATATACATCAGTGATTGTTTATTTGCTCCCCAGTCTTTCCCAACTATTGCTCTCATTAAGTTTATAACTTTCTTACATTTTAATTCCACCTTTTCCATATGTACTTTCCATGTACCCTTTTGATCTAACCACATACCCAAATATTTAAAACAATCTAACTTCTAATTTCAATTTCTGTTTGTCTATTTACTTGGAGAAAGCTTAAAGCCCCAATTGTATGACCATTGTTCTACTTTTCCTATTGCTTCCTTGATTTTACGTATCACACCTATGGGATCTCGTCCTCTTACCCAAATAGCCCCATCATCTGCATATAAAGCTGACCCAACTCGTCTGTCCAAATTCATAAAAATATCATTAATCATAACATTAAATAACACTGGACTTATAACGCTTCCTCTAGGAATTCCATTAATAATTTCAAATTCCTCAGACACTTCTGATCCCACTTTAACTCTAAATCTTCTTTCTGATAAAAAATCTAAAACCCAATTATATAACCTACCTCTTATTGCAATCTTATTTAGTTTAATTAATAACTCTTCCCTCCACATAGAGTCGTACGCCTTTTCAATATCAACAAATACACTATTCATTAATTGTTTCATTTTAAATGTTTTCTCTATCTCATTACTTACTTTTACAACAGCATCCATTGTAGAATGTCCTTTTCTGAAACCACTTTGGCATGGTGCAAATAAATCTCTGTATTCAAGGAAATAATTAAGTCTTCTGACTAAGATCTTCTCCATCTGCTTACGTAGGTGGGATGTTAGGGCGATGGGTCTGTAGTTGCTAGCATTGTTAGGATCCTTTCCAGATTTTTAAAAAGGCAGTATTAATGCATTCTTCCAACTTTTTGGCATTGTACCTTCTTTCCAAATCTTATTAAATAAATACAATACTACCTCTAATATTTTTTTCTGGTAAATTCTGAAACATTACATAACTCAACTGATTTTCTCCCGTAGCAGTATTTCTGATACCATTTAATACCGTCACTAATTCATTCATATTAATTCAAATTATTTCTTAATAATCTCAAAGCATTATTTTGTTCTTTTATAATTTCTGTACATTTATCATTCCACCATGGGACCGTTTTCCTTTTCCCTCCAACTATCTTGAGAGGTATGCTATTCAAAGCTGCATTTAATATTAATTGTGAAACTTCAGATGCACATTCCTCAATATCACCCTCCATTAAAATTAAATCTGCTGATTCACAACATATTTCTTTCAATTTTTGCCAGTCAGCTTTTGTAAAATCCCACTTCTTATGCCCAGGCCTTTCTTGGATATTTATTTCAACATTTATAGAACATATTATTGGAAAGTGGTCGCTCCCAATACTTGTACTGCAATATTCCACTCACAAGAATTTGCCAGATTATTAGAAACTAAAGTAAGATCAGTACAAGACAATGTGTTAGAACGTATGTCGGATATTATCCTCTAAAACGTCTAGACTTAATGATTTACATGGATTATAAAAGTTGATTACTACCAGGTTCCCATCTGATTTATATATACTTCAATAATCACACATTCTATTTCTGTTGAAGTTGCTATTCTTTTAAATGATATCCCATCCCTTACAAAAGTTGCACAGCCTCCACCTTGACTTCCACCACTATCAAACCTGACAGACTCATATCCAGGTATAATAAAATCAAGGTGAGGTCGAAGCCAAGTTTCTTGAATGCAAACAATATCAGGTTTGACTTCAGATTCTGCTACAAACTTTTAAAATTCTTGTTCATTTTGCAATTAAGCTTCTAGCATTCCATTGCAAGAGGTGGAGTACCATTACAAGATGAATTAATATTCGGAGATCCTCCAACATTATTAGCACTCAACATACTATGTATATCTTCAGCTTTTACATCTTTAATGCCTAGAAACTCCTCTGCAGCTTCCACCACTATCTTGATCACTTTTTCTTTCTTGTCATGTCGCAATATTAATAACTTTACACATAAAAGCTATACAACTTTTCATTTCCACCATCAAGGTGTTCTCCTCAACTTTACACTTAAATTACATGACTTCTGTGGAGGTGCTGGCTTTCCTGGCTGATATCTCCTTATGTCTGAACTCTGGGGTACTGCATACCTTGCATTGTCTTTCAAATTGTCCTGATATTATTTTGGTCTATTTTGTTTGTTTTCATAAATACCAATACCTTTTAATGCCTCTGCATAAGTCACCTTATTCATAACCTTGTATCTTTGCACTTCTTTAGCTTGTTTCTGATCCACACAACCAGCATAAGCAGCACTATGCTCACCTCCACAATTGCAGCATTTTAGCTTAGCATCCTTATTGCATTTGGCATAATCATGTTCTCTTCCACACTTCGCACATCTTTGTTTCCATTTACACTGTTGTGCTGTATGTCCCATTCTCTGGCATTTGAACTTTAAAGCACCTTAACAGCTGTGGAATGTATTCCCTCATTTATATTTGATCCAACCCATTTGGACTTCAGTAGGCATTATCTTTTCAAAAACAAGCAGTACAGACAGGCTATCTGATTTAACACCACGTACCTTTATTAATTTGGAGTCTTTTGGCTTCTGTTACATTCCCACCTTGTATCTCATTCTTCACATCCTCCATGGACATTTCAAGAGGCGCATTTGAAATCACTCCTCTTTAGCTTTGCTGCCATTCCTGGTACATGCACTTTAATCTTTCCACCACCAAGGCTACCCATTTTCAGAATCATCTCCTGCTGTTTCTTATTTACTGCTGAAATTAGAATTCTTCTGTTATTCAGCAATTTTGCATATTTTATTTTCCCTATTTCCTTCTCAATTACTTTGGTTACCTGAACTGGATGAAAGTGACCTTTATCATTCTAAACGTAATAATAACTTTCCACTCTTCCTGTTTGTCATCATCAAGCCTGCTTCCACTAGGTTTAGCTCTGATCTTTTTGGTAGTTTGTCTTGGAGTAGGCTACTCTCCCCTTCACTACTCGCTTCGGACCATGCTTTTTTCCTTGCCTTTTTAGTTTGGTTAACCTCCATATCGGAAGGCCACCCGTCATATCTGACTATAACCTACCATATAGCCTATAAACGCTCTCACACGTTTATTATTTTAATACTTTGGGAGGAGTAAAATTAGCATATGTGGTTTTAACAACCAGATGCATTTACACTTGTCCAGTTTCGTCTGGAACGTGGCGTCAAATCTATGCCATTAATAACCGAGCGCACCACTTATGCTGGCGCGTGCGGTAAATCACTTCGCGAGGAAACGGGACCCCGCGAGCTAATTTCAAACACTCGTGATCATCCCCCACATCCTCGCGCTCGATCTTCTCTCACCTGCTCACGCAAACACTTCTATTTTTGTCAGTCGTGGGGTGGGGCTTGCTGTTTTAATTGTTATCTCTAAAGCCATTGGTTACTTCCCCATTTCCGGAAGTCAGCTGTGATTGGACGCCTGTGAAAAGGCGATCCATAATTCACATGTGACCTGAGACATGGCTTCATCAACAGACTAGATGCATGTAAGTTGTCATTTATTTGTTTTTATAAATATAAGTAGGGTAAAGTGCAGAACCCTCTTACAATGAAAGAATATATTACCATCAACCCCTAAAATTTGACATAGTAATACAAAACATATTAAAAAGTTTATACAGCAATTCTTGCTTATTTATATGAACAAATAATTTATTCATCCAAAGGTCCTTTGAACCAATTTGGGATTTACAGTCATGTACATTTAAAATTTACATTTATGCATTTAGCAGACGCTAAAGTGACTTACAGTTAATTCAGGTTATACATTATTATTATTTTTTTATCAGTATGTTGAACTCATGACCTTTTGCGCTACTAACACAATACTCTACCACTGAGCCACAGGAACACTTATTATTATTTACAATTATTTAATGGACACTTCTCACATTTTTGAGGTTGTATATAAATATGGTTGGGTAAGCATATAGTGGTGAACTACAACTAATTCAGCATATAGCAACAAGTTGACTGTTAGTTTTATTTTATTTTCATTTTGCAAAGTTAATATAGCCCAAGCTTTATGTTGTATGAAAATTTCAAATATAACCTTTATGGTAGATTTACCATGCTAATAACCGTGGAAACATGTAATTAAAATCTATAAAAAAGGGTTTATGGTCCTGTTTTATCTTTGTAACATCACAAGGTTGTAATCACTAGTAATCACTAGTAAACGGAAGAATTTATGTTAATAAACTTTTATTCTAATGATGTATTCTACTGACAATGCATGCAATTCATTTTCATTAAAACAGCCATGTTATATTTATAAAAATAAAAAAAATGACAACTTGCATCTGGTCTGTTGATGAAGCCATGTCTCAGGTCACATGTGAATTATGGATCACCTTTTCACAGGCGTCCAATCACAACTTCCGGAAAAGGGGAAGTATCCAATGACGTTAGAGATAACAATTAAAACAGCAAGCCCCGCCCCACGACTGACAAAAATAGAAGTGTTCGCGCCAGCAGGTGAGAGAAGATCGAGCGCGAGGATGTGGGGGATGATCACGCGCGAGTGTTTGAAATTAGATCGCGGGCTCCCTTTCCTCGCGTGTAGATCTGTTTTCCTCTCGCGAAGTGATTTACCGCGCGCGCCAGCATAAGTGGTGCGCTCGGTTATTAATGGCATAGATTTGACGCCATACAGAACACCTCCTGAAGTGGTTTGAGCGATCAGATTTAAATGCGTCTCGAATGCGTTTCGGAGGACATTTACACCTGGTCTTTTCAG
This sequence comes from Onychostoma macrolepis, assembly GCF_012432095.1. Lineage (NCBI taxonomy): Eukaryota > Metazoa > Chordata > Actinopteri > Cypriniformes > Cyprinidae > Onychostoma > Onychostoma macrolepis. The sequence continues at coordinate 34,127,787 of NC_081157.1, read as the reverse complement.
GATATCCGATCAGAAAAAACGCATGAAGTTACCAGGTGTAAACAGCCCCTTTGATTACAATCCACCGTCTCCTTGTCCTCCAGCGTGAGGCTCAGCGCACGCGATTGGTTAGAAACAAGGCTGCGTGGTTCCTGGTTTTCGTTGTTCGAAGGGTCACGTCATCCGCTTATGTTAGGTTTTGATGGTGCTGTGAGACTCTGAAAACAGAAATACAGTAAAAATATTTACACAAAAAAAAAGGTAAAAGTAACATGTCTAGGCAACATATTTCTTTATATATCATTAATTTTCCTTTAGCAAAATGGCAATGGGTGAACTTTTTTTTTTTGTCATGCTTGTCTATGTCCCTATTATAATCTGCTTATTCCATGTCTCCAAACAGGTTTCAATTGTTATACAGCACCCTACACTAGGACACAGGCATGTGGCCACAGTTGTTTTTCCTCAGCCCAGGGCTGAAGACCTCAAATTCCTTTTTCCCCTGTGAATCATATTAATCAGTTGAGTAATTTTCTCCATTACTCAACTGATTGTTTGGTTTGTAAAAATTATGGAAATAGTGAAAAATTACACTACCCAAAAAGATATCATCACAAATAATGTGAACAGTTAAAATTATAAACAAACAAACAAACAAAAAAAAACATAGTAATTAAGCAACTAAAAAAAAAAAAAAAAAAAATCTTACAATTTTCTAAACTGGAACCATGAAATGTTTTTGCATTAAAATGATCAACAAACTTGATCAACTTATAATCAACAAATTGACTAATTATTTTGGCTGTACTTATACTGTAAGTATAAACTACTGAGTAGTTTTATTTATACCATAATGTAGTATTTTACAATCTCTTCATGAGCTGCAAGTTCAGTAAAAGTTTTTTTTTTTTTTTTTCTTTGAACTGTAGCCTAGCACAACTACACAGTGGCATGAGAAGAAACAATTCATCTAGAGGACAAGTACCTCAAATCTATACTTTAGTACAGTACAGTACTTAGCCTTACAATAATGCACCGAATTTCCACCACTGACTGGTTGTATCATAGACTGTAAAAAAGATAGACGGCGCGTCTCCGCTTCCTTCCACTATAGAAAAGTGAAGCGAATACATCTCAGTATGATCGCTGCCATCTTGAGTAAATGACGTCATTTGGAGCCCGAGTCTGCGCAGTAGAGTCATGAGGTGGAGCCGCGGAATCAAACTCCCGCCCAAACTCCCGCAGACCCAATCAAGCATAACGACACGCCCCGTTTTTATAGCATCAAATTGCTAGCTAAAATCAAACGTATCACAAAAACGAACAATTGAACATATATCAGCGTGATAACAACTACCTTAAATGACCAAAACCATATTTCGGAATATTGTATTAGAAGTGTAATTTAATTTTTTATTTTGACTGAAGTCCCATTCGTTTACATGGAGAGGGCGGGGTTTATGACCTGTACTGCAGCCAAACACCAGGGGGCGATCAAAGAGCCCGCAGCTTCACTTTTAAGGACGAGTGAGACACACCCGGGTTGTATAGGCATGCATGCATTCATTTCTATGTAGTGAAAAAAGACAGACACTACACTTTGGTTATATTTATAATGTGATCAACAGCAGATTTTATTACATGTGTAGGGAGTTAAATTTAAGGTTAAAATTAATGTTCTACAACTTTAAATAATATCTAGAGGTAATATCGTGAGAATAGAGACCCGCGATTAGGATCGCGGAAGAGAATGGTCTGGGCGGAGTTGAGAGCAGTGTTGCCAATTTGGGGATTTTGTCACCAAATTTAGCTACTTACTCATTGTTGCTGCGACTTTTATTGATTTTTTATGCGACAAGGAGCTATTTTAGCTATATTTAAATAAAATAGCGATTTTTGAGATTTTTTTTTTACTTGGCCACACCTTGCCGTAGGCCCGTGACCTCCCACATTTACTCTCAATCATGCCAATGAGTCTGTGCACAGTGTGCAGTGAACACACATCAGTACACCCATAGACATAATATACGTAGACCCTAGACTGACGCTGCCTATTGGAGCTGACGTACAGCGCGGCCGTAAAAGAACTTAAAATAATAGTGGAAACAACTTAAAATACGCCATAATGTTTGATCATAAAGGTAAGAGTAATACATCATTCGGAACTGTAAAGGGTCTACTTTTATTTGTGTGCATTCACAATATCAAAAAAACCTTGTGCTTTTATTAAAATAAATAGGAAAACAGAGGATAGGCTTGCCGTCTCGTCTTGAGGAGCGCTTCAATGATGAACCGCAACTCAACGAATTGAGTCACAAATATGATAAATATATCTATAGAAAGCTTTAAATTACTACTTTAAAACGAAATAATTCAAATCGAAAACAAAAACTCTTTCATTATGTAATCCCTAAAGATGCATATCTCGCTAAAGGCACGTCCAATGAGGAGATGGCAAGTCACTTTTCATCACCATCTAAAATATAAAAATAAGGAAAAGCCTAAAACAGGCCCGATTATATTTTTCTGATTTTTACGTTGCTCTGCTCTTAATTTCTTAACATTTAAAGGATTTTCTGCAATGTAATTTTGTCTGCATGTGAATTATTTATTAGCCTATTTTTTAATCCATGCAGCAAAATGCTTTAAAAACAGCTGTAAAAATTACTTTATTGCATTCCAGATGATTTTAAAGAACTTTTCACTATAAATTTTACGGGTAGCTTGAATGTAAAACATTGTCATGACTTTCGTTGTATTCCCATTTGTAAAATAGGCTACAAATTAATTGTGGTAATCTAACCTGACCTGTTTATAAGCAGAAATGGACTTTGGCATGCAAAAGACTGATTAATTATTAATGGCATGGCTGGTTCAGTCGATAGAAATACGGCTATAATCTACTGCTGAAATGTTTGCGGGGCAAATCACAGGTCAGTCTGAGCACTCATGGTACGCACAGTGCGTACAGCCATACACCTGCAGGCGCCACTGACCACAAATGACACAAGCATGAAATGATGGTTCTCAATTCCGAATTGGGTTTCTGCAATGTGCTCCCCGAGTAAGAACACATCCTCTGAAAGTTGAAGAACAGAAAAAAAAACAGCAAGAGATAATGAGAGAGAGAGAGTACCAGTTCCTGCTGTAATAATGTTACACGTAAGTAACGTTAGTTACGACGACATATTATAAATAGTAAAATAACCAAAATTATTGTTCAATCTTACTTGTGAAAGGTAATCCCACGCGATCTGGTATCTGCGCGGGTTATTGCAACAGTAAACTGCACAAAATACGGGCATAAATTGCTCGCTCTCTATTGACTCCAGTGCTAGCGTAGAGTGAGGATACCCAACCAATATGGCGGCGATGCTGGATTACGTTCCAGCATGTCATGAGGCGTCTACGTACAGGTGCTGGTCATATAATTAAAATATAATCAAAAAGTTGATTTATTTCACTAATTCCATTCAAAAAGTGAAACTTGTATATTATATTCATTCATTACACACGGACTGATATATTTCAAATGTTTATTTCTTTTAATTTTGATGATTAGAGCTTACAGCTCATGAAAGTCAAAAAGCAGTATCTCAAAATATTAGAATATTACTTAAGACCAATACAAAGAAAGTATTTTTAGAAATCTTGGCCAACTGAAAAGTATGAAAATGAAAAGTATGAGCATGTACAGCACTCAATACTTAGTTGGGGCTCCTTTTGCCTGAATTACTGCAGCAATGCGTCGTGGCATGGAGTCGATCAGTCTGTGGCACTGCTCAGGTGTTATGAGAGCCCAGGTTGCTCTGATAGTGGCCTTCAGCTCATCTGCATTGTTGGGTCTGGTGTCTCTCATCTTCCTCTTGACAATACCCCACAGATTCTCTATGGGGTTCAGGTCAGGTGAGTTTGCTGGCCAATCAAACACAGTAACACTATGGTCATTGAACCAGCTTTTGGTACCTTTGGCAGTGTGGGCAGGTGCCAAGTCCTGCTGGAAAATGAAATCAGCATCTCCATAAAGCTTGTCAACAGAAGGAAGCATGAAGTGCACTAAATTTTCCTGGTAGATGGCTGCGTTGACTGTGGACATCAGAAAACACAGTGGACCAACACCAGCAGATGACATGGCAGCCCAAATCATCACTGACTGTGGAAACTTCACACTGGACTTCAAGCAACATGGATTCTGTGCCTCTCCACTATTCCTTCAGACTCTGGGACCTTAATTTCCAAATGAAATGTAAAATTTACTTTCATCTAAAAAGAGGACTTTGGACCACTGAGCAACAGTCCAGTTTTTTTTCTCCACAGCCTAGTTAAGATGCTTCTGACGTTGTCTCTGGTTCAGAAGTGGCTTGGTAGCCCTTTTCCTGAAGACGTCTGAGCGTGGTGACTCTTGATGCACTGACTCCAGCTTCAGTTCTCTCCTTGTGAAGCTCTCCCAAGTGTTTGAATCGGCTTTGCTTGACTGTATTCTCAAGCTTGCGGTCATCCCTGTTGCTTGTGCACCTTTTCCTACCCAAATTCTTGCTTCCAGTCAACTTTGCATTTAATATGCTTTGATACAGCACTCTGTAAACAGCCACACCTTTCAGTAATGACCCTCTGTGACTTACCCTCTTTGTGGAGGGTGTCAATGTTCATCTTCTGGATCATTGCCAAGTCAGAAGTCTTCCCCATTATTGTGGTTTCAAAGAACAAGAGATACCCAGAATTTATACTGTAGGGATGGTCATTTATTCAAACTCAAATATAAATATCTAATATTTTGAGATACTGATTTTTGACTTTCATGAGCTATAAGCTCTAATCATCAAAATTAAAAGAAATAAACATTTGAAATATATCAGTCTGTGTGTAATGAATGAATATAATATACAAGTTTCACTTTTTGAATGGAATTAGTGAAATAAATCAACTTTTTGATGATATTCTAATTATATGACCAGCACCTGTATATTATGTCGATGGCCGTTTCTCAAACGGAAGGCTGCATCATCCGGAGGTCGCATATGTAGGCTGCATACGTCATAAAGAAGATCTTATTTTAGAATATTAACAGTTATAAATTTGACCATTATTCTTAGTTAAGCCTAAATTGTTGTAATATGCTTATGACTCGCGAATGTAATGCTTGATTAATTTAAATAAACCAGGTTGCATGTGTTACGGGGCTGACGAGACGAGAGGAGTGCGGATCCATGTGCAGACTTTTATTTCTAAGAGACGTGGTCAAACAGGCAGGGTCAAATAATGGCAGACAGGTATAACATGGGCGAGACAGAGAGTAAACTAAGACAAGCGTGGGTCGATGATCGGCGAACAGTATCCAAAGGGGCGAGACAGGAGAGGTAAACCGAAACGTGAGCGATAGTCCAGGCAGGGGAAAACACAATCCAACAAAGGCAGGGCTAGGCAAGGCAAGACTAGGAAAACTAACAGAGCTCTGTAGGGCAGCGATAATGCATGCAATACTCGGCCACGAGGGAGAGAATGTCCAGGGTTGAAATAGTGTGTGTGATTAGTGATGCTGTGTGATCAGGTGTGCATGTGATTAGAGCAATGAGTGATTGGTGACAGCTGTGTGCGTGTGATTGGTGAGATAGCTGATGGGAAATGCAGTCCATGTGATGTGTGGTGTCCTCTAGTGGTAAATGAACGGGAGTGCAGACCAGATTCGTGACAGCATGATGTATGCAGCCTACAAATGCGACCTCTGGAGGATGCAGCCTTCCGTTTGAGAAACGGCCTATGAGTACACCTGCCATTCAGATATGGGCCGTTTCTCAAACGGAAGGCTGCATCCTCCGGAGGTCGCATTTGTAGGCTGCATACGTCATCAAGCCTGGTTTATTTCAGTTAACTATGCATTACATTTGCGAGTCAAAAGCATATTACAACAATTAACACTTAACTAAGAATAATGGTCAAATTTATAACCATTAATATACTAAAATAAGATCTTCTTTGTGACGTATGCAGCCTACAAATGCGACCTCCGGAGGATGCAGCCTTCCGCTTGAGAACGCCATGATGACTCGCACCACCATTTCATTATAAGCTTCAAGATGGCGGAGAACAAATATGAAAAATTATGATTACATCAGGCAGGGGCGTAAATTTCATCTAACAGTAGGGGGACAATAAACATAAAATTTCTCAAGAGCAATTTTTGAAGGGACACAAATAATACAGCCAAAATTGTACTTGTAAGGATAGACATGTGTACACAGCATGGACCGTGTTTAAATATGAGTTCGGTTCACCACGCAGTCATATTATAATTATTATTTTGTGTCATAGTATTTTAGGTTTCGTCTGAAACCCAGTATCTCTTTAGATATTCAGCCGCATTAAGCCCACTGATCTGCCACTTAACATCATATTGAGCAAAACCCAACACATCGGTAGGTCTACAATATTAGCCTAATATCAGTTCACACACAGGCTTATCGCTTTTAGTTGCAGTGGGACAAGCTACGGTATTAAATTTGTTAACCTTATAATCGCTCATAGAAAAAACATGGGATATCATAATTTTTTTGTCATGACTAATTTATTAATGATCCAACATCATCTGTATTAAAGAGAAAGAATAATTTCACCCGATGTTTAAAGAGAATAAAATAGCCTTGACAGCCTAAGTTACTTACATGACTAACTGTTACTGAGGAACTTGCTCTCTCACACCGGACTCGTGTGTGTATCGGTAAAAGAGGAAAGCAGGCAGTGGACCAAACCACTGTGAGGCAACAGAGGGGGGAATCAAAACTACTCACACAATTAATTTAAGTATATGTCCATTGTATTATTTTTAATACACAGAGTCGCTTGTAATGATATTTTTAGGGGGGACAACCCTCAGCGAGGGGGGGTCCTGTCCCCCCCGGGATTTACGCCTATGACATCAGGGCACCAACTACTCAGTGCATGAACATCTTGTTTTAACCACAGACACAAATGTTATACTACAATTCATGCACAATCATGTCAACCAGATACTGAGAGACACAGTGCATCATTGTGTCATGTGTGCTGGGATGCAGTATTTTGCACTTTGTAGAATAGTAGGTCGAGAGATTCAATGCGTTGCAACTTCAGAAAACACATGCAAATAGAAAAAGCACCAGCAAATCAAGAACATATCTTCATCAATTTGACAGCAGGTGCTGCAAATGCTCACAACACAAACAAATAAGAAGATTGCAAATGCTCACAACACAACCAAATAAAGAATTGTATTTGCGTTTCTTGTGTTGTGAGCATTTGCAGTGCATGTGTTGTCAAATTGATGAAGTCGTTTTCTTAATATGCTATGCAGGTGTTTTTTTTATTTTTTATTTTTTCCTAGTTGCAGCGCGTTGAGCTCTCTCGGCCACCGTATAATAGAGTGTGATGACTGAAATAAGTTTGTATGAATAAAGGTTTTGTTTTTGGAGAATCATAATATCTCTTATCTGTTGTATTTGAGCAGGACAGGGATGCACTTTGGTAACACATGAAACAAATGCCCAACATTGTGTGTCTTTTGTGTCTTTACATCATTTCCATCATGTGCTTGCAGATCACAGGAAGAATTTACTGATTCAAATGTGTAGTGCAGAGTTACAAGAAAGCATTTCCTAAATTTCACTTCAGAATTTTTTATACTTGTTATATTTTTTATACTGTCATAAAATTGTACTGTCATTGTAAAGTATATATTTACTTTCCTTTGCCAATTTTACCTGTATTTACTTTCTTTTCATATTTGGCGACTTTTTGTGAAAAATGGAGACTTTTGTGGGTGGTTCTAGAGATTTTCTGAGGGAGGGGTTTGGCAACACTGGTTGAGAGAGAGAGGGAGGACGTGCACTGTGTAATCAGATGTGGCTAATCCTGATGTTCACTTCTTTATGTGTAATAAATCAAGTGTTATGATCTGCCGAGCTCCTTGTCGGTGTCCTCCTTGCAACAAAGCCAAGAACCCACGAGCCAGCGCGGGGTAAGAACTGTGAAGCGTTACACGCGTGACGGTCAAGGTCACTGTCAAGAAAAAAAAAAGTTTCAATCTTGTGGATTACAGTTCGTCATCAGAAATGTCGAAAGTCACTGTCATAGTCATCAGCTGACAGTTTGTTTAAGAAGTTGAGGTTCTCTGCTCCATACAAAACTTGCAGGTGACAGTCTCTTATGGAGCGAATTTTGTGCCAATAATCATCAAACAAATCCAGTGTTTTGCAAATAAACACAATCTGCTTTGCAAAGAAAAACTCGACTTTCAAACAAACGCAAACTGATTTGCAAAAACAAAACTATCTGAGAGAAAATGCAGATGTATGGACAAATATGTATTGTGTGTTACAACTGTGAGACTCATTTGCCTTTTTATGACGAAATGTGACTTGATTTTCTCACAAATGCTGCGGATGCAGGCGGATTTTCTCACATGTGTGCAAACAGATTTTCTCACAAATGCAATCCAAAAACAGCAGATGGCGCTGTTGGTCAATTTATGCTAGTCTCTCGAGACCCGAAACACCTGTTTACCTTTTCAGGGAATACAGCAGACCAACATGAGTCGGGAACAGGTGAGTTTCTGTCTTACTATATCTATAATTAACCATTTAGCCTAGATGTTTTCACAAAACGTCCCCACTACAATGTTAGTAAGTGAAATTCACAATAAGTGCTGTAAAGTTGTTAACATGATTGATTAGCTTGACCAATTTGTCTCACCAGACAAAATGGTTTTCAAGCACAGAGTTTCAGTGTTTGGAACCATTCTGTTGTATTTCTCTACAACTGATGTCAGGATCCCCTTCACCTCCCTGATCTTGCGGTGGATTCTGGCACGACCTTTGTTGCCATCTGTATCTTTATAGAGATGCTGGGAATGTCTCTTGATACTCGCCACAAGCACCTCAATTCTGCTGGTTAAGGCATCAACATCATTTGTGGTTGTTGTTGTTTTGCTGAGAAGAAATGTGTGGGAAAAAATACAATAATAGTAACAATTATGCATGACTAAATGCATTACTAGTAAATATATATATATATATATATATATATATATATATATACACACTAGTCATTTCCTCACCGTCTGCCCACTCCTTGACATCATTGAACCAGTCTTCCTATTGGCTCTCTGTCACTGCCAGATCGACTTTCATAGATTCTAGGTTTTGCAACTGACTTAGCAGAGCTTTTGTGGTCTGCAATGACAAGCAATCACAGATAGCACAAAAACAAGAACCAAATGTTCAATGCACAGCTTCAATCACTAATAACATACATTATTGAACATCTAAAACAAATTCTACTGATGTTATTACCTTCTGAAAATGGCGGGTCAGTGCAGTGGCCAAATTGTTGAACTTTTGCTGATTCCAGCGCATGGCCATGAGAGTCAGCATGTCTGTGCATCCTGCAAACACGGAGAATATTATGTTACCATATTCCCCCTACTTCTTATGTAATAATGTTACTAGTGCAGTATGCGGTCATTTTACCTGCTTTGGACATGTGTTTTGTGGTCACTGCAATCCTATAGACAGGAAAGCATTGCACTGTTCCACCTCCTCCCCTAGTGCTAAAGCAGCCCCATCCTGATATGCCCCACTCCATTTCACCTGATTAGGAATAAAATAATAATAATAATAATAACAATGCTGAGAAAGTTTTGACATTCATTTGCAGATGTTCAGTTTTGATAATCACATAGCATTTAAAATCATGGGCTTTGGCATGGAATACTGAAAGGCTTCATGTTAAGAAGGTGCTGGAGCTCTGGGCAGCTTTTTGCAACTCTTTGGAAGTAGGGCCAATATTTGCAGATCACATCCATACTAAAAAAAAAAAAAAGTGATTTGCCTACTGGCCAGCCTTTCTTGCAGGTTCAGGGGATAGGCAAAAATGTCACCCCTGTACATATTTATAGCACAGAGCAGCACTCCATGTCGACACACCGCAAGCTCCAATCCCTCCTCGTCTAACTTTCTGGCACATTAAATACGTTTATCATCATCAACAAGCCTCCGACAAAAATACCAGCATTACCTAGGAAAACATAAGTGCAGTACCGCCGCTCCCTATATGCAGAGTATGCAGTTTGCGTAGGGCACCAACTCCCAGGGGGGCACCATCCCAGTTGCTCAAAAAAAAGAAAAAGAAACGTAACGCGCATTCCCGCATCCGCGACCGCTCGCACCTCATGTTTGCAGCTGAATGCAAATTATCATAATTGATGGACAGCTTGTGTATGCCCGTGAAAAGACAACAGCAATCCGGCGCCGAGATTCATTCATGCTTACATTCATAAGCCTGTGAAACTTTTTTGGCTGTTGATGTAATAGCTAATTTCACCACCACCAACGCATCTGATATTCTCTCTGAGTTTCCATGTTCCCTTACGAAAATTAGCCATGGTTTTAACACGAATAAAACCAAAAATCATGGTTCTTGTAGCCACAAATTAACCATGGTTTACTTCAAATAATAACTTACAAATAAGTTTAAAGTATATATATATATATATATATATATATATATATATATAGTGGTTATAAAAACAGACCTAAGCCAACAACAGCCTTTAAAATTACTTAAAATGCATTATATAAAACAATGAAGCAGTAATGATTGGTTTATGGTTTCATTGAATAACACTGTTAAAATACATAGGCCTAATGTAATACAAAATAAATGTATGTACATTACATGTTATTACAAATGCCTGCATTGCTGCTGTTATACTTACAGGACGATCAAATCCTTGTTTAATATTGACCAAAAATGTAATTCAAATGTACACTTAATCTTGAATTTTTGGCCACCTTTTGGTATAGATGACACAGCCTTTATAATCTCTTCAACAAAAAAACATGTGGATATCATAACCCTTACAAAAGTTAACCATGGTTTTATCGTAGTAATTTCTGAAGACTATAAAATCAATCAGAAAATTGTATTAATAAAATCATAGCAATAACTGTCTAGAGCTACAATTGTAATTTGTAAATAATACAATTTAATTACAATTTATTTATTTACTTTTATATTTTATTAAAGTTCTATTTTGACCCCTATAGTAGGTGTGTTTTTGTTGTTGTTGTTGTTTTTTGTTTTTACTTCCATAATATTTGAGGGAGGGGGCACAACAATACAATCCTGCTTAGGGCACCCATTTAGCCAGCAGTGGCCCTGCATAAGTGCTTACTGCTGTTGCTCGCTGGAGCATTGTTAAAGTTATATTTTTGATTGCACTTATTGATCATTATAATAACTGCCCTTTAGCTTAAACTCCTTTCCTGCACTTAAGTGCGAAGTGTTAGTTTCGATTTGAGCCATTGCCCTGCGATTGGCTGGTGGTTGTGCTAATTAAAAGCGACCACAGCTTTTTTTTTTCACTCTAGACTGTGTATTTGTTTGAGGTGTGTGCGCTGACGCGGAAGCGTCCAGCCGTCGTGTTCAGCCTCCTCGTGTGAAGACCGAGGAGTGTAAAGACCTGCGACTTTTTCCTGTGCGACTTGAACCGAGCAACGACACCGAGCTACACACTTAAGTATCTTTTTTCCTTCCTCACACTCTGCTCTCCTATCCTCTTTCCTTCTACCTCTATCATGTGTCTCCAAAACATTCCGGTTCTCTCTCAGCCACGCTCTAACATCACTCGCAGACGGCAACGTAATACTACTAACCTACGCCCTATTTCTACATCTTCCACTACACCTCTGGCTTTCTCTGTGGGTCTCTGGAATTGTCAGTCAGCCGTCAACAAAGCTGACTTCATTTCTGCCTTTTCTTTAAAATCCACTCTCAGCATCTTGGGCTTGACTGAGACCTGGATTCGTCCAGAAGACTCAGCAACCCCAGCTGCTCTCTCTACTAATTTCTCTTTCTCTCATACTTGGCGTCAAGTTGGTCGGGGTGGGGTACTGGCCTGCTCGTTTCACACAATTGGAAATACTCAACCCACTCTACCCTTTGCAATTACAACTCATTTGAATGTCATGCCATTACTGTATCAGCTCCGATAAAACTCCAGATTGTGGTAATCTACCGTCCCCCTGGACAAATTCTAGCCACCTTCCTAGAGGAGCTGGACGGGTTGTTGTCCTCTTTGTGGAGGATGGCATTCCACTCTTAGTCTTTGGTGATTTCAACATTCACCTAGACAAGCCTTATGCTACAGACTTCCACTCGCTACTAGCTTCATTTGATCTCAATCGCCTTACCACTACTAGAACGCACAAATCAGGCAACCAACTTGATTTAATTTACACACGCAATTGTACTGCAGATAACATTCTGGTACAACCGCTACATATCTCGGACCATTTCTTCATTACATTTACACTACATTTTGCTACCCGTGTGCCACCAACCCCTACCGGTTACTTTTAGACGAAACCTGCGCTCCCTTTCTCCTTCCCATCTTTCCTCTGTAGTATCCTCCTCTCTTCCCTCACCTACCCATTTCTCATCTCTGGATGTAAACGCAGCTACTGAAACTTTATGCTCTACCTTAACTTCTTGTCTAGACGACATTTGTCCTCTCTCCTCTAGGTCAGCACGGACTGCCCCTTCTAACCCCTGGTTATCTGATGTTCTTCGTGAACATCGGACTAAACTCAGAGCGGCAGAGAGAAAATGGCACAAATCAAACAACCCGTCGGACCTGAGTAGGTATCAGTCTCTGCTCATCTTTCTCTGCTGATGTCCACACTGCCAAATCCTCACATTTCCACAACAAGATCAACAGCGCTCCAGACATGCGTAATCTCTTCAGAACATTTAATTCTCCTCTGTCCCCTCCACCACCTCCCACCACTTCTATTACAGCTGATGACTTTGCTACTTTTTTTACAGACAAAACTAGATCGATCAGTAATCAGTTCTCATCTCCACGCACACAGGACCCCCAACCAACCACTTCCACTGCTAAACCTCCCATTTTCTCCTTCTGTCCCCTGACGGAGGCTGAAGTATCCAAACTTCTCCTCTCCAACCATCCTACAACATGTCCTCTTGACCCAATCCTCGCACCTTCTGCAAGCAATCTCTCCCACGCTCTTACCGACACTCACACACATCATCAACACATCCCTCCTCACAGGCATCTTCCCCACTGCGTTCAAGCAGGCTCGGTAACCCCACTGCTCAAAAACCTACATTAAACACTTCTCTTATAGAAAACTATAGACCTGTCTCTCTCCTTCCATTCATAGCGAAAACACTTGAACGTGTTGTCTTCAACCAGGTCTCATTGTTTCTTTCACAGAACAACAAACTGGACGCTAAACAGTCAGGTTTCAGGAGTGGCCATTCAACTGAGACTGCGCTTCTCTCGGTCACTGAAGCCCTGCGAATTGCAAAAGCCCATTCCAAATCATCAGTCCTCATTCTGCTGGATCTATCTGCCGCGTTTGACACTGTCAATCATCAGATACTCCTCTCCACTCTCTCATCACTGGGCATCGCTGGAATTCCACCGCTGGTTTGAATCCTATCTCACTGGTAGGTCTTTCAGGGTGGCCTGGGAGGGAGGTATCCAAAGCACATACACTGGTCACTGGGGTTCCTCAGGGATCGGTTCTTGGACCCTCCTCTTCTCCACATACACTACATCACTGGGTCCCATCATACAGGCACATGGATTCTCCTACCACTGCTATGCTGATGACACACAGCTCTATCTCTCTTTTCAACCAGATGATCCAACGGTAGCTGCAAGGATCTCAGGTTGCCTGTCAGACATCTCGGCATGGATGAAAGAACATCACCTCCAGCTCAACCTGGCAAAGACTGAGCTTCTTGTCTTTCCTGCCGCTCCAACTCTACAGCATGACATCACGATCCAGTTAGGTTCATCAACAATTACCCCATCAACTTCGGTCAGAAATCTTGGTGTAATCTTTGATGACCAGCTGACCTTCAAAGACCACATTGCAAAGACTGCTCGATCTTGCAGGTTTGCACTACACAACATCAGAAAGATCAGGCCCTTTCTGACGGAGCATGCTGCACAACTTCTTGTCCAGGCCCTTGTCATTTCTAGGCTGGACTACTGCAATGCTCTTCTGGCTGGACTTCCATCAAACACAGTCAAACCTCTACAAATGATTCAGAATGCGCGGCACGACTGGTCTTCAAGGAACCCAAAAGAGCCCATGTTACACCTCTCTTTATCTCATTGCATTGGCTACCAATCGCAGCTCGCATCAAGTTCAAGACACTGATGCTTGCTCATAGAACAACCACAGGCTCAGCACCCGCCTACATGCACTCACTATTAAGAATCTACATCCCTCCAGAAGTCTGAGATCTGCTAGTGAGCGACGCCTCGTGGTACCATCACAAAGAGGCTCAAAATCACTCTCCAGAACATTCTCGTTCACCATTCCTGGCTGGTGGAATGATCTTCCCACCCATATTCGGAGTACTGGATCCCTGTCAATCTTCAAGCAACAGCTGAAAACTCATATCTTTCGACACTACTTGACTTCAACCTACACATAAAAAAAAAAAAAAAAAAATCTTTCTCCTTACTTATTCCTTCCCTTGCTAGCTTGTACTTATTTAAACAATGCCTGAGACTTGGTGTTACAAGCACTTCCTTTGTCGAATTGCCTCTTCAAGATGAATCGCTTCATGTGTTCCCCAAATTGTAAGTCGCTTTGGATAAAAGCGTCTGCAAAATGACTAAATGTAAAATGTAAATGTAAAATGTAAAGTCACAGCTGAACGCTGTTTCACAGACGGTACTTTGATATCAGCAAATAAAAAATCAGTTAAATATGACCTGGGGGCCGCCAATCGACTCGCCCTGCCATAACTAAGTTATTGTAGCCTTTTCTTTTTTATTCCTATTTATCGTAGTCTCGACCCGTACACACTGGTCTGCTTACCTGCATGTCAAATGTCAACGCCGCGGGCTCCGGTCAGAAGTCTATGGCAATCCCTGCAAGTTAAAACATGACGCCAAAGGGATCCTGACCAAGCATCAATATGTGACAAGTTGGGAGTGAGAATGTGTTGTTTTATCAGGCTCCTATGTTTAGGTTCAGTAAATGTATTCTAATGCCAATATATAGGTCCTTCTCTATGCAATTAAAGTGAAATAACTAAACATAAATATAGGATCCTGATAAAAATGTTCATTTTAGCAGAACATTTCAGATGGCACTTAGGCTTTTGCATCTGAACTCTTCATATGTAGCAGCTCAGCTGTGATCTGTCTTTATTTTATTTTAGATTTTAAATTTTAATAGGCCTACATGAAAATAAATTCTCATGCAGTTATGTCCCTAGCACTGCATGGGGTTTTTGTATTATGTTCTGCCATTGTGTCACTCCAACCACCCCACGCCACAGTGATACACTCCAGCATAAAAATTCACTGTCCGAAACAGATGTCATTAATATCATCCATGTTTTTAGGGTGTTTTGAGTAATGTTGAGCACATCACGCGCGCACACACACACAAACAAACAAACCGAAAAACAATAAATAAAGCAAACGGAAAATGTGAGGGCTTTATAAATACACAGAAGTAATGATAAACAAGTCAAAACTCAATCAGGGAAGGGTCAGTGAACAAATGAATTGAACAGCAAGAAACAAACATTTCAAAATAAAAGACTGACATGAACAAAATTAACAAGAAAAAAATAAAACGCCACAAAACATTCCACCTACTTAAATATAAGAAGATAAAAAACAATAAAGGTATATTTTAAATTATGAAATATCAGTAACCAGGCAGGGGTCCACAAATGAGGTCTTTGAGGGAATTTAGAAAATAATATTAAGATAATATATAATAATATAAACTTCCTATTAGTACATACTGTCATACTGTAAATTGTGTGTAGATTAAAGACATTTCCAGGAGGGCTGTTAATAGGTACTTTAATGAGAATGAGCTTTATTGTCAGGTATGTTTACACATACAAGGAATTTGTTATTGTGACCGAAGCTCCACATTGCAACAGAATGACAGCAACAGGACACAGATAATAAAAATAATAATATACAAATAAGCAGTTTTCTGTTATAAATTCAGTGTTATATCCTCCTGTGAATTTAATTTCAGACCCTTTTGTTGCACTTTATGAAGTTTTTTTTTTTTTTTTTTTTTAGATAAAGGTGTTTTATTTATTTATTTATTTATTTTAATTTCATTATTTCAGCATTTGAAAAATTATGGTAGAGAAAAATCTATTTAGCTGCACATTATAGATTCACTATTGTGATCATTTTGACCATATTGTAACCTTTTTGTAATGGGTTGAAATACTGTGCCCCAGCCCATATACACAAACAGACAGTCCATAACAAAAACAGGGGCCCGTTCTTCGTACGTCGCTTATTACATCCGAGATCAAATGACACATCCAAGATGATATCATTGCACTAATCAGGATCTGGCTAATTCGATTCTTTGAACGCACATGCTGTTGATGATTAGTATGGCTGGATTGAGTTATCTGAGATAATTGCGCGTTCATGGGTTGGTTTAAAAGGGGGTAGTTTCAGGTACACCATGCTTTTTGAATTATCTCTAGTGATCTCTATTCGTCCCTCTACACTTTTAGCATACACTGTTTTACTGGCATCATACCAGATAACCCCCATCCAGATGAACGTTTGTCCTGCTGGCTGTCTGATCCAGTGCATGCCGTACTGTCCAAAATTAAATCCAGATCCTTTACACGAGAGATTCAAAGTTTCTCCAGGCTTTTTGGTGACAGGACTTGATGGGATGGACTCCAGGCTCTGGCCATCAACACCTAAAACAAAAAATTATAATGGCCTGTCAGCATTATCATATACAGTACATCTATTAACCTATTAATGAAATCTGAAGCCAGAATTAAATATTGTTACACAGACAAATAGATTGTTATACATACTAGTAAAGCACATCAGGAGAAAAAATAAGAATGAAATGTCAGCCATTTCAAATGATGCAGGAAGATCAACTGCTTCAATGTCATTGAACACTGCTGGTAGAAATACTGTATGTAATATAATTTACATTTGGGTGGAGCTTTAAAAATGATAAAATATACCACTGTTGGTGAGATAAGTAAAGAATATCTTTCTTTCATAATATTAAATTACCATAATATTTTGTTTGTCATTTAATTTACATTTAAAGAATTTCAGTCTGTATTTTTAATCTCTTCAAACATACTTGAATAAGAATGTTCACAAGTTCTATATTTTTTATATATATTAACAATTTCAGTAACTCTGAGACTTTCTCAAATATGTGAATTACTGTTCTTTAACCTCTTCAGTAATTTTCATGTGCTATTTAATGTTTATACATTCATTACATCCAATTATTATTGTGATGCTTATGAAGCAATATTGTGTTTCTGGCTACTACTGTTAAATAACAAGATGACCTATAAATCCTATCTTCCACTTCTTGTAAAGAACTAGCAAATAGCAAGGGTGAAGTACTGCAATAATTTATGATATGATTGTTGAGTTTTATTGGTTTCTTTATTTTGGTGCAAACTATTTTTAGTGATTAGGGGAAATTATCAGAAAGACTTAATTTGTAATATGATGATGGTGTTTTTGTACAGGGAGGCTGTTGGTGTCTGTCACTGTGTTTCTTTGGCACAATAATACACAGCTGTGTCTTCAGCTCGCATATTCTTTCCTTGCAGTGTTATTGTGTTACTGGACGTGTCTCTGGTGATACTGAACTTGCTTTTCAGGGAATCCTTGTAGTCTAAGCTTCCACCACCCCAGATGATTCCAATCCACTCCAGAGCTTTTCCTGCAGGCTGACGAATCCAGGCTGTACTAGAGCCAGTAACTGAATAGGAGACTTTACAGTTGATAGTGAGAGTGGCATCAGGACGGACAATCAGAGACTCAGGCTGAGTGAGTTCATATGAATCAATACCTGTATCAAATCAAATAATACCAGTTAATAAGAGATCATGATGTTTAAAAACTGTTAACAAGCTTTTTCACAACAAAATGATGTATCACACAGAAAGTAGACTAAACTTACAGGATATCACTGCCAGAAGCAGCACTAAAGATGAAGAGATCATGGTTTGTTTCACAGCACAGTTTGAATGAACTGAAGCGATTCTTCACTCTCTAGTGATCAGATGAATGTATAAACTGACTCATGCCTGCTGTTTAAATATGCAACAGGAGATTTACATAATCATACAGAGCTACTAATCAAATCTACATGTTATAAAAATATTCTTGTTAGGCTTCATATCATTTATTGCTCTCATTAGAGACTTTATGACACGTTTTGTTTAGATTTGTTTCTCTACTGGACATTAATTGATTTTACATAATTTTCTTCTCCAACAATTCTAATTCTTTTGAGAGCTTGAAATAACTGATAAATTGTATTCATAAAGAACTTTTGAAAGCAACAATAGCAGTAGTTCAGTAAGCATGTTTCTGTTGGAACTGCATTAGAAGGTTTAAAGGCCTCTAATAATGTTGCAAATTATGCCCTGAAAAAAAAAAAATGTTCTTCAAAAAAATATGGTGAAATGGAATATAATTCATTATTTATTATTATTATTTTTACTTTTTATTTTAGGTGTTTTAGATCAGAACTGCTTGTGGTTTATTACTGTGTTCACTGTGACACTGTTGTTTCCTTTATCATCACATTCTTCAATTATTCTGTCATTATTCTGTCTTATAAATTATTTTGCTGCTGTAAGAGTCTCTAGTAACTTGTAGTCTAATTTTTAGTTTGTCGCTGTAATGTGTTACCACTACAACAAATCTACTCATCAAAAGACACACGTTGTATTAAAGGAGTCAGAGACATGCCTTTGTTCTGTCATGTTTGAGCTTTTATAGTGAACTTCACTGCATATTTAACAGCATCTTCTCATCAGGCTATATTTTACTGATTTTATATTCTCTGCTGCCACCTGTTGAACTGTAGTGAAAAGAGATGAAACAGCCAGTGTGGTTTTGTTCAGCCTTACAAGACCTTTGTGTCACCGTGCTTGTTTTGCATAATAATACATGGCTGAGTCTTTTGTTGTCTGGCCTGATAGTTTCAGATACACCATACTCTTTGAATTATCTCTGGTGATTTCAATTCGTCTGCTGAAAGAGTCGGAGAAGTCATGGCTATTGCCATGACTAAAGACGTCCCATCCACACAAGAGGTTTTCCAGCTTGTTGTCTGATCCAGTGCATGCTACAGCAACCAAAGCTGAACCCAGATCCTCTACAGGACAGAGTCAGAGTTTCTCCAGGCTTTTTCACAACTTTCCATTCAATAGACTCCATACTTTGACATGTTATACCTGAAAAGAAGATTGAAAACGCTGATTTCATTTAGAATCTGTTCACCCGCAACCTGATAATAGACATGAGGAAAACTTACGTTGTAGGCTGAATGAGAGCAGCAGTAAACAGAGTGCACTCTTCATCTTGAAAGTGGTGATGTAACTGAGCTGTTACCATCAGGCACTGTGTGAATCACTCATATGAATCAATACCTGTATCAAATCAAATAATACCAGTTAATAAGAGAGCATGATGTTTAAAAACTGTTAACAAGCTTTTTCGCAACACAATGATGTATCACACAGAAAGTAGACTAAACTTACAGGATATCACTGCCAGAAGCAACACTAAAGATGAAGAGATCATGGTTTGTTTCACAGCACAGTTTGGCCTAGGTTGGGATGTGATTGGTGGACCAATGAGATGTAAGCAGCCCTACTACTTTAGGACTCTTATTTTGAGGGGTGTGGTGGTAAAAAGGAGATCATCTTTAACAGAATATTATTAGGGCACTCAAATTTAAATAGCACACTTAAAATAATAGGGAAACATCCAAATGGATTATGTGAACACTAATGTTGAAGAAACAATACCTCATATATTTATTGAATGTAGGAGGTATGAACAAGAAAGAGGAAAAATGATAGAAGAATTAAGGAAATATGGAATTCAGGAGCTAAATTTTAAGGTTTTAGTAAAATGGTCAAGTGAAGTAAATAATAAAGCGTTCTATGATTTTATTAGAGAGAAGGGTTTGATAAAATAGAATAAAGCTCTGTTCCACACTCCGGAGCAGAAGGAGGCGGTAATGTACCTATTTACGTTGGTTGCCAGCCGCGTTTAAAAACCAAGAAGAAGATGATAGTGGGCGAATTTTTTGCGATCCGTCAAAAAACGAAAAAAAAAAAAGACTTTCAGCTAGTGGTGGGCAGAGCGAGGCTTCGTGAAACACTGAAGCAGTCGAAGCAAATGTTTCGAGGCTTCGAAACATTTCGACACCCGTCTCTACGGTGATACCTAGTGGTTATTTTCAAGTATTGCTCTGAAACAGCGTCGATAAAGAAACAGTTAAGCGAATTAACGATTTATAACGTAGCCTATGTTGTATTAGCCGATCCATCAAGTGATTTGGGGAATGGTTAGTGTGCTCGACTGGAATACAGTCACCTTGGGTTCGAATCCTGGGTGATGCAGTCATGTTGACAAAATTATAAAAAACAATTAAAATGTGTGTTTTTATTGTTCTGTTCTTGTAATGTGTTGAAACATCAGTCTGAATGAACTCTTTGTGAATAAGTAAGTGCTATTTTGGTAATGAAAAATATACAATAAAGTACATCAAGCCACTTTGTTTACATATAAAGATTTTTATTTAAAAATATTAATTGTTCTGCTCGATGGACTTAGCCTACTTCTTTTTTTACATATAATTTCTCCAGCCTTTGAAAAAATCCTCTCACAAAAACCCACGAAGTGAAGATGCGTTAACTCCACTTTTCTACTTTGTGGGAGTTAGGTTGAGACAGATGTACGATTGTGTGATTTGTTACCGACCCTGTCAATCAAACGCAGAGTCGGCAGGTATGCAAAGTCTCAAAACACTTGTGACACGCCCTGATGCTTCGATCGCCTTACTGGAAAAATTACCGAGGTCCGGACCTCGGGGACCTCAGTGGTGGGTACGGCCCTGATCGAACGTGATGGAGAACAGCGACGAGGGTGTTTTCAAATGTGAGTATTATCAATCATAAACATGGATACATATGTTAAAATCGCATTTGTTGAGCTACTGTAGAGTAAACTGTTGATTTGCTGAAGGTGTAAATAGCAGCTAGACAGTAACGTTACAGTATATTTGTGATTTTTCTGTAAAAACATGTTTTATTATGTATAGCGAACAGCGGAGCTCCAGTAAACACACGTACGTCTCCAAAGTGAATTTACATAAACCATATTCATCTTAAAGACGATTACTAAATGTCTATTTAACATGAGACTAAAAAATGTACTAAAAGAATTGCAGATGAACACATCACAACATGAACAGACATCTGAGTGAGAGATGTATGTGTTATTATGCAGAATTCACTGTTGTCAACACTGCTTTACATGAATGGAAGTAATGTAAATAAACAAATATACATGGAGTAACTAAACATAAGTTATACATTAGTTCATTATTATTGTTGATAAATTGAGGAACATTTGTGTTGGATAAAAAGTGAGTTAACGCATCAGCAACTACCTCAACATGTAAATGCAGTATTGAGCAGATAAATCACAGAGGTGACTGACTCTTGTCTGGATGTTACAGGGACAGATGAGACACACGTGTGTTTATCCGGTGCAGAGTGACTGATGGAGGAATGCTGTCATCAAAGGCTTTGAGTGAGTACACTACAGAAATGAATAAAACATCTTTTAAATCTTAAGTTGTAGTTTAATTATTGTAATTTCAGAACTATTACAGCGCTTTTCTGATTCTTTATTGCTGTACATTTGATGCAGAGCTTCTGTGGTGGAGCAGGTGACAGCTGCATTTGTGGGGAAAAAAAGGAAAACCTGAAACAAAAATATAAATTAAGAAATCATTTTGTTACTTCTAAGATAAGTAGAAAATGACATTGTGCTGTTAAAATGATTGCTTTTGTATTAGATTTGTGCATCTTTGCAGGATCTGAAATGTCTGCAGACTGGTGTGAGCAGTGAGGATGGACAAGTCCACAGCATCATCCTAGAAATGGTCCAGTGCCATGGATGAGATGCTCCATCACTCCATCTGCCCTCATCTGGACCAGACGCTGCTGTGGTCACTCTCTTCATCCTCAGTGAGCCCAGAGCCAGCGAGAGCATCTATTCATTTTTTTTACATTTACAATTATGCATTTGGCAGACACTTTTATCCGAAGTGACTTACAGTGCTCTTATTACAGGGACCCCAATCCCCCTGCAGCAGCTCGGAGTAAAGAGCCTTGCTGAAGGACACACTGGTGGTGACGACTGCAGAGATCAAACCAGCAACCTTCTGCTTACCAGTTCATCACACCACAAAAGTAATTAAGCTATATCAAAAATTAGCATGTAATTGTAAACATATGAAATGAAATTTGGCAAGAAATGGAACGCTGACAACATGATATGTAAAATGTTTTAATGTTTTACAGGTAGTTGTTCTCATGGAGAGCAGCACATTAATGTTTGGAGCAGACACTGCGGCAGCCAGATTGTCCCGCACATGTTCTCCTGCTCTTGTTCAGGATTGTATGGTACGGGGGCCTCATCCTCTCTGTGCACTCAGGCAATGATAGCCTCGATGTCCCTTTCTCATCCATGATCAGATATTCATTTTTCCATGGCCACGGAGGAGAATCAGAGACTGTGGGTCACATTCAGCGAGTCACAAACTCGCTGTATTTTTATATTTATTTCAACAAATGACAAGCAAAATCAAATCCCTAGGAGCTTGTGAACAGTTTTGTAGCATTTTAAAATGCTGGTTTAATGTACAGTAATGCTTAAAGACATGCAGGTGAGCCAGAATATTAACACGACATGTTTAAACATTAAGCGTTTTCCTCCCTTTAGAAAAAACGTAATGTAGAAAGCGCTTATGGAAAAATATTAGTGATATTTAATGTTCATATTTTGCGCTCATCTGTTTTTCCGCACATATTATGATTTATTATAAGTAAGGTATGTACAGAATGTGGTATTTTATTATCACTGTCTCAGTGCATTAAGCGTGTTCCTATGAGAGGAAAATGCTTAATGTAAATAAACGCGCTGCGTTCACATTTTGATCTTATATGCGTATCTGCACATAGTATATGCTTTACAATTTTGTCTTTATCACTGTCTTGGTCCATTAAGCCACTTTAAGCATTTTAGAAAGGGTCCTGTTCAAGTTCTGCTAATTCACAAGCCTAGTGAGAGTCATACTGTCAGACTGTGTCTCAGCGTCTTGTGTTTTCCCCTCCTCTTGTGACCTTATTTGGAGTTCCTGTCCGTGTCCTAGTTTTTGTCTTCATTAGTTAATCAGTCCCCAGCCCTGTGTCATTAATTATCTCGTTTCCTAGTATTCTTAAGTCCTGTGTTCCCTCTCCTCTGTGTTCGGTCTTGATTGTCATGCGTACGTCTAAAATTTGTTTTGTGAATGTCTAGTTTGTCTTTGCTTATGGTTATTGTAAATAAAGTCCTTTCTCCGAAGCTCCTACATCTCCACGTTTCCCTGGCTCCCTCGACTACCTGACACATACCAGCAAAGTAAGGTAATTATTAAACCAATAAAATCAAATTTTTAACAGGGTTTCCACGCGTCCTGGAAATCCTGGAAAATGAATGACCAATTTTCCAGTCCTGGAAAACACATGGAAAATGAGAGAAAACCTAAATTGTCCTGGAAAAAGTCTTGTTGTCCTGGAAAATTATTATTATTATTTTAATGTCTTTGGTCATTGCAGAACAGTTTACAAATGGTCTAAAACAATTAACGTTAACGTTAGTAACAGAAAGCGCTCTGTTCAGGGACGCAGAGTTTTGACACGTGAGTAATCTAGCTGTGACGTAGTGACGCTGTCTTGTGTTGGCAGTTGCAGGTGCTTGCTAGAATTTAAGTGCTCGAATATTTTCAGCAAATGTTGTCTGGTAAGTACGTAGCTAATCTTGTTAATAGGGGTTAAATGGATTGTAGTTGTTCCGTGATCCATAGGGAAACAGTCCGCATCGGCTCGCAGATTAGTTATAAAATTTAACCATCACAGAGTTAAAGTTTATCAGTTGTACGTGTTTTGTCTTGCTTGTTTACACGCTCAAGCAATTTCAAACGATTCCATCGTGAGAAGTGGTGAAATAATTTGGTAACATTACTTGCTCAATGTTTTCTGTGGGCACACACACACACACAGAGGCGTTTCAGACAGCGCGCGAAGAACAAACTCATTTCTCTTTCACGTTGTTTATTTATTTCTTATGTGAATGAAAACAGCTTACTTAGTGTTTTGTTGCCGAACGAATCATTTGAGAAAGCGATTCAATGACCCATTCATAAAGACCGTGATTTGCTTCATTCTTAAATGAATAAGCATTTTGAATGAATCGTTTAATAAGAATTACTCTGGTGACTCACTGATTAAGACTTATTTGCTGCCACCTACTGGTGATTTTAATGTAATTTTTAAAGTATCTTTTTCTCTTACTATTCAAAATTGTATTTATTTGAAAACATTAAATTCATGATCAATACAGATCAACTAAGATCCATTTAACCCCTCATGACTGAATTCTGTCAATAATACAAGTGCATCTCAATAAATTAGAATATGGTAACATGCTAATCAACTCAAAACACCTGCAAAGGTTTCCTGAGCCTTCACAATGGTCTCTCAGTTTGGTTTACTAGGCTACACAATCATGGGGAAGACTGCTGATCTGACAGTTGTCCAGAAGACAATCACTGACACCCTTCACAAGGAGGGTAAGCCACAAACATTCATTGCCAAAGAAGCTGGCTGTTCAGGGAGTGCTGTATCCAAGCATGTTAACAGAAAGTTGAGTGGAAGGAAAAAGTGTGGAAGAAAAAGATGCACAACCAACCGAGAGAACCGCAGCCTTATGAGGATTGTCAAGCAAAATCGATTCAAGAATTTGGGTGAACTTCACAAGGAATTGACTGAGGCTGGGGTCAAGGCATCAAGAGCCACCACACACAGACGTGTCAAGGAATTTGGCTACAGTTGTCGTATTCTTCTTGTTAACACTAGAACCGCCACAGGGAAATTTTACCCGCAGCTGTTTTTCAAATGTACATAACAGATTTTCAACAAAACATGCAAGTCTCCCAGTCATTGACTTACTAAAATTATGTAATTTACAACCTAATATTGTTAAAAATAATTTAGATAAAACCAGATCAAAAAACGGAGCATTTATACCTATAAGGGCATGGTCAAATTTACCCGCTATATAATACATGTATTTTTGCGCTGTCATTTTCTTGCCGCTTATGTTTTAACATTGTACATTTCTAGGCAACGCCTTTCACTCACTGATTTAGCGGTTATCAGTTTCATAAATAGTCAAAATGACTAAAAGGCGATTTATGGAAGGTAGGTATTAGAAATTGAGGCAGTAATTAAAGCAAAATGAGCCCCTACCAAGTATTGAGTACTTATACAGTAAATGAACTTTCCAGAAGGCCAACAATTCACTAAAAATGTTTATTTTTATTTTTATTGGTCTTATGAAGTATTCTAATTGGTTGAGATAGTAAATTGGTGGGTTTTTGTTAAATGTGAGCCAAAATCATCACAATTAAAAGAACCAAAGACTTAAACTACTTCAGTCTGTGCATTTAATTTATTTAATACACGAGTTTCACAATTTGAGTTGAACTACTGAAAGTAGCTTCTGGGCTGCCGAGAACTGCTAGGCAAAGCCTCTCGACAGCATCGCTGAAAAGGCCGGTCTGCGACATGGGAGCATTCAGGAACTGTACCTTCTCCTGCTCCTTCATGTCAGCAAGGCACAGCCAGAGATGGTGCTCCTGGACCACTAGCGTGGACATCGTACGACCCAGAGACTGTGCGGTCACCTTCATCGCTCGAAGCGTGAGGTCCATCGCAGCATGCAGCTCATGTAAAACTGCCAGGTTGTGACCACCCTCGTGTAGGTCTTTCAGGACTTTAGCCTGGTGGACCTGCAGTAACGCCATGGCGTGGAGGGCAGAAGCCGCCTCCCCACAGGCTCTATAAGCACTGCCAGTTAAACCTGACGAATACTTACAGGCCTGTGAGGGGAGACACGGGTCACCCCGCAGGGTGGTGGACACAGTTGCATGGCCACAGACCGCTCCACCGAGGGGATGCCCCTGAGAACCAGCGCGACCCCCACCGGGAAACCACTCGTCCAGCCTCGAAGGATCGGGATGTGGTGGAGGATTCCACACGAGCCCAACATTCTTGGCGGCCCGGGAAAGCATGGCAATCATCTCTGGGTTTGGCTCGGACAACGCTACCACAGCCGAAGGGGTCAACGCAGCTGGGTCATCATCCCCGGAGAGAGAGGGCTCACCCTCCGATGCAACATCTGGTCGTCAGAAGGGGCACCAAAGGAAACGCATGGTACACCCTGCCCAGCAGAGGGCCCAGCGCGCTCCTTTGGCAGCTCCACCATAGTGCGGAGTGCTTGAGGGGTGAGGAGCTCCACTTGGGGAAGCCCTCACCGTGATCCTCAAATCACCTCTGACTCCACCGGATGCAGCGCCACCCCAGGTGCCGGGACGAACGCTGGATCACGGCAGAGGCAGCGGGACTCCCCTCACATGGTTGTCCCCACAAGAAGAACATGAACCATCCACAAAAGCTTCCTCAGTGTGCTGAATGCCCAGACACGTGAGGCAGCGATCGTGACCGTCCTGAGGCACCAGGAAACGACCACACCCAGAAACGCACGGGTGATAAGACATGAAAAAGACATGATCACCCGTGTTACACTTTTAGAGAAATTGCTCTTTTAGTGCTGAAGCACACAGGGGAGCTGGCCACCGCACACTCCTAGTGTCGCTGTCAACAGGAAGACGATCTTTCTCTCCCGTACAGCGTGACCACCGCTGCTACGCCGTAACGCCCGCACTCGTCTCGCAGAACACTCTCTTGTGGAAAGGGAGAGCAGTAGCTTCAACCACTACCGCTCGGCTCCGAAGTGAAAGAATGAATTAATGCGGTGCACCTGCTGCCTCTTATAATCCCGCTGTGATCAGCGGCAACTGGATGCAATAATCGCATGCCAATGTCCATTGGCTTGTTTAGTTACACTCGAAGTGGATTGGTCTCTCTGGCGAGATCCCAATTTCGTCGGTCATCCGAAGTGACTGAAAGAGAACTCAAATTAGCTCTCAAACAACATGCAGCCTTTGTCTGTGCAGTGCAGTTTTCTTTATGAAATATGCTGCAGTTGTCTGCAGGGATGAATATAAATGCATGAACCAAAAGATCAAATCAGAGTACATGCTTTTGCTTGTGAAGAAAGAGGATTTCCATGATGCAAATCTTTCATGAATCCTCTTTATTTATGTATGTGCACATACACAGGCTAATTATGCTGCATATTTAGTGCACGAGCAAAAATTAAACATCATGACTGGGTGGATACTGTTGCTGCTCTTTTTTGCAACACCAAGTATGTTATCAGGAAATACTACAATGCTGTTATTAATTTTCATATTTAACATGGTTTTGAACTCAAATGCTTCTTTCTCCAGGTGAATGCAGTATTGAACTCACTCAGCCAGACTCTAAAAACTAAAGCCTGGCTAACATTTGAGTCTCTCCTATAAGGTCTCAGGCTGTTCACTGTCTACATGTGGCTACTGCACAAACTGGATATGACAAGTTTCTGGAGGACTGGAGTGGATTGGAAGAGTTTGCTGCAGTGGAGACACATACTATAATGAAAGACTATCTTCAGAGACACGTCCAGCAGCACTATGACAATAACAGGCCAAAACAATCAGACTGAAGATACAGCCGAGTATTACTGTGCACGAGAGTCACAGTGGCACAAAACAACAAAAGGCATGCACAAAAATATCCAGAGAGAGAGAAAGACAGCTGTAGGCCGTTATTTGCTTAAGAAAGAAAAGTGTAAAACAAAATCTATAGTACAATATGTACAAAATTAAAAAAAAAAAAATAGTATTTGAAATAACAAATTTCAAGCATTTCATATTGATATGTGGTGTGCCAGATTGCTGTAGCCACCTCAGTATAAACCGCAGCATGGAGCGCGTGTCAGCCGATCATCTCTTAGTCTTTACTACTAGTTATAGCATGAACTCAGATGTTATGCTGAAATATGCAGTGCAGCTTATTGAAATGTATCATCTCTGTTGTAATTTGCCCAATCATTGTTTCGGCACTATATCACCTGAAGTTACATTTACATTCATCAGTGTCCACAGCTCAAAAAAGAACTTCAGGGAAGAGCATATCACATATCACATTTACATTTACATTTAATCATTTAGCAGACGCTTTTATCCAAAGCGACGTACAAATGAGAACAATAGAAGCAATCAGGCCATCGAGAGTGCAGCAGTATACAAGTGCCATGACAAGTCTCAGTTAGGCCAGCACAGTACACGTAGCTAGTATTTTATTTTTTTTTTTATATATATATATTTTTTAAGAATAGGTAGGTGTTAGTATTAGTTGGTCAGGTGCTGGCGGAAAAGATGTGTCTTTAGATGACTTTTGCAAATTGCTAAAGACTCAGCTGTTCAAATTGAGATCGGGAGGTCATTCCACCAGCTGGGTACAGTCCAGGAAAAGGTCCGTGAGAGAGATTTGGTAACTCTTTGTGATGGCACCACAAGGTGTCGTTCACTTGCAGAACGCAAGATTCTGGAGGGTGCATAAATTTGAACTAGTGAGTTTAGATGTATTGGTGCAGCATTAGTTGTTGTCTTGTAGGCAAACATCAGTACCTTGAATTTAATGCGAGCGGCTATTGGTAGCCAGTGTAACCTGATGAAGAGAGGGGTAACGTGAGCTTTCTTTGGTTCATTAAAGACCACTCTGGCTGCTGCATTCTGGATCAGTTGCAGAGGCTTAATAGTACTTGCGGGAAGGTCTGCCAAGAACGCATTACATTAGTCTAGTCTGGAGAGAACAAGAGCTTGGACAAGGAGTTGTGTGGCTTGTTCTGACAGGAAGGGTCTAATCTTCCTGATGTTGTATAAGGCAAATCTGCAGGACCGGGCAGTTGTAGCAATATGGTCTGTGAAGGTTAACTGATCCTCGATCACAACTCCAAGGTTCCTGGCTGTCCTGGAAGGAGTTATGGTTGACGAACCCAGCTTTACAGAGAAGTTCACTGAATATTGTGAATGTATTGTTAAATATGCACTATATTATACATACACCACCCATTTTTTAACTGAACTTAATATTTTAAAAACTTTTATAGACTATTTTCTCAAAAACAAATTTCAGAATAATTTACTTCAATAATAAATTCATTATAATTAGCCTTTATCATTAGAAAATAGACTTTCCATTTTCATTAAAATTAAAATCAAAGCATAAAGGTTCTTTATTGGCATCAGTGGTTCCATGAAGAACCTTCAGATAAAATGATCTTCACACAAAGAAAAAAAAAATGGTTCTTTTAACAAATGTTCACTGAAAGGTTCTTTGGGAAACCAAAAATGGTTCTTGTATGGCATTACAGTGAAAACCCCCTTTACAACCTTTATTTTTTAAGAGTGAGACATTTAAACGTTCTTAATGAATTTTGTTTATTAATTATGGTTTTCACATAATTAAACTAAAGGCAAAACAAAAACTAATGCATGTGATTATGTAGATTTGTTTCATATTTGACCAGTGGGCATGAACCATTTTATTTGATTACTAGGGAGGGTCAAACTGCTTCTTCAATCTGTCCTAAAAACTACACTATGTTCTCTGTAGTTTTAGTCTTGCTTAGTCTAGGTTTTTTCGAACATCATTTTTTAAAATACAATTTTCTTGCAGATTTATATGATGCTTGTTAATAATCACTGAATCTGATTGTCCTTTTGTATTTATTTTATTTTTTCGGAGCATTTTTTCAGTGCACAAGTTTGCAACATTAATGATGCAGGTACACCAGAAACATGCTTATTAAACTACTGCTATTGTTGCTGTCAAATGTTCTTTATCAATACAGTATAACAGTTACATCAAGCCCTCAAAAAGAATTAGAAAATATGGAAAGAAATTATGAAAAATCTATTAATGTCCACTAGAGAAAATGATCTAAACAAAACATGTCATAAAGTTTCTAATGACAGTGTGGCACTCACATAGGTCAAAAGACCCTAAATCACAATTAACTTTAATCCGACTACGCCACCCTGATGGGGCGCCAGGGAAATACTCCCAATAAGGACACAGGTACGTTTTACCACTTGTAGGCAAAGGAATAAAATGTCGTGAGACGTGATCATCAATGCAAAAATACACTTTATTATAACAGCATCAATAAAATTCTCTCTCCCAGGAAACACACCACGAGATTAAGATAATTCTCCAGGGCCAGGCTTAGCGGGAACAGGGCAGGCCGGCTGCAACTCAGGAGGACATCTGAACCCACCTAAATTCACACCACATCAAACCCCTCACACCCACACTGTAAAGGAGATCGTACCCACACAGACGGCACCCTGTGGAGCACACCCCACCGAAGGAAAGCAGCTAGCCTCCCCTGCTCCACACGAGTCCTCACTGGCTCCTGGAGAAAGAAATCAGAAACAAATTACAACAGAACAGTACAAAGAATAAAGAATAAAAAAAATCAGACTAAGTTTACAGACACTGGATGTAATAACTCCCGTACTCCGGCCTCCTAATGGCACAAGATGCAGCAGGAACAGATAGTGCCTGAATGGCACCAGAATTACAAGAGAGTAAATGAAAAGAAAGTTGTAAACTCTTTACAATGACCCAGAACAATACATGACACAAAATAACAAAAATATAAAAGAACAATTATAAAACTGCAAAATAAGTCAAAATAACAAATTAACAAAGTAATTTAACACAGTTGTAAAAGGAACCCAGGATACAAAAAAAAAAAAGAATAAAAAAAGAGAAAAACCACAGCGCAATGAGTAAACAAAAGAAAAACACTTATACTGAAAAACTAAATCAAAATGAAAAAGATAGATGGCCTAGCAAAAGCGCAAAGCTACAGCTATCAGCCCAAACCATGTAGTTATCGCTGCAGCCCGGAGACCTGCAAGTGGGAGGAGCTTACGCCAAGAACAGCAAGTGGGAGGAGCTTATGCCGCAAGTAGGCTGGATTTCATCGTAGTTTAAAATGATATAAATATGACACATTTTCATAATAGTTTAAACTGAAATTCTTAGTTTTGTCATTATTGTGTGTATCCAATACCATTCACTCTCAACATTGAAATCATGTCTTTACACCTTTTGCCATGCTTCGTGACAGTGTCATTCTAAATCCTTTAACTGTAGTAATTTAAGCATATTTCTGGATATTACATTTTACTTGTACAATTCTTCTACAGTAGCCTACCAAGGAACATTAAAATGAGATGCAATTGCACTTAGGAGGTAAACGTGTGATACATAAAGAAAATGTTGAGTACGGTTAAGAAAATGTAGTTACCATTTGCCTGTACTGCATATTTTTTTAAATCAAATTACAGCAAATGACAGACTAATGTTCTTCAGAACATGTTACACAAATCAATGTATTATTTTGAAATCTCAGGGTGGGTAAATGATTTTATTTCTGATGAATCAAATTATGTACAATCATTCATTCAGCACAATAGACTTGAATGCAGTGGACACTGCAAAATGCCAGATGCATTGCTTCAGAGTAAATTCCACGGAGCTCGCCTCGCTTGCCCTTCCCAACATAACCTGGTGGATACACAAGAAGCACAATGAGCATTAGCATTAACCCAAATTTAAAACATTCTCCCCATGCCATCCAATATGCATGACTTTATTCTCTTGTTGAACATGTACAAACATTTCAAGAATAATTTCTCAGCTCTAGGTCTATGCTATGCAAGTAAATGGTGTCCAGAAATGTTAAGGGACGACATTAGACATTAAGTAAATTAGACTTTATTACTATTTTTAAATGAAGTATTTCTTTTAAAAATCACTGGATGAAATGCTAGTTTATTCACCATTAATTTACACAAAACTGATTATTGATTATTACTAGTATTAATTTTTTTTTTTTTTAATTTAAACCATGTTTTAATTATATTACATTGTGGATTAGGAGGTTAGGAGATGTGTTCTAATACTTTTGAAAATGTACCCTATTCTTTAGAAAATTACACTGTAAAAAGTGAACAGTTGGATCAACAAAAAAAAAAAAAAAACTTGGTAAAACTTAAATTGGTAAGACCTAAAAAAGTTTTCAACTTAATTCATTACCTTTATTTGTAATTAAGTTGAAAAATAAATAAATAATAATGTCAGTTTGTCTGTTGGGGAACCATCAAAATAAAGTGTTAGCATATATTTAGCAGACATACTACTAATACTCCAATGACTGCTAGTTGACATGCAGTTGCAGAGTTACTTAACAGCTGTCTAAAGGGTACCACCAAAATAATCAAACTGATATTAAAATAAAAATAGTTTAAAGCAAATCTGATCTGATATCTGATCTTATGGCAGTTTGAGAGAAAAAAATTATAACTATTATTATTATTACTATAATTATAAGTGGTCATTGATGGCTTAGCATAAGAAAGGTGGCAATATATTATAATACATTATAACTAGAAATATAATCCATTGTAACTTAAGTGGATGCAATGTGTTCACTGTGTTATAAATCATCATACTCTTAAAAGCTATAACCACTAATAAGTAAATATTATAATACATTAAAACTGTTCTTATGAATATTCATAAGATGATATAACATATTATAAGGCTATTTATAATGCATTGTGCATTCATTATAATGCCTTAAAATACCCTTATAATGTATTATAAATATGGGCTTCATAGAAAGTGTTTCAACGTTACAATGCCATGCAATTACATTACCTGCTTATGGTCTGTATCCATAACCTGGAGAGCAAATTAGTTGTTTGTAGAAAAAAAAAAGAGATATTGTCAGGTGTGTGGTACTAAGAAAACGTTGTACAAAATTAAGCCACCAAGAAAATGCACTTTTCACAGCTTGTAATACTTTTTACAAAACAAAACAAACAACAAAATTGTACATCACGCTTACCTCTTCCACTCATCTACCGTGCCGCCGCTGAAAGTAGGGATGGCTGACGCGAAACTGACGTTTCGACACGGTGTCGAGATCCCGAAGCGCAGATGTTTCGAAGCACTGCTCCGAAGCATGATTCGAAACACCCATGTCACGTGACTAATGCCGAGTTCACACTGCACGATTTTAGCCCGATTTTTCACTCGCCGACAGGTTTTGATAAATCGCCGACAAATGCCCGACATCGGAGGCAAATCGGAGCTCGTTCACGCGAGTGACAATCGCGCAGTGTGAATTATCAACGACGCGATCTGAGAGAATCGCCGACATGTCGCCGACGCCCGCGAAATATTTGGCATGCTAAATATCTGGAGCTGTCGGCGATTCACAATCACGCTGTGTGCAATGATTTCTGACTGAAAACTACATCACGATGACCTTCAGCCAATGAGAGACAAAGATACAGGGCAGAGGGAAGTTCAGTGAGGAGTTATAGACCATATCAGTATTTTAATATGCACAATTATATCATACAGAAACGAGCACAAACGCTTGACCAGCCGCAACATCAGTATAACAGTTACTGCAAATTATTATTTACCACTCTTTGCAGAACACAATCCCTGCATCTCCCTCCTGCATAATCTTAATACTTCCAGTACAGTCTCGCTCGAGAACAACGGTCTGACACATGCAGGTTCTCGCGTTATTTCCTTATCACTTCTCGCGTGTGTTTTGTTGTGAAACGTGGTTTGTGGATCAGACAGAGTTGTCGGCGATTCTTCCTGTTGTGAAATCGTGCAATGTGAAAGCCCCTATCGCGATCCATCGTTCAATGTGAACACAGCAGCGACTGAATGCTACCCCAGATAGTCACGCAGTGTGAAAACAACAGCAATCCGACGAGTTTGAAAATCGTGCAGTGTGAACTCGGCATAACAGAAGTTGTAAAATAGTTACCTTATATTAATTCTGCTTTGGTGCTGCAAGGATAAAAAGCCAAGGTAACAGATCTTCTCATCTGAGATGCCTCAGCGGTAGGGGTGTGCGATATATAGTCTGCGATAATATCGCAATTGTTGTCGATGTGCGATTTGACATGATCGAGTATTTTGCAAAAACCATTCAAAACACCCCTACAGAGTGAAGTCTAGACTAGTGAGTGAGCATTTAGAGTGCATTCTTTCACTGCATGATTCAGTCTATTAAAATGCATTTAGAATGATCACAAATTCAAGACATGGGGGCAGAAAATGTATATATTTATACCACTTCATATAGTTAATCAATTTCACAAGAAGAGTGCCATTTT
This sequence comes from Onychostoma macrolepis, assembly GCF_012432095.1. NCBI lineage: Eukaryota > Metazoa > Chordata > Actinopteri > Cypriniformes > Cyprinidae > Onychostoma > Onychostoma macrolepis. Next base: position 34,093,435 of record NC_081157.1, on the reverse strand, counting down.
TCTCCAAAAATTACCAAGATTACAAATGTGATATTGAATTTTACAACAGCTCAATAAACAAAAAGTTAATTAAGAGACTTACGTTTTAGACTATATTGCCTGTTTTTGCTCTATTTCGCCAACAAAAATAATTCCAAACACAGCCACAGCGTTGTTTTGCGTCTCTGAGCAACATGACGGTGTTTCGTTCCTGAATGAATCAACTGTTTAAATGATTCGGTTCAATCGCAATGACTCACTTATAACAGTGATTTGCTGCCACCTATTGGCGCATTTAATTTCACATTTCGATTTTTTTTTTCATGTCTTAATTCATTACAAATATCAGTATTTAACGTTTTATTTTTAATATATCAAAACATTATTTATGCATTTGTAATCGCAGTTAAATGCATTCATGTCTTGCATTAAACAGTGTGTAAATACATCTAAATGCCACTTCAGATGCAGCTTCTGAGCTGATTTGATTTGCTTTGCTTGGTATCAGCCCAAATGTCTTATTATTCTAATTCACTGATTAAATGTAAGAATTTTACTCAAAAGATAATGGGCAATTATAATTATAACTTGAGTTTATTAAATTCATAAACATAAACATAAACAAACGATATCTTCTCTATTTCCAGTTTGTAGCGTGGATCATTCATTGCAACATTTAATCTGATTCTCATGTTTAAGAATCTGTTATCTTGAAAAATAACGGTTTCACTTTATTTTGATGGTCGCTTTAACACATTCTATTGACTATAAGTAATGTTGCATCTACATTTCTACTAACTCTCATTAGAGTGTTAGTAGTGTATTAGTTGACTGGTAGGGTTAGGGTTAGATTAAGTTGACACGTTCTTGCAAAGTTACTTATAATATCTGTTGGGAGAGCAACACAATAAGGAGCTAGTAGATATGAAGCAGACAGTCTACTAATACTCTAATGAGAGTTTGTTGACATGTAGTTGCAACATTACTTAGTGTCAACAGAATGTTCAAAAGGGACCATCAAAATAAAGTGTTACCAAAATAACTTATGCTACTACTGCCCACTGACTTGGTTTTAATCCTATATTATTATCCAATTTATGAGCCTTAAAACATCTTAAAATGCACACATGTAAGTCAAAATCTAAATTTTCTCGGGGGTGCATGCCCCCGAACCCCCCTACCAATCTCAATTTTGTGACCAGGATATTTATAAAATCCTGCATATGGCCCTGCGTTCGATGATGATGTATTGATCTCCCGTGGCCTCCTGGGATTGACTTCATACTTCGCTTCTGTACTCAGTGGCTGCGTCCGAAACTGCCTACTTCTCTACTATATAGTAGGCGAAAAGCACAACCCATTCTCACACCCAACTCGTCACATATTGAAGCTTGGTCAGGACCACTTGGCGTCGCTTTTTGACGCTAAAGGTACCCCTTAGCGTCATTTTTCGACTTGCAGGGTCCTCCGTTGCTTTAAATAGGAAACCCTTAGCGTCAATATGCCGACGCCAAAATGGGAATTTTATCGTCATAATTAAATTATATATTGGGTAATAACATTGCCATTATTGCATATATGTTGGGGTGTGATTTTTCAATGTAAACAGCCACAACAGTTTTATTTATATTACAATATTTACACATTTGTGAGCACATAACCCAACCCCTGCCCCTAAACCTACCATTTGTCAATAAAACACAAGATATAACAGGCAGATACAACTACCGTCATAATTTATTTAAAAAATATGAATATTCCAAGTCTTCCGAGGCAAAACATTTGATTTGTGAGAGGAATAAACGCGATCGCCGTCTCTGTCCGCCGTTAAGCTCAGCCTGTGTGCTGCAGTCTGTGAGCGAATTAAAAAAATGCCGCCAGAAGAAGCCTTATGTCAGCCTTGGTTGTGAAATACTATTGGTTCTTGTGTGTCTCGTGACCGATTGCGTCATGCTGTTCTGACAGGCTATTGGCTCTTCTGTGTCTCGTGACCAATTGCGTCATGCTACGGGACTGGAGTATCTTTTGAATGAGATGTGAGCGCGTTAACAAAGCGGGATCATTTTCAGCGATTAAAACCTTGTTTTGCTCTCTTCTTCTCACAAAGACTTCGTATGGCTTCAGAAGACTTGGAATGCAACATGACTTGTTTGTAATGCTTTTATACTGCTTGTTTATGGTCAGTTTTTGCAATAAATACCTGTGACTGCACTTATATTTGCCTGTTATATGTTGTTCAGAAGTGGGTAGGTTTAGGGTAGGGGTGGGGTTAGGTGCTCCAATAAAAGTATAAATGTATATAAAATGATTTATAATTTTTTTACAAATGCATGCAAACCATTAAACTAAGACAAACAACTGAAAACAACGGAGGATAACGTGTTGTCATTTTCCATAAGCGTCTTGACCTGATGCATAAAGCAAGTAACTGAAAGCAATGGAGATCCTATTTTGTCATATAATGACGCCTAGGGGCACCTTTGGCGTCTTCATAGTGACGCGAAAGGAGTTTGACCATGCTTCAGTTTTTGACGCCTTGGGAGTGAGAATGGGTTGGAAAAGCAGTAGGCGAGCGAAGAATGTCCGAAAACTCAGTATTCATAAAAGAGTAGTCGAGAAGTTCCCGGATGTCCTACTGCTTCTGCCCAGATTCTTGAGTGCTCATAGATGGAAATGATTCGGTTCAATTGCAATGACTCACTTATTAAGTGAATTACTGCCACCTACTGGCGGTTTTAATTTCACATTTAAAGTATCTTCATTTTTAAATTAATTTCAAACATCAGTTTTCTACGTTTTATGTTTCAAATATCAAAACATTATTTATGCATTTGTACCTGCAGGTTAGCGTTCTATGTCCCTCTGAGCTGCATTAAACAGTGTGTGAATACATTTAAATGCCACTTCAGGTGCATTGCAAAGATACATTTTGTTGATACTGATTTCATTTGCTTGGTAACAGCCCAAATGCAAGAATTGGACTCAAAAGATGATGCACACTTTTAGAAAAAATGGCTTAAAGGTAAAAAAAAAATACCCATAAAAAAGATAAATTTCTATCACTGCTGTGAACTGACCACACAGAATATGAAGAATATCAAAAAAATTCAGGAGTCAGCTGTCCACGGCAATCTTTAAGATACCAGCACAATAACACACTCAGAAAAATATCATCTAATTATCATTATCGACAAAATCCCAGAAAAAAATCAAGATATAATTTTTTGTCAATATCGCACACCCCTAATTCATGTTATTTCATTTATATAATAATTTTATTGATAATAATTGTTGAAATCAATATAATAATTCATACTTTTGACTTATCCATTTTCATAAAAATGGTTTAAAGGCTAAAATGTAAAATTTATAATTTTATAAAAGTTTTTGTGAAAGCTTGAATCTGAATTGTAAATTATGCTTTTTACAGTCATTTTACAGTTTAATATGGTACTATAGACATTGCCCTACCCCGCTTATACGTATTCATTTTATTTGTGCAGGTCTTAAAAAAGGTCTTAAAAAGTCTTAAATTTGAGCTTAAAAATCCTGCAGAAACCCTGTGTACGTAAAAAATAGTTGCCACTGTGCAACCCCAGTGCTGGGACACATTCACTCACCCATTCACACACACACACACACTCACACATTCATTTGGTCACACTAAATGTGTTATTAATGATTAGTTATTCTTGTTTCCAGAGTAATAGTAGCTGAAGTGTTTCTGTTCTACTCATTTGTCCTGCATTTCTTCCTGCATAGTTACCTGATGGACCATTATTTTAAAATGCTACCAAAGAACTGCTTAAGTGTTTTGAATAACATCTAAAAACAAGTAATATTTTATATTTTGGGGATGTTTGCAGTAGAACTGCTTTTGTGATGTGATGCATGAATAGTTTTTGCTCAGCCCTGCAGTCTTTTGTGTAACTGTGAGTCTCTAGCACAGTAATAAACAGCTGTGTCTTCAGTCTTCAGGCTTTTCACCTCTAAATACAGCATGTTTTTGCTGGTGTCTTTGGTGATGGAGAACTGGCCCTGTAGAGACTGAGCATAATATGCACTTGAGCCACCGTCTATAAATCCAATCCACTCCAGTCCTTTCCCTGGTTTCTGACGGATCCAGTGCATCCAGTAGCTGCTCATTGAGAATCCAGACACAGTGCAGGACAGAGTCACTGAGTCTCCAGGCTTTTTCACCACAGAATCTGAGGAGGTCAAAGACTGACCACTAACAGCTGAAAAACATGGAACAAATAATGTTAGATGATTTAGAACAACGAAATTACAAAATAATACAGAACAAATGGGAGTTTCTCACATGAAATAATCATCAGTAGGAGTCCATACAGCATCTCCATCACCTCAGTAAAACAGTTATAGGGTACACTGCAGCTGTATTAGTCACTGAACACATGCACTGACTGAAAGTTCAGCTTTTATCAGTTTTTCAGGAGTCTGGGAGACACTTACCCTTCCCATAAAATCATTTGCATCTGAGTGTTATTATACAAAAGACAAAGGAAACCTCCACTCATATTTTAATATTACGTAATCTATATTTACATTGTTCAGGCACATGCAGAGGGAGGTGCTTTAGTGTTCAAACCCCTGCCCTTTTTCCAAAATTAACCATCCCTCTCTCACCAATTATCATCAATAATATTGTGGTCATGTCAGCCTTGTGTTGTGTGTTGTGTGTTTCCCGCCCTTGTGTTTCTATATTTGGTCATGTTCCTGTCCTTGTTCAGTGTGATTATTAGTTAATTCAGTTCAGCTGTGTGTGTTTATTAGCCGGTGTATTTAGTTCCTGCCTGTTCAGTTCTTTTCGTCTGGTCTACTCGTTACTCCTGGTGTTCCTGTGTGTCTGCCCTGCCTTGTCTGGATTAAAGACTGTTTCATTTGAGTTTCCTCCTCGTCTCATGTTCCTCGTTCCTCTCCGCCGTGTGCACCGTGACAGGTCAATAAAACAAAATGCATTTTAATTATAATTATTATGACAACACATATAAAACAGTAACAAATGGCTCAAAACTCGGAAAATACCTGTTTATTTTTACTTATATCTGTCAGTCTGAGACGTTGTTGCCATTGCGATAAATCTGTTGAAAACTACGTAACTGTTGTTGTTGTTTTTTTGGAAATTGCCAAAATAGAAGTTACCACATTGATTGTTCTGCTTATTGATACACCATTTACTGCTTGATAACACTGTCATTGTTGGTTAAATGAAGCCCAAGTGCCACCAACAGGCCTATTATGTGACATGATGTGAGCAGTTCAAGAACACGCAAAGGACATTATTTTTATATTCATATGTATATATAATTTTACTATAACAATTGATGTCTCTTTTTTTTACATTTGAGCCCCTGCTCCGGAACTATTTACACATCCCTGTGTTTATTCTGTAATGTCTTTCATGGTTTGTTATTTAATATCGACCCAACGTGATAAAGTGGGGCCTGAGGTTGGTTAAAAGACTAATTATTAATGGACATTCACCAGCATTGTTCAGTCATTTTCAGCAATCAGTTTTAGCTCAGCAGGAAGTGTTTGTTTGGTTGTTTGTTTTAATTATTATTACTATTATTATTATTAGTTTATTGCATTTTCTCTTTCCTGGTGAATGTCATTGACTGGTATCAGTCTCATTTTTGGGGTGAAAGGATCAACTATACGATCTGGTTGTGATCTGCCTCGTAGGCTGCTTGTGCAGCTTGTCAGAAAGTATTTGAGAGTCACCGGATTTAACTACACTTGTTGCATCATAGTATGGTCATGATTAATAGTTTAATTATTCTATAAATCATATCACTACTTTTTTTTTTTTTAAATGACCTCCATTGTGACAGTACCCATGTAGAGTTAATGAAGTTATGTAGTAGAAATGCTATTAGAAAAAACACCTAGTCCATTATTACTATAAGATAAATGAAAAATACTGAATATTATAAAATGTACAGGTACTTCATACTGAAACATGGGTTACTGTAGAAAACAGACTAGTCTGTATAGATTTACTGAAAACCAAGTGTGAAATGAATAATGAAAGTTTTATAATTAAGTTTTTATTAACATATTTTTTGCATTTATTTAAAACAGCTCAGATGGGCCTTATGTTACCGTAGAGCTTACATAACTCAAACATGTCCACCCCATTTCCCATGATGAGTTTTTGAACAGCTGCTTGTATTAGTGCTTTCACGGTGTGTCTCTTGCACAGTAATACACTGCAGTGTCTTCAGTCTTCAGCTGATTCATATGCAGATAGAGATTAGAGCTGTCCTTAGATGCTGTGAATCTGCCCTGCACTGACTGAGCTGAGCTCTTGTAAGAATCTGAATGATAATAAATAATCCATTCAAGTCCTTTTCCAGGTGCCTGACGTATCCAGTGCATGTTAGTGCCACTAACAGAAAACCCACTGCAGGCACAGGTCAGTTTGTAGGAAGCACCTGGAGCCACAACTACTGACTGTTCAGACTGTGTGAGCACAACCTGACAGTCAATACCTGTGGATAAACAACATTTAGAATTATGAATATGAATATTTACACTAAAAACAGTTTGTTTTGTCCGGGGGATTTACTTACAAGACACAGCAGCCAGCAACAGCAAGAGAAATGAAGTGAACATGGTTTATATGAATGCTGAACTGGTGGTGAGTCCTCCACTCAACAGTGTAGCTGTTTAAATATGAAACAGACATCAGTTCATTTGCATCGAAACCCTGAATTGTGGAATCACTGGAGCTTGAGACTATTGAGGTTCATTGTATGGACAATAGTATCACCTATCTTGATATGGAAATAATATTGTATTTCGGTGAATAAATGTGATTATTTTTCACAGCAGGCATGTGCGTGTAACCCATCAGTTCCATCAAACAGATGTGACATTGTGTTTTGTTCATGAGAAAGAGGGTAAATAACATTGGTAAAGCTGCAGAGCTGAAATGAGTTGTAGTAAACACAGATCAGCACTTTTCCAATATCAGGTTGTGGTTGTTGATGCACTTTTTGTTGCAAAACCATGCTGATCCTGGTTAATAAATACATAATTCAAATATTGAAAAATATGTGACAATTTACTTGTATATCATAATTTATGTAATTTTATATTCAGCAACACAATAATATAGATGTACATGTAATAAAATTTAGTACTGTGCATGTATAAATATTTTTAAACTGATTAATACTATATATATATTAACATGTATATGTACATATACATACAAATATTGTCCTTTGTCTTTTCTGTCTATTGTGTATTTACAATGTAAAAAAAGCCTGATAAAAGTTTATGAATGTGTTCAGCTTTAAACCCTTTCAAGCATTAACTCATGGAGGATTAATACACAAATTAATTGTTTCAATAAAGCTATTACATATAAAAATGTAGTGCAGTTTTTGTCTTCATTGCGATGTAATATGTATCTATATATAGCCATATAGTGCATACTGCAGTGTATTGAAAAATAGAGAATAAAGAAATGTGTTATTTAAAATACATTGCATTACATTTTCTGATATATTCCCATACATTTTGTTTCATAATGTTATATATGGCAACTACAGGTTTTGTATCTTGCCGATTGATTAGCCCTCCAGGATTTGAATCTATGATCTTTATGATGTACGTTAATTAATTCAGACCTTTAGTCACTCATTTATTTGAGAAGCTGGTAATGAGAAAGTTTTTAAATGTTTCAAGTACATTTATAAACAAGTATAATTTGTTGAATTGTGGGGAAGTTTGCAATTGCTTCAGTGATCTGATGCATGAATAGTTTTTGTTCAGCCCAGCAGTCTTTCATGTAACTGTGAGTCTCTAGCACAGTAATAAACAGCTGTGTCTTCAGTTTTCAGGCTTTTCACCTCTAAATACAGCATGTTTTTGCTGGTGTCTGTGGTGATGGAGAACTGGCCCTGTAGAGACTGAGCATAATAAACAGTTGAGCCAGCTATACTCCCAATCCACTCCAGTGCTTTCCCTGGTTTCTGACGGATCCAGCCCATCCAGTAGCTGCTCACTGAGAAACCAGACACAGTGCAGGACAGAGTCACTGAGTCTCCAGGCTTTTTCACCACAGAATCTGAGGAGGTCAAAGACTGACCACTAACAGCTGAAAAACATGGAACAAATAATGTTAGATGATATAGAAAAATGAAGTGACAACAATCTGGAGAAATGAAATCATTCTCACCTGACATAGTCATCAGCAGAACTCCATACTGTAACATTTCCATCATCACCGTAAAACTGTCAAAGGAAAAGAAACTGCACTGCAGCAGAACACAAACACTGACTGAGGATCCAGTTTATAACACAGTCCTTTGAGAGTTTGAGTGACACTGATCCTCCCGACTAAATCATGACATTTGCATACACTGTATCTGCCCTACAAAGACAAAAAAATTGTCTTTGTGGTAAGTATGGAAACACTGGAACTGGGAAAATTAATTAAATATGTTTTTATTACATTCTGATTGATTTGAAGCAATATTCACACCTTATTGTCTTTGAATCTGAATATTTACATTTCTCAGCAATGTTTTTTTTTTATTATTATTATTATTACTAAAGATAGTGGATATTTCAGTCTGTATATTGTATTATTGATGTGTGTGGAGTAAGTGTTGTATGTTTTTATGATTGGTGTTTTCTAGTTGTGATAGCTGAGAGTCTGTGGACAGCTGTTGCTGATAGACTGATGCTTTGATGTGGCATTATGAGGCCCGGCTAAAGGCTAGTGAGGATAAAGGAGTGAGACATGGTGGGCAGAGAGGTTTATGTATTTCTGAGAAAACCAAGCTGATTCCAGACAGTTGTTGTTGTTACGGTTTGTTTTCTACTGTAGTGCATCGAAATCAGGATTAATGTAGGCTATGCAACGGATACATCAACTGTTACTTCAAAGACTTTTAACTTTGTACATTTTGAATGTCTACTTTCTCCCAGAAACCCATTAATAAAATCTTTCAGTTATTTTTAAACATAATTATTTAGATTTATTGGCAATATTATGTTAGTAATAGATTGATTTTATATTAACTTCTGAACCATCATGTGCCAATGTGTCACTACAGGCGTTCCACTAGCACTGTGACCTGCTACCTGTGCCGGGAATGTGAATTGTTCCCGGGGCGGAGATCGCGCTGGGGACATTTCCCCCCACTTTTAATATCATATAAATTCGTCCCTCGCACATTTTCTCATCTCCTTTTTCGGGCAAGTGTGTTCAAAAGCCAGTGTGAATAAATATAGATTTAAATTAAATGAGACAGGATAGTCTGTGCATGACATGATGTTTTATTCGGACCCAGAATAAGGCGAGATGAACATCACAGAGCGCTAAACACTCCGTGCAGTGTGTGTTTCGTTCAAGCTCAAGCTCCAGCTATCGCTGTATGAAACGGTTGTTTTCACAGAAAAACAGAAACGTTTGGAAACATGAAGACATTGAACATGCGATTACGACAATATATGGTTTATTTATGTTTTTCAAGCCGTCTCCAGGTAATAATTAAAGTATATGAACAATGCAGTGCTAATTGACATAGCATTTATTACAGTATATAAACTATTCTGCCTTATTATGTGATAAAAAAGTTTGTAGTATATAGACAAATCATTATTATTGGTTATTTCCTAGCAGTGTATCTGATTTCTAAGCCAATTAAAAGCTAGAAATAAGAGAAAAATTAAAGTTGCCCAGTGACACGTGTTTGAACAGTAAGATTGTTAATGTTTTTTTTTTTAAAGAATTCTCTTCTGTTCACCAAGCCTGCATTTATTTGATCTAAAGTACAGCAAAACAGTATTTTTTTTTCTAAAACTGTTTTCTATTTGAATATATTTTAAAATGTAATTTACATTTTTTTTTTTTACATTTTTATGCATTTAGCAGACGCTTTTATCCAAAGCGACTTACATTGCATTCAAGTTACAGTTTTTACATTTTATCAGCTCTTGCTTTCCCTGGGAATCGAACCCATGATCTTGGCGTTGCTAGCGCCATGCTCTACTATTTGAGCAATAGGAAAACTATTGTGAATTCAAAGCTAAATTTTTATCATCTTTACTCCAGTCACACAATCCTTCAAAAATCATTCTGATATTCTGATTTGCTGCTTAAAAAAAAAAATATATATATATATATATATATATATATATATATATATTATTATTATTATTATTATGATGTGGAAAACAGCTGAGCAGAATTTTTTTCAGGTTTCTTTGATGAATAGAAAGTTCAGAAGAACAGCATTTATCTGAAATAGAAATCTTTTGTAACATTATAAATGTCTTTATCATCAGTTTTGATCAATTTAAAGCATCCTTGCTAAATAAAAGTATTAATTTCTGTCATTTCTTTTCCAATATATATATATATATATATATATATATATTCTTGAGCAGCAAATCAGAATTATTTCTGAAGGATCATGTGACACTGAAGACTGGAGTAATGATGCTGAATTATATTTTAAAATGTGTTCAAATAGAAAGCAGTTGTTTTAGTAAAAATATTTCACAATATTACTACATTTTCTGTATTTTGGATCAAATAAATGCAGGCTCGGTGAACAGAAGAGACTTCTGACTAAAAATCTTACTGTTCAAAAACGTTTGACTGGGAGGTTGTATATATTACAGAAATGTTATATTGTAACGTTATATATATATATATATATATATATATATATATATATATATATATATATATATATATATATATATATATATATATATACATATACATATACATATAATGAATGATATGAAGAATGAAGACACTGCTGTATATTATTGTGCAAGAAAACCACAATGACAAATACAACTATATGTATATATATATATATATATATATATATATATATATATATATATATATATACACACTGTATCTAACATTTCTGTTCCCTCACTTCTGAAATGATGGCTACGCCTGATTGTACCAATCAGTTTTCAAGTGGAAATGCAGCTGGAACTGTTCAACCAGATGTCAGGAAAGCGTATACAGTTTAACTTGCTGCTTGTTATTTTCAGATTTTGTACAGTACTATAGTTGTATTTGTCATTGTGGTTTTCTTGCACAATAATATACAGCAGTGTCTTCATTCTTCATATTATTCATCTGCAGATACATCTGTTTCTTGCTGTTGTCTCTGGAGATGGTGAAGCGGCCCTGAACAGACTGAGAGTAGTATATATAACTACTACCACCAGAGATGTATGCCAGCCACTCCAGACCTCCTCCTGCAGTCTGTCTGATCCAAGCTAAGTGTGGGTCACCACTAAATCCAGAGACTGTACAGGTGAGTCTGTGAGATCCTCCAGGTTTAATGACCACTGACTCAGACTCAGTCAGTGTTTGACACCAACAGACTGAAAAACAAACAGTTCAACATTAACATTTACAACAGAACACATGAATAAATCTGATTATAAACAGGTTTTCAGGAGTCCTTCTTACATTCTGTGAGAGCAAACATGAAGATAAAACCCAGTTTAGACACAATATCCATTGTCATGTTATGAAAAGAAGAACTTAATGCAGCAAAGTCACAAACAAGTTTTGTGTCTGGAGATGAATAGAGTGGAGACTTTTGAGGAAGACAAATAGAAGTAGGTTTGCATAGGGTGCCCTCTAAAGGTACATTTACATTTTCTGTGACTTATTAAGCTGTGTAATCATGTCTGCCTTTCAAAATGTTTGTATAGCTTTTCCTAAAGCTTATCATTGAATCTGCACTGTTTAGACGTGAAAGTCTGTTTAAAAGTTCATCATTCAAAGATATTCAGTGATGTGCTTAACATTTAACATTTAGGATCTTCCAGGTGTATTCAGTTCACATTAATTACTAAAACACTCAGAGATTTAACAAGACTTATAGATCATTTTTGTCTGCATTAGATCAATATTGCAGTAAGCTTTTTTTTCTTTTTCTTTTTTTAAGAAGAGCTCCATGAAGAAGTATGTTATGTTTAAAACAATATTTTAAAAGGACCTTGTTGAAGTTTAGGGAAGTGTATTGAAAAATGCTCTTGGGCCCACAGAGATCACATGAATTGTTTTCGCGCATCCCTGCTATCTTTTGTCTAACTGTGTATCTCTCACACAGTAATAAACAGCTGTGTCGTCAGTCTTCAGGCTTTTCACCTCTAAATACAGCATGTTTTTGCTGGTGTCTTTAGTGATGGAGAACTGGCCCTGTAGAGACTGAGCAAAAACAGTGCTAGTGCCACCATCAATACGCCCAATCCACTCCAGTCCTTTCCCTGGTTTCTGACGGATCCAGTCCAACCAGGAATAAGTCATTGAGATTCCAGACACGGAGCAGGACAGAGTCACTGAGTCTCCAGGCTTTTTCACCACAGAATCTGAGGAGGTCAAAGACTGACCACTAACAGCTGAAAAACATGGAAAATTAGAGCTAGATAATTAGAACAATAAAATTACAGTAATAATCTACAACAAATGGGAGTTTCTCACATGAAATAATCATCAGTAGGAGTATCATCTCTATTAACACACTAAAACAGTTTTAGGTTCAACTGCAGCTGTTTTAGTCACTGGACACATACTAAATGAACGTTCAGTTTATAAGTCTTTCAGGAGTCTGGGAGACACTGACCCTTCCCACAAAATAATTTGCATCTTTGCAGGTTTGCAGCCCTGTAGTTTGACGCAGTAATCTGAATGTTTTATATGCATAAAAACATGTTTTCATAAGAATGTTTTTGTATGCATAAAAATATTTGTATAACATTGATATTTGTTTGTTAGTTTTGGATGTAAGGAGCTTCAAGAACTGGTTGTCATTGGATTTGCCTGTCATTGTAGGCTTGTTTTATATTTTGGAGCTGAGTTATATTTGCACTTGGTGCATGGTGAATGTTTTTGTTTTTTGTTTTTTGAACTGTGTTTTTATATTAAACTTGTTATAGATATAACAATATACACATAACATTTACTTGAAACATTAATATATATATAAAAAAATAATTAAAAAAAGGAGTAAGTAAATAAATAAATAAATAAGCAAAATAAATATTTAAGGCCCCAGACAACATTTCAAAGACCAAGCAAATATGTTTCGATTAGTGCCCAAGTCTGTTGGAAAATGTCCGATTTCAGCTGTGAGTCTGCTGTCATTTTTCATTGTTCAGTCTCTGTGTCCATTCTGTCAAAGTAGGTTGGCGCACCTTCATCCAGTTCAGTTATTATCTTCCTCGCAGCTATTAATAATATATGTAGAACAAATTTGCCAATCTCCCTTTTAACCTCCTGCCAATACACTTGTTCCCAAAATATATGAACATAGTCCCCCACCTCCCCACAGTCTCTCCAGCATTGTGATAATTGTGAAGAACTATCAAATTTAGCAACCACTAATGCAACAATGAATCATCATCTTCCAGTCGAACTCCTTCCATATTTGACTGCTTATACCCTTATGACAGCTGGGACATATATTTGTCCACATCTCGTCCTCTATTATAGTATTTAACTCTAGTTCCCAATTTCTTTTGGTATGGAATGAGTCATCAGATTTATCTTGCATTAGTTTTCTGTATAAATGGGCTACATGATTTTTAGTAGGTAAACCATGTTCGATAATATCATTAAAATATTTTTCTACATTTGTTGGCGATCTTTTAATTATATCCCATTGTTTATGGCTTGTGATGTAGTGTCGTAGTTGTAAATATCTAAAGAAATCATTAGATTTCAGTATAAACCTATTAGATAATTGAGAAAAAGATCTTCAAAATCTTCCCATCAAAAAGTTGATAAATTATCTTTAAACCATTCCCATCTGCTGAAGACACTATCTGATAAAGAAGGAAGAAAATCTGGGTTATCTTTAATGGGTATTGCACGTGATAAGGCTATCGCTCCTCTGAATGTTTTTTGTACTGTGGACCAGATTTTTAGTGTGTTTTATCTATATATTTGTTTTCTTCACTCCCTTTTGTGCTTGCAAATCCATGAATGGCAGAACTTTCAGAGACACTCCAGGAAGTGAATTCTCTTCGATACTAACCCATTCTGCCTCCTTATCAACACCAAGCCAAGCAGTGATAGCCCTAAGCTGAGCAGCCCAATAATAGTATCTAAGATTAGGAAGGTTCAACCCCCCACCCCGTCTTTATCTGACATAAGCATTTTTAGTCTTATTCTTGGCCTTTTATTTTGCCAAACAAACTTTGAAATAAATTTTCTCATTTATTAAATGCTGAGACCGGAACCCAAACTGGAAGGGATTGAAATAGGAAGAGAACTCTCGGCAATATGTTCATTTTCACGGTTTCTATCCTACCAAACATAGAGAGAGGTAGTACTTCCCATCTAGCCAAGTCTTTTTTTATCATTTCAAAAAGCTGTGTGTAGTTAGCCGCGTATAAACGTGATGCCTCTTATATGCCCTTATATCACTTCAGAGGCTCTTCTCCTTGTTCAGCTTGCGTAACTTGGATGTCTGCCCCATTTCTCATGATGAGTTTTTGAACAGCTGCTTGTATTAGTGCTTTCACGGTGTTTCTGTTGCACAGTAATACACTGCAGTGTCTTCAGTCTTCAGCTGATTCATATGCAGATAGAGATTAGAGCTGTCCTTAGATGCTGTGAATCTGCCCTGCACTGACTGAGCTGAGCTCTTATCAGAATCTGAATAATAATAAATAATCCATTCCAGTCCTTTTCCAGGTGCCTGACGGATCCAGTGCATGTAAGTGCCACTAACAGAAAACCCACTGCAGGCACAGGTCAGTTTGTAGGAAGCACCTGGAGACACAACTACTGACTGTTCAGACTGTGTGAGCACAACCTGACAGTCAATACCTGCAGATAAACAACATTTAAAACAGAATTATGAATATGTATTTATTTACACTTAGAACACAGTTTATTTTGTTCAGGAATTTACTTACAAGACACGGCAGCCAGCAACAGCAAGAGAAATGATGTGAACATGGTTTATATGAAGGCTGAACTGGTGGTGAGTCCTCCACTCAACAGTGTAGCTGTTTAAATATGAAACAGACATCAGTTAATTTGCATTGAAACCATGACTTAGTGAAATCAGTGAAATCATTGGCGTTTTAGTACATTGAGGTTCATTTCATGGACAATAGTACCACCTATTGATACGAAAATAATATTGTACAACAATGTACTCTGAAAAAAAATTATACTAAGTTTTTTTAAGGTAAGTAGCAGACAATTTATTTTAGCTTCACTTAAAAAATAAAAACATGTTGAAAGTTAGTCAAATAAATTTGTTTATTTAAATGTAGCTAAAATAAATTGATTGCAACAACTTACCTTTAAAAATTTTGTAAACTCAATGAATCATTAAATACACTGGAAAAAAAATGATTCATTGAATTTAATAAATGTTTTAAGGTAAGTAGTTGCAATCAATTAATTTTTTCTACCTGGTCTTATGGCATTTACGTACCTGGGTGCACTTTTTAGCGTGACATGAAATACATACCAATAAGTACATATCACTGCAGTTTCCAAAATAAATGAACACTTTCACACAAATTTACAGAGTTGCGATTAATAAAGCGTAATTTTCGCACAATTACACTGAAAAAAATTATTCATTGAATTTACTCAATTTTTTTAAGGTAAGTGGTTGCAATCAATTTAGTTTAGCTACATTTAAATAAACAAATTTAGTTGACTAACTTTCAACATATTTATTTTAATTAAATGTAGCTAAAATAAATTGTTTGCGACCACTTACCTTAAAAAAATATATTTTCAGTGTACTTGAAGAATATCATGCAGTGACTTCAAAACAATATTAATATGCTGGTAGATTTGAAAACTGATGCTTTTGAACATTAGCATCGCACACATCCAGCTTCGTATCTATGGGTTTTCATAGATGATAAGTTTGTTCGCTTGTTCGCTCACGGAGTACAGGGACGGACTTAGACGAGAAGCACCGGTTCGAATCCCGTAACTACGGTTCGACAAAGCAGTTAAAATCTGCGTAAAAGGAAGTTCATATTGCACAGTTGTATCAGATCATACGTTTTTATATCAGTTTTGCATTTGTTAACACTATCGGGTAGGTTTAGGGCTGGATTTGGTGTAGGGCATATTTCCAACACAATAGAGCATTAACTTTTAGCGACAGTCCCCGGATATTTGAATTCTGAACCGCTGCAATACGTATCTGAAGCAACGTAATAAAAAAACAGCAATACGTACCAATATCTACGTAATAAAAACGTGCCAGGGTTCACATATTGAACCTGTGTTTTAGCGCCACTCAGTGGACATTTCTATTTGAAACTGCGGCGAAACGTGCAGCAAGGTACGTTAAACAGTGTCGCACAAAAAGTGCGCAGAGGTACTTATTTTTATGAGACCAGGTTGTATTTTTTGCACAGCGCTAGTAATTTCAGTCACTGTATCTGTCTTGTGCAATAATACACAGCAGTGTCTTCATTCTTCATATTATTCATCTGCAGATACACCTGCTTCCTACTGTTGTCTCTGGAGATGGTGAACCGTCCTTGGACAGACTGAGAGTAATATATTTCCTGGCTATCAGATCTGATCAATGCCAGCCATTCCAGCTCTCTTCCAGTCTTCTGTCTGATCCAAACCATCCATTAGCCAGCATTGTCCAAACCAGACGCAGTACATGTCAGTTTATGGGATTCTCCAGGTTTCAGGACTACAGCCTCAGACTCAGTCAGTGTTTGACACCAACAATCTGCAAAACAAAATATGATCACTGTACATTTGTGTACATTTAGATAAATACAGCAATTATATTCTTATTCATTGACCTATTTATTCATTTACTCAAGGAATTTGTTTATTCATTTACCTATTTGGTAAATGAATAAACCTTATTAAGTATTTTTTTTAAATATAATTTACATTTAAGTAAAATTGCCCCGTTTTGTTTTCAATAATAAATGTACATATTCGTTAAAGTGTATATTGATTTACTGTAGGTCTTATCTTTCAACATCCAAACTAAGTCATGTATGTTAAAATTAGACCAAAGTGTTTGCGCACATGGTTTTTGCAGGAAATGGTAAAAGATTCTCCAGGTTTTACCAAAAGGGAGCTTGGCTGGTTGTGTTCCACGCTGCTGTACACATCTGCAAATTAAACACACACACACACACACACACACAAAAAAAAGTTAATTTTGAAATGGTCTTTTTGTGGTTAATAATGATGTTAAATACTGCTAAAAAAAAAAAAAAAAAGATTTGTACTCACAAGGTGTGACAGACATCAATAGAAGCACAAACAGATAAAACATGATTTTATGAGTGGTTCTTCTCAGCTTCGAAAATGAAAGTGGTCTGTTTCTGTCATACTCCAAAAGTATGAAATAAATAGCTTTAAATGTAACATTAATTTCATTATGACTTGTGCACTTCTCCTTTTGTTTTCTAAGAAAGAACAACATATAGGTTTGGAAAGATACAGTGGTTTGCTTTATGGTAATTTTGGGGTGAATTCTGTCTTCAGTATGAAATGAACTGCTTTGAATGTGTCTTATAGACATTATTAGTGCTCATCTAATTAGAACTCAATCAGTAAGACAACTGCTGATACTGCTGATGCTCCTTTTAACCTGGCTTTATAACTTAAACACGTTTAAAGATAAGAAAGAGCAAAAATGCACCGGAGTAATTTATTAATTTGAAAATAAATGTGTAAATGAATGAACCACTTCACAAATAAATCAAAGTAAAATACATTTATTAAAAATATCCATCATCTCCATTTCTCCCCCTCCTGGGTTTTTGTAAGGGTAGCTGTATGAAAACAAGCAAAGTGAATCTCTTGCACAGTAATACACTGCAGTGTCTTCAGTCTTTAACTGACTCATGTGCAGATAGAAATTAGAGCTGTCCTTAGATGCTGTGAATCTGCCCTGCACTGACTGAGCTGAGCCTTTGCTAGAGTCTGTATAATAGTGCAAGATCCATTCCAGTCCTTTTCCAGGTGCCTGACGGATCCAGTGCATCCTATAGCTACTAAGAGTGAATCCACTACATGCACAGGTCAGTTTGTAAGAACCACCTGGAGACACAGTTACTGACTGTTCAGACTGTGTGAGCACAACCTGTGAATAAATACCTAAACAGAGAGACAAAAAAAAAATCTTTACACATCTAAATAATCATATTACATATGAAATAGGATTGGGTGTTACATTGTAACTCCCTAAAACTGTCTAAACTCTTTAAGAAATAAATAAAAACACTCACTGTGTACAGCTGCCAACAGCACTAAGAGCTTTAGGAAGAACATTGTCTCTCCTCTTCAGATCAAACACTCATTTACGAGGTTTAAATAAGAAATATGGCAGTTTAGTTTGCATTGATATATTTGCTCATGCATGGAGACACACAGAGTGGGTGTGTTCAAAATCCAGGTTTTTCATTTTTTACGCAAGGGTGTCCTCTTCTGGCATCTAGATTATTCTAACAATGGGTCAATTGAGCATTCAAGGTTATTACATGCCATTTAGTGGCTGAATTTGATCAAAAGTATTTACAAAGGCTAAAACATCAACTGACTCATTCAATGTTCTATATTCATTTATTTATTTGCTTTGATTTTGCAATACTGTGGTTATTGTGTGAAAATATGCACTTTATAATTTGAAAAGGAACTGTTTATTGAAAAATGTGTTTAGTTTAGATTTTGAACAGGTCATGTGGCAGTTTGTGGCATAGTGCGTTGCGAGCACAATAATACACAGCTGTGTCCTCAGTGTTGAAGTTTTTTCCTGTTAAAATAACTGCGTTGCTGGAGGATTCAGAAGAGAAACTAATCTTATTTTTCAGAGAATCTGTGACACCATTGCTACTGGAACTATAGTACCAGCCGATCCATTCCATGGGTTTTCCACTTGAATGTCTGATCCAGTTTGTGTAGCCTCCACCTGAGGCTGAATATCCAGTGATCTTACAGGCGATGGTAAACGTTTCCCCTGGTTTTACAACCATGACAGGAGGCTGATCCAGCTCAATGCAGAAAAGACCTACGAACAATGATTAAATCATTTCAGTAATACAAATTGAGCTCCACATCTGAACTAATGTTCATTGGTGATACTCACAGTGTGCAGCTGCCAAAACTAGCAGTACTGATATGCAATACATGATGCCGGTTGTGTTTTCACTCTGCTCTGTTAATCACAAAGAGCCTTTATGATGTCTGTGTGTTTCTGTTTACATGAGAGAAGGGTGGAGATTTGCATTGATGTAAAAATCTATTTGACGATAGTTTTGAAGAGCAAGATACAGATGTGTTTGTAAACATTTATTGGATTCAGCATGAGGAATTTTGGATGAACAGGAACATTTAAGAAGGCTTTATGGTTCATGTGAGAAAGGGGGTCTTTTTAAGAGTTGTTAGTCTAGATACCAACAGGACAGTGAGCCGAGAGCATGCATTTATTTACCAAACATGTATTATGTATATATAGTGAGATGAGGGATTGTATAGTACACTGTAAAACATGCAGCTGTTACCTTAAGCAGCTATTTCTACCAGATCTTCAGTGCCGCATTAAGCCTTTGTGGGACCCTGGGCTAATGCACCACTAAAAGGGCTTCTTCCTGCTCTTCTTATAATGTGCTAGAAGTTATAGACATTTTAAAAATGTATAATTTTGTTTCTCTGTTTAACAACAATAACTTAAAATACAGGGACCAACCTGGTGGTGTTGGGGAGGATGGAGGGGAACGTCAGTGTCATCAACTCTGTGTCAAGTGTCAAGCTATGATTTCTCTGTTTAGGTTAATAATTATCAATGAATGACATGCATTAGAATCTTTCTGGTATAGATCTTATTTTTAGTTGTGTATGATATTGCTGTTGGTTAATATTTTGCTTTTAAGTTCTGTTAGGTTTATGGATGGTTGTTGGAAGACTGGTGCTGGAATGTTCTACATTACACCCATAAAGCGTTACATTTATTTTGTCCAGGGAATTACTTACAAGACACAGCAGCCAGCAACAGCAAGAGAAATGAAGTGAACATGGTTTATATGAAGGCTGAACTGGTGGTGAGTCCTCCACTCAACAGTGTAGCTGTTTAAATATGAAACAGACATCAGTTAATTTGCATTGAAACCCTGAATTAGCAAAAAAAAAAAAAAAAAAAAAAAAACTGTGGAGTCAAAGGAGTTTGAGACCATTGAGGTTAATTTCATGGACAATAGCACCACCTATTGACATGGAAAATGTACTTCCGTGAAGTTAATGAATGGTTTCGTTTGTTTGTTGTGTTCTGGTGAGAGTGGGTACAGAACTAGACAGACTCAAGTGACCTACAGAAATGCTGTTTTCTAGCTAGTTTTCAGTCTTGGCAGTTTTTGTGTATAGTACTGCAGTCATTTCAGTCACTGTGGCTCTCTTGCACAATAATACACAGCAGTGTCTTCATTCTTCATATTATTCATCTGCAGATACACCTGCTTCCTACTGTTGTCTCTGGAGATGGTGAACCTTCCTTGGACAGACTGAGAGTAATA
Source organism: Onychostoma macrolepis (assembly GCF_012432095.1). NCBI lineage: Eukaryota > Metazoa > Chordata > Actinopteri > Cypriniformes > Cyprinidae > Onychostoma > Onychostoma macrolepis. Next base: position 34,072,900 of record NC_081157.1, on the reverse strand, counting down.
TATTTCCTGGCTATCAGATCTGATCAATGCCAGCCATTCCAGCTCTCTTCCAGTCTTCTGTCTGATCCAAGCCATCCAGTAGCCAGCAATGTCCAAACCAGAGGCAGTACATGTCAGTTTATGAGATTCTCCAGGTTTCAGGACTACAGCCTCAGACTCAGTCAGTGTTTGACACCAACAATCTGCAAAATAAAACATGATCACTGTGTGTAAATTCAGATAAAAATAGACCATTATATTCTGAACAATAAAGACTAGAATCATACATTGAGAAGCAAGTAACAGCACTGAAAATCCCAGTATTTTGGGCTCCATGTTTAGGCACTGAATTATTGAGCTGTACGGTGATACAGAAATTATTATGAAGGGCTCAAGAGAATGATGAATTTACATAATCCAACATTTAAATAATTAAATATTCAGTTAGGGATGTCTTGTGTTTAGGGGCATCATATTACAGAGTCACATGCATATGCATTTTATGGATCCACACAAGCGTGCAAAGTAATTAATTCAAATCTTTGTATATTTAACACTAATATTTATTCATTTGTTTAATGTGTATCTGGTAACATTCTGATATTTTTAATTGACTTTTAATTAAAAATAAATCATTACCAATTCTCTAAGAAATGAATGTTGTCATTAATTATTCATTTCCTGTTGTTTCAAACCCATATGACTTTTTTTATTCTGTGGAACAGAAAAGTAAATATTTGGGCTGTTTTTTTCCATATAAAATAAAACAGGTTTGAGACTGTCAAAGTCCAAAATTATAAAATAAATTGCAATAAATGTATAATTATTGTAGTCATTTAACTTCTGCACTTCTCCTTTTGTGTTTTACAAAATTAAATTATTTAGGTTTGGAAAGACATAATGATTTTTGATTATTTTGGGGTAAATTATTCCTTCAATATGAAACATTCTGTTTTTATTATGTGTGTTATGGGAATTATTGGTGTTCATCTGGTGAGAACCTCATCATTAAAGGAATAGTTCACCCAAAAATAAAAATTTGCAAAAAAATTGACTACACGCATTACAAACGCAGCTTTTCGCGTTAATTGATGGACTAGAGTTGTGTTGTGGATTACATGTGGATTATTGTGATGTTTTTTGTTTTGTTTTGTTTTTTTCAGCTGATTGAACTGTCATTTTGACGGCACCCATTCACTGCAAAGGATCTATCGGTGAGCAAATCATGTAATGCTAAGTTTCTTCAGATTTGCGCCAATGATCATCTACATATTGGGTGAGTGTGAGTGAATTTTCAGCGAATTGTCATTTTTAGGTAAAATATTCCTTTTTATGTAAAATATTCCTTTAAGAAAAAATAGAGACAGCTGCTGAGCTGTTGTTGTTTTTAACCAGAATTAATAAATTTAAGAATGAGAAAAACTGTGCAAAAATGGTATCAGAGTAATTTATTATTTTACATTAAATAACAAAAACAGTAAATTAAAATACAGTCCCTCTCCCCTCTGGGTTTTTGTAAGTGTATCTGTATGAAAACAAACAAAGTGAATCTCTTGCACAGAAATACACTGCAGTGTCTTCAGTATTCAGCTGATTCAAATGCAGATAGAGATTAGAGCTGTCCTTAGATGCTGTGAATCTGCCCTGCACTGACTGAGCTGAGCCTTTGTTAGAGTCTGTATAATAGTGAAAGATCCATCCCAGTCCTTTTCCAGGTGCCTGACGGATCCAGTGCATCCTATAGCTACTAAGAGTGAATCCACTACATGCACAGGTCAGTTTAACAGATCCACTTGGAGACACAGTTACTGACTGCTCAGACTGTGTGAGCACAACCTGACAATAAACACCTAAACAGAAAGAAAAATGCTTTACACATCAAATGAACTACAACACTGATGAAACAGGATTGGGTGTTACATTGTAAGTCTGTAAAACTGCCTAAAACCCCCTAAACTAAAAACACTCACTGTGTACAGCCACCAACAGCAGAAGGAGCTTTATGGAGAACATTGTCTCTCTTCTTCAGATAAATCACTCATTTACCAGTTGTTTAAATATAAAATATGGCAGTTGAGTTTGCCATATGGAGCAAAATACGTTTATTTTAATTGAACAATTGTAAAGTTGCGGTGCTCTTTCCGTGTGTGTGTGTGTGTGTGTGTGTGTGCGCGCGCGCGTCTCTGGTTGTCAGCTGTGGGGTTAGTCCGATGGCAATTCTTCCCGTTGTTTTATAACCTAAAACAACAAAATGAACACATTCATTAGTGTTATGATTGATGTAATATGTCTAGGACTACCATTTATCCATTGAAAAAAGATTTGTAAAGTTGTTGTTGACAATTTGGATTTAGACCAAGCGGTCTGAAATTTAGCGTACATATGAAGATAGGCCGTCCCAAATGTGCTTTTTTTGCTCATATAGGCGTCTCAGTGTGTAATTTTACCACATGGAAATTCAATATTTAAGTTCAATATCTGACAATATTACATACCTTTAATCATTTCAGCTTTACATGCTAATGTTAGCTTCGAAAGTGTTCACAGCCTAAGGAGCAGCCGTACACGACAGACAAGCAGAAAACGTTTAAAAAGGTAAACTTTTCATAAAATGTAAGCATTACGAGATACACATTGGTTACAGTAGCTAATGTCCACAAATATAAAAGTATAAATACCTTTTTGACCGATGAAAGCTAAAACTCAAGGCCGTGTCTGAGGAAATCACCGGGAGAACCGTCACTATGCAGCTGAACGTTGCCATGGATACACGCTGCGTGCCCTAAAGTGATGTCATTCGATCATGTGCTCATTTGATCTACACTTGCTTGTAGCCCGTCTCCCAATAGAGTGGGGGAACTATGATGTCACTTTGTAGGCGCTTCCGGTTCCATCGTCTCAGAGTCAATGGGTTTTTTTAATGGGATTATGGTTAAATCCCTTAAATAAGGTCCGTGGTTCAGACAGGCTCAAGATACTTCCACGTTTTATTCTACGACATAAAACACACCAGTCACACCCCGCTCGTGATTTTTTTAAGCTGTTACGTTTCTTAAAAAAGACGGTTGCTAACAAGTTGCTAGATGGGACTACAGGCGCTGTCGGAGACATTTAGCGTCATCACGCCGAACAGTTTATCAATTTAGTATTTTCCAGTTGTAGTATAATTTATAATACAATTAATTTTAGGATAACCAATGAATAGTTTACAACATTTTATATTGTTGTTCAACAATGTTTTTTTGCTTTGCCCTGAAATGCGACACACGTCTTTGGAGTAAAGATGTTCGTTTTATTGTTTACTGATGCAGAGAGACTCTGGGTTCGTATCATAAGGTAAATTCATATTATGATTATTACATGTAAACACCACATTTACTGGCTTTACGTGGTGAAAGTGAAACTTTAATGATGCATAGTGCTTAAAGCCACGTCAAAAATAAATGTGTACGGCCGCATGAAGTTGTTAGAAAGAGATTGTAGAAGCAAGGATAAAATAATATTTTGTGTACCCACCCTAACAAAATGATAGCTGAAATGTGGTACTTTGTTCACTAAAATAGGTTTAATCTTACCATATGCAAAGACTCGCTCACTGTTATTTAAAAGATTAAATACGCAGGGATACGTTTTTAATTAAAATATTCATATTAATCAAGGATATATTGACTATTATTGCACCTTATTTCGAAATGTACAGAAATACGTGCTTTAAATGTCCTTTCGTTATGATTATTTCATTTATTCACTATACTATTTATTACTATAATGTCTCATTTCAGTTTTAGTTTGGCTCTAGTTTTGTATTTATTCCAGTTTATATGAAAAGGTTCATGTAGTGTGGATTAAAATTCATAAACAGAGTAAATACTTTTCACTGAACATGTTAAAAATAAGTTTGAAACAGTTGTCGGAAGTGGTCTGGTGGTGACGCTGAAGGCGAGCGACTGTGGTGCTGTAGTTCGTTTATAGCCTAAGTTTAGCTTTTCAGTTCTGCCGCTTTTATTTAGGCTTCAAAATTCATCAACGTTATATTATTTTGTGAAGATTATCTTGATGGACAAAACGTGTAAATTTCATGAACTATGATTGCACACAGAGCTTATTTTTTGCGATAATCCAAAAGCCTATGGAAAAATCCTATTGGCTTTTTGTCGAAGGAACCAGTTTCATGCTAACAGCCGATCCGCCTACAAAGTGACGTCATAGTTCCCCCACTCTATGCGGCTATATTACACAATTTGTTTTTTCTTTTCTTTTTTGAGCTGCACGTGGTATAGCAGTCTTAAATGCAATAACTAAAATAATAATTTTCATTTTAAAATAACTTTTCTTGTCGGCTTACCAACAGTTTAATAAATAAATGGAAAGAATTAATTTATTTGTCTTACCTGTGTTATTTTCCACTTTCTTTTCTTCATGTTTTCCATGGCTGCATTCATCACTCTATAACATTCTTTTAGAGCTCATGGGATGCAACCTTATTTTCTTCATGTATGGGGAATGCATAAACCTAATTGTAGCCTATATGTTCAATTATATTATTGAAGGGTATCATGATTTTGATGTTTAAATGCTGAAAACAGACTCCTGATTTGATGACATTTTTAATTACAGAAGTTACTCCTATTTTCTTTTTCAAGAAATGAAAATTAATTTAACATTAACTTCATTTTACAGTGAATTCAACTAATACTATAGTAAAAAAAAAATAATAATAATATCAATCTGCAAAACAAAAACAAAAATGTTTTTTTTTTTTCTGCATTCTATTATCACAGTTAAAAAAGAGATTTTGTTTTAAGGAGTAGGGTGAAGTCAGCTAAAATGGGCCACATTTTGGTAAATGATTTATAATACCATTAAATAAGCTATGCATGAGAACTAATGATATTTTTATAAATTAGCATGGGTCTCTTAAATATGTATATATTTTTTAAATGTCAAAAAGTATAATTGTTTTAAAATTAAGAGAGTTAGAGTATCAGCAGGTTCCACGGCACAACATTAAGGTAAAATGGGCCAATATAAAAAGAGAACAACACAGGTAATTTCGGCTGAAATCATTTTATTTTTAACAGTAAATTGACACTATGGTCTTTAGTGTGCCATAGCAACAGAACCATATGCATTTCATTAAATAGAAAGTTGAATGAATATTTCATTAAACAATGCAATTATGAACTGATCATGTTGTATAGGTGTGTGTTTCTGTGCATTGGTGCCTTTTGTGTGCATGTACACTACCAGTCAAAAGTTTTTGAACAGTAAGATTTTTAATGTTTTTTAAAAGAAGTCTCTTCTCCTCACCAAGCCTGCATTTATTTGATTCAAAATATAGCAAAAACAGTAACATTTTTAAATATGTTTACTATTTACTACCGACTCCAGGCTTTTGAATGGTATATTGTATAATGTTACAAAAGCTTTTTATTTCAGATAAATGCTGATCTTTGGATCTTTCTATTCCATCAAAGAATCCTGAAAAAATTTACTCAACTGAATAAAAAAAGTTTCTTGAACAGCAAATCAGAATATGTGACCCTGGACCACAAAACCAGTCTTAAGTCGCTGGGGTATATTTGTAGAAATAGCCAAAAATACATTGTATGGGTCAAAAATTATAGATTTTTTTTTTTTTTTTTTTTATGCCAAAAATCATTAGGACATTAAGTAAAGATCATGTTCTATTAATATATTTTGTAAATGTCCTACTGTAAATATGTCAAAACTTAATTTTTGAGTAGTAATATGCATTGGTAAGAACTTAATTTGGACAACTTTAAAGGCAATTTTCTCAATATTTTGATTTTTTTTGCACCCTCAGATTCCAGATTTTCAAATAGTTGTATCTCAGCCAAATATTGTCCCATCATAACAAATGGAAAGCTTATTAATTGAGATTTATACATCATCTGAAAGCTTAATATTGAAAAATTGACATTTATGACTGGTTTTGTGGTCCAGGGTCACATATTACAATGATTTCTGAAGAATCATGTGACTAGAGTAACGATGCTGAAAATTAGCTTTGATCACAGGAATGAATTACATTTGAAAATATATTCAAATAGAAAACAGTTATTTTAAATAGCAAAATATTTCAAAATTTGACTGTTTTTGCTGTACTTTGGATCAAATAAATGCAGGCTTGGTGAACAGAAGAGACTTATTTAAAAACATAAAAATCTCACTGTTCAAAAACTTTTGACTGGTATAGTTTGTGTGTATGTATTTTTTTTAAGACTAGATTTTGTGTCCATACATATATAGGCCTATAAACCTATTTTCACCCTCAATTTCTGTGTAAAAATGTGTGCGTATGCAGCCCATTTTAGCTTAATCAGCCATTTCTACCTAAAATGACCTTTTTCACACAAAACCGAAGTTTCTTTTTTTAAATTAAACTTTTTTTTTTATTTGAAAGAGCATGTCAAAACATTGTTCATAAACCTTTGCTTTGTTGGTAAGCATACTTATAATTGCTTTAGTACCCTTATTAGTGATGAATGAAATTTACTATGTGGCTCACTTACCTTCCCAGACAGCAACATAGTTTTGGCCCAGATCCAGACCACATCTGGCCCGTGTGAAATCCATGCAGGCCAGATGCATGGATTTGCATCTGACTTGTGCTAATGTTATAACCTCCAGAATTAACACCCATTTCTCATTATGGCATATATTAACCCTTGTCATTAGATTTATAAAGTCCCTAAATGCATATTTCCCCCATTTGAAGACTGTCCCATATTACCCAAAGCATGCTGTCCCACATTCTCAATCATATTTGATAATGTGGGACAACAAAAAAATGTTTGAAAGAAAAAAAACTAAAACACATTTTCAACACTTTAATACATATTTTGTTGCTTGAATAGATCACAAACATAATTTGACAACAATTAGGAACATTGTCTTATTTATGACAGATTTATGTCCTTAACATTAATCTAGTCAGAATCCTGTCATGCAATTCCCAGGGGAGCTTCTTGATTGACAAGTGCCCCGCCCCTTTCTGTGGAATCACCCCCATGAAGTCATGTGATTTTTGTCACATGACATCCATGCTAAAATTATAGTAAAAGTCCTGTCGACTAAGTTTGATTAGAACAGGAAATAAACACACTGGAGTTTAGGTGTCCCAGATTACCCGAATTCACCCTAACATCAGTTGTTCAAAGATGAATCTAAGAGTAAAAAGAGATCTGGCTACAGAATCGCAATGACTGATTTGCAACTTTCCCTTAAATACTACCAGAACAAAAACAAAGAAATCATTAAATCAGTTGTATAAACATAAAATACCTTTTGGTTTAGGTTCCCGTTCTCCAGGGTCGCACCTGACAGGAGATAGATAAACATCACAGACCCCTAAACGGGGACACACCCCTCAGCAACAGAACACAATTCTACAAAAGTTTATCATTGCACATTTTTAATTACAACCTAACAAAGTTAGAATGTGCATTATAATTGAATATTTCTATGCGATGTAATGCGGCTGATCAGTCAATATTCATCATCTGTATATGTGAATGAGGGAGTAGTTTTTGTATTGCTTTGACACTGAACTCATTCACAGTGACTGTCTAGCGCAGTAATACACAGCAGTGTCTTCAGTCTTGAGGCTGTTCATCTGTAGATAGAGTTGACTGCTGGAATCATCTCTGGACACCGTGAACCTGCCCTGAACTGACTGGGAATAGTAGATTGGAGAACTAGATGTGCTGATGTATGCAATCCACTCCAGTCCTTTTCCAGGGCTCTGTCTGATCCAGCTCAGAACGAGACCGCTGAAAGTAACTCCAGTTATTGTACATGTAAGTTTGTGAGATTCTCCTGGTTTTTTAACCACTGCTTCAGACTGAGTGAATGTCTGGCATTCAATACCTGTGGAAAAAGAAACAATATTACATGTAATGAAGTATATTGATACATTTTTTGCACTATTGTTATTCATGTATTGACTTACATGGTAAAATGGTCAGAATTACAAATATAAAAAACTTTTTAAACATGGTGTATGTTAAGTTTAAACCAGAAAGATAGCCTTTGTTTCCAGAGTTCAGATGTCTGTTCAGATCACAAAGATGCACGTCACATTTAAAGAAGCAAGCTGATTTGCATATTCAAATCAGAGAACTGATGATATAAAATGCTGACACCTGTTTGGTCCAGATTAATATTTTTGTGGTTAATGTTTGATCTATATAAACAGACCATTATTTTTGTAATATTAAAATATACATTTTTCTGTTAATAGAGAAAAATGCCATTTTGTGCATTGTATTACTTTTAATTTTATGTTCTTTAATGGGTTTAATATAATTGCTTTTCATTTTAATATGAAATTTTAAATATGAATATCACAAAATATTAAATTGCAGAAAATTGTCTTCACAGTACAAATTTGAATAGCATAATGTGGAAAGTGTTTAAAACCACTGAAAATCAATTTAACAAAATTCAGTATAGGCCTACGACAGGATAAATTCAAGTGATGGATTGCTGCCATCTATTGGTGTTTAAGCAGTCAGCTGACATCTCTCACAGACCTCCAGGACTCACATCACACAGACAGAATAAACACTTCAGTTCACTGACTGACACAGATCTGATGATGAAACCCTCGATGCTGCTCACACAGTGCTGAAAACTTCTATCACTTCTGAGACAACAGCAGAACAGGGTCAAAAATAGCTCTATCAAAATACACCTTTACTGACCAACAGACTTTCTAACCTTATAGCAAGAGAGCAAAGTGATGCAAAATATAATGTTTTTTTTTTTAACTTTCTATTGAAACAGTTTCTGATTATAATGCTTATTTTAGCTAATTACTATGTGTTTTTTATTAGGTTTTTATTAGGTTTGCTGTTTTTCCAACTGATTGGATGCATATTAAATTTTAATATAATCAAATGAATTCCAGCTGTGAATGATGAACATCAGTGAATATAAGTTGTAAAAACATAATAATACTGCAATGTGAATATGATGTTTTTGTACAGGGAGGCTGTTGGTGTCTGTCACTGTGTATCTCTGGCACAATAATACACAGCTGTGTCTTCAGCTCGCATATTCTGTCCTTGCAGTGTTATTGTGTTACTGGACGTGTCTCTGGTGATACTGAACTTGCTTTTCAGGGAATCCTTGTAGTCTAAGCCTCCACCACTCCAGATCAATCCAATCCACTCCAGAGCTTTTCCTGCAGGCTGACGAATCCAGGCTGTATGCTCACTTGTAACTGAATATGAGACTTTACAGTTGATAGTGAGAGTGGCATCAGGACGGACAATCAGAGACTCAGGCTGAGTGAGTTCATATGAATCAATACCTGTATCAAATCAGATAATACCAGTTAATAAGAGAGCATGGCGTTTAAATACTGTTAACAAGCTTTTTCACAACAAAATGATGTATCACACAGAAAGTAGACTAAACTTACAGGATATCACTGCCAGAAGCAGCACTAAAGATGAAGAGATCATGGTTTGTTTCACAGCACAGTTTGAATGAACTGAAGCGATTCTTCACTCTCTCTAGTGATCAGATGAATGTATAAACTGACTCATGCCTGCTGTTTAAATATGCAGCAGGAGATTTACATAATCATACAGAGCTAATCAAATCTACATGCTACTAAAATATTCATATTAGGGTTCATATAATTTATTGCTCTCATTAGAGACTTTATGACATGTTTTGTTTAGATAGTTTTCTCTAGTGGACATGAATTGATTTTACATCATTCTTTCCATCTTTTCTAATTATTTTTGAGGGCTGGACATAACGGATATACTATATGGATAAAGAATTTTTGACAGCAACAATAGCAGTAGTTCAATAAGCATGTTTCTGTTGTACCTGCATTATTAATATTGCAAACTTGTGCACTGAAAAAAAAATCTCTTGAAATATGATATAATTCATATGCACTTTTATATTCCTATGAGGATTTTTTTGACATTTATTCAAGATGTTTTAGATCAGAACTGCTTGTAGGTTATCACTGTGTTCATTTTTGTGCATCTTAAGACACTGTTGTGTCCTTCATTGTCATATTCTGTCCTTATAGAGTTATTTTGCTCCTGTAAGAGTCTCTGGTATTAAAAGTCTGCTTTTTAGTTTGTCACTGTAACATGTAGAACCACTACCACAAATCTACACATCAAAAGACACACGTTGTGTTAAAGGAGTCAGATATGCCTTTGTGCTGTATAATGTTTGAGCTTTTATAGTGAACTTCACTGCATACCATCTCCAGCGATGGTGTATATCATCTCATTAGGCTGCATTTTATAGATTTTTTTATTCTCTGCTGCCACCTGTTGACTTTGAGTAACAAGACATGAAACAGTCAGTGTGGTTTTTGTTCAGCCGTACAAGACCTTGCGCAATAATAAATGGCTGAGTCTTCTGCTGTCAGGCCTGTTAGTTTCAGATACACCATACTCTTTGAATTATCTCTGGTGATTTCAGTTTGACCTTTGAAAGATTCAGAGTAGTCATTGCCACTGCCGCCACTAGAAACACGTCCCATCCACACAAGTGGTTTTCCAGCTTGTTGTCTGATCCAGTGCATGCTACAGCAACCAAAGCTGAACCCGGATCCTCTACAGGACAGAGTCAGAGTTTCTCCAGGCTTTTTCACAGCTGTGCTTTCAATGGACTCCATACTTTGACATTTTATACCTGAAAAGAAGATTGAAAAGACTGATTTCATCTGGAATCTGTTCACCCTCGACCTGATAATAGACATGAGGAAAACTCACGTTGTAGGCTGAATGAGAGCAGCAGTAAACAGAGTGCACTCTTCATCTTGAAAGTGGTGATGTAACACTTCAGATCCAATCAGCAGCACATAAATACTAAACAGATGTTCAGGATTGCTTTGATTTGCATTGGGAGGGTCACAAGGTGCAATCATGACTGAAGGGCCAAACTATTAACTATTCAAAACTACTCAAAAAAATATTATAAATATATAAATATATTAAATACAGTTATTTTTATTATAATGTTTTTGTACAGGGAGGCTGTTGGTGTCTGTCACTGTGTGTGTTTGGCACAATAATACTTCAGCTCACATATTCTTTCCTTGCAGTGTTATTGTGTTACTGTAAGTGAACTTGACAATTCAATTAACTTTTTTTTTTTTAATTATCATTTACTTAAAGATTTTAAGGCAACAGGTTTCCTCAATGTTTTTAAGTTAAGTCAACTTATCACTTTTTACGGTGCAGGGAATCCTTGTAGGCTAAGTATCCATCCATACACACACTATAATATGCTGTAATACTCCATATAACTCCATATACAAGCCAGAAACTAAGCTTTTTTTTTTTTTTTTGCACAGGCCTATCTAAAGGGTTAATGGTGCTACCTGGTGATCAACAGTAAAAATTACAAATATTACCTCTTCCCAACAGGGAAAACCACCAACAATCAAGAATGCATGATTATATGGTGTCATGGCTTTGCAATCAAAAAATGTCGTTATAATGGAAGTCAATGGGGCAAAAACAGCCATGAACAGTAAATGAGGGAGAAAAAATTAAAATCTGATGCTGCACAAAAACTAACAATGCATGAAAGCCAATGTTGTTACTAATCTTTCACATGTCCAAGACTGTGATAAAAGGTAAAAAAATATCCAGTCCTCAATCACGTTTTATATTGAAAGTAAGTCATTTTGTGTTTTTTTCCCCCCAAATCAGTGACATCATTTATGAACTTGGCAATTAAAGAGTAAAAATCCTGGATTTTTTTTAAAAGATTTAGTAGCTTTGATCAGGACTGAGGTTGATTAACAGATTTATGCAAAAAAAAATAAAAATGTATCTGATACAATTTTATAGCAGTTTAATTTAGTGGATGTTTTCATCCCGAACATAACGAAAGGGTAGTGAATTTGAACAGTGCACAAGGGTTAAGTTAATTGTACTTAATTGCGATGCTTTAAGCAACAGAAAGTAATAAAAACTCGATCAAACTGAGTAATGTCAACAGAGCAGAAACAAATAAGATGAACGTAATTTTACTAAGTTAACAGTGCATCATCTTTTACAGTGTAGCCTGTGTATGTGCACATCCATAAATAAGGAGGACTCATGAACCACAAACATAAACATGTCCTGTGATTTGATCTTTTGCTTCATGCATTTATATTCATCCCGCAGACAACTGCAGCATATTTCATAAAGAAAACTGCACTGCACAGACAAAGGCTGCATGTTGTTTGAGAGCTAATTTGAGTTCTGCTTGTCATTTCCTGCTATTACCACTTTAACATGCTAGAACCTATACATACACCACAGATGTGAGGTTATGTATATTTACATATTTTGCCTTTTTTGTCTTTTATGACAAGTATAAAAACAAGCACACAATGTTTTACCACATTATAGGAGCATGACAGACTTTCCCATAATGCTGATTTAAGGGTCTCATGAAGGGTTGACAGTGCTATATTTCAGTTTAGTAGCATAAATATATTGTACTGGGCTATGAAAATTAAATATTACAAACTTACTGTCAGGTCTGGTAGAGCGTCTGTGTTTCTGGAAGAGACAATGGTAATTTTAAATCTGCTTTTCAGTATGTCACCTCTATTCAACTATTCAACACAGCATTATAGAGCAGCCTGCCATGCAGTGAACACAACTCAGAAAAGGTGATTTTAATGGCCAGAAAACATTTTACACGTAATAATGGCAGTAATAATTTTCATAAGCCATAACATTGTTGTATAACAAATGTCTGAATGAGCCCTTAAAGGGATAGTAAACTATAAACATCAAAATTATCTCATCATTTACATTTGCATCCTTATAAAACTATATGTATGTACAGTATGTATGTATTTTTCAGCAGTTTTTGTCCGTATAATAAAAAGTCAGTATATCCAAAACAACAATGGATATCACTGGCCTAATTAAACAAAAATATTGAGACATTTTTAACAATATATTATTTTGTTCACGTTTAATACCTGTATGACTTTGTTATGATAAATCAGTATTAGTAAAGATGACTGCATGTTTATAAGTAGAGATAGATTACGTTATGTCTGAAAACTGTGAAAATATACCCAAAACTTCCATTTTAAATCTTCAAACATTATTTGAGTTTTGTTATAAAACACATCACAGGTTTTATTGTAGAGCACGGCTGTGGCTTGTCTGCTAATCGGCCCTAATGTAGGTTTCCTGCTCTTTGGGTTTTATGTAAGTCATGTATAAAAATACACAGGAAGTGATTATCAGATTGTATGAGCCATATGTGGTACATCTACCTGTCACTAAACCTGAGGAATACTTCTGTTCATTAAAGTCAGACAATGGAAGATTTTCAGATTGAAATTCCAGAATTTGAAATCACAGAAACTGAAATTTAGGAAATTGAAGTTCCAAACGGGGACTTTTGTGATGTAGAGATGGAAATGGCGATGGAGGATGATAATGGGGAGGGCATAGAAGACGAAGAAACTGTGACTTAAAGACCATCTCGTCCAAAAGCTGGAAATCCAAAACACCAAATCCAATACAACCACCAAATGCAGCAAAACCGTCAAATCCTGCAAAACCTCCAAGGTCCTCGCAAAGTCTAAGTAAAAGTGAAAGACTACTCACGCTGTTCTGTGTTCACCATCACCTTCTGCAACTGCCTGTTTCTGGGTACGGCTGCATTGATATGCTCCTTGAAGGTAAGGAATTTTGTTACAATTACTAACACATTGAAGGCAATGACCCAGGTCAAAACTGACTTAGAAACTGACTTTTTGACTCAGATAGCCATATATTTGCCATATATTATGATCAAATTGCGATTAGATTGTTGAATAAAAAAATCTTGTGTTTTTATATTCACAGGCAATAAATAGGAAGTATAGGAGAGATGTCAAAGGAGCAAAGAAATTCAGTCGCCGTGCTCGGGCTGCCCATATTTGTGCCATCATTACGACTATCATCACCATAATTGTTGTTTCTGTTGTCGCTGCAATTGTTAAATATGAACCTGGTTATTACCGTAGAATGTGTTATTTCATTTAAATTTTCAGATCCAGCTGTTACAATGAAATATCAACAGCAAAACTTGTAGCTCTGGCTATATGAAAGGCTATATGATGCAATCTACATTCGTCTTCATTAGTTTTGCATCAAAATGTATTCTTTTCTTGTTATTGTTTGCTGCTTATTATTAAACATGGCATTTAACTGTACATCTTTGTCTTTTCATTGAATGTTTGTTCATGAGAAGTATACTGACATTTACCCTTTCACACACAAATTATTAGTTACAGCTCTTTGAAGCTATGCTACAGTATGAATTTACTTTTGTGCTGAACAAGCACTAGGCTTCAGATCAGCAGCACGTCCTGAAAAAGGGGACCTTATGTGTGCATTATACTGTATGCGCACACATAAATAAAGCTTATATAGCTTTCATGCATTTAAAGGAGCAAAACTAGAAATACTTTGAATTAGAGTGTTTGTGAAGTGAAGAGGAATCTTGATTGTGAATAGATTGTCTCGAGTTTTGAGAAGTTTAAAAGAAAGTATTCTGTGACTGTGTAGTTTCTGTGATTGTATGAGTCACTGTGTAGTTTCTGTGATTGTGTGAGTCACTGTGTAGTGGACGACTTCTTGTGTTCCACTGCAACCTACTGACACAGATGAGAACTGCAGTTTTAAACTAAAAGTGTGTCTAGACCAGTTTTTGTATCATTGCCGCATACGTTAGTGTCACTGTGATTCTCTTGCACAGAAATACACAGCGGAGTCCTCTTCTGTCAGTCCAGACAGTTTCAGATTCATCATGCTTTTCGAATCATCTCCGCTGATTTCAAGCCTCCCCTTAACAGATTCTGCCTTGTATCCACTTCCATCACTGTAGCCCAGACCCATCCACACAAGAGGTTTTCCAGCTTGTTGTCTGATCCAGTGCATAGCACAGCAGTCAAAGCTGAACCCAGATCCTCTACAGGACAGAGTCAGAGTTTCTCCAGGCTTTTTCTGAACTGTGCTTTCAATGGACTCCATTTTTTGACATTGTAGGCCTGTAAAGAGAAAGTAGGAGAATTTTTTAGAAGAAAAAAAAAATCTATCTGTCTATCTATCTACAGTGGGTATGGAAAGTATTCAGACCCCCTTAAATTTTTCACTCTTTGTTATATTGCAGCCATTTGCTAAAATCATTTAAATCATCAGAAAAACACAGAATTGTTGACATTTTTGCAGATTTATTAAAAAAGAAAAACTGAAATATCACATGGTCCTAAGTATTCAGACCCTTTGCTCAGTATTTACTAGAAGCACCCTTTTGATCTAATACAGCCATGAGTCTTTTTGGGAAAGATGCAACAAGTTTTTCACACCTGGATTTGGGGATCCTCTGCCATTCCTCCTTGCAGATCCTCTCCAGTTCTGTCAGGTTGGATGGTAAACGTTGGTGGACAGCCATTTTTAGGTCTCTCCAGAGATGCTCAATTGGGTTTAAGTCAGGGCTCTGGCTGGGCCATTCAAGAACAGTCACGGAGTTGTTGTGAAGCCACTCCTTCGTTATTTTAGCTGTGTGCTTAGGGTCATTGTCTTGTTGGAAGGTAAACCTTGGCCCAGTCTGAGGTCCTGAGCACTCTGGAGAAGGTTTTCGTCCAGGATATCCCTGTACTTACCGCATTCATCTTTCCCTCGATTGCAACCAGTCGTCCTGTCCCTGCAGCTGAAAAACACCCCACAGCATGATGCTGCCACCACCATGCTTCACTGTTGGGACTGTATTGGACAGGTGATGAGCAGTGCCTGGTTTTCTCCACGCATACCGCTTAGAATTAAGGCCAAAAAGTTCTATCTTGGTCTCATCAGACCAGAGAATCTTATTCAGGTGTTTTTTAGCAAACTCCATGCGGGCTTTCATGTGTCTTGCACTGAGGAGAGGCTTCCGTCGGGCCACTCTGCCATAAAGCCCCGACTGGTGGAGGGCTGCAGTGATGGTTGACTTTCTACAACTCTCTCCCATCTCCCGACTGCATCTCTGGAGCTCAGCCACAGTGATCTTTGGGTTCTTCTTTACCTCTCTCACCAAGGCTCTTCTCCCCCGATAGCTCAGTTTGGCCGGACGGCCAGCTCTAGGAAGGGTTCTGATCGTCCCAAACGTCTTCCATTTAAGGATTATGGAGGCCACTGTGCTCTTAGGAACCTTAAGTGCAGCAGAAATGTTTTTGTAACCTTGGCCAGATCTGTGCCTTGCCACAATTCTGTCTCTGAGCTCTTCAGGCAGTTCCTTTGACCTCATGATTCTCATTTGCTCTGACATGCACTGTGAGCTGTAAGGTCTTATATAGACAGGTTTGTGGCTTTCCTAATCAAGTCCAATCAGTATAATCAAACACAGCTGGACTCAAATGAAGGTGTAGAACCATCTCAAGGATGATCAGAAGAAATGGACAGCACCTGAGTTAAATATATGAGTGTCACAGCAAAGGGTCTGAATACTTAGGACCATGTGATATTTCAGTTTTTCTTTTTTAATAAATCTGCAAAAATGTCAACAATTCTGTGTTTTTCTGTCAATATGGGGTGCCGTGTGTACATTAATGAGGAATAAAAATGAACTTAAATGATTTTAGCAAATGGCTGCAATATAACAAAGACTGAAAAATTGAAGGGGGTCTGAATACTTTCCATACCCACTGTATCTATACACACACTTTTTATTAACATTCATTTCATTGATTACATATTTTAAGGTTTGATTAGTATGAAATATTTATATCTAGTATATATTTGGTCACTTAAATGACCAATCCTAACATAAAGTAGAATGTTTGTGAAATTAACTTTATCTCATGACATTTTTTGAAGAACCATAGAAAAGTATAATGATGTTGTTGATAGAATGTCTGATTAATTGTTGAGAAGGTGTTTAAAAGAAAATATCTAGTGATTGTGTGAGTCACTGTGTTGTGGACTTGCAGTTTTACACTGCAAGTGTTTGTACAAACCTGTTTTTGTATCGTTTGCACACAGGTTTGTGACACTGTGCTTGTCTTGCACAGAAATACACAGCTGAGTCCTCTTCTGTCAGTCCAGACATTTTCAGATACACCATGTTTTTTTTAATTGTCTCTAGTAATTTCTATTCGTCCCTCAAAACTTTTGGCATAGTCTTGTCCTTGTCCGCTGCTCCAAACACGGCCCATCCACACCAGTGCTTGTCCAGGTTTCTGTCTGACTCAGTGCATGCTGTAGTTTCTGAAAGTAAATCCTGATCCTCTACAGGAAAGACTCAGAGTTTCTCCAGACTTTACCACTGATACAGAAGAAATGGACTCCAAATTCTGACCTTTCACTCATATTGAAAAATAAAATAGAAATAAGAACATAACATCAGGTAGAGTGAATATTTACTGTTACAGGTTGAGATGGTGTAAGGTTGCACATTATGACACACTTGCAAAGGCCAGTAAAAGCAGAAGGTGAAGCAGGTTGTTGCACATCTTTGATTCAGTGAAGTGATCTCATATGAGATCCAGTGGAGAAGGACTGATCACAAATATGATTGACAAATGGAGGGTGGTGATGTCATACAGATTTAAGACAAAAAGGATGTTTCAAAATATTCAAACAGGCTAATTTGTTCAATTATATCAATACTGGGCGTATGTACAGTTAAAATCAAGATGTCTGTTTGAGTTGCTATTGACCTACATTTCTAAAATTCCATTTACGTTCTAAATATACATTTATGAATAATAACAACATGATTTCACAGGTTATAATTTTATATACAGTAGCTGTTTAAAATGAATATGTTTGGCCACTCCATTAGTGGATGACAATTATTAGAAGAGCATGACCATCATTCAAAAGTAACAAATGAGTTTTCCCTTTTTGTCAAAGAATTCATTATAACACAATAAATGACTATGTATTTATTTGTTTGTTTATTTATTTAAACTTAATAATGAAGACTAATCATTAGTAGACTTACTTAGTATATAATTTCAAAAGACTACATCTATCTGTCTTTAAGAGATGTTGTGTTCAGTGAGTAGAACAGCTGCTCCTCAGCATGCACTGAAGTAACAGACACTTTAATACAGACTACTAGCATTATTGCAGTAAAAGTGATTAATTGGAATTTTTTTCAATGTCTTTGGTTTCTTTGGCTCAGAGATGTACTGTGCTGCAGCATCATCTGCTGTTTTTTTCTCATTTTCCTCCCTGGCTTGTGTTTGTACAGCTCTGTGCTTTTCTGCATCATTGTGTGTCTTGCACAGTAATATACAGCTGTATCTTCTGTCGTCAGACCAGAGAGTTTCAGGTACACCATGCTTTTTGAATTATCTCTAGTGATCTCCATTCGTCCCTCTACACTTTTAGCATACACTGTTTTACTGGCATCATACCAGATAACCCCCATCCAGTTCAGTGTTTTCCCTGCTGGCTGTCTGATCCAGTGCATGCCATACTGTCCAAAATTAAATCCAGATCCTTTACACGAGAGATTCAAAGTTTCTCCAGGCTTTTTTGGTGACAGGACTTGATGGGATTGACTCCAGGCTCTGGCCATCAACACCTAAAACAAAAAATTATAATGGCCTGTCAGCATTATCATATACAGTACATCTATTAACCTATTAATGAAATCTGAAGCCAGAATTAAATATTGTTACACAGACAAATAGATTGTTATACATACTAGTAAAGCACATCAGGAGAAAAAATAAGAATGAAATGTCAGCCATTTCAAATGATGCAGGAAGATCAACTGCTTCAATGTCATTGAACACTGCTGGTAGAAATACTGTATGTAATATAATTTACATTTGGGTGGAGCTTTAACATTTATAAAATATGCCACTGTTGGTAAGATAAGTGAAGAATATCCTTCTTTCATAATATTAAATTACCATAATATTTTATTTGTCATCTAATTTCCATTTAAAGAATGATCTTTTTTTCTTTTATTTTTTTAACATTATATCAGTCTGTATTTTTAATCTCTTTAAACATACTTGAATAAGAATGTTCACAAGTTCTATATTTTTTATATTTTAACAATTTCAATAATTCCTGGACTTTCTCAAATCTGTGAATTACTGTTCTTTAACCTCTTCAGTAATTTTCATGTGCTATTTAATCTTTATACATTCATTACATCCAATTATTATTGTGATGCTTTTGAAGCAATATTGTGTTTCTGGCTACTACTGTTAAATAACAAGATGACCTATAAATCTTATCTTCCCTAGCAAGTAGCAAGGTGCAAATTATTTTTAGTGATTAGACTAGGTGAGATTATCATAAAGACTTAATTTGTAATATGATGATGTTTTTGTACAGGGAGGCTGTTGGTGTCTGTCACTGTGTTTGTCTGGCACAATAATACACAGCTGTGTCTTCAGCTCGCATATTCTTTCCTTGCAGTGTTATTGTGTTACTGGACGTGTCTCTGGTGATACTGAACTTGCTTTTCAGGGAATCCTTGTATGCTAAGTCTCCATCATACCAGATCAATCCAATCCACTCCAGAGCTTTTCCTGCAGGCTGACGAATCCAGGCTGTAGTCTCACTTGTAACTGAATATGAGACTTTACAGTTGATAGTGAGAGTGGCATCAGGACGGACAATCAGAGACTCAGGCTGAGTGAGTTCATATGAATCAATACCTGTATCAAATCAAATAATACCTGTTAATAAGAAAGCAATAAGTCTGAAAACTGTTAACAAGCTTTTTCACAACAAAATGATGTATCACACAGAAAGTAGACTAAACTTACAGGATATCACTGCCAGAAGCAGCACTAAAGATGAAGAGATCATGGTTTGTTTCACAGCACAGTTTGAATGAACTGAAGCGATTCTTCACTCTCTCTAGTGATCAGATGAATGTATAAACTGACTCATGCCTGCCGTTTAAATATGCAGCAGGAGATTTACATAATCATACAGAGCTACTGATCAAATCTACATGCTGCAAAAAATATTCATGTTCGGGTTCATATCATTTATTGCTCTCTTGAAATATGGTATGATTTTTATGCGCTTTTATATTCCTATGTATAAGGGGTTTTTTTCATTTTTTTTCACTTTTTATTCAAGATGTTTTAGATCAGAACTGCTTGTGGTTTATCTGTGTTCACTCTCGTGCATCGTAAGACACTGTTGTGTCCTTCATCGTCATATTCTGTCATTATAGAGTTATTTTGCTCCTGTAAGTCTCTCTAGTAACTTAAAAATCAGATTTTTAGTTTGTCATCGTAAAATGTAAATCCACTACAACAAATCTACACATCAAAAGACACACATGTGTTGAGCTTTTATTGTGAGCTTCACTGCATATAGTCACCAGTGACATCATCTCATTAGGCTGCATTTTACAGATTTTTTATTCTCTGCTGCCACCTGTTGACTTCTAGTAACAAGAGATAAAACAGCCAGTGTGGTTTTTGTTCAGCTGTACAAGACCTTTGTTTCAATGTGAGTCTCTTGCACAGTAATCTTTGTCTTCTGCGGTCAGGCCTGGTATTTTCAGATACAACATACTCTTTGAATTATCTCTGGTGATTTCCTTTGAAGGATTGATGACTACTAGCATCACTATAAACACATCCCATCCACATGTAACACTTAAGATCCAATCAGCAGCAGATAAATACTAAACAGACATTCAGGGTTGTTTTTATTTGCATTGGGAGTGTCACAAGGTGCAATCATGACTGAAGGGCCAAACTATTAAATTACAATGTAAACCATTACCAGTGTGAGTGAGGAAAAATCTATTAATTATAATCTGAATATGTAGCGTTTCTTTTATCTATATACAGTGGTGTGAAAAATTGTTGGCCCCCTTCCTGATTTTTTAGCATGTTTGTCACACTTTAATGTTTCAGATCAAACATATTTAAATATTAATCAAAGATAACGCAAGTAAACACAACATGCAGTTTTTAAATGAAGTTTTTTTTATTATGAAGGGAAAACAAAATCCAAACCCACATGGCCCTGTGTGAAAAAGTTCTTGCCCTCTAAACCTAATAACTGGTTGTGCCACCCTTTGCAGCAACAACTGCAATCAAGCGTTTGCGATAACTGGCAATGAGTCTGTTACAACGCTGTGGAGGAATTTTGGCCCACTCACCTTTGCAGAATTGTTGTAATTCAGCCACATTGGAGGGTTTTCGAGCAAGAACCGCCTTTTTAAGGTCATGCCACAGCATCTCAATAGGATTCAGGTTTTTGGCCACTCCAAAGTCTTTATTTTGTTTTTCTTCAGCCATTCAGAGGTGGACTTGCTGGTGTGTTTTGGATCATTGTCCTGCTGCAGAACCCAAGTTTGCTTCAGCTTGAGGTCACGAACAGATGGCCGGACATTGTCCTTCAGGATTTTTTGGTAGACAGCAGAATTCATAGTTCCATTTATCACAGCAAGTCATCCAGGTCCTGAAGCAGCAAAACAGCCTCAGACCATCACACTACCACCACCATATTTTACTGTTGGTATGATGTTCTTTTTCTGAAATGCTGTGTTACTTTTACGCCACATGTAATGGGACACACACCTTCCAAAAAGTTCAACTTTTGTCTCGTCAGTCCACAGAGTATTTTCCCAAAAGTCTTGGGGATCATCAAGATGTTTTCTGGTAAAACTGAGATGAGCCTTTATGTTCTTTTTGCTCAGCAGCGGTTTTCATCTTGGAACTCTGCCATTAAGGCCATTTTTGCCCAGTCTCTTTCTTATGGTGGCGTCATGAACACTGACCTTAACTGAGGCCTGCAGTTCTTTGGATGTTGTTCTGGGGTCTTTTGTGACCTCTTGGATGAGTCGTCGCTGTGCTCTTGGGGTAATTTTGGTCGGCTGGCCACTCCTGGAAAGGTTCACCACTGTTCCATGTTTTTGCCATTTGTGGATAATGGCTCTCACTGTGGTTCGCTGGAGTCCCAAAGCCTTAGAAATGGCTTTATAACCTTTTCCAGACTGATAGATCTCAATTACTTTCTTTCTCATTTGTTCCTGAATTTCTTTGGATCTCAACATGATGTTTAGCTTTTGAGGATCTTTTGGTCTACTTCACTTTGTCAGGCAGGTCCTATTTAAGTGATTTCTTGATTGCGAACAGGTGTTGCAGTAATCAGGCCTGGGTGTGAGAAACTGAACTCGATAAACCACAGTTATGTTTTAACAGGGGGTGCAAACACTTTTTCACACAGGGCCATGTGGGTTTGGATTTTGTTTTCCCTTCATAATAAAAAACTTCATTTAAAAACTGCATGTTGTGTTTACTTGTGTTATCTTTGATTAATATTTAAATTTGTTTGATGATCTGAAACATTAAAGTGTGACAAACTAAAAAAATCAGGAAGGGGGCCAACAATTTTTCACACCACTGTACAACTACCATTTCAAGGTCCAATAAGGTATAGCTGTCATATTTCATTAAAAAGGATCTTCATTGGTGTTCCAAAAATGAACAAAAGTCTAACAGGATTGGAACAGGATTTTTCATATAAGATTTTGGGTGAACTAACCCTTTAAGTTAGATTACTAACAAATGACATGGTACTGCAAAAAATACT
This sequence comes from Onychostoma macrolepis, assembly GCF_012432095.1. NCBI lineage: Eukaryota > Metazoa > Chordata > Actinopteri > Cypriniformes > Cyprinidae > Onychostoma > Onychostoma macrolepis. Next base: position 34,050,335 of record NC_081157.1, on the reverse strand, counting down.
TTCTTGTACAGCATTTGAAAATAAAAAACAAAGATTCAATGTGAAACTCAGTGGCGTAACTACAGACAGTGCAGCCGCACTGGGACCCGTGCGGCGGGGGGGCCCGCGTGTGATGCAGTTACTATATTAGTATAGAAATTAGGGTTGTTCCGATTCAGATACTAGTATTGGAAATTCCACCGATACCACAAAAAAATCTGCCAGTGAGTACTTGAACCCATGTACCGATCCGATACCATTTTCTTAAACAAGACCTATAGTTACGCCCGTAGCTTTGCTTAACGCTGCAAATCACAATTCTTCTTCACTGCTCAGAATGCAAACACAGGAAGTTGCACTATTTAGAGCAGCGAAGAAGAAATACAAACGTGCTAACACATTGCCAGTAAATCACTAGCACAGATATATTTTCACTCGCTGAACACTCTGACCGAGCACTTCAGAGTTTCACTCTCCGTCAAGCGATCTGTGCTATTTCTCAGTTCATCTCAATGGGCAGCGCACCTGACGTTCCCTAAACTCTAGTGTGAAGGCGCACAACTCGCCGTCGCTTTGCTTTTTTCTCACACGCAAAGAGAGAGAGAGAGCGAGAGAGTCTTACATACCAAGCAGAATTGACCCGCTACATGTAAACAATATTCTTTGTTGTATTGTTCTTTGCTGTCAAAACAACGGAGTTCCTTTAGAATTCTTCAGCTTTTAAGAACTGACAGGTTCCCCGGTAGTAGGCGGAGCTAATGCACAAACGCCAATCTCATTGGCTGGCGCTCACCTATTATCGTCCCTGTTTTGACTTCAGCAAATCAGTTCGAGCAAATGCAGACAACGTGATTAATATTCATGAACCCAGCAGCTCGTTAATCTTTAGTGCATTTTATATTGTTCTAAGTATAATTCATAGTGTGATTATCTTATCAGTATTATTGATAGTCCCCCAATATTTACAGAAAAACTGAATGACCAAAAAAGCACCACCACTAGTCCTAAGTTCAGTTAAAATGACATATGCATTCACACATGGTTACCATGTTTTAATTCTAATTACTAAAGTTCTGTAATTAAATAATACTTGATTATCATAATATATTTATAATGCTTGACTGACTGATTTTAAGAGTGTAATTTTAGATATTTAAAAAGCTGTGCCATTTTCCAAACATTATGTATTATATTTTTTGTTTACTCGCCAGACTATATATACTGTGTATATATATATATATATATGGTGAAGCACACCATAAAATAATTGTATCAATTCATACAGGGCTAGTAGTACATACAGCTGTATAACCAGATACACACCCAGGTATCGGATCAGTACTCGGTATCGGCCGATACCCTGAGCCTACTGTTCAAAGTATGAGCCGAGCTACAGTTGCAAGCGCACTACATTCGGATTTCTTAAAGGGGAAGCGTCAGGACAATACCATATATAGATGTTTGTGTTTCTATGAATTCCTACTCGCATGTAATGCATTTTAACTTATTCAAACATTATGAAATGTCATACTCATTATCTTTGCCTTAATGTAATATTATGAATTTCAGTTATATTTGTGTGTGTTCGGATAGGCTGCATTTTATTGAGGGTTACAAGTACACACATGCAGTGTTACTCTTAAAAAGTAATTAATTAATAGAATCAAATAAGATCTTACAGGACAAAGTGAATTTCCATTTAAAAATCACAATGTCCAATATGATTCAAATCAATAGAGGATCAGGAAAAATTTAAATCCCATTAAATCAAACGCAATGTCCAACAAGATTCTAAGCATCAAATAAAATCCTACAGGACATAGTAAAATTCCATTCAAATCTATCAGAATGTCCAATAGGATTCTAAGGATCAAATAAAATCCTATAGGACAAAGTGAAATTCCATTAACATCTATCAGAATGTCCAATAGGATTCTAAGAATCCGGTAAGATCCTAAAGGATAAACTGAAATTCCAATAGGATTTTTTGACAAGGGTTTAACAAAAACTAATTTACCACGGAAGTGTAAGAACAGTTCCCCAAACCCGAAATCTGACTTTAAAATGAAATTTTGACCGATACTATCTCCGTGAATAATGACGCCTGCTCTAGCACTGTTTTCGTGCCGATAATCGACTGAGCTTCTTGTTCCCACAATGCAAAGCATAATTAAAAAATACGAAAAACACCTGTAAAAACCAAATACGGAAAACTCCTTCAAATTATTACAATATATTGTACTGTATTTTTACGGACTTTTTTTACAGTGTAGAATGCAGTCCCTGTCCTTCCAGTCTCTATACCCTTTGAACCATCTGTATATATTTGAAGAAATTCATAGTATGTTTTTTTTATATACCGGTACTCATTTACATATGTAATTATACTAACAGCTTCATCCATTTCCCTTCTGTTCTCGTGTAATTTTATGTATATTTCAGGTTGAGTTAGTATCCAAGGTGGAATTGGGGATATTACTACTATTGGGGAAAATGATTTTGAGTCTAGACCATCTTCATTAACCAACCCCTTTATTTTCCATGCAAAGCCTTTACCTGTTGCATTTAAAATTTCCCAGCAATCATTCAGGACTTCCCTTACAGGATGATTATCTCTTTGTCCCTGTAATTTTATCCAGTATGCCATAGCTAGTTTCTGACTTCTTATAAATAATTTCTGATTGTTTCTGATGTTTCTACTTGCAGTGCTGCAATGGGTGTGTTTTAACTGCTCCTAAAATGAGTCTTAATGCCTTAGCTTGCATGACATCTAGTTTCTTTAACAACGTTGACGATGCTGACTCATAAACAATGCATCCATAATCTATTGTTGATTGCATAAGACCAACATAAATGCCCTTTAATGACTGTTTGTCAGCACCCCAATCTTGTCCTGCTACTGCTCTCATTAAATTTAAAACTTTACCACATTTCTTTAATATATAATCTATACGATCCTTCCAGATTAATTTGTCATCAAACCACAATCCTAGATACTTAAATGTTGACAATTTCTCTAAAGAAGACCCATTTAATTTTAATATTTTATTCTCTTTTAGTCACTAAGAGAAACAGCTGCCAGCAGCAGCAACAACCAGAGAGATGAGGAGATTATGGTTTACTTTGAGATGTGCAAGAACAAGCTGCTTCTTTCCATCCTAATACTCAAATAAAGAGGAGGAGGAGGAATATTTGCATACAGTTCGGCATATTTCAGTATTATACATCTGAATGGTTTTGTCAAGTCTGTGAATTTACTTTGACAATGTTACTGTCAGTGAACATGTACATCTGAGTAGTTATATCCAATACGTCACATCACTTTGATGATTTATGACCAGATTTATGACCGGATTTATGACCACCCTGTTGGCGTTGATCGACAGGTTGTCATATGTCAAATGTATACATGGGTAGATTTCTGACCTGATTTATGGATATGACCCTCTGTCACCCTGACTGTCACGTCACAGGGGGTCCTGTCAGCCCTGACTGTCATGGAAGAGGCCCAACACCTCCAGGCTGGCCGTTAGCTACAGGCCAGGAAGGAATGCCATAAAAACCCCATGGCACAGGCGAGTGATAAAAACATCATAAATCCAATCATAAATCCAACAAATGTCAAATGTTATCTGTTTAGATCTTTTGATTTACACATCCTACTGTCATGACAGTCAGGGCTGACAGGACCCCCTGTGACGTGACAGAGGGGTAATATACCCATAAATCAGGTCAGAAATCTACCCATGTATACATTTGACATATGACAACCTGTCGATCAACGCCGACAGGGTGGTCATAAATCCGGTCATAAATCTGGTCATAAATCATCAAAGTGATGTGACGTATTGGATATAACTACTCATCTGTCATCAAAGCTGGTGACCTCATACGCTCAAACAACAAGAATTTTGAGATTATATGGCATTATACTATGAATTTTATTTTAAATAAGTATTTACTTAAAGTCATTACTGTAACATTTATGATTAGGAACCATGCACACTGTTTAAAGCAGTTTGTTGATTCAATGTTAGAGTGATTTCATGCTTTCAAAAGAGAAATAAATATGATGATTATATGTTTGATCACTGAAATTATACAGTAATGTTTCTGTTCTTTGTATTTGATTTGTCTGTTTTTCGTGTGTTTCCTCGTTCCAGAATGAGTCTGTGCATTAATTGGTGGGGATTTTGCAGTGACACTGTCTGCAGGGTAAATCGTTACACCGGTAAGTGGCGACAAGTGACTGTTTATGAGTGAAACTTTGAGACATTCATCAAACCAATTCGTTCAGAAACCCTCCTGAATTATTTAGGATTCTGGAAGTAAATGCCACTGTTTTGCACAGAGAAGTTATGATTAATTCTGCCTTGGCTTCTTTTGGAGTTATTTTCGTTAAAGAGGAGCGATTAACTGGCAACACTGTGTCTAAAAGGCAAGCCACTCAATATTAACTTAATATTTATCAAACTGTTGTATAAAACTGTTTTGTTGTGAATATAACTACAGCTGTGATAACGTGCGTCTTCATACGGCCGAATCTCAGCTGCACTCTACTGATAACAGCCCTCCTGCTCGCGTGATACTGTCCAGTTAATAATTATGTAGTGATGATTATCACCTTGATTGTGGTTCAGTAACATGCAGTTAGGTAAGGAGCAGAGCTGGGTAGTAACTGATTACATGTAATCTGGATTACGTATTCAGATTCCAAAAATTAATTACTTATAATTAGAGTAAGTTACATTTTAAAATACTTGTATAATCAGACTACAGTTACTTTTTTATTGATTACATGATTACATATTAGGGTAGAGTGGGGGAAAACGCCCCCCTTAAGGATTGTGTAATTTTTTTTCAGTGAAACAAAAGTTAAATGTGTTCAGAAAATGTATCATAGTTTTAGTGACAATGACATAAATTATAAACCAAGTATGAAAAAGAGTTTTAATGTTATTATTTTTAACAAAAATTACATTTGTGCCAAGGGGTTGTTTTACCCCACCTATTTTGACCAGTTTGACAAAGCAATTTGCTTTAAATGCCATAGAATGCATTGATACAATATTTTAAATTGTTCTCTGATATCTACATACAGTAGAAGGTATGTGGCTTAGGTAAGGGCAAAAAATCTCCAGAAATGGTTTTACATGTGCATTTACAACCCTAGGATTTCTCCCTAGAATGAAATGGTCTGTTTTTGGGTTATTTGGAAGGGTCATGAATAATCATGTTGAGCTCTGCTCTGAATGGCTGTCTCACAGTGTGGCTCATTTCAGTAGCTCACAGCAGGAAGGAAACACAGGGAGGAAAATATATATTTCAATACTTTCTCTTGCAGTTATATCGTCGGGTAATTATACTGTATATAAAATGCAGGCATCAGGGAGCCGCTATTAATATGCACTGAAACTGCTTTCAAATGCACGATCGCTTTTTACTTTCACTTTCGCTTTCAAGATTCGGGATCGCACGGACTCTGTTTATACTATGGAGCATCAGTACTTACTACACATTTTACAAGATCAGATGCTTGTCAGTGGTGCTCAGGATCTGTAAATCATTCGCCATCATCCTCAGTCATCTCTCCTTACACTGTTTATGTGGTAAGTGAAATCTTATGTACTGCAATGTAACAGGCTACCGCTAGCAAGGAGCTAACCATGTCCCTTTAGTGCCTCATGTTATTTTATTAGAACACGTTATTTGTTCTCCGTGCCTTTCTGAAAACAGACACCAACCCATCCCTGCACTTCACATCCCCTGCACAGCCTGGAACATAACATTTATTTCCATGATCTGCCATTTTTGCTGTTGTCCTCGCTTGTTTCTTCACAATACCTGCAGAACTTCTGATGATTTGGCTGTGTGGGTCCGGCTGGCCTAGAACATGGGCGTGTTCCTTAGCAAATTTCCAAGCGCGTTGATTCAAATGTCACTTCGCGAGTGTAGCTTGTGCAGGGACCCCCTGGACGAATCGGACGGCCACGAATAGTGCGTCGCATGTCTGGTGTAGCGTCTGGACCAATCAGACACACAATTTTTCATTTGATTTAACAAATTCCCTTTTGAGGTTAAAAAAGTATGACAGGCTTTTACTCTAGTCTGTATCACTTTATTAAGATTAAGCAAAACAAAACGACAAATGTTTACTTTCACAAGCCGTCACGTTTAGGGCTTGTAGTAAGCTGTCTCTTGCCTGGAGACTCAATCAGGTAACAAAAAGTGTCGGGAAACGACACCTCTGGCCATTTCGTTGGGTCGTTTGTCCAGTCACAGATACCGTACGGACAGTCCGACACAATACGGCTCAGTTTTTCAACGTACCGTGCGCTGTCGAGCAGCAGAAATGATTTTATGTACACCATTCTGGGTCAACACCATGCTTTTCCAATGAGGGGGAAACGTTCGTTTTCCCCCACGCTGACTCCGCCCACACAGCTATGACACGACACCAACCAAGTCAATAGGCCTACTGTTTAATTTGTACAGTCTTTAGTCGTGGTTATGTTTTATAAGATGTAGCTTGTCTGATTTTATTGTTCTTGTTTGTATGGTATTCTTGCATTTTTTAAAGTAAAAAGCTGGTCTCTGAAGTATTGTGCATACGCTCCCATTTAAATCATGAAACATGTGTCGGAATATGCTGCCGATGACTCGGTTATTTAAACAACAGAAACATGGTGAGCAGCAAAATTATAGATTACTTCCACTAAAACACAGCAGAAAAAAAACAAAAAAAACAATGCTGCAAATATAATTCTTTTTCTTACTGTTTATCTATCAATAACCTACGGCTCTGATTATTCAAACCAGATGTGACAAGACATTTCTGATCTTTTAAAGGGGTGGTTTACTGCTATTTCCTTATGTGTCATGGTAGATCGGACTATAGAATTTGATTACAGAAAAACTGTCTTGAACATGGTAAAAGATTAAAACATAAGTAACAGGCTGACTGTACATTAACATTACATCTTTTTTTCTTTTTTCTTTTTTTTTACTAAGCAGATCGTAGATCATTTGTCTATAGCCTATAAAACAGCTTCGTAAATATGAAGATTTCAATACATTAGGATTCTGAATGGCATTTTTTTAGCGAGCCATTAAATGACTTGAGACTTGACTCAGACTCCAGTGATAAAGACTTCAGACTTGACTCGGACTTCAAGTTAAAGACTTGTGAACATCTCTGGTACAGGCAGTTTTAGCTTAAAATTAAAAAAAGAATATAATCAATAATTATGAATTACAAAATTATAGCCTATTTGAAAAAAAAATGTAAGCTGATGATAATTGTTCTTATATCATATATAACTGCGATGTTCTACAAAACAACAAGCTTTAAAACACTTTTTTTCTTATTGCTGAAAATTAGATCATTTACCGTGAAATCCGTTTTCTCTCCGGTACATCACCACACTGTTAGACATTTCTGTAATTTCCACAGTTATTTACTGTATATCACCCAGTATAATACTGCAAATTCCCTTTACAGTAAATAACTGTAATACCCTTTGCATCATGGGAATTTTCTGTGACGTCAGACCCCACATACAGAGACTTACTGTATTTTTTAAAATTGCTGTATACTACTGTAATGGTCTCTTTGGCGCCATTATACTGACTGAGGTCGTTTTATTTTCCTCATTTCTTACATTTGGATCGACACAATTTGCCCTGCACCGTGTCTACAACGCCGCAACAGCTTGGGACTGACTACTGGATGTGTTACATCGCTTCTAACTGTGCGTTCACACCGCCACCGGCGAGAGCGTCAAAGTGGCCGGAAATCATTCATTTTCAATGTGAGCCGGCGGCGAGCTCCAATAGCGTCTGTCTGCGGACTGCAAGAGAGGGGCGTAACTGGAAGGAGGCGTAACTTGAAGAAAGGGGCGTAACTTGAAGTTGTCCAAATCACACAGAACCACGCGAGATGTCAAAACGAGATGTTATTGGCAAGATGGCCGCTTGTATATTGACAAGGTGAGAATATTTTTTTATTTTTTATTTTCAGTAGGTGTAAGCAATATATAATTCAAAAGGTGTAAAGACGACAAGGCTAGTCAAGAGTAGTCCCAGACTAAAATGCATGTCTGGGCTGTTTTAACTGAAAGCAACTTGAACTGACTGATCTTAAAATAATTGTTTTGTCTCAAGATGCCCATCAGTAGTGTTTTTATCCAAGGCACGTTTATAAAAGCTACTCAAATGTCCTAATTGAACTATGGCCTAACTTGTGTTGGATAAAAAGGGAGTTACATCAGCAACTACCTCAACATGTAAATGCAGTATTGAGCAGATAAATCACAGCTGACTGACTCTTGTCTGGATGTTACAGGGACAGATGAGACACACGAGTGTATATCCGGTGCAGAGTGACTGATGAAGGAATGCTGCCATCAAAGACTCTCAGTGAGTACACTACAGACATCAATAAAACATCTTTTAAATCTTAAATTGTAGTTTATTTTAATTATTGTAATTTCAAACAACTATTACAGCACTTTTCTGATTCTTGATTCCTGTGCATTTGCTGCAGATCTTTTGTGGTGGAGCAGGACCTGCAAGACAAGGTGACAGCGACATTTGTGGAAAAAAGGGAAAACCTGAAACAAAAGGATAAAGTAAGATCATTTTATTACTTTTAATACAGAGATCAGATGACATTGTGCTGTTAAAATGACTGCTTGTGTATTATGTTTGGCTGTTTTTGTATGATCTGAAATGTCTGCAGGCTGCTGTGAGCGCTGAGGATGGAGAGTCCACAGCAGCATCCTGGAAATGATCCAGTGCCATGAATGAGACGCTCCAACACTGCACCTGCCCTTACTGCCTCATCTGAACCAGATGCTGGTCTCTTCATCATCAGTGACCCCAGAGCCAGCGAGAACATCTAGAGAAAGACCAAAAGACATCGAGGATGTGACATTGGTCAAGTTTATTCTGCTGGTCTCTGTTCATACAGTGAAGGCTGACTTTCAGAAGCTTCACAAGCATCATCAAAAAATAGTCATGAAGCTTTTATCGAAAGTGATTTCCAGTGCTGTTATTACAGGGACCTACAATCCCCTGGATCAACCTGGAGAAAAGAGCCTTGCTGAAGGACACGCCAGTGACGAACCAGCAACCTTCTGCTGACCAGTTCAGTGGTTTAGCCCACTACAGAAGTAATAAAGCTACAACTAAAAAAAAATGCATGTAATTGTAAACATGAAATAAAATTTGGCAAGAAATGGAAAGCTGACAACATGAATTGTAAATGTTTAACTCTGTTTAAATGTTTTACAGGTAGTGGTGCTCATGGAGAGCAGCACACGAATGTTTGAAGCAGACACAGATTATCCCGCACATGTTCTCCTGCTCTTGCCTCAAGGTTGTGTGGTTCAGGGGTGTCATCATGGTCTTCCTCATCCTCTGGGTCAACGATGTCCTCATTGAGAAGAGCAAGATTGTGAAGCACAGCGCAGCTGCAGAACTGGCTCAGCTGTGTTGAGATGACTGTAGGATGTGGGTTCACCGTCTGTAAAAACATGATTGTTAGAACAATAAGTTTGAATGAAGCTTTGTTTCATCTGTTGTTGACTTGTATATTGTATGTATTTATTGTGATGCTTCCTTTTATTCATTCTTATACTTATTTATTCATGTTTCTTATTGTTGTCATTAAATAAAATATATTTTAATGTATTAATTGCTTGACTGAAAATTGATGTATTCACTTGACTGCATTTGTTCAACTAGTGTATATTCATGTATAGCCATGTCACGACAAAAATTAAATTTTGCTTGTTTTACTTGTTTGTCATTTTAAGTTTAAAAAAAATTATAATTATTGGTTAGCACTTATCATTATTATTGCGTGTAAGTGTTGGGGTGGGAAAATGATGCAATTCATTCTGGGGTAATCTTAATTTAAAGTACAAATACTTACATTTTTAGAGTATAAAATCAACAGTCTTCTCCAAAGGCGAGATCTTCGAGCAGCTGCCCGACATGTCCTTTGTGCTGACATCTCAAACGCTGAGGAAAACCGTACTAGATTGTTGAGTTAGTGATGATATGAGGTGTTAGTGCACCTGTCTCTCTATTATTGCCGAACTTATTACATAAAAGATCAGGGAAAGATGGTTGTATCCAGGCCCGGCTCCAGATACAAGTTGAAGGGTGGGCCAAGTAATATTCCAGGTGGGCAGGGGTAGGCTACTCTTTTTATGCCCCTATTTTGTTTTTAAGTGAAAGGATGAATGCCTTATATTATAAACAGTGACATTTAAGACTTGCATTTAATTCACCCCAAAATGGGCCATTTGCACATTTTCACTTAACTTCTGCTACTTCACGGAGTAAGAATAATTATGAAATTAATATTACCCACAACAGAGGTGCAAGTTTTGCAATGCATAATTCTAATTTTAAAAATTAAATAGACCGCAGCAATTAACATTTTGTCAGAACCTCTAGTAAATGAAAAGCTATTTGTTTAGTTGTCTATTGAGAATCATAGGAGAATATTACCTCTATTTGGAAAAAGAAAAAAAAAAGTGATCAATTTATGCAGAATTGTGCATATTCCTATGTTTGACTGACTGTTTCTCCCATGGCAGTGACGGGCAAATGTAATTCACGGTGCCCCCTCCTGGGTAGTCTGATTTTTATAGTATAATTTCTAATTACCCTGACACTTACGCTCTGACTCTGAGCGATAAAGATTAAAATATAAAATTGCCGGTAATGCATAACAGAGTGTCCGTCACATTTCGAGCACTGCTTCTGTTATTAAAGAGTGTTCACTCTGGCTGACGTCTTCATTCGAAGTTGTTGTTGTTGAAGAGGCAGCATCTCTGTCAGCATCTTGTCTCTGGACAAAGCAGGCGCGGGCGCAATCATCAATCATATTTAAAGCCGGCGCGTCCTGACCGCATCACTGACTTTACTGGGTGTTTTTAAGGGAATATTTGCATTTATTCAAAATCATGTGGTGGACTGTCATTATTTTGGCTAATGCGAGACACCACTGAATGTGCATAAGTAGGCTACGCAAAGCCGACTGATACGCCGTATACCTGAATATACCCTGCACTACACCACTGAGACTGACAGCATCAACAGATTCTTAGCTCATTGACAAATATCTGATCTTGTAAGATGTTCTCCCTTTACACAGAGCACTGTACGCGTGATCGCCAAATTGAAAGTGAAAGTGAAAGGCGCGAGCGCTCATTCAAAAGGATTTCAATTCTGCGCATATTGATAGCGGCTCCCTGATGCGCGAAAATACAGTATTAGCACGTATGTGAGTGTGTGGGCGGTAAGAAAACGAAAACGAAAAAATATATGAACATCAATTGAATATCACATTAGTGGAGTTACAAATATAAGAACTTAAATCAACACAAAATGTATTGACTACTACAATCACAAAATAAAAGGGCAGCTGTTTCTTCAACAAGACCACAAAATGAGCAAATTTAGATGAAATTAAAAATTAAACCTGTCACTCATATCTTTTGTTGCGCTTGTTATAACGTCTTAGGTCACGTGATAACGTCAACATAACGGATGATATCCAAATCGCATTCATAATTAACGCATTCAGGCTGTAGAGTATGTACTCTTTTAGCGCTCGTTAAGTAAGTACTTATTGAAGAAAGTATGCGGTTTCGGACGCAGCCCGACAACATCTCGTTTTGACATCTCGCGTGGTTCTGTGTGATTTGGACAACTTCAAGTTACGCCCCTTTCTTCAAGTTACGCCTCCTTCCAGTTACGCCCCTCTCTTGCAGTCTGCAGACAGACCCTTCTCGCGAGCTCCGGCGGCGAGCTCCGGCGAGAGCGGCGCGGCGCGTCTTGGACGGTGAGGGCGTCCAGGAGAGTTGAAGTCAGGTCAACTTTATGGTAATGAGCTATGACGCGGTTGGGCGGCAACCAATCGAAATGTAGAAGTCCTCCGCTTGAGAGGAGTCCAGAGAACGCAGCAAGTATAGGTCTCTGCAGCAAAGTAATGGGAGTTACCAGATCGGGGCGTTTTTTGAGCATGTTACTTGATTGGCTGACGTCATAGTGACGGTAGGTTTAGGGGTGGGGTTAGGTCAGGGGGATCATTTTGATTGCATGATTTAGAAACACCCAGCATCTTGAAAATGCCTAGCAATTCAGAAACACCCACTTTTGCTCTGCAGAGACCTGTAAACTTTGCTTCCGACCACATTAGTTCCTAAGCATTTTCACGCTAGAACGCTTGTTTTTCAGCGGGAATGCAATTCATTTAGTCAAAACAACACTGATTGACCAATTGCATTTAGACTAGCACTTAACCACGAACACAAAAAACACACCACACAAATGGCTTTTATTGGTTTATCTCTTTAGCAAACATGTAACTATAATTAAGTTCTTTCCATCGATCAATTTCTTACTTTCACAATTAAAATATTTCATGAGGTTAACTTATACCCTACTTTTGGTCAGTCTGCACAAGATCAACATGCTTGTTTCCTTTTCGGCTCCTTTAAATACAAGACCAAACGTTCGATCGTCAGAGCGTCAACAGTTCTTTCTACAGCGTCGTTGGCAGGGCGGCCAGAGCGAATTTTGACGCTCTCGCCGGCGGCGGTGTGAAAGCACAGTGAGGAAGACACGGAAGCAGCGCCGTGGGTTTTTGGTTCCCCGAAGAACCTTTCAGTGAACATTTGTTAAAAAAAACGTTTTTTTCTCTTAGTGTGAAGATCATTTTATCTAAAGAACCTTTTGTGGAATGGAAACGATCTTCATGAAACCACTGATGGTTGTATTTTGTATTTTGTATTTTTGTTTGAAGAAATTGTATTTTGCCATTGAAGAAATGTTTTTGCAATGGGGGTCACTGCGGGGTCATATCCAGTTTGTGCAGTAACCACAGGTAGACAGTGAATAGCCTGAAACCTTACAGGAGAGACTCAAAGGTTGGCCAGGCTTTAGTTATTTAGAGTCTGGCTGAGTGAGTCCAATACTGCAGACACCTGGAGAAAGAAGCATTTGAGTTCAAAACAGTGCTAAATATGAAAATGAATAACAGCTTTGTAGTATTTCTTGATAACATACTTGGTGTTGCACAAAAGAGCAGCAACAGTATCCACCCAGTCATGATGTTTAATTTTTGCTCTTAACTGTGCACTAAATATGCAGCATAATTAGCCTGTGTATGTGCACATCCATAAATAAAGGAGGAGTCATGAAACATTTGGATCATGGAAATCCTCTCTCTTCACAAGCAAAAGCATGTACTCTGATTTGATCTTTTGCTTCATGCATTTATATTCATCCCTGCAGACAACTGCAGTACATTTCATAAAGAAAACTGCACAGCACAGACAAAGGCTGCATGTTGTTTGAGAGCTAGTTTGAATTCTGCCTGTCATTTCCTGCTATAACATGCAAGAAATACATACACCACAGATGTGAGGTTATGTATGAGGTTTGCATATTTTGCTTTGTCTTTATGTAGGACAAGTATAAAAACAAGCACACAATTTTTTACCACATTATAGGAGCATGACATACTTTCCCATAATGCTGATTTAATGTCAGTGAGGGTCTAATCAAGGGATATATGGACATTTTAAATCTGCTTTTCAGTATGTCACCTCTATTCAACCATTCAACACAGCATTATAGAGCAGCCTGTCATGTCCAGTGAACGCAACTCAGAAAAGGTGATTTAAATGGCCAGAAAACATTTTACACGTAATAATGGCAGTAACAATTTATAAATTAAAGAGTCATAAGTTAAAGAGGTGTTGTATAACAAATGTCTGTATGAGCCATTAAAGGGATAGTGAACTGTAAACATCAAAATTCTATCATTATTTACTCACCCTCACATCCTCATAAACCTGTATGTATGTAAATATGGATGTAGCCTATTTTTTCAGATGTTTCTGTCCATATAATAAGAGTCAGTACAAAACAATGGATGTCACTGACCTGAATAAACCAAAATATTGAGACATTTTAACAATGTATTATTTTGTTCATGTTTCAAACCTGTATTACTTTCTCTATTATGATAATTCAGTATTAGTTAAGATGACTGCATGTCTATAAGTACAGTTAGCAGACATGTAATAAACATGTTTTGTTATAAAACACATCACAGGTTTTATTGTAGACCACGGCTGTGGCTTGTCTGCTAATCGGCCCTAATGTAGGTTTCCTGCTCTTTGGGCTTTATGTAAGTCATGTATAAAAATGCACAGGAAGTGTTTATCAGATTGTATGAGCCATATGTGGTATATCTACCTGTCACTAAACCTGAGGAATATTTCTATTCATTAAAGTCAGACAATGGAAGATTTTCAATTTGAAATTCCAGAAATTGAAATTCCGGAAATTGAAGTTCCAGAAGGGGACTTTTGTGATGTAGAGATGGAAATGGATTATGAATTAGAGATGGAGGGTGATAATGGGGAGGGCATAGAAGATGAAGAATCTGAGACTAAAAGAGCATCTCGCCCAAAAGCTGGAAATCCAAAACACCAAATCCAATACAACCACCAAATGCAGCAAAACCGTCAAATCCTGCAAAACCTCCAAGGTCCTCGCAAAGTCTAAGTAAAAGTGAAAGACTACTCACGCTGTTCTGTGTTCACCATCACCTTCTGCAACTGCCTGTTTCTGGGTACGGCTGCATTGATATGCTCCTTGAAGGTAAGGAATTTTGTTACAATTACTAACACATTGAAGGCAATGGCCCAGGTCAAAACTGACTTAGAAACTGACTTTTTGACTCAGATAGCCATATATTTGCTATATATTATGATCAAATGGCAAGTAGATGTCTTGGAAAATATTCTTTTGTGTTTTTATATTCACAGGCAATGAATAGGAAGTATAGGAGAGACATCAAAGGAGCAAAGAAATTCAGTCGCCGTGCTCTGGCTGCCAATATTTGTGCCATCATTACGACTATCATCACCATAATTCTTGTTTCTCTTTTTGCTGGACCTGCTTTTTTTTACTATAGGGGATGTTAAATCATTTAAATTTTCAGATCCAGCCATTACAATGAAATATCAACAGCAAAAATTGTAGCTCTGGCTATATGAATATGATATAAGAATATGGTGCAATCTACATTCGTCTTCATTAGTTTTGCATCAAAATTTATTATTTTCTTGTTACTGCTTGATGCTTATTATTAAACATTGCATTCAACTGTACATCTTTGCCTTTTAATTGGATGCCTGGTAATGAGAAGTATACTGACATTTACCCTTTCACACACAGATTATTATATAGTTACAACTCTTTGAAGCTATGAGCTAATATATTAATTTACTTTTGTGTTGAACCAGCACTAGGCTTCAGATTAGCTGCACATCCTGGAAAAAAAAGTGTTTGTGAAGTGAAAAGGAAGCATATAAATTAATCTTGATTATGAATAGATTGTCTCAAGTTTTGAGAAGTTTAAAAGAAAGTATTCTGTGACTGTAGTTTCTGTGATTGTGTGAGTCACTGTGTAGTGGACGACTTCTTGTGTTCCACTGCAACCTACTGACACAGATGAGAACTGCAGTTTTAAACTATAAGTGTCTAGACCAGTTTTTGTATCATTGCCGCATACGTTAGTGTCACTGTGATTCTCTTGCACAGAAATACACAGCGGAGTCCTCTTCTGTCAGTCCAGACAGTTTCAGATTCATCATGCTTTTTGAATCATCTCTGCTGATTTCAAGCCTCCCCTTAACAGATTCTGCCTTATATCCACTTCCAGAACTGTAGCCCAGACCCATCCACACAAGAGGTTTTCCAGCTTGTTGTCTGATCCAGTGCATAGCACAGCAGTCAAAGCTGAACCCAGATCCTCTACAGGACAGAGTCAGAGTTTCTCCAGGCTTTTTCTGAACTGTGTTTTCAAACTTTGACATTGCAGGCCTGAAAAGAGAAAATAGGAGAATTTTTTTGGAATAAATTAAACAATCACACGCACACACACACACACACACACACACCTATCTATCTATCTATCTATCTATCTATCTATCTATCTATATACACACACACTTTATTAACTCACAGTTTAGGTTGAACAAAAATAGTAATAAGGGTATATTCTTCATCTTGTGATTGTTTATATGACTCTACAGCTTCACTCGGCTCAGCAGGATATAAATACTTGGAGCCTATCATAGATTCTTTTGAATATGCATAATGAGGAAATGATGGAAGATCACTGAGACGATCTTTTACACTTACAAAGAGGATAACCAGAATCCAGTGTTTGAAGGGTTTATTAACATTCATTTCATTGATTACATATTTTAATGTTTGATTAGTATTAAATATTTATGTCTACACTATAAATTTAGGTTTTTCACCCACTTAAATGACTAATATAAACTAGAATGTTTGTGAAATGAACTTTATCTCATAACATTTTTTAATGAAAATAGAAAAGTATAATGTTGTTGATAGAATGTCTGATTAAATGTTGAGAAAGTGTTTAAAAGAAAATATCCAGTGATTGTGTGATTCACTCTGTAGTGGACTTTACTTGATGGATTCTACTGCAACCTACTGTCACAGATGAGAACTGCAGTTTTACACTACAAGTGTTTGTACAAACCTGTTTTTGTATCATTTGCACACAGGTTTGTGACACTGTGCTTGTCTTGCACAGAAATACACAGCTGAGTCCTCTTCTGTCCAGACAATTTCAGATACATTTTTTTTTTTTTAATCGTCTAGTAATTTCTATTCGTTCCTCAAAACTTTTGGCATAGTCTTTTCCGCTACTCCAAACACGGCCCATCCACACCAGTGTTTTTCCAGGTTTCTGTCTGACTCAGTGCATGCTGTAGCTTCCAAAAGTAAATCCTGATCTTCTACAGGAAAGACTCAGTTTCTCCAGGCTTTACCACTGATACAGAAGAAATGGACTCCAAATTCTGACCTTTCACTCATATTGAAAAATAAAATAGAAATAAGAACATAACATCAGGTAGAGTGAATATTTACTGTTACAGTTTGAGATGGTGTAAGGTTGCACATTATGACACACTTGCAAAGGCCAGTAAAAGCAGAAGGTGAAGCAGGTTGTTGCACATCTTTGATTCAGTGAAGTGGCCTCATATGAGATCCAGTGGAGAAGGACTGATCACAAATA
The DNA here is from genome assembly GCF_012432095.1 of Onychostoma macrolepis. Taxonomy (NCBI): domain Eukaryota; kingdom Metazoa; phylum Chordata; class Actinopteri; order Cypriniformes; family Cyprinidae; genus Onychostoma; species Onychostoma macrolepis. The sequence goes on along the minus strand of NC_081157.1, from coordinate 34,033,207 downwards.
TGTTTGACAAATGGAGGGTGGTGACGTCCAGGGGCGTACTTAACCAATAGGCGTGGTAAGCGGCCGCTTAGGGCCCCGGGGAATCATGGGGCCCCGTCTGATATTTGTGAAACATATTTGGCAAATGCACCAGTATGTATTTGTGTTATGGAGAGCGTCAAATGTTCACTCACCACTCAAAACGGCGAGTTTTTGTCAGGTGCGGAGTAGGGTTGTGACGGTGAGGAAATTTTCCCACCGGTTAATCGACGTGTGACAACACCGGTAATAACGGTATCACCGTGGTGCGGGGGTCGTTTGAGTTTTCCTCTTTCCCACGATTTCCTTCGGTTTCAAATAGCCTGTAAGCGCCGTGCGCATTTTACTTTCACTATCAAATTAGCGGCAATTCGGCATCAAGCAGTTGTTTGCTTTTAGTTAGTTTAAGTTTTCCCTCTTTCCCTCACCTTCCTTTGCTTAAAAGCACCGTGCGCATTTTACTTTCACTTTTAAATTAGTGGCAATTCGGCATCGATTGCTTGAATTCAATTCAAGCAACAACAAAATACAACGTCGAAGAACATAGAACTTTTATTAACAAAACGAATAAAAATACACCATGCTATATGCCTAATATAAAACAACAAATAACTTACACAAAGTTTAAATAGGCATACAAAACTAAAAATCAGTAAAGAATGAGGAACAAGTAATTATGAGAACGTTGCATTGACGCTGCATTGAGCAGACGCGTTCAGTTTTAATTGTAGTGTCCTCTAACTGAACTAAATGATTTTTATTACTATAAACAAAAAAAAATCAAAACGACGGTGGTGGACGGTGCCGCTGTGGGCAAGTGACGTAACCGGTGTTGCGGATTAACACCGGTATCACCGCCAACACCGTCTATCGCAGCAAGCCTAGTGCGGAATTCTGCAAGCTTGTGAATCCTCTCATTATATAACATCGTGTAGATAAGATGTAAATAAGAGATTCATTGTGCAGAGAGCTTATTAACTGAACGTCGCGAGATCGCGTTGAACTGAAGTGAGTGACAGCTTTTAGTGATTACAGACGGAGCGCTTTTTGCGCGCATTCTAAGCTGTTTTGACTGTCTCAGAACAAATATATTTATCTCAGTAAAGAAATTATTGTGTTTCAAGTCATAATTTGATTTTTCTTGATGTTTCAAAATGACTCTGTGTGCTTTTAGCGAACAATAAATGCAAATGAACTATAAACTAAAAACGTGTATAAATGCACGAATTCAATGACTGGAGATTTTCGCTTAATAGATTACATTTTCGATTTGTTTCTCGGCAAACCCTATCGTATGCCTTAAGAACACTTGGAATACGGAACGAGTTACATGGGATAATTTTTATGACATTTTAACCCTTTTTGGAAAGAGATTGAAGAAGTTTACAATTCATTAAATGGACAAGTGCAAGCATTATATATATATATATATATATATATATATATAATGTCTTCTTTTGTTCTTCGAAAAAAAATAAGGTAGCTTAATATGGCTTTAGAACAGCATCAGGTTGACTAATTATTTAGGCTACTTAAGTTGTGAAGGGGTAATAGTTACAATAAATAATAATTATAGCTATAATGAGAGAGAGCTAGCGAGCAAAATAAGGGTTATGCGTAAAAGAGCATTATAGTTATTGTGTTGGGGCCCCATACTTGAAATTTACTTAGGCCCCCCAAATCACTGAGGGAAAACTCAAACAGCATTAACTGGAAAACAATGTGGTAAGGTTTTTATGAAGAAAATACACTAATGTTTGAGTCATTTTTATGAATATTGTATTTAATCTGCATCTGAAACTGAATCAGTAATTAGAAGTAGCTTAGTAAGGATTCTTAGCATAAAGCTGTGTATTTGTGTGCCGAGTGTTAGTGTGGTTTTTGAACAAGGCAGTAGCTGCTCTGTGTCACTGTGACTCTCTGGCGCAGTAATACACAGCTGTGTCCTCAGTCTGCATATTCTGTCCTTGAAGAGTCACTGTGTTGCTGGAAGACTCTCTGGTAACTTGAAATCTACTTTTCAGTTTATCACTGTAATATGTGCCACCGCTGCCACACATCCTTCCAACCCATTCCAGAGCTTTTCCTGCAGGCTGCCGAATGAAGTCTGTGCAGTAGCTGCTGTCAGTCACTGAATATCCAGAGATTTTACAGGACAGTGTCAAAACCTGACCAGGACTTAAGACCATAGATTCAGTCTGTGTCAGTTCAACACAGTGGACACCTGAGAGGAAAAACATACTGTAACCATGTGCAAGAAAATTATATTTTTAAGAGTTTCTACGAGAAACAGCTGCCAGCAGCAGCAACAACCAGAGAGACGAGGAGATCATGGTTTGAGACGTGTGAGAACAAGCTGCTTCTTTTCATCTTAATACTCAAATAAAGAGGAGGAGGAGGAATATTTGCATACAATACTGCATATGCAGTAAATGAGTATCTACATGTCATATTCTTATATATGATTTTATATTATGGGCTTTTTTTCTTTTTCTTTTTACATTTCTTTCAGAAGACAGCATTGACAGGGATGGATGGTTGTTGTGCTTAGGGAATATTTAAATATTATCTGTGACATTAAGAATAGAACACATTTAATTCAAATTTATATTTATTTTCTAATATATTCACTTAAAGTCATTAATGGCAAATTAATCAGCAATCATGGCATTTATATAGCTTATATTCTAGGTAAATATGGGCCAGTATATCATCCATTAGGATAAGATGTCTTTGGTTTCGTTGGATCAGAGTTGTACTGTGCTGCAGCTTAATATGTTGTTTTTTGTTTGTTTGTTTTTTATCTAATTTTCAACCATTAAGCCACGTTAAGCTTTTTTTTTTTTAGTATGTTTTTCTATCAGAGGAAAACGCTTAACATGCATGCACTTTGCGTAACATGAAACTTTGTGCATTGCTTTCATATTCTGGGCTCCTCTGCTTGCAAAGTCCTTTCAGAAAGGCAAAGAATATCCACATAGCTTTAAAGTGAATGTAATATTTTAGTCATATCAACATTAGTTATTGTTATTTTCAAAGTGTAATTGGTCATTTAAATGTGTTTTTAAAAAGTATCGGTATCGGCAATACTGGCCCTGTATTTACTTGGTATGGGATTGTAAGGATCCACCCGTCAGCCCAAAAAGCGGAATCCAGCAGCCTGGTCGAAGGTTTAATGCATGTTTGATCATTTACTTGTGCTTCTGAATTTATCTGGATTTAGTTTCAATTTTAGTCTAGCTCAGCGTTCAATCTGACTCCAGTTTCAAGTGATCATTAAATTTAGGCAATATTCTTAATGAAAAACTGATCACAGATATCGATTGTATATTAATTTAGATATTTGATTATTCTGGAAATCCCATACTTTCAATTATTTGTTCATTAGGGAGCAAGTATCGAGCAGGAATTACACTTCGGCCGATAGTTAACCCACGGACACAAACTCATCAGTTCTGAACTTACTCAGAGGGTGCAGAGTGGTGTTGAGCGGTACGGTCCCACACATAGACTGTGGGTCCCACATATGGGATTTAGAACGTTCGGTGACGTTGCATAACAGCCAAATTAAAACTGCGTTTTACGCTTTCTCTGACGCTGAGATGCCGCTGCACTTGTCATATAATCGCACCTATGCAGTGTTTTTAACCACATAATATTTATTTTATGCTTTAGACATTTAAATACAAATAAGTACTAGTAAAACAATATATTTAGAGTTCGTAAAATACACTCAGATGTTTATGGAAGCAGCAATAATAATCCATTCAAATATAACTTTCAGAAGTGTTTTATTAATATCAAATACACATAGTGTAAGTAACTATAAAGTTCACTCTATTCTTCTCCCATTTCGCACTTACTTACATGTATTTCGTGAGAAATTTATGAATTTACGTGATGTAAATGTCACGGGTGACGAATCTCGTAGAGGCAGGAACTTAAAATGGAGCCCAAGTTTCTGTAGGGGCCACTTTCGGTGGAGGACCGAGGAGGCTGCCGTTTGGACGACTGGAATTGCGATCAGGTGCGGGAGTGAGAGGAATAGAGTGGTGATTGGGGCGTGTGCTGGAGTAGGGGAGTATAAGAGGGCATTGCGACTCAGTTAAAAGAAACAGGGGGGAGAGGCGAGAGGCGAGAGGCGAGAGGCGAGAGGCGAGAGGAGTTTGGAAGCGCTTGAGGTGCTCGAGTATTCATGTGGAAGAAGAAGAGAGAGATTTGGATCTGGAGAAGGACGGGTTGAAGGGGAAAGTGAGAGATTGAAGGAATTGTATGAGGATTGGAATTTCCCGTGGAGGATTTATTACTGCATTGAGTGATTTGCGCCTCGCAGCTGCCCTCCATCTAGCTTCACATCAACGAGTGGTGGACGAGACCCCATGCCTGCGTCTTCTCTGTGAGTTGTGAGATTTGCAGTGCTTTATATATATTCACGTGTGATTACTTGTGTGGGTTGAAGTGAAACACTAGTGTGGGATCGAATTGCGGAAGGCATCGGTGGTCCTAGCGAACGCACTCGTCTTTCTCTGTTTACATTCAGTAACCGAAGACGCCGAAAGCGGTGAACGCCCGCTGATGTGGTTGAAAATACCCCCTTTCTCTGTGTTTGAATCCAGTTGCAAGAGCCTGCTAAAGCTGTGAGGTATATGTACCCTCTTCTCCGTCAGAGTCCAGTGGAGAGCCTGCTAAAGCTGTGAGGTGAAGAGCCTGCTAAAGCTGTGAGAGTCCAGTGGAGAGCCTGCTAAAGCTGTGAGAGTCCAGTGGAGAGCCTGCTAAAGCTGTGAGAGTCCAGTGGAGAGCCTGCTAAAGCTGTGAGAGTCCAGTGGAGAGCCTGCTAAATCTGTGAGGTGAAGAGCCTGCTAAAGCTGTGAGGTGGAGAGCCTGCTAAAGCTGTGAGAGTCCAGTGGAGAGCCTGCTAAAGCTGTGAGAGTCCAGTGGAGAGCCTGCTAAAGCTGTGAGGTCCAGTGGAGAGCCTGCTAAAGCTGTGAGGTCCAGTGGAGAGCCTGCTAAAGCTGTGAGGGTCCAGTGGAGAGCCTGCTAAAGCTGTGAGAGTCCAGTGGAGAGCCTGCTAAAGCTGTGAGAGTCCAGTGGAGAGCCTGCTAAAGCTGTGAGGGTCCAGTGGAGAGCCTGCTAAAGCTGTGAGGTCCAGTGGAGAGCCTGCTAAAGCTGTGAGAGTCCAGTGGAGAGCCTGCTAAAGCTGTGAGAGTCCAGTGGAGAGCCTGCTAAAGCTGTGAGAGTCCAGTGGAGAGCCTGCTAAAGCTGTGAGGTGAAGAGCCTGCTAAAGCTGTGAGAGTCCAGTGGAGAGCCTGCTAAAGCTGTGAGAGTCCAGTGGAGAGCCTGCTAAAGCTGTGAGAGTCCAGTGGAGAGCCTGCTAAAGCTGTGAGAGTCCAGTGGAGAGCCTGCTAAAGCTGTGAGAGTCCAGTGGAGAGCCTGCTAAAGCTGTGAGGTGGAGAGCCTGCTAAAGCTGTGAGAGTCCAGTGGAGAGCCTGCTAAAGCTGTGAGAGTCCAGTGGAGAGCCTGCTAAAGCTGTGAGAGTCCAGTGGAGAGCCTGCTAAAGCTGTGAGAGTCCAGTGGAGAGCCTGCTAAAGCTGTGAGTCCAGTGGAGCCTGCTAAAGCTGTGAGTCCAGTGGAGAGCCTGCTAAATCTGTGAGGTGAAGAGCCTGCTAAAGCTGTGAGAGTCCAGTGGAGAGCCTGCTAAAGCTGTGAGGGTCCAGTGGAGAGCCTGCTAAAGCTGTGAGGTATATGTACCCTCTTCTCCGTCAGAGTCCAGTGGAGAGCCTGCTAAAGCTGTGAGAGTCCAGTGGAGAGCCTGCTAAACTGTGAGAGTCCAGTGGAGAGCCTGCTAAAGCTGTGAGGTGAAGAGCCTGCTAAAGCTGTGAGAGTCCAGTGGAGAGCCTGCTAAAGCTGTGAGAGTCCAGTGGAGAGCCTGCTAAAGCTGTGAGAGTCCAGTGGAGAGCCTGCTAAAGCTGTGAGAGTCCAGTGGAGAGCCTGCTAAATCTGTGAGGTGAAGAGCCTGCTAAAGCTGTGAGAGTCCAGTGGAGAGCCTGCTAAAGCTGTGAGAGTCCAGTGGAGAGCCTGCTAAAGCTGTGAGAGTCCAGTGGAGAGCCTGCTAAAGCTGTGAGGGTCCAGTGGAGAGCCTGCTAAAGCTGTGAGGGTCCAGTGGAGAGCCTGCTAAAGCTGTGAGAGTCCAGTGGAGAGCCTGCTAAAGCTGTGAGAGTCCAGTGGAGAGCCTGCTAAAGCTGTGAGAGTCCAGTGGAGAGCCTGCTAAAGCTGTGAGGTGGAGAGCCTGCTAAAGCTGTGAGAGTCCAGTGGAGAGCCTGCTAAAGCTGTGAGAGTCCAGTGGAGAGCCTGCTAAAGCTGTGAGAGTCCAGTGGAGAGCCTGCTAAAGCTGTGAGAGTCCAGTGGAGAGCCTGCTAAAGCTGTGAGAGTCCAGTGGAGAGCCTGCTAAAGCTGTGAGAGTCCAGTGGAGAGCCTGCTAAAGCTGTGAGAGTCCAGTGGAGAGCCTGCTAAATCTGTGAGGTGAAGAGCCTGCTAAAGCTGTGAGAGTCCAGTGGAGAGCCTGCTAAATCTGTGAGGTGAAGAGCCTGCTAAAGCTGTGAGAGTCCAGTGGAGAGCCTGCTAAAGCTGTGAGAGTCCAGTGGAGAGCCTGCTAAAGCTGTGAGGGTCCAGTGGAGAGCCTGCTAAAGCTGTGAGGTATATGTACCCTCTTCTCCGTCAGAGTCCAGTGGAGAGCCTGCTAAAGCTGTGAGAGTCCAGTGGAGAGCCTGCTAAACTGTGAGAGTCCAGTGGAGAGCCTGCTAAAGCTGTGAGGTGAAGAGCCTGCTAAAGCTGTGAGAGTCCAGTGGAGAGCCTGCTAAAGCTGTGAGAGTCCAGTGGAGAGCCTGCTAAAGCTGTGAGAGTCCAGTGGAGAGCCTGCTAAAGCTGTGAGGTGAAGAGCCTGCTAAAGCTGTGAGAGTCCAGTGGAGAGCCTGCTAAAGCTGTGAGGTGAAGAGCCTGCTAAAGCTGTGAGAGTCCAGTGGAGAGCCTGCTAAAGCTGTGAGAGTCCAGTGGAGAGCCTGCTAAAGCTGTGAGGTGAAGAGCCTGCTAAAGCTGTGAGAGTCCAGTGGAGAGCCTGCTAAAGCTGTGAGAGTCCAGTGAAGAGCCTGCTAAAGCTGTGAGAGTCCAGTGGAGAGCCTGCTAAAGCTGTGAGAGTCCAGTGGAGAGCCTGCTAAATCTGTGAGGTGAAGAGCCTGCTAAAGCTGTGAGAGTCCAGTGAAGAGCCCGCTAAAGCTGTGAAGCATGGGCACTTCTTTCCTCCGGATCCTGGTGAAGAGAACATTGAAGCCACTACAGTAATCGTTTTAAAGAAGTTTTTAAAGTGAATAAAGAGATTTTTAAACTTGCTTTTGGTTGTTCCGCCTGCTGTGTCCTGTGGTGCGGCTCCTCACGGTGGTGTGCAAGTCAGGGGTGATGGCCGGTCGTTTACGCGCCCACCCCGACCTGTGACATAAATCCGACTGACAGGACTCTAGGAACTGCAGCGCGAACAAACATGGCGGCGCCCATCTCACATTACAGATCAAGATCATTTAGAACTGTTTTTAAACGATAAAACACACTCATTTGCACATATTTGTGAATCGGAATATCAGCTAGTTGATTATATGGTAAGCAAGTTTCTGAATAAAAAACTAAAAAGCGATCAATCTGTCATACAGTGTTATTGTGGCCGCGGTGTGTCATGTGACAAGCATGACGCGTCGCCATGGAAACATTAAGGGGAAACGTTCTAAAATAACGGCCGCCTAAAAAAAACTCACTCTGGGGGGACCGCTGGAATATTTTAAACTCACCACTGAAAAGGTTAAGTGAGCTGCACCTGCATACTCATAACAAAGTATACCAGAGCTACCACGATAACCACGAGAGCTACACCGTGTTAAGCCAGTGACAGTCAGAAATCAGAAGCCCCTAATGATGTTCCCCATGGTTCATCCGTCGGTGCTTCTGCAGAAATGCCACTACACATTAATCTACTTGAAAAATGATTTCAGAAGAGATCAGAATAAATCAAATATAACAATTTATTATTAGTCAGGTAAAACTGTGTCATGACAATTACATAATTAAACAATAAGAAGCCAATTCAAAAATAAGAAAATAAATAACATCAGTTGTTCAAAGATGAATCTAAGAGTAAAAATGTATACCTGACTTCAGGAAGATAAGCTAATCTGGCTACAGAATCACAATGACTGATTTGCAACTTTCCCTTAAATACTACCAGAACAAAAACAAAGAAATCTTTAAATCAGTTTTATAAACATAAAATACCTTTTGGTTTAGGTTCCCGTTCTCCAGGGTCGCACCTGACAGGAGATGGATAAACATCACAGACCCCTAAACGGGGACACACCCCAGTGCAGTGTTGGGTGTAATACGTTACTAAGTAACGCGTTACTGTAATTAAATTACTTATCCACTGAAAAAGTAAAGTAAGTGATTACTGTTCATTTTTAGGTAATTTAATTACAGTTACTTATAAAGTACTTGCGTTACATACACTAAATAATTTAAACAGTTCTAAAATCAATATTGAATTTGAAATCTAAATTTACCATCTAAAGATAAAATTGAATGCAGCAGTTAACCCTCCGCTCGCCGGTTCGTTCACTTTCAGATTTTCCTGATTCACAGAGAAACCTTAAATACTCAGATACATATAAGTATGGTTGCCAACCGTCCCCTATTAGCCGAGACCGTGCTGCCGCGACTGAGAGCGGCTCGGTGATGTTTAGTGTCCCGCAGCAGCAGCGAGAGCAAGTGACTTCAGCCCAGCTGAAGAGTTCTGCGTTCAAATGCACGCAATAGGCTGAAGCTTGCCGCAAAGCCCCAGCAAACATGACCATGAATGTGTCCGCGGGAAATAGTAAGGACCTACTTGAATTATTTAATAAACTATGTTTTCTGAGTCCATGTCGCAAGTTGCTGATCCTGACTCGCTGGTTAGACGCGCCTTTAGAGAGAAATGCATCTTTATTGATTATGATTAAGATTATAATAAAAGTTTGTTTTCGATTTTTTTTTTCGTTACGTGATAATTTAAAGCTTTCTAAAGATATATTTATGATGTCTGTGAGGCATGTATTCGCTCAGCTTCGGTTCAAGACGAGACGGCAGAAAACGCATCATGTTTGTGTAACCCAGTAGAATACAATTCTTCATGGGTTATCTTAATGTATTTGTTTTTATTTAGTCTTAATCCAGAGCTAAAATATGAATTAAATATACATCTCCGTATATTGATGTATAAAGAGGTGTGTTCCTTTAAGAGCGTCGTCCAAGGTCAAGGTTGATTGAAATGTACATGTGTATAACGTGGCATTAACCAGCATTTTAGGTGTTTCATTATTTTATTGGTTTATGTGAATTAAGTTCCGCCCTCACAGGTGTTTTGTGTAACGTGAGTGGTTGTTTTTGGGAGAGGGGGGAAGTTGTGAAGAAGTGCGGGAGTTCAGTTGAGAGATGGCAGTGTGAGAGAGACCTATTGTTCGCGATAAGAGAGTGAATATATTTACAAGTTTAAAAATCTTGAACTTAATGTAGATCGTGTGTGAAACACTGACGTATTCATTTGTTTATTTGTTGAGATCGCCGCGTAGTGTTTTACGGCCATCCGGTGCGGTTAATCTGCCGTTCAGGCGCGAATACCGGCTGTGTGAGTATCACTGCGCAATTCTGCGCATCTGAACTGATAAGTTAACGCAACAGTGAAAAAAAAGCAAGACTAAAGACAGTTACCGCAGTTGTTTTCCTCCACAACGAGGGAGTACATTTGAGTACCAGATAGCGCCCCAAATACCCGCGTTATTTGGGGTTCCTCTGGCGACGCGGGAGGTGCGTTTCGTCGGCTGACGAGGGAGGGAGAGATCGAGGAGCTGCGCCAGGCCTGCGCGAGGCCTGCTACAGGATTCCGGATTGCGGGAGTGTTCACGTGATATTGAGATATCATTGTTTGATTTATTTTGAGCTCAGGAGAGTGAAGAGGCCATTTTCTGTTTCCCGGCCACTACGAACACGAGCCACGATTCAGGCCTGCAACGGGGGGTTTGTGATTGTGTGTGTGTGTGTGTGGGCCCACTATATTGGTTAATTTAGAGTTTTTCAGTGCACTGAACACATAGGTGAATATTCAGAGTATATTTGGTCTTATATATAAGAGTTATTGAATACTGTCATCCCCTTTTGAGTTAATCTGTTCAAATATACTTATACATATATATATATATACTATCATATATACTTGCTTTAACTCTGTATATTCGGATATATTGCCTGTCTGGGGTAAATTGTGTCATATTTAAAGGACAAAGTGAGTGAGCGAATATTTCACATTCTGAAATCCCTTTATTTTATCTATTTACATTTCTATAATTCTATTCTAATTAAATACTCTACTTTTTTCATATTTTTACCAGTGTTTTATTCTTTCTAAAGTGTTTATGTTGACTTGATTAGTTAAGGTGCGTATAGATTTACTTCTGCGTAGCTTTCTAAAAGAAAATTATTCATTTAGTGACACCAGAGGGCCTAACTTCAACATCTGTAGGCATTTTATTAATGAATCTGGAGCACTTTCCTACTTAATTAAAATAAAGACAGGTAGGGGGCGCTACATAAAGTGGGGGCTCGTCCGGGATCTCCCTCTGGCCAGTCACAAATTAGTTGAAAGAAGAAAAAGAAGAATTAAGCTCAACACCTACCCTGTAATTGCATTATAAGTAACTGAAAAGTGCATCAAGTGTTATCATGGCTCTAACAAAAGACCCCGGCCTCCAAGCAGAGTTGGCCAACTGGTGCAAAGATGCTAACATTGATGAGACCCATGCTTTAATGCTGTTAAACGCACCCGTTCACACAGAAGTGGCTGAAATTGAAGAGGCGATGGCGCAGTAAAAGCTCTAGGAAGAGTTCGTGTAAGAGACACAAGAGAAGGACCTACTTCACATTCGCTGCTGGTGTTGTGTGAGTGCAGACAAACCATTGACCCACAGAGCATGCCTCCTGAAGTGTCAAGGGAGAAAGGAAAGAGCCATGGTCAGTCATAGTAATCCAGACCAAGGAATCTGCACCTGACCCAGTTTCTGCAGGTTTTACGGAAAAGTTTGCAAAGTTCTTGATGGAAGAAGGAAAGTCTCTAAGTGAGGTACAAGCTTTGATTTCTCCCCACAGTGCCACAGACAGTTCCCCTGAGTCAATTATACGCGCCATGGGTGAGGTCCTGGAAAAGACTGTAAAGCACCCGAGTGGACGGCAACACATTCCGACGCCTGCGCACATTTTCAGTCAGAGATCCAACCCCCATGGGCGAGGAGAATATGGAAAATTGGATTGACCAAGCTAGGCTGATGATAACTGAGAGTGACTGTTCTGAAAAAGAAAAACGACGCAGGATTGTGGAAAGCCTTAAGGGACCTGCATTGGATATTGTAAGAGCTGTCAGATTCTCAGATCCTGAAGCGAGTGCTTTGCAATACTTGGAAGCGTTGGAGAGCACATTTGGATCATCTGAGTCTGGTGAGGATTTATACTTCAAGTTTCGTCTTATGCGCCAGTGCACAGGGGAGGCTTTGTCTGAATTCCTGAGAAGGATGGAGAAGACCCTCAGCAAAGTAGTGGAAAGAGATGGACTAACCCTCCGTCTGGTTGATAAAGTACGAGTGGAACAGCTGATTAGAGGGGCTGTGAATTCTGACATGATGTTGCTCCAACTTAGGCTGAGAGAAAGAAAAAATCACCCACCTTCTTTTCTGGGTCTATTGAAAGAAATACGTGAGGCGGAGGAGAGTGAAGCTGCTCGCCACAGAATGTATGCGAAAGCTAAGGCCATACAATTCCGCGAAGAGGAAAGAGTTAGCACGTCTGTTATCCAGGAACTCAAGGCAGAGCTTCAAGAATTGAGAACCCAAATAAGGGGAGTTGAGCCACAAGCCATGTCTACTTCCTCATTAGTGATTAAAACTAAAGAAAAACCTTTCCAGAAGAATGAGAAAACTGATGATTCAGAGGTTCAAGAGTTAAAGAAACAGGTCCAACACTTACAGCAGCAGTTGGCAGTTCTGAGTGTCAGTTCTACTCAATACTCGCCTCATGTTCCAGACCAGCGGCCAAAACCATCCCCGTCTGTGTCCACGTCGTTAAGATACCAGTCCACCCGACCAAGAGATGACTACTTCTGCTACAAGTGTGGAGAAGATGGCCATATTGCCACAAAGTGTCAAGCTCCACCCAATTCTGATCAAGTGATTCAAAAGCTGATTAGATTCGTTACGGCAGGCAAAGGGTGGAAAGCCGAGACGGCTGACAATAGAACTGCTCCAAACCAAGCATGTTTCTCCAAAAAGAGCCAGACAGCCATCCATGAATCCAGCCGTCTTCCTAAAGGACTAGTAGGACCGGCATCAACTGTAGAAGTGAAGCTTAATGGCAGTGTATGTCATGCACTGTTAGACAGCGGATCACAAGTGATGATTGTGTTCGAAAGCTGGTATTCCACGAACCTGCCTGATGTGCCAATTCACCCTTTGACTGGATTATCCATATGGGGCCTCAGTTCTTCCAGTTACCCTTATAAGGGCTATATCATAGTGGATGTCACCTTTCCCGCCTCTGTCACTGGTGTGGAGGAGCCGTTGTCCATCCTGGCTCTCGTATGTCCTGAACCCCAGGGTCCTTCCCAGTTGCCAGTCATTATTGGTACCAATGCCAGTTTCTTCAAACGCCTTGCTGCTCTTAGCCATGATACAGAAGGAACCAGTGTTGCTCGTGCGTTGAGAATCCAGACTTGACACCCTGCCATCCATCAGCAGCAAAAGACTGAAACACTCCCTGATAAACCTGAAGGAAAAGTCCGATGGATAGGACCTGGTGATTGCATAGTTCCACCACGGGGAGAAGTGTGTGCTGTCTGCAAACTAGAGACTGACATGCCTTTGCGGAAAGAGATCTTTGTGGTAGACACCCCAGAGGAGGATCGTCTTCCGGCTGGAACGTTCATAACCCCAGTTGTACTCCCATCCTCAGCAGTAGAAGGACAAAATATACAAGTGTTGGTCCATAATGAAACATCAAAAAATATTTCCATTCCTGCTGGAACCGTAATTGCCAATGTGTATCCAACTGACACACTCACTGTATCGTCTGGAGAACAGAGCTCCCAAGCAATAGACCCGAGTTTGTTTAATTTTGGTGAGTCGTCCATTCCTGAGGCCTGGGAATGGAGGCTACGTCAAAAGTTGTCAACCAGAGGTGATGTGTTTTCTGTCGAGGAATGGGATGTTGGATTAGCTCGTGGGGTTGAGCATCCCATCAGACTAAAAGACACCAAACCATTCAGAGAACGCTCCAGACGCATCGCTCCTGCGGACATCGAGGATGTACGACGTCACATCAAAGACCTGTTAACAGCGGGAATAATTAAGGAGTCAAGGAGTCCGTATGCATCGCCCATTGTAGTAGCACGGAAGAAGAGTGGGGCAATCAGAATGTGCATCGATTATCGAACGCTAAATGCTCGTACCATCCCTGATCAGTACACCACTCCCAGGATCGACGATGCCCTGGACAGTTTGGCTGGTAGTAGATGGTTCTCCGTACTGGACCTCCGCAGTGGATACTATCAAATAGCCATGGCGGAGGAAGATAAAGAGAAGACAGCGTTTATCTGTCCCCTGGGATTCTTCCAGTTCGAACGTATGCCTCAAGGAATTACTGGAGCTCCAGCCACATTCCAGCGGCTAATGGAGAAAGCGGTAGGCGACATGCATCTGCTCCAAGTTATAGTGTACCTTGATGACATCATTGTGTTCGGACGCACTCTTGAAGAGCATGAAGAGAGGCTGTTAAAAGTCCTGGACCGTCTGAGAGAGTGTGGCCTGAAAGTGTCAATTGACAAGTGCCAGTTTTGCCAGCCTCAAGTACGGTATGTGGAGCACATTGTGTCAGCTGCTGGCGTATCACCAGACCCAGCCAAGATTGAAGCAGTAGCGCTGGAAAAAGCCCACCGACCTAAAGACATTGAGGTCGTTCTTGGGGTTTTGTGGATTTTACCGGCGTTTCATAAAGGATTACTCCGCCATTGTGAGGCCTTTGACAGAGCTCACCAAAGGTTACCCACCCACATCTGGGCAGAACAGAAAGCCAATAGATGGCCAGAAGTACTACAGAGTATCTGAGAAATTTGGAGGCGTTGGGACGACACATGTACAACAGCTTTCCATAAAATCATTTACTGTCTCACACATGCCCCCGTACTTGCTTTTGCTGATACTGCCAGATCATATGTACTGCATGTAGATGCCAGTCTGAGCGGACTGGGTGCCGTGTTGAATCAGGAGCATTCTGGAGGACTGAGGCCCGTAGCCTACGCAAGTCGGAAACTAAGTGCATCCGAGCAACGTTACCCCATTCATCAGCTAGAGTTCTTGGCGCTCAAGTGGGCGGTTGTGGATAAGTTTCACGACTATCTATATGGAGCACAGTTTGTGGTAAAGACCGATAACAATCCACTTACCTATGTGCTGTCAAGTGCCAAGCTGAGTGCGACGGGTCATCGGTGGTTAGCTGCATTAGCTACCTATAACTTCAGCTTGCAATACAAACCAGGAAGTCACAACATCGACGCGGATGTATTGTCTCGCTACCCATGTGAATCAACTGCTTGCTCTGAATGGAAGGAAATACCCAAGTCAGGAGTAAGAGCCATCTGTCAGTTAGCGGTGGTTACTGAATGTGAAGGTTCATCATCCAGACTGGTGGATCACTTAGGTCTGTCACCTCAGAGTATTCCCGATGCATTCTCTTGTCCCACAGCGTTGGGTCTTGGTAAAATGGAACAGCTGACTAATGCAGAGTTGAAGAAGGCTCAAGAGGAGGACCCTGTAGTTGGTGTAGTAAAGCGAGAAGTGGAGTCCGGAAACATACTTACGGCTGCTAGGAGTTCCGATGCTACCATTGCTCTGTTACAGCGACAGGGACACAAGTTAAACATAAAGAGTAAACTTCTGTACCGAGTCACCAAAAGTTTGTGTGGTAGAGAAAAGACACAACTCGTCTTACCTGAGAGGTACTGGTCCCAAGTACTGCAATCCTTGCACGATGACTCAGGTCATTTGGGAGTAGAGAAAACTACTGAACTCTTGAAAGATCGTTTCTATTGGCCAAGAATGTCCGCATACATAGAGCAGTATGTTAAGGATTGTGGCCGTTGTGTAACGAAAGACATTACCCAAGAGGGTTGCACCTTTGAACCACATAACCAGCAGTGGGCGTTCGACTTAGTGTGCATTGACTTCTTGTGCATTCAGCCTGACTCAAAAGGCATTGGAAATGTTCTCATCGTAACAGACCATTTCACACGCTATGCTCAAGCGTTCACCACCAAGGACCAGAAAGCTCTAACTGTGGCCAAGATACTGTGTGACAAATTCTTCATTCACTATGGCTTACCCTCCCGCATCCATTCAGATCAGGGTCGAGATTTTGAGAGTGGTCTCATAAAAGAGCTACTAAACATGCTGGGAATCAGAAAATCCAGAACATCTCCCTATCATCCACAAGGAGACCCACAGCCAGAAAGGTTCAACAGAACACTTCTTTCCATGCTTGGTACGCTGAATCCTACAGAGAAAACCAGATGGAGTCAACACATTAACAGATTGGTACATGCTTACAACTGTACTAAGAACGAAGCAACCGGGTTTTCACCATATTATCTTCTGTTCGGAAGAGAGGCTCGTCTGCCGGTGGATGTGTGTTTCGGGACTTCGCCTGATGGAAAGGGAGCCGGTAGCCATCGACAGTATGTGGAAAGAATGAAATCAGAGTTACAGAGAGCATATCAGTTAGCCACTGAAACTGCCCAGAAAAGTCAACAGAGGAACAAACGATTGTATGACAAGCGAGTGAAACACCAGAGTCTAACTGTGGGAGATCGTGTGCTGATAAGAAATCTGGCCTTGACTGGAAAGAACAAACTTGGGGACAAGTGGAATTCTGTTCCTTACCTGGTGGTGGAAAAGCTAAAGAACTTACCAGTGTATCGCCTGAAACCCGAATCTGGTAAGGGAAGTGTAAGAACATTACATCGAGACCATCTCTTACCAGTTGGGGACCATGTGAGGTTGGCAGATCCTGGAGAACCAACTAAAGTTTCTGTCCCGCCAGAGACGAGGACAAGATCGATGGAGAGAAAACAGAGAAGAGGATTAGGAGAAACGAATGTGGCCCTGACAGAGAGTGAATTGAGGAACCACTCTGAAAGTGAAGAGGATGACCTGTGGTACTACTACTCGGACAGGGTGGAGAGACAGCACAGGCCAGAGTGTGTTACACGGGCGGAATCTACAGTGGAGGAGGAAACTGTTAGCCTTGGAGGTGAATTGGATGGACCCCTTGCCGAAATGGCAGAGCCGATGATCACTGAAGAAGGCCCTAGAGGGCTCTCAGATCAGAGTTCAGATGAAATGGGAGATCCTGGTTTAGAAGGGGGAGAGCCTAAAATAGTTAATGCTACTAAAGAGGTAGTGGAGACTGTTCATTCCCGTCCTAAAAGAGACATAAGACCAGTAGTCAGGTTGAGCTATGATAATCTGGGCCAGCCCACTAACCGACCCTTAACTTTGGTTCATAGAGGGATGGTCATAAATGTAGAGGGTGGGGAAGAGTCAGAACAGAAACCCTGTAACACCATGTGGTGTCACCCTATGGCACAGTGTGTTCATTGTAACCAAGTAAGCTCTTATACTGAGCCGAAAGTTACCATTAAAGTGTTGAGAAGTAATCTCATGGGGTCATGAGCCGTTTAGAAGGGGGAGCATGTAACCCAGTAGAATACAATTCTTCAGAAATGGGTTATCTTAATGTATTTGTTTTTATTTAGTCCTAATCCAGAGCTAAAATATGAATTAAATATACATCTCCGTATATTGATGTATAAAGAGGTGTGTTCCTTTAAGAGCGTCGTCCAAGGTCAAGGTTGATTGAAATGTACATGTGTATAACGTGGCATTAACCAGCAAGTTAGGTGTTTCATTATTTTATTGGTTTATGTGAATTAAGTTCCGCCCTCACAGGTGTTTTGTGTAACGTGAGTGGTTGTTTTTGGGAGAGGGGGGAAGTTGTGAAGAAGTGCGGGAGTTCAGTTGAGAGATGGCAGTGTGAGAGAGACCTATTGTTCGCGATGAGAGTGAATATATTTACAAGTTTAAAAATCTTGAACTTAATGTAGATCGTGTGTGAAACACTGACGTATTCATTTGTTTATTTGTTGAGATCGCCGCGTAGTGTTTTACGGCCATCCGGTGCGGTTAATCTGCCGTTCAGGCGCGAATACCGGCTGTGTGAGTATCACTGCGCAATTCTGCGCATCTGAACTGATAAGTTAACGCAACAGTGAAAAAAAAGCAAGACTAAAGGCAGTTACCGCAGTTGTTTTCCTCCACAACGAGGGAGTACATTTGAGTACCAGATAGCGCCCCAAATACCCGCGTTATTTGGGGTTCCTCTGGCGATGCGGGAGGTGCGTTTCGTCGGCTGACGAGGGAGGGAGAGATCGAGGAGCTGCGCCAGGCCTGCGCGAGGCCTGCTACAGGATTCCGGATTGCGGGAGTGTTCACGTGATATTGAGATATCATTGTTTGATTTATTTTGAGCTCAGGAGAGTGAAGAGGCCATTTTCTGTTTCCCGGCCACTACGAACACGAGCCACGATTCAGGCCTGCAACGGGGGGTTTGTGATTGTGTGTGTGTGTGTGTGGGCCCACTATATTGGTTAATTTAGAGTTTTTCAGTGCACTGAACACATAGGTGAATATTCAGAGTATATTTGGTCTTATATATAAGAGTTATTGAATACTGTCATCCCCTTTTGAGTTAATCTGTTCAAATATACTTATATATATATATATATATATATATATATATATATATATATATATATACTATCATATATACTTGCTTTAACTCTGTATATTCGGATATATTGCCTGTCTGGGGTAAATTGTGTCATATTTAAAGGACAAAGTGAGTGAGCGAATATTTCACATTCTGAAATCCCTTTATTTTATCTATTTACATTTCTATAATTCTATTCTAATTAAATACTCTACTTTTTTCATATTTTTACCAGTGTTTTATTCTTTCTAAAGTGTTTATGTTGACTTGATTAGTTAAGGTGCGTATAGATTTACTTCTGCGTAGCTTTCTAAAAGAAAATTATTCATTTAGTGACACCAGAGGGGCCTAACTTCAACATCTGTAGGCATTTTATTAATGAATCTGGAGCACTTTCCTACTTAATTAAAATAAAGACAGGTAGGGGGCGCTACATTTGTTTTCTTTGTTTAATAAAAGCACAACCTTTTGTTGATATTGTGAGCGCACACAAATCAAAGTAGACCCTTTACAGTTCCGAATGATGTATTACTCTTACCTTTATCAGAAAAAAAAAAAAAAAAAAAAATGACGGCGTAGGCTATTTTAAGTTGTTTCCACTGAAGAAATGCAAGTGATTTCCCTGGTGCCTCCATGTCCTGCAGAGCGCGCTTTAGCTTCCACTCTCCGCACAAACTTGGATATAGGCTAGCACACATCATTATTATAGCGCAGGTTTAATGTTTAAACATTGTTATATGCTTGAACTGTTTTAGTATATCTATAGATTTTATTTTGGGCAAGTCGAGATGATTTGAGAAGGCTAAATTGATCAAACATAGGCTATGATCAGCTCACTGTATGCCGCTGGCCGCTTGGTCGTTATACATTATATAAAACTTATATTTAACGAACAAAAATACTCCAAACGTTTTTCTAAATTAACTTAATGAAAAAAAAGAATATAATTTCTGTAATTTATTCTTACCTACATTAGTTAACGTGTTATTTTTACATAAACCTGTATGGATTTTACTAGTTGGGCTTTTCATGAACATCTTACCAAACTGAAATGTATTGTTTAACTTTTAAGCTTTTTTGTTATTCAGATATTTTCAGAGTATTTATATTTGTTAACCAAAGAAGGTTAACATTTTTTTATAAAAATGTTTAAGTATTAAAGTTGTGTTAAAGCTAAAAGGCTAAACTATTCTATGTTTTACTCAAATTGAAAGAAAACAGTTTAATTTCTATTAAGGTTTATAGGGATTTTAAGATGTAGCCTAATTAGCGATTTGAATAATTAAGTTACTTATTGAGTAACTAAGTTACTTTTCAGACAGAGTAATCAGTAAAGTAATTTAAATACAATATTGATGATGTAATTAGTAACTGTAATTAATTAATTTTTGAAAGTAACTTACCCAACACTGCCCCCGTGGTCGTAAAGGTGGTCGTAAATGAGCAAGGAGAGAGGTGTTGTTTGCTCTCTTTGGAGATCTCCTCTCCAGATAAGTTTTATTGCTTTATTGCCTGGCATCTCTTTTGTGTGAGTTCCTGACGTTTTGAATTCATGAGGAAATATTTTCATAGGGAAATAATTTCACTCCTTTGGGGATCGATACCAAAATTTGTAGTATCACCCACCTCTAACATGCAGTTAGGTAAAGAGCCTCTGCAGGTTAAAGAACGGATGAGAATGGATCACAGCATTTCATAGCTTGCATGCATAAATCAAACATAGCTCTGCAAACACATAAAGGTATGTTATATTGGAAACACGAGAAATTTAACATTGCACATTTTTAATTACAACCTAACCAAGTTAGAATGTGCATTATAATTGAATATTTCTATGCGATGTAATGCGGCTGATCAGTTAATATTCATCATCTGTATATGTGAATGAGGAAGTAGTTTTTGTATTGCTTTGACACTGAACTCATTCACAGTGACTCTGTAGCGCAGTAATACACAGCAGTGTCTTCAGTCTTGAGGCTGTTCATCTGTAGATAGAGTTGACTGCTGGAATCATCTCTGGACACCGTGAACCTGCCCTGAACTGACTGGGAATAGTAGATTGGAGTACTAGCTGTGCTGATGTATGCAATCCACTCCAGTCCTTTTCCAGGGCTCTGTCTGATCCAGCTCAGATAGAGACCGCTGAAAGTAACTCCAGTTATTGTACATGTAAGTTTGTGAGATTCTCCTGGTTTTTTAACCACTGCTTCAGACTGAGTGAATGTCTGGCATTCAATACCTGTGGAAAAAGAAACAACATTACATGGAATGAAGTATATTGATACATTTTTTGCACTATTGTTATTCATGTATTGACTTACATGGTAAAATGGTCAGAATTACAAATATAAAAAACTTTTTAAACATGGTGTATGTTAAGTTTAAACCAGAAAGATAGCCTTTGTTTCCAGAGTTCAGATGTCTGTTCAGATCACAAAGATGCACGTCACATTTAAAGAAGCAAGCTGATTAGCATATTCAAATCAGAGAACTGATGATATAAAATGCTGACACCTGTTTGGTCCAGATTAATATTTTTGTGGTTAATGTTTGATCTATATAAACAGACCATTATTTTTGTAATATTAAAATATAAATTTTTCTGTTGCTAGAGAAAAATGCCATTTTGTGCATTGTATTACTTTTAATTTTATGTTCTTTAATGGGTTTAATATAATTGCTTTTCATTTTAATATGAAATTTAAAATATGAATATCATAAAATATTAAATTGCAGAAAATTGTCTTCACAATACAAATTTGAATAGCATAACGTGGAAAGTGTTTAAAACCACTGAAAATCAATTTAGCAAAATTCAGTATAGGCCTACAACAGGATAAAATTCAAGTGATGGATTGCTGCCATCTATTGGTGTTTAAGCAGTCAGCTGACATCTCTCACAGACCTCCAGGACTCACATCACACAGACAGAATAAACACTTCAGTTCACTGACTGACACAGATCTGATGATGAAACCCTCGATGCTGCTCACACAGTGCTGAAAACTTCTATCACTTCTGAGACAACAGCAGAACAGGGTCAAAAATAGCTCTATCAAAATACACCTTTACTGACCAACAGACTTTCTAACCTTATAGCAAGAGAGCAAAGTGATGCAAAATATAATGTTTTTTTTTCTTAGTTTCTGATTATAATGCTTATTTTAGCTTATTAGGTTTTTATTAGGTTTGCTGTTTTTCCATCTGATTGGATGCATATTAAATTTTAATATAATCAAATGAATTCCAGCTGTGAATGATGAACATCAGTGAATATAAGTTGTAAAAACATAACAATACTGCAATGTGAATATGATGTTTTTGTACAGGGAGGCTGTTGGTGTCTGTCACTGTGTATCTCTGGCACAATAATACACAGCTGTGTCTTCAGCTCGCATATTCTTTCCTTGCAGTGTTATTGTGTTACTGGACGTGTCTCTGGTGATACTGAACTTGCTTTTCAGGAATCCTTGTAGGCTAAGCCTCCATTATAATCAATTAATCCAATCCACTCCAGAGCTTTTCCTGCAGGCTGACGAATCCAGGCTGTATGCTCACTTGTAACTGAATATGAGACTTTACAGTTGATAGTGAGAGTGGCATCAGGACGGACAATCAGAGACTCAGGCTGAGTGAGTTCATATGAATCAATACCTGTATCAAATCAAATAATACCAGTTAATAAGAGAGCATGATGTTTAAAGACTGTTAATAAGTTTTTTCACAACAAAATGATGTATCAAACAGAAAGTAGACTAAACTTACAGGATATCACTGCCAGAAGCAGCACTAAAGATGAAGAGATCATGGTTTGTTTCACAGCACAGTTTGAATGAACTGAAGCGATTCTTCACTCTCTCTAGTGATCAGATGAATGTATAAACTGACTCGTGCCTGCTGTTTAAATATGCAACAGGAGATTTACATAATCATACAGAGCTACTGATCAAATCTACATGTTACAAAAATATTCATGTTAAGGTTCATATCATTTATTGCTCTCATTAGAAACATGTTAAACATTTTTTGTTTAGATAGTTTTCTCTAGTGGACATGAATTGATTTTACATCATTCTTTCCATCTTTTCTAATTCTTTTTGAGGGCTGGACATAACGGATATACTATATTGATAAAGAATATTTGACAGCAACAATAGCAGTAGTTCAATAAGCAAGTTTCTGTTGTACCTGCATCATTAATATTGCAAACTTGTGCACTGAAAACAAAATCTCTTGAAATATGATATAATTCATATGCACTTTTATATTCCTATGAGGATTTTTTTTACATTTATTCAAGATGTTTTAGATCAGAACTGCTTGTAGGTTATCACTGTGTTCATTTTTGTGCATCTTAAGACACTGTTGTGTCCTTCATTGTCATATTCTGTCCTTATAGAGTTATTTTGCTCCTGTAAGAGTCTCTGGTATTAAAAGTCTGCTTTTTAGTTTGTCACTGTAACATGTAGAACCACTACCACAAATCTACACATTAAAAGACACACGTTGTGTTAAAGGAGTCAGATATGCCTTTGTGCTGTATAATGTTTGAGCTTTTATAGTGAACTTCACTGCATACCATCTCCAGCGATGGTGTATATCATCTCATTAGGCTGCATTTTATAGATTTTTTTCATTCTCTGCTGCCACCTGTTGACTTTGAGTAACAAGACATGAAACAGTCAGTGTGGTTTTTGTTCAGCCGTACAAGACCTTTGTGTCACCGTGCTTGCTTTGCACAGTAATACATGGCTGAGTCTTCTGCTGTCAGGCCTGATAGTTTCAGATATGCCATACTCTTTGAATTATCTCTGGTGATTTCAATTCGACCTTTGAAGGATTCAGAGTAGTCATTGCCACTGCCGCCACTAGAAACACGTCCCATCCACACAAGTGGTTTTCCAGCTTGTTGTCTGATCCAGTGCATGCTACAGCAGCCAAAGCTGAACCCAGATCCTCTACAGGACAGAGTCAGAGTTTCTCCAGGCTTTTTCACAGCTGTGCTTTCAATGGACTCCATACTTTGACATTTTATACCTGAAAAGAAGATTGAAAAGACTGATTTCATCTGGAATCTGTTCACCCTCGACCTGATAATAGACATGAGGAAAACTCACGTTGTAGGCTGAATGAGAGCAGCAGTAAACAGAGTGCACTCTTCATCTTGAAAGTGGTGATGTAACACTTCAGATCCAATCAGCAGCACATAAATACTAAACAGATGTTCAGGATTGCTTTGATTTGCATTGGGAGGGTCACAAGGTGCAATCATGACTGAAGGGCCAAACTATTAACTATTCAAAACTACTCAAAATATTATAAATATATTAAATACACTTATTTTTATTATAATGTTGTTTTTGTACAGGGAGGCTGTTGGTGTCTGTCACTGTGTTTGTCTGGCACAATAATACACAGCTGTGTCTTCAGCTCGCATATTCTTTCCTTGCAGTGTTGTTGTGTTACTGGACGTGTCTCTGGTGATACTGAACTTGTTTCTCACACTGTAAAAAGTGAAAGTTGACTTAACTTAAAGAAATTGAGGAAACCTGTTGCCTTAAAATTAAGTACATAATAAATTTTTTTTTTTTTTAAAGTTAAGTGAACTTGACAATTAAATTAACTTATTTTTTTTTAATTATCATTTACTTAAAAATTTAAGGCAATAGGTTTCCTCAATGTTTTTAAGTTAAGTCAACTTATCACTCAATGGGGCAAAAACAGCCATGAACAGTAAATGAGGGAGAAAAAAATTAAATCTGATGCTGCACAAAAACTAACAATGCATGAAAGCCAATGTTGTTACTAATCTTTCACATGTCCAAGACTGTGATAAAAGGTAAAAAAATATCCAGTCCTCAATCACGTTTTATATTGAAAGTAAGTCATTTTGTGTTTTTTTCCCCCCAAATCAGTGACATCATTTATGAACTTGGCAATTAAAGAGTAAAAATCCTGGATTTTTTAAAAAAAGATTTAGTAGCTTTGATCAGGACTGAGGTTGATTAACAGATTTATGCAAAAAAAAAAAAAATGTATCTGATACAATTTTACAGCAGTTTAATTTAGTGGATGTTTTCATCCCGAACATAACGAAAGGGTAGTGAATTTGAACAATGCACAAGGGTTAAGTTAATTGTACTTAATTGCGATGCTTTAAGCAACAGAAAGTAATAAAAACTCGATCAAACTGAGTAATGTCAACAGAGCAGAAACAAATAAGATGAACGTAATTTTACTAAGTTAACAGTGCATCATCTTTTACAGTGTAGCCTGTGTATGTGCACATCCATAAATAAGGAGGACTCATGAACCACAAACATAAACATGTCCTGTGATTTGATCTTTTGCTTCATGCATTTATATTCATCAGACAACTGCAGCATATTTCATAAAGAAAACTGCACTGCACAGACAAAGGCTGCATGTTGTTTGAGAGCTAATTTGAGTTCTGCTTGTCATTTCCTGCTAGAACCTATGCATACACCACAGATGTGAGGTTATATATGTTTACATATTTTGCCTTTTTTGTCTTTTATGTAGGACAAGTATAAAAACAAGCACACAATGTTTTACCACATTATAGGAGCATGACATACTTTCCCATAATGCTGATTTAAGGGTCTCATGAAGGGTTGACAGTGCTATATTTCAGTTTAGTAGCATAAATATATTGTACTGGGCTATGAAAATTAAATATTACAAACTTACTGTCAGGTCTGGTAGAGTGTCTGTGTTTCTGGAAGAGACAATGGTAATTTTAAATCTGCTTTTCAGTATGTCACCTCTATTCAACCATTCAACACAGCATTATAGAGCAGCCTGCCATGCAGTGAACACAACTCAGAAAAGGTGATTTTAATGTCCAGAAAACATTTTACACGTAATAATGGCAGTAATAATTTTCATAAGCCATAACATTGTCGTATAACAAATGTCTGAATGAGCCCTTAAAGGGATAGTAAACTATAAACATCAAAATTATCTCATCATTTACATTTGCATCCTTATAAAACTATATGTATGTACAGTATGTATGTATTTTTCAGCAGTTTTTGTCCGTATAATAAAAAGTCAGTATATCCAAAACAACAATGGATATCACTGGCCTAATTAAACAAAAATATTGAGACATTTTTAACAATATATTATTTTGTTCACGTTTAATACCTGTATGACTTTGTTATGATAAATCAGTATTAGTAAAGATGACTGCATGTTTATAAGTAGAGATAGATTACGTTATGTCTGAAAACTGTGAAAATATACCCAAAATTTCCATTTTAAATCTTCAAACATTATTTGAGTTTTGTTATAAAACACATCACAGGTTTTATTGTAGAGCACGGCTGTGGCTTGTCTGCTAATCGGCCCTAATGTAGGTTTCCTGCTCTTTGGGTTTTATGTAAGTCATGTATAAAAATACTTTTGTGATGTACAGGTGCTGGTCATATAATTAGAATATCATCAAAAAGTTGATTTATTTCACTAATTCCATTCAAAAAGTGAAACTTGTATATTATATTCATTCATTACACACAGACTGATATATTTCAAATGTTTATTTCTTTTAATTTTGATGATTATAACTGACAACTAAGGAAAATCCCAAATGCAGTATCTCAGAAAATTTGAATATTACTTAAGACCAATACAAAGAAAGGATTTTTAGAAATCTTGGCCAACTGTAAAGTATGAACATGAAAAGTATGAGCATGTACAGCACTCAATACTTGGTTGGGGTTCCTTTTGCCTGAATTACTGCAGCAATGCGGCGTGGCATGGAGTCGATCAGTCTGTGGCACTGCTCAGGTGTTATGAGAGCCCAGGTTGCTCTGATAGTGGCCTTCAGCTCTTCTGTATTGTTAGGTCTGGCATATCGCATCTTCCTCTTCACAATACCCCATAGATTGTCTATGGGGTTAAGGTCAGGCGAGTTTGCTGGCCAATTAAGAACAGGGATACCATGGTCTTTAAACTAGATACTGGTTGCTTTGGCACTGTGTGCAGGTGCCAAGTCCTGCTGGAAAATGAAATCAGCATCTCCATAAAGCTTGTCAGCAGAAGGAAGCATGAAGTGCTCTAAAATTTCCTGGTAGATGGCTGTGTTGACTGTGGACATCAGAAAACACAGTGGACCAACACCAGCAGATGACATGGCAGCCCAAATCATCACAGACTGTGGAAACTTCACACTGGACTTCAAGCAACTTAGATTCTGTGCCTCTCCACTCTTCCTCCAGACTCTGGGACCTTGATTTCCAAATGAAATGCAAAATTTACTTTCATCTGAAAAGAGGACTTTGGACCACTGAGCAACAGTCCAGTTCTTTTTCTCCACAGCCCAGGTAAGATGCTTCTGACGTTGTCTCTGGTTCAGAAGTGGCTTGGTAGCCCTTTTCCTGAAGACATCTGAGCGTAGTGACTCTTGATGCACTGACTCCAGCTTCAGTTCACTCCTTGTGAAGCTCTCACAAGTGTTTGAATCAGCTTTGCTTGACTGTATTCTCAAGCTTGCGGTCATCCCTGTTGCTTGTGCACCTTTTCCTACCCAAATTGTTCCTTCCAGTCAACTTTGCATTTAATATGCTTTGATACAGCACTCTGTAAACAGCCACACCTTTCAGTAATGACCTTCTGTGACTTACCCTCATTGTGGAGGGTGTCAATGTTCGTCTTCTGGATCATTGCCAAGTCAGCAGTCTTCCCCATTATTGTGGTTTCAAAGAACAAGAGATACCCGG
This sequence comes from Onychostoma macrolepis, assembly GCF_012432095.1. NCBI lineage: Eukaryota > Metazoa > Chordata > Actinopteri > Cypriniformes > Cyprinidae > Onychostoma > Onychostoma macrolepis. Next base: position 34,006,514 of record NC_081157.1, on the reverse strand, counting down.
AATTTATACTGTAGGGATGGTCATTTATTTAAACTCAAATGTAAATATTCTAATATTTTGAGATACTGATTTTTGACTTTCATGAGCTGTAAGCTCTAATCATCAAAATTAAAAGAAATAAACATTTGAAATATATCAGTCTGTGTGTAATGAATGAATATAATATACAAGTTTCACTTTTTGAATGGAATTAGGGAAATAAATCAACTTTTTGATGATATTCTAATTATATGACCAGCACCTGTAGAGATGGAAATGGCGATGGAGGATGATAATGGGGAGGGCATAGAAGATGAAAAAACTGTGACTTAAAGACCATCTCGTCCAAAAGCTGGAAATCCAAAACACCAAATGCAGCAAAACCGTCAAATCCTGCAAAACCTCCAAGGTCCTCGCAAAGTCTAAGTAAAAGTGAAAGACTACTCACGCTGTTCTGTGTTCACCATCACCTTCTGCAACTGCCTGTTTCTGGGTACGGCTGCATTGATATGCTCCTTGAAGTTAAGGAATTTTGCTACAAATAGGCTACTAACACACTGTAAGCAGTGGCTCAGGTCAAACCTGACTCAGAAACTGACTTTTTGACTCAGAGAGCCATATATTTAACATATATTATGATCAAATTGCGATTAGATTGTTGAATAAAAAAATCTTGTGTTTTTATATTCACAGGCAATAAATAGGAAGTATAGGAGAGATGTCAAAGGAGCAAAGAAATTCAGTCGCCGTGCTCGGGCTGCCAATATTTGTGCCATCATTACGACTATCATCACCATAATTGTTGTTTCTGTTGTCGCTGCAATTGTTAAATATAAACCTGGTTATTACCATAGAATGTGTTATTTCAATTAAATTTTCAGATCCAGCCATTACAATGAAATATCAACAGCAAAACTTGTAGCTCTGGCTATATGAAAGGCTATATGATGCAATCTACATTCGTCTTCATTAGTTTTGCATCAGAATGTATTATTTTCTTGTTATTGTTTGCTGCTTATTATTAAACATTGCATTCTTTCTTCTATCTGCATGTACATCTTTGTCTTTTCATTGAATGTTTGTTCATGAGAAGTATACTGACATTTACCCTTTCACACACAGATTATTATATAGTTACAGCTCTTTGAAGCTATGCTACAGTATGAATTTACTTTTGTGCTGAACAAGCACTAGGCTTCAGATCAGCAGCACGTCCTGAAAAAAGGGGACCTTATGTGTGCATTATACTATATGCGCACACATAAATAAAGCTTATATAGCTTTCATGCATTTAAAGGAGCAAAACTAGAAATACTTTGAATTAGAGTGTTTGTGAAGTGAAGAGGAATCTTGATTGTGAATAGATTGTCTCGAGTTTTGAGAAGTTTAAAAGAAAGTATTCTGTGACTGTGTAGTTTCTGTGATTGTGTGAGTCACTGTGTAGTGGACGACTTCTTGTGTTCCACTGCAACCTACTGACACAGATGAGAACTGCAGTTTTAAACTAAAAGTGTCTAGACCAGTTTTTGTATCATTGCCGCATACGTTAGTGTCACTGTGATTCTCTTGCACAGAAATACACAGCGGAGTCCTCTTCTGTCAGTCCAGACAGTTTCAGATACATCATGCTTTTCGAATCATCTCTGCTGATTTCAAGCCTCCCCTTAAAGGATTCTGCCTTATGCCCACTTCCAGAACTGTAGCCCAGACCCATCCACACAAGAGGTTTTCCAGCTTGTTGTCTGATCCAGTGCATAGCACAGCAGTCAAAGCTGAACCCAGATCCTCTACAGGACAGAGTCAGAGTTTCTCCAGGCTTTTTCTGAACTGTGTTTTCAATGGACTCCATTTTTTGACATTGTAGGCCTGTAAAGAGAAAGTAGGAGAATGTTTTAGAAAAAATAATAATAATAAATTCTGTCTATCTATCTATCTATCTATACACGCAAATTGTATTAACTCACAGTTTAGGTTGAACAAAATTAGCAATAAAGGTATATTCTTCATCTTGTGATTGTTTATATGACTCTACAGCTTCACTCGGCTCAGCAGGATATAAATACTTGCAGCCTATCATAGATTATTTTGAATATGCATAATGAGGAAATGATGGAAGATCACTGAGATGATCTTTTACACTTACAAAGAGGATAACCAGAATCCAGTGTTTGAAGGGCTTATTAACATTCATTTCATTGATTACATATTTTAATGTTTGATTAGTATGAAATATTTATATCTAGTATATATTTAGGATTTTTATTCACTTAAATGACTAAGCCTATAACATAAAGTAGAATGTTTGTGAAATTAACTTTATCTCATGACATTTTTTTAAGAACCATAGAAAATATAATGATGTTGATAGAATGTCTGAATAAATGTTGAGAAGGTGTTTAAAAGAAAATATCCAGTGATTGTGTGAGTCACTCTGTAGTGGACTTTACTTGTTGGATTCTACTGCAACCTACTGTCACAGATGAGAACTGCAGTTTTACACTACAAGTGTATATAAAAACCCATTTTTGCATCATTAGTTTCTGTCTGACTCAGTGCATGTCATAGCTTCCGAAAGTAAATCCTGATCCTCTACAGGAAAGACTCAGAGTTTCTCCAGGCTTTACCACTGATACAGAAGAAATGGACTCCAAATTCTGACCTTTCACTCCTATTGAAAAATAAAATAGAAATAAGAACATAACATCAGGTAGAGTGAATATTTACTGTTACAGTTTGAGATGGTGTAAGGTTGCACATTATGACACACACTTGCAAAGGCCAATAAAAGCAGAAGGTGAAGCAGGTTGTTCAAACGTTGTTCAAATATTCAAACAGGCTAATTTGTTCAATTATATCAATACTGGGCGTATGTACAGTTAAAATCAAGATGTCTGTTGTAGTTATTGGTTATTGACCTACATTTCTATAATTCCATTTACATTCTAAATATGTATTTATGAGTAATAACAAGATGATTTCACATGGTATAATTTTATATACAGTAGCTGTTCAAATTCATTCATGTTTAGCCACTCTATAAGCGGATGACACTTATTTAAACCAGATTAACACAACAACATTTAAGGATGTCAAAGTATTCATTATAACACAATAAATTGCTATTTAAGTTGTTGTTGTTTTTTTTGTTTTTTTTGTTTTGTAAAAATAAGCTTAATAATGTATGACTTAAGTATATAATCTCAAAAGACTACATCTATCTGGCCTTTAAATGTCCAAATGTGGTAGATGTTGTGGTAGAAATTTAAACTTTAATCAGATTTGATTTATATGATTTACCCATTCATCATATTAACATAACATTCAACCTATTAAAATAAAATATCAACATTTATAACTACTTAACATATATTAATATCATAATCGTAAAAATATTTTAATGTGAAAATGCACCTGCAGGAGAAGGCATATCATTTCATGAACACAGATACAGCTGTATGACAATGCAAAAAGAAAGAAACAAATGTCAGCCCACTTGAAGGATGAAAACTAAAATTCCCTGGGGCAGGTCCTGAAACCTTTTACACCCAAGAGAATATATAGCCAAAGCTTATTACAGCTCACTGAAACACCCTTAAAACTAGTGAACCTTTCAAGCGTTAAACCGTCTTGTTTTGTTAGTCAAAACATTAACAGCTGTGCCATGCACCTGTGCATTAGCTTTTTTTTTTTTTTCTGTCAATGTTGTATTTTGGGTTTATTTTAATTAGTGTATATTTTCATAAAATAATATACATTAAAATCTGTAACAAAATCGTAAATTGTGCCAAAAAAACCCCCAGATAAATAATTAACATAAAATGAATAAAACTTAACTTTTTAAAATGTATACCCAGAATATATGCTTTTTATTACAATGCAATGCGTAAGGACATTTCTTATAGCCACTAAATGGCAAACATTAAGCCATTTAGCTTGTACACCTCAAAACAAACAAACAATAAATAATTTAATTAATTTCTGAATAACCTTTGTGTTATTTATATGGTTTGAAAGAATACATGGATCAAAATTCACAGAAACCATGCAGTAGTAATATCACATGAATCACTTCCTTTCAGGATTCGCAAGATCACATTCCTGCAGACAATAAATTAATGTACCTTTTGAAGTATTACATTTGACTTAATTTTACATTTACATATCAGGGGTTTTGCATATATTGAAAAAGGTCTTTAAAAATCTTAATTCACCTTCCATAATTTAAAGCCTTAAAAAAGTTAATTCAGAGCACAAAGTCTTAAATTCATAAAGTCAGGGCAATTAAATGTTGCATGCATTGCAAAAAATAAATATCTTCTCCAGTATTTTTGTTTTCAAATACAACTATCTAGACATCATTAAATCAAGATACATTTACTTGAATTGCAAGTGTAAAATGAAATCTTGAAAAACTGAACAAAATTAAATGAGTTTCTGCTCAAAACAAGAACAATGGGGCGCATAGAAACATCCCTCTTAATTAATTTGACATTTATGAACACAATGGCAAATGTTTGTTCTTGTTTTTTTATCATAAATTCACTTTATTTTTTAGCAAGTTCACACTAATTAAATATCAGGTTGATTGTATCTTTGTTTAAGACTTTTGCACTGATTTTCTTTTTTTTTTAAGCATAAGGAGATTGGTAACTTTTATTATATCTATATATTTAAAGTTATATTATATAACTTTAAAGTGTTGCTAATACAACTCATTGTGTGCTCTCTAGACATTTGCATTTATAGAACATTTTGACATAGCCTATTGTGTTCCCTTCAGTTTATTCCTTAAATTTTCTTTACTTGATCTTAAAAAGGTCTTTGAAAAATGTTCATAAATCTTCATAAAACCTGCAGAAACCCTGTATGCACAAGCCAATTATTGTAACAGCTTCAATAACACCGTGTTTGAGCCTCAGGTCTTCATCACTAGTCTTGCTTTAACAAAATTAGTCTAATATAGAAGCTTAGAGCCTGATAAGTGCATTATTATGTGCAAATTCAATATAATTTAGGAAAAGATTTCGCTATATGAAAATATTATTCAGAATTACATAAATATACTGTGTTAGATTAAATGTCTCGTCTTCACATAAATAAATACATTTAAAATATATATATATCGTTTGCAGTTTTTCCTTGTTTCTGTTGCAATAAACTAAACAGCAGGTTTTTCGGGCTGCAATATGACTTTACCAACCAAACTCGACAAACTTGAATTTTCTGAATGAAACGCGAAAACCCGGAACTAGTCTTCACTCTTCACGTGTTACAGTGAAAAAACATTGGGCTGTACCAGTAAGTGCTATTTTATAAGAAAGGTACGTTTATAAGATCATTCTCGTTATGTAAAGTTTGTCACACTTGGGTGATCTTGTAAAGGGCTTCTGATTTATCATGCACGTTTTATAAATAAGCGTGTTGTGTCGTTTATTTAAGGCTGTTCTCTAGTTTCCATTGTACATTGCATTGTTGTGGCTTGGCAATAAGCATAAAGTAAATGCAACAGTGTTGTGTAAACTATTAGGCAGAGCTGAGAGACGAGCAGTGGTCAAGTGACATGTGCTACGATACCAAAAACATCTGCATCTCTCTTCCTCTGTTGATGTGCTCGTGAGAAAAAAAAAGAAATGGGATTTTAATAGAACAAAAAACTCCTGTTGTTATGTGAGATAGCTTGTAGCCAAAGAATCAAGAGATAAAAACAGAAATGAATTAGACTAAATGGGCGAGGCTTCGTGGTCTGGAAGTTGTTTGTCATTTGTGAGGTGCGAAGTGGCCTAAAATTAAAATGGTCCTATTTTTTAACTATCCACTCTGTTTTTTGCTTCGAAATCTATTAAAGTACACCAGTGTCGTTTCATTCGTTCATTTATTTTCCAGACAGACAACCGCTGGATATCAACGGTGTTGTTTGGTTCGTGTTACTTTTCTCAGCGCTGGTCAGGATGAACTAATAGCAGTCGTTTGTGATTGCTGTGTAATCATGTTGCAGCTTTGCGTTTGTGTGTGGGGGAAACACATTTAAATTATTGCACTTCAAGTACAATAAATACAAATATCACTGGAGGATTTGGTTTTCAGGGCACACATAGATCTCTGAGACATCTGTTTAAAAAAAAAAAAAAAAAGAGTGTTTTATCTGAAAAGCTCATGCTCTAATTATTGTGTACACACATATTTTGACTTCCTCTGCAATGTTCAGCACAGGTGTTCTCGCTATGGAGGGCCAGAAACAGGTGTTGGAGAGGCTGCGGGGTGCTTTCCGCTCAGGTGTGACCCTTCCTGTCCATTTCCGTTTGACTCAGCTGGAGGCCATGATGTCACTGTTTGAAGACAATGAAACCCGGATTGTAGAGGCAATGCATGAAGACCTTGCTAAGGTATGAATATGCACAGGTTGACACACAAGTATTTTTAAAATCAACGCACAAGTGATGCTTCAATCTCATCTGCCCTGCAGCCCAAGTTTGAGGCAGTGCTGTCAGAGATTGAAATGGTGGTGAATGACCTTTGCTACACCATCAGCAACCTGCAAACCTGGATGCAGCCCACTTATGTGGGCACAAACCTGGTGAGATGCACACTAATATATAATTATATAAACAGTATTGCACCATTAACACATGCAGCAGCTATAATATGAACGAAATGCTCCAATTATATTATTCAACAGAAAACCTTCAAGGGTCTGGTCAATGCAGATGTGAGATTGATCTCCCTAAAAACGCTTTCATTTGTTTCCTCTCCCTATTTCATTTGTATTCCAGGCAACAAAGTTGGATGACTGTTTTGTACGCAGGGAGCCATTAGGTGTTGTTTTGATTATTGGAGCATGGAACTATCCTCTTCAGCTAATTCTGTTACCTTTGATTGGTGCAATTGCTGCAGGTACTATCTATATCTTTTTCTGCTACATAGCCCTTATATACAGGGGCGTCATGCGCCTAGTTTTTATTTTGAAGGGAGCACCAGTGACAGTTCTGGCACTTCTTCCTAAGACTGTGCGTTATGATAGTCCAGTGGTGTCATTTTATATTAAACATAGTGGTTGGGTTTGAATCCTGGTATAATGAAAATTTTACTATGGACCAAGCAAAATTGCAACTGAACTTGACTGCCAGTGAGCTTCATGCAATTTAATGTATGGAAAACAGAGGAATTGACTTTGCAATTAAAAACTCAACCCCAAATAAATAAAAAATGTTTGTTATGATAAAACTTTACTTAAAGTTTTCACTGTAATAATTACTGCTATATCTTCACACCCAATTATATGGACTACTTTTGAATTCTGAACTGAGAACATACAGGTGCATCTCAAAAAATTAGAATATCATGGAAAAGGTCTTTATTTTTTTTGTAATTTAATTTAAAAAAAGCAAACTTTCTTATATTCTAGATTCATTGCACACAAACTGAAATATTTCAAGAGGTTTTTTTGTTTTAATTCTGATGGTTACAACTTACAGCTTAGGAAAATTAAAAATTCAGTATCTCAAAAAGTTAGAATATTTTCTCAAAGATCAATCACAAAAGAGATGAAGAGAACAGAAATGTTCAGAAATTAGCATCTCCATAAAGCTTGTCAGCAGATGGAAACATAAAGTGCTCCAAATCTCCTGGTAGACGGCTGCATTGACTTTGGACTTGATAAAACACAATGGACCAACGCCAGCAGACATCACAGTGCCCCAAATCATCACTGACTGTGGAAACTTCACACTGGACTTCAAGCAGCTTGAATTCTGTGCCTCTCCAGTCTTCCTCCAGACCTTGATTTCCAAATGAAATGCAAAATTTACTTTTATCTGAAAAGAGAACCTTGGACCACTGAGCAACAGTCCAGTTCTTTTTCTCCACAGCCCAGGTAAGATGCTTCTGATGTTGTTTCTGTTTCAGAAGTGGCTTGGTAGCCCTTTTCCTGAAGACGTCTGAGCGTGGTGACTCTTGATGCACTGACTCCAGCTTCAGTCCACTCCTTGTGAAGCTCTCACAAGTGTTTGAATCGGGTTTGCTTGACAGTATTCTCAAGCTTGCAGTCATCCCTGTTGCTTGTGCACCTTTTCAATTTCTTCCTTCCAGTCAACTTTACATTTAATATGCTTTGATACAGCACTCTGTGAACAGCCGCCCCTTTCAGTAATGACCTTCTGTGACTTACCCTCTTTGTGGAGGGTGTCAATGTTCGTCTTCTGGATCATTGCCAAGTCAGCAGTCTTCCCCATTATTGTGGTTTCAAAGAACAAGAGATACCCAGAATGTATACAGTAGGGATGGTCATTTAATGAATCTCAAATGTAAATATTCTAATATTTTGAGATACTAGATTTTTGACTTTCATGAGCTGTAACCTCTAATCATCAAAATAAAAAAAGAACTTAAAAAAAAAACTTTTGAAATGTTTTACTTCACATGTAATAAATCTAAAATATATGAAAGTTTCATTTTTTGAAATAAGTTAAAAAAAAAAAAAAAAAGAGATGCACCTGTACATTAATAATGTCTTTACTGGTGCTATCGATTTAGTCTGCTAGGGCAAACTGCACCTTATTTCGATGTTTGGAAACACATTTTGCAAAACACAGATTCTCTAGCATGCTTAATTTTAACAAAGGCTATTTAAATGGATATATGATACATATTATGTGCTAAAACCCTTTGGTTGTGTTGTTGATTTTGTACAATTTTGGATGGATTCCCCCAACCACCCGCACACAAAAACCTAGTGGTTCTGCACAAATTACAAAGGCTAAAGGACATATTTGGGCTTCAAGATGGCAAAATTCACCAAAAGGCATCTACTTTGGGAAACTACTAATTTTGTACCTACGATCATCATAGAACTTAATTATCAAATATAAAGAAAACAAAAAAAAATGTTGTCCTTTAGAAATCCATTGGCTCAAAAATCTGAGGAGGCACATCTGCAATATGTTTTAACTCAATCATGTCTTTTTTTATCAGGTAACTGTGCTATTCTGAAGCCATCAGAAATAAGTCGAGCAACCGAAAAGCTTCTTGCTGAACTCATTCCTAAGTACCTGTCCCAGGTAACCCTCGGGAAAGACCCATATGATCTAACTTAACACATGGTGTTACTTTGTTCATGATAAGGTTTGTAATCCTTCTCCTGTAAATGGGTTTGTTTGTGCCACGTGTGTTTTGTCTTATAGGAGTGTTATGCAGTCATTTGTGGTGGAGCAGAAGAGACCAAGACATTGCTGGAGAATAGATTTGATCATATTTTCTACACAGGTTTGAGTTTGCATTATCAATGACAGATTCAAGAAAAGTTGTCACCTTTCTATATTTTCTTCAGCATCTCATGTCTTCTCTCCTCCAGGCTCGCAGTCAGTGGCTCGTTGCATCCTGCAGGCCGCAGCAGTACACCTTACCCCAGTTACTCTGGAGCTGGGTGGAAAGTGCCCCTGTTTGATATATGGCCGGCTAGACATGAAAGCTGCTGCTAAGAGGCTGGTGTGGGCCAAGTTTTTCAATGCAGGGCAGAGTTGTGTGGCTCCAGACTATGTTTTATGCACTGCTGAGACGAGAGACATGCTGTTGCCTTTTATGAAAGAGGCTCTGGAGAGTTTCTATGGATCTGAGCCCCAGCAAAGCCAAGACTTGGGCCGTATTGTGACAGACAGGCACTGGGACCGACTGGTTGAGCTGCTAAAAAAGTCTGAGGGAAAGATAGTGATAGGAGGAGAGAGTGACAAAAAGACCAAGTACATTGGTAAGTAAACAAGGTTACATATTCAGAATATAAGTTTGGGGTCAGTAAGATTTTTTTTTACGAAATATTTGTTCAGCAAGGACACATTAAATAGATCAAAACAGTAGAAACATTTATAATGTTACAAAAGATTTATATTTCAAATAAATGCTGTTATCTTAAACTTTCTATTCATCAAATAATCCTGAAAAAAAATGTATCATGGTTTCCACAAATATATTAAGCAGCACAATAGTTTTCATGGATAATAATAAGAAATGTTTCTTGAGCACCAATTAAGCATATAAGAATGATTTCTGAAGGATCATGTGACACTGAAGACTGGAGTAACGGCTCCTGAAAATTAAGCTTTGCAAATCACCAGAATAAATTACATTTTTAAATATTACAATAGAAAACAGTTATTTTAAATTGCAATAAAATTTAACAGTATAATTATTTTTTACTGTATTTTTTATCAAATAAATCTAAAAAGGTCTTTAAATTACATTTTAAAATATATTAAGATAGAAAACAGTTGTTTTAAGTTGTGCAATTTTAAATATTGTACTCACAATATCACTTTTTTAATGATATCTCTGTATTTGTGCTCAAATAAATGCAGCCTTGGTAAGGATAAGAGACTTTTTTTCAAAACATTTTTAAAAAGCTTACCGACCCCACACTTTTAAACAATATACAAGTCCAGTGCATTGTATCATACTAATATCCTACTCTTACTGTTGCTGAAGCATGTAGTGTGCATTTTCAGAATACATAGGTTTCTGCGTGACCTACTGAATTTCCTAAAATGTGCAGCATATATTTATATAAAACACTTGTAGGCAGCTAAACTGGTAATGTATTCTGAGCTTTTTCTCTTTTGCTTTTTCATGAACTATCTCAGCCCCCACTGTGGTCGTGGATGTCAAGGAGTCAGATGCTTTAATGCAGGAGGAGATTTTTGGCCCCATCCTCCCTATTCTCACCATCAAGTCTCTCGATGAAGGAATCATTTTCATCAACGAGAGGGAAAAGCCTCTGGCACTCTATGCCTTCTCTGATGAGTCTCAGGTAAGGAAGGAAAAAACAAAAGCCTTTAACATGAATAAAGTGTGAAGTAAACGATAAAGCTATGCATATCTCTATTTGTTAAGGTTGTAACTACAGTTCTTGAGAGGACCAGCAGTGGAGGCTTCTGTTCCAACGATGGAATAGTTCACATGAGCCTCGTTGGATTACCCTTCGGAGGAGTTGGTAAGGCTGAATGCATTACTTTAATGTAACAACTGCACTGCTTTATTTATTGATTTTTTTTGAGTAAAGGTGAAATCTGAATTAAATTTTTTTTATTTTTTTTTGTCCCAGGCGCAAGTGGAATGGGCAACTACCACAGTCGCTGGGGCTTTGAGACGTTCAGTCACAAGCGTGGCTGTATGCTGAGGAGTTGGCTGCTGGAGCGCGTCAATGTGCTGCGCTACCCCCCCTATAACGAAAGCAATCTCAGCTGGCTGCGCTGGGCCACCACTGCCAAGAAGAAGGGGTGGGCAGGATGTTCTGTTATGTGAGCACTGTGTCTGACACTCACATTGAGGATGGCCATTTTTTAGATTTTGTCAATGAAGCAAATTGTAATCATGGAACAAAAAAATATGGCTTGGCGTTCACCAAGGTTTTACAGAGAGTTTGGTCAGAAACACAAACCTCATCTGTGGACACCACCAGAGGTCAGCATTGAGAAAAGTTGCTTCTTCTGGATGCTTCTATTCTGAGAGAAAAGAGGCCATTTACTAGAAAAAGAATGAGTTTATTTTACCATTGTTCAAATGCACTACTCAACTCTTTATGTGCTAATTCGCATCTGTTATTATCGAACACTAAAGTGAAGAGCATTATTTTACTTAGTAAGGTAATGTAGCATCTTTACTGTTACATATTTTGCTATATAGCTCATAATAGTTTAGGATTTTCTATTTAGTGAAAATATCAAGTAGTATTTCTAGTTTATGAATTGTATACTTGTGTCATTTTCATCTTCAAAATTGAGTACAAAAATAAAGTCTGACAAACATGTTTGCCCTCAGAAAACATAATGGGGATTTATTTATATTATAATTGCATTTGTTCATTTTTTGTTTTAAGAAACAGCTCAAAAACATGCAATTTGGTGTGTTTTTTATATATATGTTTTTGTTTTTTCTGAGAATTTGGTTTACATACCAACCATGACGTCATTGTGATGTTATTTTCTACATGATGTTACATAAATTATTTTGACATACCGTACTGTTAAATAGTTTAAGGTTTGTAAGATTTTTTTTGTTTTAAAGTATCCTATGCTCTCCAAGGCTGGATTAATTGGGTCAAAAATACAGTAAAACAGTAAGATTGTGAAATATAATTAGTTTATCTTTTCTTTTTTTTTTTTACGTTTTAAAATGTAATTTATCCCATTACTCCAGCTGATTTGTTGCTCAATAAACATTTGTTAATATTATCAATGTTAAAAACAGCTGTGCTGTTTTATATTATTGTAGAAATCATGATACATGTTTTCATGAATCTTTGATGAATAGAAAGCTCAAAAGAACAGCTTTTATTTGAAATAGACATTTTGAAACAATGTGGAAGTCTTAACTGACACCTCTGATCAATTTAATGCATACTTGCTGAATAAACGTACATATTTCTTATTTAAAAATTCATAGACCCAAAAGTTTTGAACTGGAGTGTACCTTAAGTAAAATATTTGGATTTCAAAAGACAGGAAAACCATCCATTTTTAACCAATGATTTATTTGAATATTCATCTATAAAGTCTCTTGCTCTGAATCATTTTGACATGGATTATATTAAATGAGGGGCACATTTACAACTCAAAGTATATTGTGTGACATGGCAACACACATCCAAATAATATAGACTTGAAACCCTGTGCTGTAAGCATGTGTTCCCATCTAGATTGTTTACAATGAACCTAATTCTTGCTAAAGATACCTTTGTTTGTACATCATACAAACATAAGGGGTAGACCGTGTATCTTTACTCTTGCATCTGTTAAGTCCAGATTCCAGTACCATCTCAGGACTAGGCTTAGTGATGCTCAATAAAAGGTACAAAAGGAAGGTCACAAGGTTCAGATGTGATGTGTGAGCTGGTGACTGTCCCCTCAAACATCTGCCAAAACAGACACTGAACCAGTGATGCAGTAGTTCACTCGCTCCTGCTGGGAGTCTTTTTCAGGGCTCAGGCTTGTATGAGGAGGGAGGGTTGCTGCCGGACTGGCCCGGCTCAAAGGCTTGAGGTTGGGGGGAGGTGGAGGTGCTTGCAGGGCTGGTGGGCTCTTTTTGAATAAGTTCTGGCTCATCCTGCCCAGCCTGTGGTGGATGAACCAGGACCTTGTCGATGATCCCGAAATCCTGCGCTTCCATTGGACTCATGTAGCGGTCTCTCTCCATCACGTTCTCTAAGCGAGGACAACAGAATACAGAAACTTGATGTCAGGAAGTCACGCAATATGAAGTTAATTAAAAATATTTTTTAAAATGTATTATAATATTAATGAAAGATTTAGAACAGAAAAATTACCTAAAGTCTCCAAAAGCTGCCCTGTGTGTTTGCAATAGATGTTGTTGATCTGTCTTTTAAGTTTGAGAATCTCCTCAGCCTGGATGGCAATATCTGTTGCTTGCCCCTGAAATTACAAATATCGGTGTTAAAGTTGTGACAGCTGCTCCCTCTTTTTCTCTTCTTTTATCCCCCATTCTTACCCTTGCTCCTCCGGAGGGCTGGTGCACCATGATTCGGGCATTGGGCAGGGAATGCCTCATGCCTGCGGTTCCTGCGGCCAGAAGCAGACTGCCCATACTGGCAGCCTGACCCACGCACCAAGTTGAGATGGGATTTAAGATGTACTGCATAGTGTCATAGATCGCAAGTCCAGCCGTAATCACACCACCTGAAAGACAGAGACAAAAAATGTAGACTGCTGGCTTCAAACATTTCTGTATGGAATATCAAAAACAAAAAGAATGTATTGATTCACGTTTGTTTGTTTTACTTATTCTGTATACCAAAACTGTTTAAACGTGTAAAGCCTGACATATGCTAATTGTTTTTTTGTTGAGTATCCTATTTGAAACAACATGCCTTTGTTTCTTATAATACAACGAAAATATGGAGCTCATACTCGAAGAGGGGGAAAAAACACCACAGTTTCATTCAGAGGCCTAAGTTGTGCAAAATTATGCAATTTGGTGTAGTCAGTGATATTTACATGGTCAAAAAGTGAGATGAAAGGTTGTAAATGTAAATCTGTGGGATCTTTATAACAGTATAGCAAACTAATTATATAAAATGCATAGAAATATCAGCTGTCACTCTATTTCTCCCAGTAATATATCTTAGTAAGATGATATTTATACGTGTAATTTTATAATCAAAGCTCTGTAGTTTTCATTGTGGGGTCAAAACATTTAATGCTATGCAATGATGGTTGCAAATATGTATGTTGTACAAATAAACATTGCTCAAATGCATGTTGTATCATCTTTGATGCATTTTAACATGATTTTTCTATAGTGCTAACAATATAACATTTATTCATACATTTACTTTATAAAAATCACAGCAAAGACACGTGTGCCACAACCTGAAGGCGGGGGGTGTTTTTAGAAATGCACTCAAAGGCCCTTTACCTTGTAAAAAAATAAATGTAGAAACTATTAATTAAATGACAGAAGACTTGTAGAAGATTGTGTCCAACAGGTTTTTCAGTGTATTTTAGATTTTATATTTTAGGCTGCTTTTTTTTTTGGTGCTTGACGAACAAAATCATAACACTGAGAAAGTGTCACACTGAAGTGAATGAAGAACTGACTCTATTTTTCATAATGCAGAGCAAGTGCTGTTTTGTGTACAGCATACAGTAGTGCATAAGTAAACATTTGCCTTCAAATTTACAATACTGTAAGAAAGTGAAAGTGGATTCCCATACAGGTATCAAGCAAATCTCATATGACTGCCAGCGGAATAAACATAATGATCAGATCAAAGCTGCCACAATCTTTTTTATGTCAATGCAGTAATGTTTCTCACCAGGACTGTTGATGTACATGTGAATAGGCTTGTTGTTGCTCTCAGACTGGAGAAAGAGCAGCTGAGCGATAACCAGAGAAGCTACAGAGTCATCGATCTACATAAAGAGAGGGACAGAAAAACAGACAGGAAACGCCTGAAAAGGGCTTTCTGAAAACCATTTTAGATCATTTTGAGTGTTTCCTTGCATTTGAACTTACTGGACCCATAAGACAAATGATTCTCTCTCGAAGCAGCCTGGAGTAGATGTCATATGCACGCTCTCCTCGGCCCTGAAACAGAAAAGACTTTTAAAGTAGCTGTCAAGTTCCTGCAACACCAAGAAGCTGCACTATTGAACTACTGAATTCACAATAGGCTCTAAAAGTAACTTCTTGATACTAGATGACCAGTTTAAAGTAAACCATCAAGAAAAGTGCTCTTACCGTCTGCTCCACAACTATTGGTATGAGTGGACTTCTCCATGGCGCACTCTGATGAATGGACCGACTGACTTTGAGTGCAGAAACACCACTTTGTAAGACCCTCTATGAAAACAACATTCATGAGGATGATGATCAGTGGTCGAAAACACAGTCAGCATTATGTATCCAAGGTCGTTGGACATTTCAGTGGCGAGCTTGACATCAAACAGAGCACAAATCAGCCCGATGACATTACTTTACATGTCAGTTAAAAACCTAAGTTTTGTGAAAACGAGCAAAATTTAAAGATAACGTTACCTCAATTTAACATCAAGCACGCCTGCTAGGAAAAGAATAGTTGTACAATAGCGTGTTTATCATAACCGCCATTGCTACTGCACTACTGAGTTTTTTCGCAGACAGAGACATATTTCTTTTTAGAATTAATGTTTAATTTACAAAATGTATTTTAATACTTACACGTAACAACATGTTTCTGTTGAGCAATCCTCACGCGACCCCTATTGACCCGGATGTGATATTCAAGTAAAGCCAGAGATTCTCTAATGAAGAAAGAAATGGCGAGAAGTCGAGAAAGTGTAACCATAGTTTGCTGATCCAATACAAGTGTCGTAAAATGAAGCACACATGTCGCAAAATTGTCAGTAAAAAAATAATAATCTTATATCAATGTTGAAAACACTTGTACTGTTTTATATTATTGTAGAAATCATGATACAATAATATACAGAAAGCTCAATAGAACAGCATTAATCTGAAATAGACATATTTTAAAACAATGTGAAAGTCTTTACTGCCAGTTATGTTAATCCTTGCTGAATGCACATATTTATTTATTTATTTATTATTATTTTTTTTTTAAATTCACACAGACCCCAAAGTTTTGAACTGAGTTTTACCTTTGGTAAACTGTTCTGATTTAATGAGCTTGAAACATGCAGTTTGTAACCATTTACAATTTGAATTGTGTCCTTCAAGTTTAGTTATATTTTCAATAAAGTTTACTAATCTTAAAGAGACAGGAAAATTGCTTCAATCATTTTAAATTTAAAAAAAAGAGAGAGAGAGAACCCGATACTTTTGGCAGATTTGTATTTTTATTTTTTATGTCATGTTGTGTATGTTATTATTTAATCTAGTTTGACGGCTCGGTAAAATAAATAAACTGACACATCTCTTCCAATGACTTTCATTCGAACAGAAAACAGAACAGAAAGATCCCGACGCGTTTAGTTGACATTGGAGTCTCCACTTGCGGAGGGGCTCTGGTGAAGCACATCCACTGTCATATAATGAAACAACGCTAGATGGCGCAACTCACCGCAGACTCAGCTAGAACCTTTTGTGAAAGTAATGTAATGAAAAATACTGAAATTGTGCCTTATAAACATGAACATTAAGTTACTAGCAATAATAATGCATCATCTCACCCACCACAACACACACGTTCATTCATTTGTTAGTGAATCCTGAAATTACCAACAACATTGTGTGGAGCAGCCAACATACCCACAATGAAAATGGCGTGATAAACATACTAATTATGTCTGAATGAAAATGTACAGCGTAGAGAGGTTTACTGTGAGGGTTCTAGAAAATATTATAAAACAGTACAAGTAAAAGGGCTTCCTTCTGGGGGCATTTATTTGTTTATTGCTTGCTTGCTTCCTTTTAAATCCCATTCGTTCACAGGTGAAGAAACAGCATTTCAACAGGTGTCCTCCTGCGCCGTCGCAGTGTGAAACCAATCGTCGGTTTCGACTATAGGGGCGCGATTGAGCCAGTTACTGCCCAAGTCAGTCTCGTCCTGACATTGTTACAAACTTTCTCGATCTGTCAGGAGTCATGTCGAATAACAGCGCCGGCGGATTGGTGAGTCTGCAGAAAAGCGTCAAGCAGCTGCGATTTGAAGCAGGAATCCGCAGAATTAAGGTGAGCATAAGAAAATAAAAACCAAAAAGATTGGAAATCTTTGCTAACAGGGTGTGACTAGACAAACTTGTTGATCCTGTCCGAACATCCTGCTACTTTGTGTAATTATTGTACTGTTTTTATTTTTAACATTTCTTGATTCCTGTGGGAGCTCTTACAACATACCTAATGCAACCGAAGCGTAATAAATAATCTGTTTGCCAGCTTTTACCGTGGCCTGTTTATATATATTATGGCAGGTTGCAATTACCTTCGTTTTCGGCAGGTGACCGCTTGCTTTTAATCGAGTGCTAACGCACGTTATCATCCAATGTTTCAGTACGTTTGTGAGATATATGATAATCGCAGTTCGACATAAAAGCCTCCAAACTTTTCGTCGCGCGCAGCCGCATTAGAAGTGAAACTCTGCCGGCGGTAGCGCACAGTGCAGCTCTTTGTTGATTGTAAGTGTGTGACACAGTGTCACATTTGTTGGCCGGGAAAATCCAAATCCATATTAGTTCCCACTGGCACCAAACACGCTATTTTAAAAACAACTCAAGGCTTTGTGTGTTATTATTGAGTTCATCATGAATCAAATAAACTCTGTAACTTCTGACCGCGTGATTACTAGGACTATGTGATAACCAATAGAGTCTTTATTGCTCCACAAACATATTTTATCTGTATATTCATATACATGAAGAGCTCAGATGCAAAACCCTTATAGTGCCGTTTGAAATGTTCTTCTAAAATGAGCTTTCTCTCTCTCTCTCTCTCTCTCTCTCTCTCAGGCTCCTATGTTTATGTTTAATAGTGTCACTTTACTGGCAATGAATAGGTTCTTTTCATTGCCATTAAAGCAAAATAACTGAACATAAACATAGGAGCCTGAGAAAAATGCTCATTTTAGAAGAAACTTTCAGATGGCACTGAGGCTTTTGCATCTGAACTCTTCACACATGTCTACTTATGTTTATCTGTCTGTCTATATTTTATTTAATCCCTAGGTTTCTCAAGCTGCAGCAGACCTGAAGACATTTTGCTTGCAAAATGCCCACAAGGACCCTCTCCTCATGGGGGTGCCATCAAGCGACAACCCCTTTCGTCCACCTAAATCATGTGCGCTCTTCTGAGGTACCAACAATCAGCCCAGTGTTACTTTTTTCTTTGAAATTTCCTGTTGAAGGGGAATATAAACAGAAATGTGAACCTCTATCTCTCTCTTCCCCCTAAAGGAGTCATGAAGAATGTGGAGAAACTTCTGAACATTCCTCTTTTACACAAATGTTTTCACTACACAACCCTCAGACCCCCTTTACATTACAGCAGATCTGGTTATCATCACTACTATTACACTAAATTGTTTAATTTGTAAGTTGCGTTGTGAATTGAAGTCTTTCACGTTCAGTGATGTGATGTGAAACCTCTGAGAAGTGATTTAAAAGTGTTTAATTTGTATACTGTTAAATAATTACATGATCGTGCAAAAGTTACACTAGTAGGAGGAAATTAAAATATTTAGTTGGTCCATTGGAAAAGTGATGACAAATATGCAAAAATATTATATTATACATTTTTTTTTCCCTGTGTAGCTAAGTCCATTTGAATACCAGCCTTACACAGAAAAATTGCAAAATGCTTTCTTGTTGTAATGTTTAGTTTAGGATGAAACACTGAATTTCTTTGTTGTTGATACAATTTGGCTTATGTACATGGACTGTTGTTGCCATGAAACTCATGTATTTAAGCTAATTTAATTGTATTAACCACATGGCTCTGTTGAAGGAGAGAGATGTCTTGAATCTCAGGTTCTTTTTGATAAAGATCGATGCTGTGTTTCTGATATAAATTCACTTTTCTGAATACTGAATGAGGTACTACTTTTTATTCAAATGTATTTTCTCTAATCTAGTGGGTAACGGTTTCGGCATAATTTTGACATTTCTTAAATGTTATACATAGTGTTAACACTAAGTGCAGAATTATATCTGTTTTTAGTGATATTTGCTGGTGAAAGGGTGCTGCCTGCTTGTTATGCTTTTACACTAAGAATTTGAACACCAAATGACGGTATGCTGACAGGCTATCAGCTGGCCTGTTTGCATGTACTCTCAGCCCTCACATGCTCACTAATCCTATCTTTTATCTGTACTGTTTCTTTATCAGTCAACCACTGGACATTCATGCAAATGTCATTTTTACTGCTGTCCTGCATTGTTAACTTTTTCAGTCTGTTTACCTCATGTATGTCTTGCGTTTTAAGTTTGGTTGTGCCAACAAAAGCAACATCTGATTTATTTGCAGCAAGATACCTATATACCTTTTCTTACAAAACTGAATCAAGATGTTGCTGGTATAAGATGCCGTTGATAAATAAATTAAAATGACTGAGCCTGAAAAGCTTCTTACGCTTTTTGAATAAGATCCCAATTTAATTTTCTGTGATTTATTTTTTTTCCCAATAAGAGCAACAAATATGCTGGAAACCTCTATAGTTTATTTGTAACAGGGTTATTGTTAACTAATGCTAAAACTTATAAAACATTTTTGTTGTTAATTGAAACAAAGCTGAAAAATACAGAGTATTAGATGAAAAACATAAACTAAACAAAAATTTGAGGCACTGAAATTACTGACTGAAAATAAAACCTGAGCTAAAACTTAGTTCAAGTAAAAAAAAAATGGTACAAATACTAGAATTAAAATGAAAATATGCACATACATATAATCAAACATACAAAGCTATTAATAAAAACTATAATAATTTATTTCCAGTAGCACCAACATACACCAAACTTTCACATTTTATTCCTATCTATAATTAAGGTTTTTACAGAGGTATTTATTTATTTATAATTCGCCTGATTTATATAACATTTTGTTTCTTTTTTTCTCCTGGGTCTCTGTTGAATGTATTTTCTGATTTATTGAGTTATAAAACAAGGTATCCAAAATGCCCTCTGTAAAAACGTTTACCTTTTAATATGTCAACAAAATGAAACAAGAATTTTGAACCTGGCTTTATCCAATATTCAGATTTCTGTTCTGGAAATGTATGTAAATTAGCGTACATTTAATTAGACAGCGCCTTGTCTGCATATTTAAACAACATTTCAGAAATCTTCCAATACAAAACAATTGTGTTATTGTACTGTGACCCTGGACCACAACCAGTCATAAGTAGCACGGGCAGGCTATATTTGTAGCAGTAGCCAAAAATACACTGTATGGGTTAGTGTTGTCACGGTACCAAAATTTCTGTATCCATGGGTCTCGGTACCAATTTTGGTACCCAAGTAAAACACAAAAACATGCTAATTAAAAAACACATTTTTATTAATAAAGTTAAACAAAAATAAACTGTACAAAAATCAATGCCATTCTTTATGCTTATTTAAAATTATTTCAGGTTTTTCCACAAGTAATGAAAGTAAACAAGTTCCACCCAAAAGTTTGTCATATTTCTGCTGCCTCTGAAAAACAACTGTAAACTGTTGTCTGTTTTGGGGTTTGCTGGTGAGTTTCATGATCTTCCTGCAGCTGTAGAAGGAAAATATAATATACTTAAGTAAAGCAATGGACTGAGCGACCAAATGTAACATTAGATCATTGACAACAGCTAAAATATAACATTTCAGTATATGACAAACTACAGCTTTTATAATAAATTTATTCAACATTACATATATTTTAAGACAAGTGTATATCAAATAGATGGAAACTGTAGTATTAAAAACACTTTACAATGAGATTCCATTTGTTTAGATAGCATGACCTATCAGTAAACAATAGTTATATAGCAATTATTCTTCTTGGGGTTAATTTCAAAATTTACTAATACATAAAATCAAAAATTCAATCAAATTATTTAATGCACAATGAACAAACATGAATGATCGAGTGTTTGTATTAAATAACATTCACAAACATCAGTTAATGTTGTAAAAATATATTGTTCACTCACTGTAAGCTGATGTTAGATAATAACATGAAGTCATTGTAAAGTCTATACAGGAGATAAAATTTTACTGTACTTTCATTTAATCCAAACGGTGTAGGCTACATATTTAATTTTAAAGGGCTTTTAAAACCTGCTAGTTATCCAGCCAAGAATAACAACTTACTAACTATAGCAAAGTATACTAAAAAAAAAAAAAAAAATAAGCCCAGAACTGTTTTTTCTGACTTAATGATGATATGACATAAACACTTAACCATTTGTAAATTCTCTAACAGGCATATTTTAGATTCACAATTCATTTAAAAGCCTCTAGTGTGCAAAAATAGTAAATGCCATCATGTCCTCCTGTTTTATTTTTTTTACCCTAATAAAAGTTATAGGAGCATTAAATAGTAAATAAAGAAACTTCATTCTAATGCTCATTATATCAGTGTTAGCTGCGCTTATGCTAACAATTAACTCCGCTAATAATTATCCGCTAATAAATGTTTATTTCAATCCGACATTCAAATTAAAATATGGAATAATATTCCTAACAGAATATCTAAATATTAAATTGAAACTTACCTGCTTGAACTCTTTCATTTGATCCGGGTGTCGGTCTTTAAAGTGTTTTGTTAGTTTGATGTGTTTCCTCCTTTTGAGGTCGCCACGGCTCAGTGCTTTTATGAAGAGAACGCATCTGAGCAGCTTTTGGATACACATCAAGAGCCAGGTTGACCCGGTACTTCGGTACCACCGGTACTTAAAAAAAACCCTGGTAACGTGAAGTTTTCGTTTTTTTTAGTACCGATTTGGTACCGAAGTACCGGGTCTTTTGACAACACTAGTATGGGTCAAAATTACTGATTTTTTCTTTTATGCCAAAAATCATTAGGATATTAAGATCATGTTCCATGAATATATTTAGTAAATTTCCTACCATAAAACTATCAAAACTAAATTTCTGATTAGTAATATGCATTGCTAAGAACTTCATTTCGACAACTTTAAAGGCGATTTTCTCAATTTTATATCCTATATATATATATATATATATATATATATATATATATATATTTTTTTTTTTTTTATTATTATTTTTTTTTTTTGCACCCTCAGATTCCAATTTTATATATATATAGCCTATATATATATATATATATATATATTTTTTTTTTTTTTGCACCCTCAGATTCCAGATTTTCAAATAGTTGTGTCTCAGCCAAATATCGTCCGATCCTAACAAACCATACATCAATGGAAAGCTTATATTATTCAGCTTTCAGATTATATAAATCTCAATTTCATGAAATTGAAATTTACGACTGGTTTTGTGGTCCAGGGTCACATATATTAGTATATATTGGTGAGGTCTATAAGACCAAGTTATTTTTACCCTGTTCACTTGTGTTGTCTCTTCTTCACATTGCCTCCTGTGCAATAAGGTTTCAACCCACGCATTTAATTAATTTTATTAGTGTACTCAAGATACACCTGCCATATCATGTCTTGAAATTGAACTACAGCTGGGGAAAAGCGAGATGTGGCCATATGGAGGCAGTAGTAAGTCAGGCCTAGCTTGACCACTGACTCCTACTCCAGGGGAGATCTGAGGCGCTGAGCTGCTGTCTGATTCTGCCCAGATCGAAGATGGCGGTGTCGGTGTTCTCAGGCGTGCGCCTCCTCTCCATCGGAGACGCCAACGGAGACATACAGCGACATTCAGAGCAGCAGCCTCTGCGGCTAGAAATCAAAATCAACCAGGACGTGGCTCTCATAAGCCTCTCGAACAGTGAGTAGATGCTGGCTTTTAAACACTTTGCATCCGGCCTCAGTTGAGCGGTGTATCCTAGCTTAGCCTAATGAGAGGTCTGTGCGTGCGGCATGTGCGTGCGTCGCGCCGACTGATCACCGGGACACCGGCGGCTTTTGAGTTATCATCTCAAACGCGCCTCTTGCACCCATGCATGCTTTCTAAAAGATGTCAAATTGCCGGAGCGAGGGGCTTTGTTTCAACACGCATGCCAGCAGAAACCACGTTGATCGTAGCATGTTAGCATCCGTAAACACTTCGTATTGTGTTTAAGCTGCTTATAGTTAGCTAACCTTACTGTCCAGTTAAAACGCACGGCAGTCCAGCACTGAATGTGCTTCTACGCATAGAAATATACATGCATTGTCTTTACACGGGTGAGGTTTCATCCAGACTTTTAGCAGGATAGTAAGGAAGGGCTTTGGATATAGTTAATGTGGATTGGCGCCTATAAAGTTAGCCGCAGTCTTTACCTTCAGTCATACTATCGAGCTTTAGAAAGTGGTATAGAAACGTGTTTGTTTATGTTTTGCGCTGGGTTTTATTGGCGTAAACGTTTGATATGTTTGTTGAAATCGTTTTAACCTGGTTGTTTGGTTGAATGGATGCTGAGTTTACTTGATTGATTGCGCACATCCCAGGCGCGCAGTTCTGCGCCACCTCTCCACTTTTACTTCACTGTACTATACCGGTTTATTTTTGTCAAAGTGCAGCAAGCATTGCTAAAGTAATGTGAAATTACGCAGAGGTTTCTTGTGGCAGCACCGTTTGGACATTCATCTTTGTTCTGCGGGGAACAATAGCGGGTCCCCCGCCTCCTTTTCTCCAGTGTCCCGCCTGTTCATTCAGCGCTCAGGGCTTTTGTTTGGAGCCTCATGCTGCCGATGTCCCGTGGATGAGATGAATGTCTTACTGAAACAGATGCGCGAACCACATCGCATTTGAGAAGTTTTTATTGCTCGAGACCCAAATGCCACATCATTTGTTATTTTATTATTTAGTCGAAAGCCCAAGTTTATTCATTGAAATTCATAATAGTGTACGCGTCTCAGAGTTATATGCCGGTTTTGATGAACTTGCGCACGAGAGAGTGCTCTTAAACATGTATTGTTGTGTAAACATTAACATCTAGTAAAGGTGCTAAAAGTTCATTTTTCTTTTTACAAATAAATTCACACTTCATGGAAGTATTAAAATGTTAAAGTGTTGGATTATGATTTAGTGCCAGTCTGTTCGCCTCTTATGCGTCCTGCAGTGTTGACTTCACATGGCCGACCTTGTTGTGCAGTTGACAAGGTTGCTAATGATAGCAGTAATAATATTAATAGTAATAACGGTCTGTACTGCCTGTAGTGCGTTAAGCCAGTGTTCAATGTGCTTTACAAAGCACAAACAACAAAGTCAACAAAACGTGTATCAGCATGTATGAAATTCATCTTTCCAAACAAAAATGAGCGTGGGTTAGCCAAATAAACAAGTGCTATCATACTGTATGTTAGCCAGTGAAAACGTACTTGGTTTACCTGTCTTTTAGGATGTTTTAGGAGAGCAAAGCCTTCAGTTATGAACAGTAGATGCCAAGCATCACTCTAAAGCTCAGATTTTCGTGGCCTTATTCCCCTGCCCTCTGTTTAAGAGGTACTTTCTTGAGCTGCTGTAGAGACTGTACTTGTTTTCAGCTCAATTATATAAATGAATACCAGCCTAATCTGCCTGGAAAGCTTGACTTAATCCTACAACAGCTGGGCAAATAGATGAGACAATCCCTCATCCTGGCTTCACCGTTTACTGTTGCAGTGGTTAGAAGTCCAACTTAATGCTTATGAACAGGTCTAGCTTAGTTTGGTTTGCTTGATTTATGTTTAGGTGGTAGTAACCTTTAAGGACCTAGCGTAATTCATAGTAAAGCTGAAATACAGCTTTAAATTGGTAAATTTAATTTCTCCTGTCCCATCTTAAAGAAATAGTTTACCTAAAAATAAATTTTTCATTCCAAACCTGTACTTAATTTATTTTTTTCTTTCTATGGTGCACAAATGTTTGAGGTAAGTCTTGTTTTGTACATATATTGACAGTCAACGGGGTCCAGTGTTGCTTTGGACCCCATTGATTTCCACTGTATGGACAAAAACTGTTGAAGTTCAGTTCAGTTTTTCTTCAATGAAAATTGTAAACAGTGGGATAATACAAAAAACATTGATCTGTTTTAGGGTGAGGCTTATTAACATCCATGCATTTGCTTTCCTCCACAGATGAGGAGACGTGTGTCTTTAAGTGCTCAGTATCACGAGAGACAGAATGCAGTCGTGTTGGGAAGCAGTCCTTCATCATTACTCTGGGCTGTAACAGTGTCCTCTGCAGTTTGCATCTCCAGCAGGTAAAACTCAGCTTTGTTTACAGGCACATCAGGCTTTACGGTAATTTAGCAGTTCGCTGAGAGACATTCAGGATTGTGATGTCCATTAGGACTCTCTTCAGTTACTCTTTTACTTTTCAGTTGCCTCTAATGAAAATGAAGTGAAAAGTTTTCGTTTTTAGAATTTTAATCAAAGATAAAAAAAATAATAATATTTCTCACATGAATATAGCCATGGTCTCTGGCATGCTGTTAACTGTAAACAGACAAACATTCAGATGAGCACAGCTGCAGTCACTCATTGTGTACAAACTTTTAATTAAAATGACTGTGGGCAAACCTGAATGAAGAGATGGTGCTATGACGCTTGTAATCTCTTAATGTATTCACTGGTGTTGTGTTTGCCAGATTTCTCGTCGTTCTATAACCTCCTGAAGAATTGCCGTGGACATGGGGGTGAACACTCAGTCTTCAGTGAGAGGACGGAGGAGTCCTCAGCTGTACAGTATTTCCAGGTGTGTTTGGCTTCTAATTATCTTAAACCCCCCTGTTTCACACTGGTCTATCACACCTTAGATCTGAAAAAGACTCCAGGAATGGGCGTGTAAAACTGTGGAAAAGTGGGAGAGTGTAGAGGGCGGTTTGTTTATGTTTTAGGGTTTCATTAGCCTGGTAATACCAAACTCTGCTACTTCGCTTTGCTTCTTAGACGGAGTCTGGAAGGGCATAATTGACAAGCGTCTACTTTCTCGTGGGGCGCTTGTCTGAAGTTTAAAATCATTGGTGTACCCGTAAGCCAATCACATAACGTTTAGTTATGATGTATGTTATGTGCCGGCTCAGCCGCCTCGAACTTCCGCTGTAAACACAGGTATGTGGCGAAAACAAAACCATCGAGCGAAATACCGGAGTGAAGATGGCTGTGAACGACTTTTGCAGATTATGTGAAGTAAATCTATGCATCCACGGTAAATTAAATTAATTAAACTTTTTCCAAAACCTGTCGGGAGTAGGGCCGCAACATCACCTCCATTCAAAATGTGAACCAAACACTCTTCTTGTTCGGGCTTCAGTTGGCAAATGCCGGGAATATTCTCCACAACAGAGCGAATAGCATCTCGTGTCTCCGTGTCCGCTGTCGGGTTAGATGTCCCTCACCTAAACTACAATCTGAAATTCGGCGCTTAGCGTCTACATCACGGCTCTCAGCCCACCCTCTGTTCGTTGGTTGGCCGGCTGCTGCGGAGCCGGAGATGATATGGGAGCTGGTTTGTTATATCAGACCGAGTACAGAAGCGAACTGAAATTGAGCAGAAGTACGAAGTCTGACGTAGTTTCATGACACTTTAAACAAAACACATTGTCGTTTTATGAACCAGTTTTATTCTTTTCTTGCAACCTTAAGAGATATTTTAAATGAGTTTTAAAGGTGTCCAGACTACCCTTTATTTCTAATGGAGAAATTTGACTTGTGGCATGATATGAATGCCCTTTTTTTTTTTTTCTTCAGTTTTATGGCTACCTCTCTCAGCAACAAAACATGATGCAGGATTACGTGCGAACTGGAACATATCAACGGGCCATCCTCCAGAATCATACTGACTTCAAGGATAAAGTACCGTTATTTCTCTTGTTGATACATATGTTACTGTATAGATTGTAGGTTGTGTATTTGCAGACGTTGAGTAGTTTCAGAAGTGCTTATTGTAGCATTTTCTGTTCTCCATTTAAAGAAACAAACAAACAAAAAAACACATTAATCAGGCATTATGACTATTATGACCTTGACTTTTAGCTTTTTGACTTTTACAAAAATATCTAAAACTGAAACAGTTGACTTATTATAACTAAGGGAAAACGGACATTTGAGTCCACTTCATGTAAAAAGGTTATTCCTTGTGAATGCTTCTCTAAATTAAACCTACAGTTTGGACTCGATTGTGTGATTCTTGTTCTCAGTCTGCACTGTCTGTTTCAGGTGGTGCTGGATGTAGGCTGTGGCTCTGGGATTCTGTCATTTTTCGCAGCTCAGGCTGGTGCTCGTAAAGTTTATGCTGTGGAGGCCAGTACCATGGCTCAACATGCAGAGGTATGACAGACTCCTCAACCGCTAACATGCACTTCTGTTCAAAGGTTTGGGTCAGTAAGATTTTTAAAGTGATTTTAAAAGAAGTCTCTCATGTCATGCTAAGTAGTAGTAGTAATAATGCTAATAATTGTGTCCACAGGTTCTTGTGAACAGTAACAGGCTGTCAGAGCGTGTTGTGGTGATTCCTGGGAAAGTGGAGGAAGTGTCCCTACCTGAGCAGGTGGACATAATCATCTCTGAACCCATGGGCTACATGCTGTTCAACGAAAGGATGCTGGAGAGCTACCTGCATGCCAAAAAGTTCCTCAAGCCCAACGGTACAAAGGTTTTTTCAGTAAAAGCAACCAAACAACAAAAGACTGATGTGTACATAGAGTATCAATATCTTTACGTAACACACCTTTGTTTTCTCAGGCAAAATGTTTCCCACAATCGGAGATGTGCACCTCGCCCCTTTCACAGATGAGCAGCTTTACATGGAGCAGTTTACAAAGGCCAATTTCTGGTAAGTTTATTAAAAAGAGGATAAGGACATCGGGTGGTTGGGGAGATTAAAGATGCAGAATGTAGAACGAGTGTGAGTAAATAAGCAGGCAATCATTTAATGGGTAGCAGAAGATGTAACTCTGGATCATTTCTTTTGTGCTTATGCTTACAAAACTGATTCTTTCAGGTACCAGCCGTCTTTCCATGGGGTGGATCTGTCTGCGCTGAGAGGAGCTGCAGTAGACGAATACTTCAGACAGCCGATTGTGGTGAGAAATGGGAGGGAATAACTAGCGGATTGGGTGTGTGCAAGTTAATTCATAAGTACATGCTTGCTTTTTAGAGTTAGCCACAGCTTGGATAGTTCTTAAGTCAGAAAGCCATAAACACATGGGCTTGTGTTTATTCCTTCACTGAAAAATAGTGTGTGAGGTATGAAGGTAACTGGAGATTTGTCTCCTGGCTGGTTATAGAGGAGCAGTGAGGGCTTGGGGGTAAATATGGACAGGATTGGGTTACGAACTTGAGCCCAAATGAGAACGGTGAGGATGTTTCTGGGAAATGGAGAAAGGCAGCAAGGTTCATGGATTAGGAAAACGGATTCAGTGGCAGTTTCATATAGGAGACTCAAGTGAAGTATATGTATGCTCGCCTTTGTGCCTGTGATGAAAGGCTTTACTTCGTGGTCCGGGTTTCCGAGCTCACTGTTAGTGTGTGGTCAGAGGGTATGCAACGAATTTAGTTCTATCAAGGAAGGTTTATGAAGCACATCTTTATGTGCACAAGAACCCTCTACATGTGTTTTTGAAATCCATCAGAGCTTCGTGCACTCGAGAAGCTAATTAAGTTGTCGATTGTGTGCTTGATTTTCAGTCCATGGATTTCCGGACATCATAATTGTAGTTTATAGTCTGTGTGTGTGGTTTATGTCCAGCAGTAGTCAGCTGTTCAGGCATTCGCTGTGCCTGTAATGGTGTTACACTGCTGGGACAGTGACCTGCTGTGGTCTGGCTCCAGGGGGCGCTGTTGTAGCACCCTTCAGAGTTCAGGCCGAGGCGGGAGAGCCCTCTGAGCTAGGACTGAGTCTGATTTACTGTGGCTCAGTCCTTGACAAGAGGCCACACAGCACATCAGTTTGTTCTGTTCAGATTGCTTCATCCTCTTCTGCATGTAGGACTGAGCTTTGATGTCCTACCTTTTCTCATTTATTCTGTGATTTCTTTCAGGACACGTTTGATATCAGGATTCTGATGGCCAAATCAGTGAAATATACAGTGAACTTTTTAGATGCTAAAGAAGAGGATCTTTACAAGTACGTTTCCACCAAATGCTTCGTTTTATTCCGTTTAAACACAGCCTTTTGTTATTTGGAAAAAGTACAAAAAGAATTCTGTCAGACTGTCACATTTTTATGTATCCTTTTCTTGCTTTTTCCAGGATAGAAATCCCCTTCAAATTCCACATGATGCATTCAGGGCTTGTACATGGGCTGGCTTTTTGGTTTGATGTCGCATTCATTGGATCAGTGTAAGTTCCAACATGTTCTCTTCAGTGTTTTCACACTTAAGTCCTTTCTCACAGAACCAAATTCAGACCATTTTAAATGGACTAAAATATGAACTAAGTGAAAGAACCTGGTTTTCTGTGCTTTCACTGTGTCAGTGGTGTGATCGGATCTATCTTACTCTGTTTTTATTGTTGTTTTTTTTATGTTGAACCAATTGAATATTGTATTATTAATGCTATTATTTAAAATAAAAATGTAAAAAATATAATTTATTATTATTATTATTACCAAATTCAGACTACGTTAAATTGACCAAAACTTGAACAAGTGATATAAATCAGGTTCTCTTTGCATTCACACTGGTGTGCTTAGGTCTGATTTTGGTCCATTTCAGTCTATATTTTTTATAATTAATTTATTTATTTGAATATTTAATTTATTTTTTTGTCGATAATAATTTTGTCATAATGCAAATTAAAAATGACTGTCAATTTGTTTTGAGGGGTTCAGTTCATTTTTAAAAGTTTGTTTAGTGTGTTCATGTGTAATCCGAATTTTTGTGGACCATTGAAATGAGCCAAGTTACCATTTATTTATTTATGTATTCATATTGTCTGATTTTTACAAACACTTTTGTAGACCCTGAAATGAAGTTACCAAGTTCAGTTAATCTGAACATTTTTTATAAGATGTGCTCTTGTGCTGTGTCTCTCTGAACAGGATGACGGTGTGGCTCTCCACGGCCCCCACAGAACCCCTCACTCACTGGTACCAGGTGCGCTGTCTGCTGCAGTCGCCTCTCTTTGCCAAGGCAGGGGACACGATGTCAGGCACTGCACATTTAATCGCCAACAAGAGGTGAGGACACAGTGTTTTGTGTTTTAACCCGCAGGCTGTTTCGCTTTTTACTTCTCATGGTCTCATTTGTTTCCACTTCCTCTCACAGACAAAGCTATGACATTAGTATTGTTGCTCAAGTGGACCAGACAGGCTCCAAGTCCAGTAATCTTCTTGACCTCAAGAACCCCTTCTTCCGGTGAGTTGGACGCATTGCTTTGGAAAGCAGTAAGAGGATGTCTGCGACATGCATTGCTGACGCTGTGCTGCGTTCTGCAGGTACACGGGCTCAACACCCACCCCTCCTCCAGGTTCACACTATTCCTCGCCCTCAGAGAACATGTGGAACACTGGGGGAACCTACAGCATGAGCCAAGGCATGGCTGTGTCAGGTATATCACCAGGAAGCCTCTGATAAAACCATTCCTGACCACTTCTTAGATATATATCCGTTAGCTGAAGTGTGATGCATAACTGGAGTGCTGCCACTAATGTTTGGCTCTGTCTGTGTTTGTCAGGGATGCCTACAGCCTATGATCTCAGCACTGTCATTGGCGGCAGTGGGACTACAGTGTCCCACAACAATCTCATCCCCATTGGTACAGACACGCATGCACGTATGGATATTTACACACACGCTCACAAATACACACATATGAGGAGTGAAATTAGTTCTGTGGTGTTTTTAAACTGATTTTTCCCCCAAAAATGAAAATTGTTTCATCGGTTCCTCGCCCTCATGTCTTTGCAAATCCATAAGATTTTTCAAATTATTTGATCTTTTTTGTCCATCAATTGAAACAAAAATGTTCACACTTCAAAAAGGTATGAAAAGACATTAAGTAATACAAAAGCTTTAACCTCATTGGCTTACACATGTCAGGCAAGCATGTTTATTTTAGCTTTATGTATGTGATGATCAGTGTTTCTGTACTTTCACACCACCAAAACCTTGATGCTTCAATGGATGGACAGAAGTGATGTGAGAATATTAATATCTAAATTTGTAGGGCTGGGACGATAAATCGATGCAGAATCGATTCATGGATCGATTCTGAGATTTTCCGAATGCATCGAATGATTCTGAGCTTAGATTTTAACAGCAGATGGCGCTCTAGTTTTTTTCCACATACTCAAATGCTGATGAAGAAGAGCACTTGTGCGTTCGGCTGAGTCTGTAATTTCACCTCAGCTCAGAATGCTTTTGTGATGCGAGATTAATGTAAACGGCCCACTGTGAACACCCTTGTAATTCGCTTCAACCTTTTCGAATTTTATGAATGATTATTTTCGGTTCAAGTGTGTGTAAGGATTTGGAAACAAGCAGAGTACGGCTGTTTCTAAAGCATGCAGTGCCATCCGCCATCAGGAGTCGAGATGCATTCGGAAGATCTCAGAATCGATTCTGCATCGATTTATCGTCCCAGCCCTATTAATTTGTGTTCTAAAGAAATGGAAATCATACAGATTTTGAATTACATGAGTGTGTTAACTGACAGAATCTATTTTTGAGTGAACTATCCCTTTAAGAACCAAAGGCTGAGGTTAATTAAAAAAACAATTAAAAAAAGTTTATTATATTAAAAGGCCTCATCATGAAGTGTCAAATCTTTATCTTGATCTTTTGAGATAAGAGCTTAATGTTATGAAAACACCAGTCCCCAGTCCAAATAGTCAAAACAAAGACTACTTGGTGTGTAAAAAAAAAAAAAAAGGGTATGATATGACCCCTTTAGTAAGCATTAACCATGCTTATTTTAATATCTCTTCTAATACCTTTTATAGTACAATTAATAATTGTTATTGAGAGGTTTTCTATACAACAGTACTACAGTTTAATATTATCTATATCACAGCCTTTCTCCTTTATTTTCATGTCAAATATTCATGTTTCTCGTGCATATCACATTTTGTTCTTGTGTAAATTGAAAAGCGATGTCTTTTTTCCCCTCCAGTGAACACGGGGATTGTGAATCACACTCACTCCAGAATGGGTTCTATAATGAGCACCGGAATCGTCCAGGGTGAGTGTCTCTGGGTCTAAAACAAGACCTGGACTCCTACAGATAAAATGATAGTTCTCCCAAAAATTTGAATTCTGTAATTATTCGCTCACCCTCATCTTGTATCAAATGGGAAAATATGACACTTGTTTATCTTCAGAACACAAATGAAGATATTTTTCATATTCTCTCATAATTTTTGTCTAGACATTGAAATTCCACACTTCCCAAAACTTTCATGCATAAATTAATTTTAAGGTCCAATTCTGTTAATCTGTTAACACTCTATTAACCATGATTTTTGCATCATAAAAGCTCCTAATTTGCTGCTTATTAGTAGTTAGAAGGGTATTTAAGTTTAGGTATTGTGTAGGATTAGGGATGTAGAATATAGTCATGCAGAACATGTGCTTTATAAGTACTAATAAACAGCCAATGTGTTAATATTAGGCATGCTAATAAGCAATTTGTTAATAGTGAGAATTGGTCCCTATACTAAAGTGTTACCAAAATTACATGGACCTAAATGAACTTTTTGTAAAAGCTTTTATTCGTGTATAAATGCTAATCGGCGCACATTAAACAGAAGCTCAAATGTGCTTGCTTGATGTGCAAGAACAAACCTATTTGGTTCTTGTGTGTCAAGCAAGTCTGACTGAGTTTCTGTGATTTTATGAAAAAAATCTTCATTTGTGTTCTGAAGATGAGAGAGCTCTATGGGTTTTGGAATAACTGGTGAAAATGATGACAGAATTTCCTATTTTTTTTCCGTACTGAGTAGACCCAGTAAACTGATAATATATCAGTAAAAGAACGTTTTTAAGTGTGAAGGTGTCCATTGTTTAATATCATGCTGCACTGAACATTTGTGCTTGCTGTGATATGAATAGGCCTTTACAGTACTGGTAGTGTGTGTCGAGTGCCTGCAGATTGATATCTTTAGCCGCTACCATGTGAATAGTCTCATTGTACTTGTTCTCAAACCATGAGTGTTGTATTTTCGAGATGGCGTGTTACGTAAAAAATAAAAAATAAACTTTTCATTATTCCAGTCTCCATTTGTGACCTGTGCTGGCAAAATGACTTGAAATGCGCATGGTCTTATTTTAAGCTACAAGTAAAAGTAGTGAAACAATGACAGTTTTGGTCAAATTTGAGGTTTTCACAAAAATGAGTTCATTAAGCCCTCTTCTAGCGATCCCAATTGTCCAAATAGTAATTAAACATCTAATATGATCTTTATTTGTACATTTTCTGAGAGGAGTACCTTTTTCTCTGCTCACTTCTGGAAGACTGCTGCTGATTCTCACCACAAGTTGTATGTCTGTTGTTGCAAAGCACAGCATTCCAGCTTTGTGAATATTCATATTGAATTCTTAATGACACAAGTCCAAAACAGTGAAATATAATTTTTAAACCCATGCTGATGAAAATAAAACAATCGCACTGACTGACATTTGCAAAGCGCCTCCCCAGAGCATGTGATCTCCCTATAAAGTACATTATTGTGAAACATGTCTTGGCAAGATTCACACAAACAAAATCTGTTATGTCAATTCACCTTTATTTATATAGCGCTTTTAACAATACAGATTGTTTCAAAGCAACTTTCCAATATCAAAATAGGAAAATAGTGTCAATAATGTACAATAAGATTAAACACTCAATTTTCAGTTAAAGGCATTTCATTATTGAATTCAGAGATGTCATCGTCCAGCTCAGTTCAGTTTAAATAGTATCTGTGCAATCAAGTCGACGATATTGCTGGAAATTAAGTGTCCCCAACTAAGCCAGAGGCGACAGCGACAAAGAACCAAAACTCCATCGGTGACAGAATGGAGAAAAAACTTTGGGAGAAACCAGACTCAGTCGGGGGGCCAGTTCTCCTCTGACCAGACGAAACCAGCAGTTCAATTACAGCTGCAGCAGAGTCAGATTGTGCAGAGGACTCATCTGGTTCCCGTGGTCTTGTCCCGATGGCCGTCTAGGTGACGAGGTCTTCACTGGAGATCGGTCTCTGGGGCTCATCTAGGTGTCCTGGTCTCCGCTGACGTTCAGGGCGGTAGAGCTTGTCTCTAGGTGCTGATCCACCATCTGATCTGAATACAGTCTGGATCCTGGTGACTACAATGACCCCGGAATAAGAAAGAAACGGACTAATATTAGCGTGGATGCCATTCTTCTTACGATGTAACAAGTACATCGGGTGTTATGGGAAGTGTTCCCGGTTCTGGTTGACCTAATTAATGCAGCCTAACAATCCTTTAACGGATTTGAATTATAGAAGCGTATTACTGCATTATGTGTAAGCCGGGTTAAAGAGATGGGTCTTTAATCTAGATTTAAACTGACAAGAGTGTATCTGCTTCCCGCACAGTGTTAGGTAGATTGTTCCAGAGTTTGGGTGCTAAATACGAAAACGATCTTATTATGAGGTATTATCAAATGGTCAGAGTTTTGAGAACACAGTGGATGTGGAGGACTATAATGCGATAAGAGCTCACTCAAATACTGAGGTGCCAAACCATTCAGGGCTTTATAAGTAATTAACAAGATTTTATAATCTATACAATGTTTAATAGGGAGCCAGTGCAGTGTTGACAGAACCGGGCTAATGTGGTCATACTTCCTGGTTCTAGTAAAAACTCTAGCTGCTGCATTTTGAACCAGATGGAGTTTGTTTATTAAGTCTTACATGAACATTTAGTTAGCCTAATGGTTGGGGAAAATCTGATGTGTAACATTTTATTAGATCCATGCATTACAGTATAGCCTAGATCTGTCTCAATGTTAATCAGACATTAAAAGAAAAGACAGAATCACTCGCTGCTCTTGATTAAACTACTGTTTGTTTGCATATTTGTTCTTATTTTTAATAACAAATAAAATGAAAAATAGCTATATTGTGATTTTAATAATATAGTAATTATTATTAAGAAAAGAATTGAAGGAAAATAATGCATGCAGTGTTGCTTGGTGATTTTGCTTTTGAATTTTCAGAAAACTTTAACTTTGATTTTTTTTCTCTGTATCAGATCTGCTAACTCGATCGCCTTCAAATGGCTGTAGCTCAGTCATTTCTTGTCCAATTCGAACAAAGATATATTTAATTTTGAAGGTATTTTAATGGAGAATGTGGAAATTAAAATAACATTCCTTTGAAAATTTGCTCATTCCGACTAATTTTGCCAGCACGGGTCACTTTTAGTTATTTTTAAAGCGTCTTGCATAAAGCTGATCAAGTTGAAATGAACCTGAAACCAGGCTAATTATACATATTCTTTGACTACTGGTTAGTTGACTAGTTAATAAACAGTAGTTCTGAAAATCCCCAATGGTGATTGTATACTTTAGTGGTCACACGAACACTTAACGTACACACAAAGCCTTTCAAAATATACGCCATTTGATTGTGTGTAAACACAGGCACTCAACACATGCACACTAGGAAGTTTCCACCTTGTAGACAAACTTGTTAATACCAAATATTTGTCACACACTATACGAGTAACACAGCTTACACTTAAAAACCAAAGCATACTTAAAAATCTTAAACCACACATTCATAAATACAAAGGATATAATGTTGCTTTTCTCTCTTCTCAGGGGCCACAACTGCCCAGCAGGGTCCCAGCAGCAGCAGTCCCTATTACCCCGTCACCAACCAGTTCACCATGGGTGGCCCGGCTATCTCCATGGCGTCTCCTATGGCCATCCCCAGCAACACCATGCACTACGGGAGCTAAGGCCAAGAGACGGCCTCTGCATGTCCAGTTACCCCCACCTCACCTCACCCCACCCCACCCCTGCAAACTGACCGCAGCCAAATTCAGAATACCAAAACCAATGCACCAGTCTCTGACCATCACTTTATAGTCTCTCTCGCTCTCTATATATATATAGATATACATGTATACGTATGTATATATATTCTAAACTCCGTTTCTCTCACTGGTGTTTTATTCTTACATATCCGTCCCACGGCCCTATAACGTTAACATGTGCAGGCATTCGGCCGGGTCAACACATCTGAAGTTTATCATTGTTGCTCTCCCCCCCCCCGCCACCCCAACCACACACAACGCCTGCTCCACAACCAGCCACTAGGAGGCAGCACTTGTCTGTAAGCTTGCTGAAAAGCACAAACCAGAGACTTGAGACTCAACGAAAAGGACTTGTTCGGAGGAGCGCTGACGATGGGACACATTTTGATTTTTTTTTTTTTTTTATATATATATATATATATATATATATATATATATATATATATATATATATATATATATAAATGCTTTACAAATGTGCACATGTTCCCCTTACTTCATGAACTCCCACTTTTTAGCCACATAAATGCCATCATTGACAATTGATATGAATTCGAGATCTATTGCAGGATCTTGCCACTGTTCCTAACAGCTCCAGCTCCGTTGTACCTACACTTCACCTTTGGCTTTATTACATTTCCAGTGAAATCCACTGGCTATCGCATCTCGATTCTCTCAGCATGGGCTTCTGACGGCCATCTCGACTCGCCTAGATGTTCACAACCTCTCATCACTCGCCAGAAGAAACGGACACGTGCTGTAGATGCTCACAAAGTTCATTACGACTACTAGCGCAGTACCGCTGGATCCTGCCTGTAGACAA
This sequence comes from Onychostoma macrolepis, assembly GCF_012432095.1. Taxonomy (NCBI): domain Eukaryota; kingdom Metazoa; phylum Chordata; class Actinopteri; order Cypriniformes; family Cyprinidae; genus Onychostoma; species Onychostoma macrolepis. The sequence continues at coordinate 33,969,700 of NC_081157.1, read as the reverse complement.
CCATAGTGTTGATAGAGATCGTCTTACTTTCATTCCATTTCTGACTGTGTGTTTTAATGTAGTGCAGTCCCAGATGTATGTCGCTTGGTGTTCCCTGAAGTGAATTCTGAGCATGGATTATCGAGACTGCTTCTGTCGACCTCCGACTCCATATAGACACAAATCTGACTTGTAAATGGGAGGATTCATTGTTAGTCAATTATAAGGACACACAGGTTTTAGGAATAAGAATACCAGCACCAAAACCCTCCATTATCAGACAAGGAGGACAGCGGAGTGCTGGGAAGGACAGTCGGCATTGGGGGGAGGAAGACAGATGGGTGGACGACATAAACAGTGAGGTCCGTGGACACACACTGACCGCTGCAGCAGGAATTGCAGTATCCTAGTTTACATCCCCCAAACCCTTATCTTGTCAACTTCTGTGTGTTGTGAGACCTGTTGAGGAAAGGAGGAGATCAAGTGATGCCTGACTAGCTATAATTTTCCTCCTCCCTCTCCCACACCGGGGATATGAAATGATGATAGCCCCATCCAAGACTTCGAAGTCGTATGCACCGCTTCCACTCATATTTTTTTTTTTTTCAGTTAATTCAGTTTGACTTAGCAACTGTCATGAGATCATGAGATGAAAACAACCATGTCTGCTAGTTTGTAGAATTATCTTTTTGTTTTCTTTCACAAAAAAAAGCAACAGACAAAAAAAAGGAGCAAATTAAATGTTGATGGAGAAGTCCCTAAGTGTGGCTGCTTATAGTAGCATTTGTTTTGTTTTATGGATAACATCGGGGGTGGGGGTGCACCCCTGGGTGAGTTATAGATGGCAAAGTGGATGTCTTAAAGGGATAGTTTACCAAAAAATGACAATTTTGCCATTATTTACTCACCATCATGTCATTCCAAACCTGTTTGAGTTTCTTTCTTATGTTGAACATAAAAGAGGATCTTTTGAAGAGTGCTGGTAATCAGAAAGTTGATGGTCTCCATTGACTTCTGTAGTATTTCTTTCCCTACTGTGGAAGTCTGGGGACTGACAACTGCTTGGTTCTTCAGAATTCTTCAAAATATCTTCTTTTGTGTTCAACACAAGAAAAACACTTTTATACGGGTTTGGAACGAAATGAGGGTGAGTAAATAATGATACAATTTTGTGGTGAACTATTCCTTTAAACGGAGAAGGAACACTTTACACTGGCGTTCCATTTGCTTTTATTCATTTTGGTATCATTAAATAATTTATTTTTACAGCATTTATTATGGTTAATGTCAGTTTATGAATTTACTTTTGATAATTGTTTAAAATATATTAATGTTAGTTTATACAACTTGAAATGAATGAGAAATTATGTAGAAATGAACATTTAGCCAAGATAAAAGCTGCAAAAATATTAACATTACTGTAAAGTGTTATTGAAAATTCTGTAATATTTGATGTTGTTTGACACCCATATGACTTTTATCTTTCATGAAACAAAAAGGAGAAATTTTTTCTGCCTAAGCTGCTCTTTTCCATATAATTAAAGTGGCCGGTGCACAATTTCAACAATTACTTTAGTATTTTTCTAATACAAAGTTGTTGTATTGTTTCAGAATGCTACTACTTTTAGTCATAGGGACTCATTTTGAGGTTCTGTTCTGTCCTTTCTGATTGTCAGCCACTGTCCATTTAAAAAAAAAAAAAAAATTATGAAAAAGTGCGGATTGAACTGGATTGGTGGAAGAATAAAAGTCAGTCATATAGGTGTAACATGAGGGTTGAAAAATGAGAGAATTTTGGGGGAGTATCTTTTTAAATGATTCTTGAAAGATAGTTCAACTAAAAATAAATATTTCAAAACCATATTCATTTCTTTTGTGAAACATAAGAGATATTTTGAGAAAGTGTTTGTCTATACAGTGGAAGTCGCTGGGGACCAAAATAGTTTGGCTACCAACACTTTTCAGATTAAAATATTTTATGTTCCACAGGTTTGGAATGACATGAGGATGAGTAAATGATGACAAAAGTTTCATTTTTGGTTGAACTATCCTTAAAAGATTGACTTATATATTAAATAAGTGCAAAGCATACATTCTTAGTAATTTGTGGCCTAAGTCGGAGTGGTGATGCATCTGTCCACATTCATAACAAACAAGCTCAAAAAGACGAGTTTGACCCTGACGAGAATGATTTTAATCCACAGTGTCAAGCAGAAAACTGTCCAGGAAAGCAACATTAAATACTTAATACGGGTACTTCCTCTCAACTTACAGAAAGTAGCCTACAAGGAAAGAAAACCTCAAATCAGTTCACTGTAATACAAGATCACTCTTATAAATTACTCTATTATGATTGAAATAAACAAAAAAACAAGTGACCATAACACTTGAAAATATTATCAGGCAGGTCACTATGTATTAAAGAAAAATATTACAAACTAAAGTCATCAGTAAGCCATTGTGATTTTACTTGTGATCTGAGGGAGGTTGTTTTATCTGCTGTGTTAGTTACAAACTGGAAACACTTTCAATGTGTTTGTTGGGAATGCTTGTGTGTATCAAGCATCAGCACACTAATCTGAACTCCTTCATTGCTCAGTTATCATAATTACTACACATTTTTCATGTCCTGAATATAAAGACTCCTAGGTTCCCATTCAGTTGGTCAGGTTGAGACTTTCTCCGCAGCAAGTGTTGTGTGATTTGTGGCTGGGCTAGTCTGTTGTCCGGAGTGCGATGATCCTGTGTATGTTGGTGTTTTGAAGAAGTAGAGCTAAAAAAGAGATGGAAATGTATGAAATACTAAAGCTGAGTGTCTGTTGTAATGGATGGTGTCATTTTACCAGAACAAAATAAGCATCCTTTGTACAGGATACACTATCGTTCAAATGTTTGGGGTTAGTAATATTGTGAAATACTACAATTTAAAATACCTGTTTTCTAGTATTAAATATTTTAAAATGTAATTTATTCCTGTGATGGCAAAGCTGAATTTTCAGCATTATTACTCCAGTCTTCATTGTCCTACATTATCCTTCAGAAATCATTCTATGATTTCTTAGAGACATTTCTTATTATTATACATGTTGAAAACAGTTGTGCTTAATACTTGTGGAAACTGTAATGCCTTTTTATACAAAGTAAAAAAAACGATTTCAAATAGAAATCTTTTGTAACATTGCAGATGTCTTTACTGTTACATTAGATCTACTGAATGTATTCTTGCGGATTAAACATAGTAAAAGTGCGTTTATTTATATATACACACACACTGACCCCAAACTTTTCAACGGTAGTAACACCATAAATCACTTTAAGCACTATCTGTTGTTGTCAACTACCACATAATTTAATATGGACTCATCCTCTGGTTTGTAAAAATGAAGCATCTTAAAGTTTATTTGCTGTGATATCAAACTGGTTCCAATTAAATGTGTTCAGTAATATCCAATCTCTCAACATGCCATAGCCAGCTATAAAAGTAACCAAATACAAGGAATACTTGTGCCTTGTATTCACAGAAAGATTACAGGAATTATGGTAACACATAACAAACAGTTGCTCCTAAAAATAGTTTCAACTTAAAGGCTAATTTAAAGGCCCGGTTTCACAAACGCGAGTTAGTTTAAGCCAGGACTAGGCCTTAGTTAAATTAAGATATTTAAGCAACTTTTACAAAAATGCCTTAGAAGAAAACATTACAGGTGTGCATTTTGACAGACATATTTTAAGATATGTCAGAGCAAGATATTTTCAGTTGAGGCAGCTCAAACATGCATTTTAGTCTGGGACTAGCTTAAGCCTCGTCTGTGAAACCGGTGGAAAGAGTTTTATCAAAGATGAGTCAATTATTTTCTGTGGTTATTAACAGCATAGCTGATAGTGTTTAAGGTGTATTTGATCTGGAATATTCCTTTGAAGAGCTTCTCTCACCTTAAAGCCAACAGCCAGAAGGGCATGAAGTGACACTATTACTGCCATAGTAGCGAATGCTGTTAGTCTTGTGTCATCGCGCACAGCCGGCCAGAATGTCATTACCAACACTGAGCCCGAGATCACCAAGGCAATGATAATCAATAGCCACTCGAGCCAGTTGATGGGAATGGTCCATAATATCTGAAAACAGAGATGGAGTTATCTTATCAGGTCTAACGTCAACAAGTCTGACCGTGTCTTCAACATTCTCTCAAACTTACCGAGGCAGGGATATAAATGAACAGAGAATAACCATAGACACACACAGTCTCTAAAAACGTGTAACCGCTGATGTGTCTCTCAACACTTTGACGCCACGTTAGGAAGCCCCAAACTCCTAGAGGCACCAGCCATGCATAGAGGAACACAGTGACGGCTGCAATCGAGACTAAAATGGAACAAAATCTTCATTTAGTATATTCATAAGGGACTGACATAAACAGTGCTGTCTGCTACGTGTTATTTAAAAAAAAAACAAATCTTGAATCTATGAGTTGTGGGTTTAAAATCAGTGGTTGCCCTTTAGATTCACTGAACCTCAAATCTGATTGGTTGTTCATATAATAATATTTATATGAAGCATTTATATGACTAAAACAAATACATAACCAAAAAGTTGTTTTCTGTTATATTTGTAAAGTATATTATTAGGTCAAGTGACTCTTAAAGAACTAAAAGAATCGCTCTCCACGAATTTCCATGCCTACTGCCGCCTCACCTTTGTTGAATTGAGGTCTGTAGTGAAACCCCGGGTCTCCCATTTCATTCAGAAATGTGAAGAGGTCTCCACTGATGGCCACTGAGAACACTAGAGTCACACAGATCCAGAAAGGACCTGACAAGAGGAATGATAACAAAAAATAAGATGTCTGACAGTTTTGTGATAATCCAGATTCATTCAAATATATAGACATTGTTTGGCTGTGTTGAGAGGTGCTTTGCAAGATTAAAAAATAATATCTACATTACCATAGAGATCGGGGTTATTTCGAATGTGGTGTTTGACGAAATTCCGTCCTGGCAAAGGCATGACCGAGCCCTTTATCCTATCCAGCACCTACAATAATAAAGATAACAGTAAATACAATTACTAGGGCACTAGAGTTGTTGATGCTTTAATTTGAATAAGGTAGTTCCAAGTAGGTAAATGACCGAGCAACCAGGGTCTCCCTTTAAAATATTTGGAATTACTTTAAATTTCCCAAGATAAATTGAGAGAGAGATAAACATTAAAAGTTTTCTATTACTCTCAGTATTATGTAAATTTTGTCAAAAATACTGGTTAACCTGGTTTTTTTTCTTCTTCTTGATATTTGGTGACTTTTTTTCTCATTTAAACTTTTCATCAAAAGTTTCTACTATGTAGGTCAATCTGCACAAAAAAAAAAAAGCTATATTTGTTATTTTGTTATGTCAGTTTCTCGGCTACTCCCTAACGGTATTTACATTTGTGACCCTGGACCACAAAACAAGTTGTTTTTTTTGTTTTTTTTATTGAGATTATTAAATAAGCTTTATATTAAAATAAGGCTACCATTGATGTATGGTTTGTTAGGTTCGGACAATATTTGGCCGAGATACAACTATTTGAAAATCTGGAATCTGAGGGTGCAAAATAATCAAAATATTGAGAAAATCGCCTTTAAAGTTGTCCAAATCAAGTTCTTAGCAATGCATATTACTAATCAAAAATTAAGTTTTGATATATTTACAGTAGGAACTTTACAAAATATCTTTATGGAACATGATCTTTACTTAATATCCTAATGATTTTTGGCATAAAAGAAAAATCGATAATTTTGACTCATATAGTGTATTGTTGGCTATTGCTACAAATTTACCCGTGCTACTTATGACTGGTTTTGTGGTCCAGGGTCACATTTATGTATTTGGCAGATGCTTTTATCTTAAGAAATTTACACTGAGTTGACAGCATACATTTTTGTCAGTTCATGCATGTGAATTAGGCCGATACCGAATCCAATTAGGGTATTTTTGATCCACAGATAGTGATTGCACCAAGATTCGTAAACATAATATGGGGGTTATAAAGAATACCATTAGTAAGAAAGCAAATGTACCTGCATTGTATCTACATTGAAGAATGACTGATAGTACTCAAACGTCCAAAAACCACCAGTTTGTTTTTCACCTCCAAGCAACTGTGGGAAAATTCAAAGAAAATGGCTTATACCAGTGACCCCCAAAAAACTAAGATGCATGTGAAATAATCAGCTTTTTGTAGCCTCATCTGCCTGTTTGGTTTCGCAGCTCACCTCTGAACTCTCTTCCTGATTGTCTTCCTCGTCTGACAGGTCAACTCTGACATCTCCAGAGGAGGCTGCTGCGCCGGGGCTGGAGACGCTGAGGGTCGAGGCTCCAGGATTTGAAGACAGGAGATCTGTGGCTTCCTCAAACTCTGCAAACGTGCAGAATGAAGATTAAAGCAGAAAGACAGAGAGACAAAACAAGAAAGAACACATAAGACACATAAACCTTACCCTGAAACTTTAAATCATCTGGACTAGCCATGACTGGAGATCACAGGATACTCAAGAGAGTTCTCATAAGGATACTATCTGCGCGGAAAAAAGACAACAAACATAATCAAACGACAGCTGTCGCCACCAAAATCAAATTTGGACTGATTTGCTCACCTGGCTGTTACAATATGGCAATCCTGCGCCAATCCTGACTCCTTCTGACAGCTTCAGCAGTCAAGCTTGTTTCGAGCTAGCAGGTACAAAAACAATTGTTTCGTCAGGCCGGATGGTATTTAATAGTATCTTTTGACTAACCGAGATTTAAAAAACCATTAGCCTAATCGATTGTAGCTAGAATAGGTTTGATGCCGTCTCGATACACAGGGATTTATCGTTATCGTCCCCATATTCCACGTCACCTGCAGGGTTCCGAAGCGTCAACACACAATCACGTGACCGGAACAAAGCCGGAGGTAAAACGAGAACGTTTTTACCTGCTTTACCTCTGTCTTCTACTATATTAATGGCTTGAAGTTAAGAATAAGCAAGGCAGGTTGTGTTATATCTAAGACAAAAGTGTGTTTCTCTCTCTCTCTCTTTAAATAAACGACACTCTGCATCGTTCTTATTTTTAACTTAGTTACGCTACTTTGATAAAAACAGTTCCCTGACTGTTATCTAATAGTTTCATATATTCGACAGTCGTATTTATTAATACATACGCATATGATATTGTAAAAAGTGTTGTGAAAAAAAGTTCAGAGCGCATAAGAATATTTGCTTGCACATTCACAGATCCAAATATTTGATACAAATAATTATAGACCTCTTTTTTATGTGAAATAAAAACTTTTAAAACATCTGTTTCCTGTATCCTTTATTGTTTTAGTGACACGGCTCATAAGAATGCATGGTGGAACCGAAAAGGCAGTACTTTGTTTCCCCACCGGACCAATAACATTACACGTGCCGCGCTCCTCGCCATTTTGGCTCAACAGTTTCACCAGCATCCATTGTTACGTTGAGCCAATGTTGGAAAATGTTGGGCGGAAGCTCTTCCTGTGCTACATCCACCGTGAACTGTGAACTCTCACACTTCGTGAGTTCATTTGCTAACATGGCCGCCTCGTGGCTGCTGAAGAGATGGTGCTCCACAGCAGCTATAGAGACAACCAAGGGCACAAGGTGGCAAAGACTAATAAATAGTCGCGCAGGTAAGACTAAGCCACGGTTATTCTTTTTCCTTAAACCATAAGTATGAAAACACTGTTCGTATTACGATTAGGAGGTTAGTCACGTATACATTTAGTTATTATCTGAATTGAGGGCAGGGCGTGTTAATTTTTTATCAACGGAAATACAGCTGTATTAGTTTGCTGTCTAGTTTTTTTTAAATCTGTTGTAGTGTCATTAAAAATGTAATTTCGTATTGCTTTAGTTGTTTTTTTTCTTACTGCATCATCTTTAATGCAATATGTGTTAATTGTATTAGCTGAACATGAATCAAGATCTGCTATTTCTTCACTGTTTTCAGGTGTATGGTGCCGGAGTCTTTTAAGCGATTATAAGGAGGCTTGTCGTGAGACGGTGCTGGGGGCCCGGGAGCGACCCCTTAAAGCCTCGGTCTATTTGGGTCTTCTGGGAGGAATGTACGCCTGCTATTACACCAACCCTGATGACGACTCCTTTGAGACCAGCCTTCTAGAAACCTCCAACCATCTGGCTCTGCTGTCACCATGGATACGCAGTGGCACCTCAGATGGACACGTCCAGACCCTTGTGAAACTGCGAAACGAGGGCAGGCTGCGCTATGCCAGTCTGGGCATCGCATCTTTGACTTATTACACAGACTACGACCCCGAGTCCAGCCTGTATGAGGCGCGCTGCTCGGCGATCTCTGTGCCCTGGTCAGAACTGCCCAAACGCATGCTGGATGTGGGCTTTGTGGGACGCTGGTGGGTGCTTGATCATAAAATGAAGGATTTTGATATAAATGAGGAGGAGTTCAAACATCTCCCCCCTGCTTTGGTGGCAACAGTCCCACTGTCACCCCAGATAACAGAAAGAAACGAAAAGCTGCATCAGGAATCATGGAAAGCTGTGGTGATGGAAGATGAGAGCAGTGAATTAGATGCTATACAAAAAGACATGGACACACCCGTTAAAGAAATAGAGAGCGATGCATTATACAAAGCACAGGCTTCTTAATCAACATGTTAACTTTAAGGCTATAGCTCACATAAAGATGACCCTAAAGAAACATGCTTGCAAGAGTCAGCTGTTGATAAGAAATGAAAAGTAAAAGATATGTACAGGAATCATTATTATATTGTGTTTATGGAAATAAGCAACATAATGTAGTCTTATTTTTACTGCAAAAACAATTGTGCAAAGAAGTGTAATTGGTTGACTGCAAATATTAAAACGACTGCAGTGTATGCTGACCTTGTTTTGTGTGACACAAAAGCAGTACATTATCACTACATAAACTATTACAAAATAGAACTTTTTATACTTATTAAATTTAACAATATTACAATTTTTATAGAATAATTCTCCATCTTAGAGAAAGAAAAGCAAGTTGTTGTTTTGTTGGTAAATTACAATAATGGCGCAACGCATCACACAAATACGTTATAATAATATGAATAAAATATCAATTTAAATTAAAAATGTAATTGCTTCAAATAAACGTTGTTTTTCTGAACTTTCTACTCCTCAAAGTATCCTGAGAAAGAAAAAAAAAATTCACAGTCCTGAAAAATTCTGAATTGTAATAAAATGTCAGATTATTCCTGGTTTAACAGTATTTTATACAGCATTTCTGATGAAATAAATGCCCTGGTGAGCACGGTTTCTTGGTAACTAACCAATGATATTTTTGCTGCTTTTCAAAAAGAGTTAATTTTAAAAAGAGTTGAGTTAATTATGTCCATTAATCCCATTACCTTTGACCTTCCATTCCACTGGCTGACTTTGATTCATTTTCAGGGGAAATCCTCTTTTACATTAATCTCTTTACTCTTCCACTCTCTGGCTTGTCTTCCTCCATTAGTCTTTCGCTCGCTCCCCCATGCCGTCCTTTCTAAGATGGTTGGTATTGATTCGCTGGCTCCTAGAGCTGCATTCTGCTGGGCTTTTTTTTTCTGATTGGTATCTCAGCTCCCAGAGAGGATAGTTCATTCTGATCGTGCGGTTCCTCTGCAATAAAGCATGCGAACGCCGTGCTGACCCCTTCGTGTCCAGCTAGACCAGATCATATTCTCAGTAAAAGGCCAAATAATGAAAGTAAAGGATGGTACGCACTTAATGATGAAAAGCACTTAAGATGCACTAATGAAAGTGTAGGAACCCATTCGAAGACGTTTGTAACGGTGGCAGACTGCAGGGGCTTATCTGTGTGTAACTTAACCCTGCTACAGTCAATGTTGAAATAATAATGTCATTAGGGTGCATTTACAAACTGCCTAACAGAAATATTGCATGTCACTCGAGACGTGTATTAATGAGAGAAGACCTATGGCTTGCTTCAGGCGAAGGCTGAACCATCTGAAATCCTAATGATCCCCTTTTAACTTCTCTGCTGTTATAAACGACTCTTACTGTTGTATTTTTAAATGGTCACTTAGCATTATCACACCGCTGTTATCCAATCACTAAAGATTTTCAGCCGGTTGGAGGATGTAGCTTTAGCCTCGGGCAGCGGTATCTGATGTGCCTCGAACCTCATAATGTACTGAAGCACTCTGTCTGTCCATCAGGGTGTCCGCAGGGACTTGCTAAAATGGAGGAGCTTTTCTAACAGTGTACCGCTCTCTGCAAGACACTCCCAGCTCAGACACACCACCGCTGCGTCCCAGTGCTTTTAAAGTGCTGTCCCTGGCCTGTCGTATTGCCTTCAAGCCCACTGATCTGAGATAACTAGGCAGTGGGAGGCAATGGAGTGGAAGCCCACCATGTTTTTCAGGTAGTGTCGCTGCTGTCTTGTTTGCTTTTTACTTGGCTAAATGATGAGGGAGATGGGAAACTGGTACTCATTCATTTTGGAATTTGTTTCGCCTGTGTATTTCATAGATCCTTGGGTCTCCATTGTCACAAACAACCCTTTTCCCATAACCCCATGAAACTGAAATACAGTCTTTCAGGCAAAAATGAAACGTCTAATCAGCATTTACTCACTCTCATGCTGTTCTAAACCTGTATGACTTGCTTTGTTTTTAAGAAACACAAAAGGAGATATTCTGAAGAATGTTTTTGGTCATACAATGTCTAAAACAGCTCTAGACCCTGTCGGAATTATATAAGTTACATAAGATTTTAATTATTTTATTTTATTTTATTTTTTTTAGTTAGTTATTGCTGCTTGTTCAAAGTTACTTTGTTAAAATGAGCTGAAGCAATAAACTTAACTGAATCATTTATTGTTTGGACTACATCAATCATTTTTGTTGACATAATTAACTGGGCAGTAGATCTGTAGATCCCAGAATGCTTTGCATGAAAAGATTTTGAACCGAAGTGTAATTTTATGTTTTTAGTAAAGAGGAAGACTTGTTCGTTTTTAATGCTCGGTTTTGATGGAGATTTAGAAGAGTTTCTACTGCTTTTGTGTTTGTGCTGAAGGCTATCGATGGTTACACAATGAGCAATAACTATATGCAAAGCAGTATGTACTAGCAAGTACTATATGCCAGTAATGAGATTATTACTTCCTCATCTAATAGCTAACATGCTTTTATTATCTAACACAGCAACTTCAGTGTATTAATTTGGTACAACAAAACACTATTTGTATTAATTAACTTGTGTACAAATCTAAATTAATAGTGCGGAAAAATCTTTCTTAATGTATTTAAGTTCATTCATTGAACTGTTTTTGAGACATTTTTCAGAATACCTTCTTTTATACAATGTTTGAAACTGCATGATGGCAGAATTGTAATTTTTAGGTGAACTGCCCCTTGTACTGCTACAGTCTCCCTCCTCGTTCATCCTCCATCCTCCACCCTCCACAGCCTGTCCTGTATTGACTATTGACTGTCACTCTATCCATCCTCAGCTGCCAATGTCAGACGGATTCGGTGGCTGAGGCCGATCGGTGGTCAGTCTGGAAAGGGGGGAGCTTGGGGTCAGCGGGGACATGTTGGGAGAGGGGTGGGGGTCATGCGTAGGGGTGAGGGTGTCTAGCCACGGCACTGACCCCAATGACCACAACTCCTCCACCCCCTCCCATTATGTCTGATCAATATGTCACTATGAAGGGAGAGAATATGGAGAGTGTGAGGGGGAGGAAAAAAGGCATGTTGACTGGACCAGACACTGGATCCGTTAATGCAGCCTCTGAAAATAGTGTGTATGTGGGGAAAATACTTTACTTTCTCGAGACCACACGTACATCACTCAGACGTCTATGTGATGGCAAAGCGGCATGCATGCGCCATCCTTAGATTTTTGAATCAAGTGAGATTTGAAAACTTCATGATTATTGGTTGAAAAGTTTTTGTAACGCTATAGCTGAAATCTCATTTGTGATTGCAGGTATTTGTACATTTAATGCGGTTTGCATAGACATTGAAACAAACAGTATAAACGTATTGAAAGCAGCTAAATTCTAAGCACTTAACCCACAAATATTAACTTTTTTTTTTAAATAAGATATTGTGTGCTTTTATCTGCCTGTTACATTTTTAGGGCAAGGCCCTTAAAATGAGATTAAAATGTAACTACAAAATAATTATAATATCTGTGAATGTTATGTGAATGCCATGAAGTTCAAAAAGCAAAAAAGAGTTTTCATCTAATAAATGTGAAGGCTGTTCTTTTCTTTTTTTAAAGGTCAGTTGCTTGGCTTATTGAAAAAAAAAGTTTAAAAATGGGCTTTTTTAATAAACCAAGGAACTATATATTTAAATTTAATATTTAAACATAAACATTCTAAAGGTTAAAAAAAGCAAAAAAATAAGTTATCAAAATATCAAAGCTAATAGGCATTTTTAAGACCAGTTACTGAAGAAATGAGTCTAAACCTAAAATATGGATAATAAACCAAAAAAAAATCAAAACACTGAGACTGTCCGACACCAAGATACATCAACTATATTTAGGGTAGTGGCTCACAGAACACGAAGGGTTAAGTGTCTGGCGCTCAGTGAGGAAAGCATGAATGTGTGTGCATGTGTTTAAATGTGGAGGAGAGAGAGTGAGTGATGAAAGAGAAAAAGAGGGGAAGGGGCTAAGTATAAAAATATAAATGTCTGTCTGGAGTGTGAAAATGTTTGAAGATGGGAGGGAATACAGACATAACAGGCACCCGAAAGAGGGTGAGAGGAAAAAAAAGAGTGCGCAAGAGAGTAGGGTGGGGATGAAGGGGGAGGGAAGGAAATGAAGAGTGAGAGAGAGAGAGAGAGAGGGGAGGAGAAGGAAGCAGAGCGCATTCACAATTTTCATTCAAACTGACACAGCCTGTGTGTCCCGGTTTGCACTCCCCACTCCCTCTCTCTACACACACACACACACACACACACACACAGAGCCAGAAACACCAGACCGTCTGCAGTTAAGTTAACAACGGCTAGAGGACGGCTTCAAGAAGAGTGAGAGACCGGGACGAGAAAACCCGAGGAGACCGGCAGAAGGGGTGAGAATAGAAAGAGGAGGTATGGAATTCACAAAGAGATGTCAGGGTGGAAGGTGAGTAGGGAGAGGACGAAGAGTTTTAAAATAGAAGAGAGAAAAAGGGAGGTGGAGGAATGCAGGGGTGGAACGGCCGAGCTCGACGTATGGAGGGGGCAGAGATCGACTGGAGCCAGACTGGGTGTGCATCTGAGAGAGTCACTGTGGTAAGTGTGTTTTTCTTCTCGAACCCCTGCCACCTCCCTAAATGAAGAGCCTGTGATCCACTGTGACTGTGTGAGCGCATACGAGAGGACTTTTCCATTAGGATGCATTGTCATGCTATTAGAATGTGATACAAATTTGATATGACAAATGTGACAAGTGTTGCTTATGCGGTCAGACATCACTGCAGGACAATTTAATGTGATGTTATCTACCAAGGCATGCATGAGTGTTGTGTTTGCATGTGTTTGTATGCTAGTTAAGGCTTTGGGACATGTTCGGGGCTTGTATTTTTACATTTTTGCTTTTTTGAGAAACATAAATATCTTTTTTTAATTCATTTTCAACTGCTAACTTTGACTAATTGTTGGTTGTAAACACTACTATGGAGAGTGTGTCACTATGTGTTGGACATAATGGTCTCCTAATGGTGTGTGTTTGTGCGTATGTTTGTGTATGCATGCGAGGTGATATCAATCCCTATGGAAGTGAATGGCAATTGGATTAAACTATTGATTTAGTCTGGAGCAGGTAGACATGCACCCAGTCGGCCAGACGAGGGGGAAGGGCCATCCACATTACTGCAGACATCTTCATCAATAATCCTCTCGCACCCAAAACTAAACCAAAAACAGTGACCGGCACAATAATGGCATGTCAGTGCATGGACATGCTAGAAAAGACCAGCTTTTGCACATACAGACTAGCATGTGAACTTCACAATGTGCTACTTCTGCTAACTTTGTACTTCAAAAGAAATGTGAGGTCAGTGTCTTTGTGTGTTACGACTTTTTTTGTATGCCTTGATGTCAGTTTTTATTTTAAAAGGACTTTTATATTGTTGGAAAAGACTGGATTCTCGTAAAAATGCTTTAATAAGTTTGTCAGCTATGCTAGAGTTTCCCAATTACGTGTTTCACACCCCAAAATCCAGTTTGAAAAGTTTCCCAGCGAACTTGCTGGGTCCTCAAAACTGGCTGTGACGCCTATGAACTCATTCACCAGAGGGTCATGAGTTCAAGTCCCAAGTGGGGGATGGGGGGGTGCTGTCATGGTAGCCTTATTTTTTCTTGCAGACCCTTCCCCACTTCTTTTCCGCATCTCACGCGGCCGTCATTTCGACGGCTGGATAAACGCATACATGAGGCCTGTTACTTTTGCCTGCTTATATAAAAGTTTGACCTTCACCTCATAGGCCAATAGCTGGTCTCGCTTTGTACAGATGTGGGCCTTGAGAAAAGTTTTGATGCCAAATAGTTGTTACATAAAGCATAACTCACTCCAATAGTCCTTTCAAACTTGCTTTCACGTTTGAAATTGCGTACACGCCACACCGTCTGTTTGCACGTGAGTACGTGAGCGCGTTCCAAACACATCGAGTAGACAAACGGACGAGGCGCGTTTCAGACAGCCCCTCTTTCATAGGAAATGAGACCCTTTGACCTTTGCCATTCAGTCTGTCTGGAAATGCCGAGCCTGGAATCGATCAACACCCCCTTGCCCAGACATGCACTCACCACCTCCACTCTTCTGCCCGCTCCCTTGATTCCTCCTTCCCCCTTCCATTTTTCCCTTTCTCTCCAATCGGCAGTCCCCTGTTCCCGCTCACTCTCAGCTCCTGCTCCCTTCCCCCCACCATCAGATAATAGACCCCACAGAGCTCATGCTATACTGTGCCCGCTTCCCTGTGCATATGACCAGATCTGCACTGGCCCCAGAGCTCACACAAAACTTCCCCACAGAGACTGTGAGTGCACAGTCCCGTATGGCCAAAAACATTTAAAATTTGCTATATATAGGCTGGAAACAGCATGGATGTTTTTGCAGAAACCTTCAAATGACGTATATTTTGCAACATGTACTACAAGAGGTAATACTGTTGATTTATATATGTGCATTAATATCGTTAACACACACAAAAACATACACACATATATATATATATAAATATATATATATGTGTGTGTGTGTGTGTGTGTGTGTGTGTGTGTGTGTGTTATACAGAGCTGGGTAGTAACTGATTAAATGTAATCTGGATTACGTAATCAGATTCCAAAAATGAAGTACTTGTAATTAGAGTAAATTACATTTTAAAATACTCGTAATAAGACTACAGTTACTTTTTTATTGATTACATATTATTCACACAATAACAATAAATTATTCATAATTTATTGATTCTCTCTAATTCCTCTTTTTTATCTTTAAAATGTTCATTTCTAAAATAGTCTACCGCTTATATACATTCAGAAAGTCTTCCAGTTTTGTGGACATTCACACATAGACTAGTCATTATTCAGGTGGCAACACAGCATTCGACCAATGGATTTACAAAAATCATTTCAGGTTTAAGAAGTGTTTCAACACTGCATCAACTACTGATGAACACATTCATTTTTATTTGAATGATCACTCAGTATGTTATTTAGCCATGTATTATTATGTATTATTAAAAGGCTTTTGTCTTTCAAACTCATTAAAATGCACAAATTCCCATTATTTCTTATTTGCACACATTCTCAAACTTTTTGTCATCTGAACCTCTTTCACCTAATATATTTACTTTAAAGGGGTGGTCAACCAGCAATTCTGTAAAAGACAATATCTCCTTTTGCATTGAACTTTGAGCATCGTAACTTTGCAGATGTTGTTTATGCTCAAACAGCAACATTACACACTAACTAAAGTTAAAAAAAAAGTAAAATCATAATCAATGACCCCTTTAAGTACCCCTGAGATTTTAAAATATATATTTTAATAACTAAGTATCACATTTGCATGTTCACAGTTCTCTGACATTGGTTAATGGTCATATGGCACACAGGTAAACATACAAAATTTCTTCTTTTTTAGTAAGTTAATTATTTTTAAATTATTTATTTAAATTTTACGTTTTTATGATTTAATTACATGTTTGCCTTTCATTAAACTCACAAACCCCTGCAGTTCCTTTTATGAACCCCAGTTTGGGAAACCTTGATGTAATATAATGTTTAATGCACTTCATGTTGTTAATTACAATGAAAGGAATATATTTTCTCACTCTTTGTATTTTTACATCATTATGGGACAAGATTATCCTGTTTAAATCAATGTGATAAACGAGTTAGGTCAAAAGTAATCTAAAAGTAATCTGATTATATTACCTAAAATGTGTAATGTAATGGATTACGTTACTGACTACAATTTTTGTCATGTAATTTGGAATCAGTAACAGATTACAATTTGTAAGTAATCTACCCAGCTCATATATATATATATATATATATATATATATATATATTTTAGACATGTTTCTTTTGTGCAAATCTGCAAATATATTTTTGCTGTATGGGATGGATTGTTGATTTGTTGATGTGCATTAATGAGGTTAACATAATGAAAATGTTGTCTAAAATATATTAAAAAAAATATATACATTCATCATTTAGATTACAAATATATACAAATGGCCAAAAATATGGGAAATGTAATTAACTAAACCTTATTGAATACATTCGTATCAATGGAGTTTAAATATTTTTCATCTTTTATATACGTGTCAGCAATATTTTTTTTTTGCTTTATGGCATGGGTCATTGATTTATTGATCTTAATGTGGCTAACATAATGAAAACTAGTTGGGGAGGGAATGTTAACAATATCACATGAGGCACATAAATGTGTTGATGTCAGTTTTTAGTGTGCGTGTCCAAAACCACACAATTCCAGCAGTATCTGAAGTGTGTGTCAGTCCCAGGCGAGTCACAGTGAACATTCAACGCTGTCGGTGAGTTTACAAGTGAGAGAAACCATCGAGTGTTGAGTGTACCCTGCCTCTCGAACGTACTCCGGCCACACGGACCTTCAGAGTGCCAGCGACTACATGTGTGAGTCCATTTTGTTGCTGAGCTGGCCAAGATGGCTGCTGTAGCGTCTCTGAAGCTGTCCCAGCTGATCAGTCAAGCAAGAGACTGTATTCTGCATCTACTGTCACAGCTCTGGGTCCTGATTCACATTCATTGCTGTCGGTGGGTTTTATCTCTTCGACTCGCCGGACAATGAATGAGAACTATGGCCCCTCCTGCACTAAAACTAAACTACGAGTTGTGAAAATGAGGACTGTTAATCTTGTTCATTATTAGACGTGTCACTCAACACATGTACACCACAGAAGGTCAATAAACAGGATGTGAAATGATACTTGGGAATCTGTTGTTGTCTTTTAAATGCATGTTTTGTGAGTCAATTTACTAAACATCCACTCATCCTCATGTTGTTCCAAATTTGTATGGAACACAAAAGAAGATATTATTCCGTATTATTCAAAATATCTTCTCTCAAAGAAAGTCATACAGGTTTGGAATAACACAACGGAATTGCTTTTGGGTGAACTATCCCTTTAAAAAAATCTTCTTTTCAAAAATGACTTCTGTGTTCGTGGTGCCAGTGGTTTGGAAGCCACAGTGTCAAAGGAAAACCCTAGAGCCAGCAAACCAGCTCACTGACCAATGTGACCCGCGCAGACAAAGACAGAGTCAACATTACTCACAGCACAGTGTTCATCCTCAGGCACAGTGTGCATGTAGCTAAAAATGGTCTGGCGAATCTAAGAGGTGGATCACCAGGGAAACTGTCATGACTCTACAGAGGATATACAAGTGTATTGAACTCCTCAAATTTTGAGACTAAATAAAGGAGTTCTTGAGGAACCGTGTGCTATTATTAGGTTCCTTGTGCGCAAAGAGAGCACAGGATTTAATGAATGAACCCATATGTTTTAGGGTTCTGTGCAGAGCTGTTCCTACACTGTGAACAAGAGCTTCACTTTACCTCCCAGCAGCAAGCCATTAGAGAACTACAACTATTAGCAAGAGGGAATCACAATCTTCAACCAATTACCACCACAATGGCCCTACCCAAACAATAATATGTTTATGCCGCATGCTGTGTTACATCAGCACATAACGACATATAGCTGTGAGTCTTTGACCCAGTGCATTGTGCCGGCCAGTGGGGTCGGCAGCCAATTAGAGTGTGACTCCAGTAATTGGATTGGCTGGATTGGTCTAAAGGCAGGGTGAGGGAAACTGATTGGAGCAGTCAGCTGTCTGATCTGATTGAAGACTCCACTGTAATCAGCAGCGCAGGACTCTCCACTGCACTCTCGAGAGACTGTTCTCTGCCAGTCAGGAATATATGAAACTTACACTACTTAGTTTACTATACAGTTGCATTGTTGTTCCCTCTGAAATTCATTCGTCTCTTTGTTACAAATAGTGTTTGTCTAGCTTACAAACAGCTCCATCAAAAAAGAATGCAGTTGCAGCTATATATATATGTATATATACAGTATATATATATAGTCTATTTATTTCTGTATACGCCATTGTTAATTCTTATTATGTCAGTTTTATTCTCTTGTATTCCTTAAGTTAATCTTCGTAGTTAGTACACAAGCAAGATAGTCAGCCATTTTTAGAGTCAGCATGAAATTACATCCATTTTACAAATTTTTGACTGCTAGCTCACATTAATTTTCTGGTGCTATGCTCAAATCTCAAAATCCAATCAACAACCATGTCATAGAACCAAGTCTTGTCTTACATTTATTAATTTTTTTCAAAAACCTTTACACTTGATGTATGTCAAAATATGGACAAAAAGATCTGTTGCTACTTTTGTTTCATCACATCTTTAAGGCTGTTCCAAAATCACAGCAGAAATGTTTGCTGAGTAGAAATTCCCAGAATGCACTGGTGAAAACCAGATAAAGTCAAAAGAAAGAAGTCAAAGCCTCTAAAAGAGCCTTTAAAAGATATAGTTTTTTTACTAAAACATGGCTACTGTCCATGAAAGGTATTAAAATGATTTTAAAAAGTATTATTTGCTTTTTATTTTCTTAGTTTTTATCTATTTTATGCAATTTACTACTTGTCAATGCCATAATGTATAATATCATTTTTGCTTAATTACAAGAATGCACCACAAGCAGGTTTCATAATGACTGTAAATTTTAACTGCCACAGTAAGCATGCATGTGTGCTGTATACAGCAATGGTTTCAATAAATACCAGCTACGCTTTAATATAAAACCTCATCAACAATGTTTAGTAGATCTGAATCTTTGCTAATGCTTAAATTCATGTTAACCGTATCCTCATTCATAACAGAGGGAAAAGAACGAAACACAGTCATACATTTAAAATAAACATATTTTCTCTTCCAAACACAGTATTCCTTATCTTCCTTCATATCTTCATGTTTTGTACTCTCTCCACTAGTTATTATATAATTTCTGTTCTCTCTGGCAATCTCCAGGTCCTTTGTTACCTCTGCTTTCACCCGCATTTCCCGGGTCAATGCCGCTATCATCCTGTGAGCATTAGACACTTGGAAGAGAGGTGAATGCAGGTTGGAAACACTTTGTCTTGTCATCACATGCATCCATATCTCAGACAGCGTCGAAAAGCACTCCTGTCAGTAGACACTTCTCTGGTGTGCCATCTGTAAGTAGCAGCTGAACACAGACAATATAGGAAGAACATAAAAACCATCAGTTTACTGTTTAAAATTTTTTTCAAACTTAGAGGAAACATCACAAAGTCTATAAACTTTGCTGCACAAAGATATAATCTCAACACAATGAGAGCACACAGTCTATGGGCTGTGACTGGGTTTCAACTGCAATGAAGGTTCAGGGCTTGAGGAATTTGAGCCTCCTGTGAATTGCAGATGCAAATCCTCTCGGCCACCCCATATAGAAACATATGTCAACAACAAGGGACTGTCTAAAATTGGAGCCATCATTTCAATTTAGGACGGGGTGAGAGTAAAGCCAGAAAACAATAAACATAGTGACTGAGCACCACATGAAAGCCTAAGTGAGAGCGAGAGAGAGGACAAAAAGCGGGTCACTCTTTAAACTGTGCAAACACAAAAACAGTTTTTGAAAAGGCGATTGGAAGCATTTCAAGAGACTGTGCTGCTCTGACACAAAGCTTCTGCAATTTTGAGCAATACACTGAGGCACAATCGCACACAGTCGGATGATAGATTTGTATTCATTATCATGGCAACAGAGTCCTGGCGAAGAGAGAGAGAAATTGAGAGCGCGATCTGGGCAGGCCTGCAGGGCTGTTACTTCTGTCTGCGCTGATGATGAACAGTCACTCGGTCATCCCCAGTCTGCACACGCACCAGAGACCTGCATCACAACACGGTGCGGGCATCCGTCGCAGGCACGCAGTCATAATTCATCCCGCTGGCGGCTTGCAGGGGTCATCGCAACATAAAGTGCCGCACATGAGCGCCACACAAAGGAAACATTTTGTGATGGCTGGAAGATGTGCATTAGAAACTAATTCCTTCAGAAGGGCTGCTTTCTCTTCACTCCAGAGGGAACACCAATTTGTCTTGCGGTCAAAAGATAAGAACTGCTTTAAAATACAGGTGTATGGGCAGAGCAGGTAGAAATATAGTAGGTATTTAATCAAAGAGATAAGATAGGGACCTTCACACAAATAAACAAAGCGTTTTTATGAAAATCATGATCTTAATCAACAGAAGCCTCTAAATTGGTCTGAAGCAGATCTAATATGTGTGCAAATACAGTGGCACTTCATTTAGTATAAAAGATATGGCCTGTATATAACATAACACCAATCAATTTGACTGGTGTTTTGTCAAATTTTACTTTCTAAACTATCTAGTTTTTCATTTTAAAAGGTGTGCTGCTAAACAATTAACACAAAACCCAACCCAATAAAATAAGAAAATGCAACAATTTTACCTTTCGGTGAAATGTTGGTGAATTCATACTTTTCAATTTGTATGAAAACATAGTAAAAAAGCATGCCTGAAGGTCCACCCCTAAATCTAATCGCCAGTGGGACATAAACCGATTATACAAAACATACAAATGAGATTATAATTTCATATGAATTCAGCACCAATTCACAACTATGTAAAATAGTTACGAATTTTCATGACAGTGTGTTGAGAGTATAGCCTATACGGGTAGGAAAATTAAATAACACTTAATTTAAGCATTGTATATCTTCCAGTACAACATATGTAAATGAATAGTAATTATAATAATTTAGTCAGGGCAGGCACTATATGTAATTTTACAGCAATGAAAAACTAAAAAAAAAAGTCAAAATTCAGTATTTCAGTATTTATTATAAATGATTTACATTTATATTTTATATTTTCTGTAAGACTAGGGATTTGCCTTTTAAAAAACATATACTTCAACAACAACAATATCAGAAGCTCAAGCTATGATTTGTCTCATTATAGGTTACATTACCTCAGTCCTTTATCTCAGTTTCAGAAGCGCTTAGTATGATTAACCAGTCTTGAAAAGCTCCTGCAGGTGTTTACCTATAGACAATTAGTCTCAAACTGAATGTCTTCGCAAGCGCTTCTGTCAGGAACTTCACTGTTTGTGTGTCACCTTTCCCTATCATTACAGGGGAAATTAAAGCCTCTGTGGCATGCATAGTGGGGGAGAGGGGCCCTGAATGCTGAAAAGCAAGTATTTATCTCCTTGAGAGAAAATTACATGTTTGTCGCTTCTCTCTTGTTGGAAAAAAGCCTGAGTATTTAGGGTTTAGATCTCAATACATTTTATTTCCAGTCTCTATTGTACTTTATAAGGTGCAGTGTGATCATGATAATAATGTGTTAGATTTGCAGATGAAAAAAAAATGAGAGAAATAAAAGACTTGGGGCTTGAACAAAATACTGATTTTATGGTAATATTAGAAACTTCCAATAAAAACCTAAAAAAAAGGAATTTCTTATAAAGTGCATATTGGACCATGCCATTCCAGCTCATTATAATAAATGTTTCTAAGCATTGCAGTCTAATTATGTATTTATGTCCACAGGCAGGATTCAATAAAAAGAGAGGGGGCAAGACTTCATACACTAAACGGATGTAAACCCACTATCTCATTTCACCCACATTTAAATCTTACAGGGCTGCGGTCTAATAGATACACAGTAAGCTCTCTTATTAGTCTTCATTGTGCTATTTATTTTGGGCCTGAGTCCAACCCTGAGAAACATCTCTGCAATTATTTATGCATACATTATGTAAGGGATAATGTACAATCAGTTGGTCAGTTTTGCAAAATAAACCCCAACAATGTGATCAA
Source organism: Onychostoma macrolepis (assembly GCF_012432095.1). NCBI lineage: Eukaryota > Metazoa > Chordata > Actinopteri > Cypriniformes > Cyprinidae > Onychostoma > Onychostoma macrolepis. The sequence goes on along the minus strand of NC_081157.1, from coordinate 33,947,280 downwards.
GACTCATAAAAGTAGTTTGTGACGATACAATAAATAAATAAATAAAAATCCTCTGAGGTCATTTTAACTACAGTCGATAACTAAGACGCAATATGCCAGTTGGATTTGTATGAAACAGAAAGTAAGTCTGCAGTGTGATACTAGAAACAAGAAAGTATCACTGGTTACTATATGAGCTATATGAGTCTGAATGTGCAGACACATTTATTGTTATTCAGAAGAGCAAAAGTAAGAGTAAAACATTTTCCAATGCAGATTTCTGCAATGACCACCACACATGGTTGGAAAGTTACTTAAAGTGATCTGTGCTTCATTCATCACTACACTATTGTCAATAGACAATTCACTTTTTTGTCTAATTTCACACTAATGTGACAGCATAAGCATACAGCATAATCATGGGGTGGATATACTGAAGATTTGATATATTTGCCTAGTTTTGTGATGTAGGACAAATCAAGCTGCTAAAAACTCAATTGAAACACTCAAGCCATCAATCAATTTATAACTGATTATACCTGATGAAAAACAACGTTGAAGATTCACCCCGAGAAAGCCTTGGAAATTGCTTACTTGGCACAGGAACATAGATCCCTAATCGGAAAGGAAATATAATTGCTACTGTGGTGCTGTTATAAATTTGGGTTTCTGTTTTTTTTTCTTACCCATTCTGAAAAGAGAAAACAATAAGCCAGTTAAGAGGATATTCATCGTACTGACAATGAATAAGCCATAGCGGCATTAAACAGCACATCCACCAGGCACAAGCCAATCTGATTGTGAGCTTAGTGAACCCTGACAACACCCCGCCAACCACAGTCTGTTTGTGTTGGTTGTGCTTTCACGAAGACTCCGTTTCTAACCCGAAGAAATGTCACAAACATTCCGAGTTGATGACACCACTCATACACATCATAGCTCAATATGATCTATTACATTAACACAATGCCATTCATGATGAAAAGCACTCAGCCACTTTATAAATGTGATGTCTCTCGGTCAGGTTTGATTTATAGTTGGCTATAGATTAAACATTTCCAAAGACTGGAAGTGAATTAGCTATTGATCCCTCACTGGGCTGGGTCACATATAGTGCAAGCTGTGATTTGTGAAGTGTGAAGTTTTAGCTGGTTAAAGAAATGAAATTACTGTATCCTATTAAGGTTAATAAGGAAATGTTGTAGATGAGTGTGCTCAGATTTCGACCGACATGTGCTCTTGCTGGCTTTCATGGTATGACAGGCATTTTGTTCTTTCTGTTTTTATGTACCTTGTAAAGGAGAATTTAAACTGGCTGCTGTCCAAACTAAACAGACTGGAGACACGGCACTACTACCTGACAGCCAAGGTACCACCTGTTTGTCACGGCCAGCACACATACTCCCACCCCTTTCATCCTCTCGTTCTCTCTCTTTTCCTCTCTATCTCTCCCCGAGCTTTTGGCGTGCGTTCTGGATGGGCATCTTGGAGCATCTGTGCCTGCCTGAGGCACTGGACTGTGGTAGATGTGGGTCAGAGCTGTAAATCCTGTGTGGTCTTGTACCAAACAGCCATTGTAACTTCAGGAGACGCAGCAAAGCCAGATGCCAAGCGTTGCTGATGGATCGCAGGAGCAGCATGCAAAATAATAAAGTCAATAATGAAGGTCATAAGTCAACTTAATGGTTTGTCTCGTGCTTGGCCCTCCCTTTCATAAATGAAATCCAAGGCGAACGCATCCAAGTGAGGAAATTCCAGTTCATTACCGCCACCTCCTGGTCATTTTTAGACACTTCACTGATATTATAATACACATAGTCTACGTGTCTCAGAGTCGCACTTTTACCCCATAAAAAACATAAGATCAAGTGGCTTCCTCAATCGCCAAAACTTGTAATCCACAAGCACTGGATCTCTATTTGAGCTATTATGGGTGCACTTGGCATAATAAAAAGTGAGGGCTGTGAGAACAGAGTGCGTGGAGAGCCTGCAGTTGAAACAGTCTCTCACCCACTCACGCTGAGGAGCTTTGAGGGCCGAGGGCTGTTAAATGAGGAGGGAGATAATGAGAGAGAGGCAGCAGCATGGTAATCAGCAGGCCTCAATTTCCTCACTGATGCTCCAGATTAGCCCAGCCTCACAGGCTCCCTTAGGCATGTTTCATCTTCTCTCTCCCTCAGAGAACACTTTGGATGAAAGGCAGAACTTCTCCATCCAGTCTGCTGACGAGCCCCATGCTGAGGCCACTGCGCAACACGCTGTTGATAATCAAGAGGGGTTTTTTTTCTCTCTTCTCAATTCATTATCTTTTCCATTGCTCTCTGGTCCATTAGCCACACTTTATGCTCTAAAATAATTGTTTATGTAGTGTGTTCCCTGTGTTTTATGTCTTCAAATACACACCATTGATTTTAACTTCTACAGTTTCCACAGTCTTACTAAAAGCAGATGAAAATCAAGTTTATTACTGTTTGTGTCCTTGAAGGATCTGTGCTGAATATGATCAACTACAAGTTGGCAGGCATCTTCAATCAAAATACTGGCAATAAACGTATTATATTATACTGTTTAAAGCTTTGAGGTCAGTAAAAAAAAGTAATACTTTTGAAAGAAGTCCCTTATGCTTGCCAAGGTTGCATATATCTGATCAAAAAACTACATTAAAAACAGAAATATTGAGTAATATTGTTTAACTGCTTAAAGGCAAAGCTGAATTTTCAGCATCATTACTCGAGTCTTCAGTGTCACACGATCCTTCAGAAATCATTCTAATATACTGATTTGCTGCTCAAGAAAGAGTTCTTATTATCATCAATGTTGAAAATTGTACTGCTTAATATTTTGTGGAAACCGTGATATATTTTCAGGATTTTTTGATGAATAGAAAGTTCAAAGAACAACAATCTTTTGCATCATTATGAATGTCTTTATTGTCACTTCTTTTTTTTTTTCTTTTTTTTATCAATTTAATGTATTAGTATTAGTAAAATATAAATTTCTTCTTTTAAAAAAACTGACTTCAAAGTTTTAATAATAAATAAAATATTTTAATATTTTGATAAGCTGTGACATTATACTTGATGTTTGTTGATGGAAATTGCTTAAGCTTTTTTTTTCTTCCTCCAGCCTTTTTTTCAAAGTCACAATATCAGCTTCGATCAAGGAAATTGAACATTTGGATCCCCCTTGTGGCCTTTAGTGTAATATCTATTACTATCCTGGTAAAAAATGAAATGCACATTCTCAAATGCAGAAATCTACTGGTTGTTGATAACCACTTTTTGTTGGGTTTTAAACAGTTTGTCTAATTTAGAGGCATTATGAAGCAGCAAACTGATCCATGTGCCCTGAGAAGTGGATGTGAGGCATGCAAAGCAGCCATTATTTTCATTTCATCCTGTTTTGAATGTGGCCAGGGATGTGTGGCAGTGACATTATTTTGACCACAGTAAACAGCAGTAATTTGTCTCTGCCATAAAGCTATTGTTAAATTAATCCCTGAACTGTTACATATTAACAATATTTAAGAAATATAAATTATGTAAACGGGTTACTTGTACCAGGAAATCTGTACCATATTAGCCCTGGACCATATTAGTAAACATTAACTTAACATTTGTTTGCCAAAAAGGGATTGAACTGGAAGCAAATTCATTTTATAACTATCATGATAAGATACGTAAACTGACTATGAATGATTAACACACATTTATGAATACTGATATGCTCTGTGTTTGTTCAGTCTGCGTGTGTCTCTGCTCACAGGTGGTGATATTCAGTGCCAGAGGAGGTTGCCCTGGATACATGCTAAAAAGGAACAGACAAAATAATCATGATTGCCTACAAAGCACTATGGGACACTTCATGTTTCTTGTCTCTCTGTCTATTAATGTGACCTGAAGTGTGGAGAGCTCTGTCTGGTACGCCTTAGATGGCTGTGATGGTGCAACCGTGACAAATCAGAAAATACTGGACAGGAGAATAAAGTCCTTTAGATGGTTTTATGTGGGAGTCAAGAGTGTAATTGAGAGAAATCATTTTTCATAGCCAGAAAACCTCTGTGTGGGCTGTGCCAAGAATTACCGTCTGGGATTGTCTACCTTTGTACTTTCTCCTTTCAACACCAATCAAATAAACGTTTGTAAACGAGAATTTAGTATGGATCAGAAATACACAGCACAAAAACACTCCCTTCTTCTGTTTCGTATCAAAGCACTGCTGCTGGTGACAGGTTCATCGCTCCTGCCAAAGATTTGAAGTTCAGTTCTCTGATGTGTTTTTTTTTTAAACCATGAGTAGGCTGTTTTTTGGAGTTGTCTATTGTAGTCTAGTGGCCTGAACTTTACTGTAAATGAATAGAGCTGCAATACAGGCAGAGCTATTGACTCCTTGCCATTCACACTGCACTGATAATTATGACAGAAATTTAAGAGGATCAGGTAAAGTCCCTTTTTTCTATGTTGCACATATGATAAGTAATTGAATATATACAACTATCATGCATAAATGTTTGTCTGTAAATAGATTTACCATTAATAAGAAAAAAAACACTATATCAACACAAATTCCATAACATCAGTACATGTAATTAAATTCCTTTTATATCAATCCATTTCTTTGTTTGAGGTTGACCTTAAATTCAACGCAGCTGTCATAACAAAATCCTTCAATGGGTTCCCTCTAATCTTGCACTATCCTGCAAGTGTTGACTCAGTAGTTTCCATTCATCCCACAGCATCACACTACAGAGGGTGTACGTCACCTGCACTCGAAGCGCACCCTATTAAGCAAAGTGTTGTGCATTTAAATTGTTAGAAACCGTTTGCCTGATAAAAGACAATAAATGAGGAACTGTAGGCCTAATTGTTCTGTGTGATAATGCACTTGGTTGCAGTTTTTTGAGGGATGTCATTAGATTGAACTTGAAATACCTGGATGATTCGCTCAGTTCCCTTACGAAAACTAAGCATGGTTTTATTATGTAGTAACCAGGTTTTTTGGCGTATTGATTACCATTTGTATAAACACAGTTTCACTACAAGTACCATGGTTAAACTATGGTTAGTGTAGCAAAACCATGGTTAATTTGTGGTTACCATGGTTTAACTATAGTAACCATGGTTTTTTGGTTTAATTTGTAGTGAAACCATGGTTAATTTTAGTAAGCAAGTGTTAATCGAAAGAACAATAGTATTTAGGACACAACAAAGGTTTTCCCTTATAAAAAATTAGCCTTGCTTTTACTACAGTAACCATGGTTTAATTTTTAACAGTAAAACCATGGTAACCACAAAAGTAAACATGGTTTTAATATAGCATTTCCAGTAAACGCGAGATCTTTGTCTCAGTCAACTAAGGGATGGATGTGAAGGGGGGCTTTTTTGCACATACTTGATACAGGTATAATATTTTAGCGTTGTAACTGTTTACAATAAAATGTTTTAGAAAATCGTAAAAGTAGCCTAATAAAGATTGAAAGTTAATAATCTCGGCGCGTTCACCAGGCGCTCCCTAGACCGCCTTCACTTGAGGAGGTTACTATAGCAACACGCTGCTGAAGCGCTTTTCGTTAGAAAAAGCCTATCATCCGGGAAACAAGATAGCCTATTATAATTATTTATGGCTTTATTGTAGCTTTAAATATCAGAAACATCTAAACTGACCGTTCGCGAAATGTACGTGCGAGGGGTACAAGAAGAACCCATGAAAACAGACCGACGCAAAAGCCAGTGAATAATTTGCACACTGCTCGTAAATAGTAGACAATCCATGACACGATATCGCTCCTCAGGGCGCTTTAATACAGTTGGGACACCCAGCCCTTCCCTTCAGATCTGTGCAGCGGCGACGGCACTCATCCTGCACACCACGATGAAATGAGCATCTCGTAAACCTAGTGCGTCAAGTGCGAGCGATAACTGAGCGATCTCCGTCGCGCTACGATGCGGTAACCGGTGCAGGCGGCGCTTCCTCTTCGTGTGATCTGAGCCCAGAACTGGACAGTTTTACAGGACTGAGCTGATGGAGCTGGGTTTGAGAGAACCGGAGGAACAGACACGGGGATTATTATTCTAGCCAGAGGGGCAGAGGTTTAATACTTCCTGGATTAACTCTGCCGTAATCGGCCCGGGCTACAGTGGAGCAACGCCGGTGCGCCCGTTTAAACGCGTTTCTGTGGCTGGACTCTGACAGGTGAACGAGGCTATATATCAAGATTAAGCAGTTTTTTTTTATTTATTTTTGATTTACCTCAATCCACAAATCCTTAAAGTGGTCTTTGCTGAAGAAGTAGCCTACCTGTATTTTGGGAGGTAGGATGCAGTTCCTCTACCTAATACGGCTCTGCCTGCTCTGACTCTCGAGAACAAATTTGCCCCGGCCGTATTCACCGAGAGCTGTTTCATATGGGCGAAGCGAGGAGTCGGTTCCCTTCGTGTTGGACATGGGCTCGCTGTCAAGATAACGGGGTGTCCGATCCAGAGCGGGAGAAACGATGGGCCGAGCTGTTCGATCAGCTGGATCTAAATAAAGACGGGAGGATCGATGTGAATGAGCTGAGCACCGGATTGACCGCCTGGGGGATCGTTCGCAGTGAAGTAGACGAGGTGGGTCGTTTGGGAAGTTAATAGCTGTTCATCATAAACATGTTAATTTCTGGGAGATGAGCTGTAAGGTGGATTGCAAACATATGAAACCCCAACATATCATTTCTAATTTTTGGTAAGTAAAACTTTATAAACCGTGTGGTTTTTGTTAGCAAGGGTGAAACTTCCAGAGCAGAATACTGCCGTGTCTGCGACCAAGGACAAATGATACCGTGTAATTTATTTAAGAGTTAGATTTCTCTTTCCACGCTGCAATATTGACAAACCTCCAGACTAATTTCGTTGCTTGGGCAGGGCGACAGGAAAGTGTTGTAGCGCAGGGTGAGATGTGAGGTCAGTGGTTTGTACTGAAAACTGGATATAACTTATTCTGACATCTTAAAATATGTGACCACAAAACCAGTCTTAAGTGTCAATTTTGAACTAATATATTGAGAAAATCGCCTTTAAAGTTGTCCAAATAAATTCTTAGCAATGCATATTACTAATCAAAAACGACGTTTTGATATATTTACAATAGTAAATTTACAAAATATCTTCATGGAATATGATCTTTGCTTAATGTAATAATGATTTTTGGCATAAAAGAAAAATCAATCATTTTGACCCATACAGTGTATTTTTGGCTATTGCTACAAATATCCCCTGTTGACTTAAGACTGGTTTTGTGGTCCAGGGTCACATATATCATAGTATATACCATCAATATATTAAATTAATTAATCACATTATTGCAATATATTAACAAAAAAACAAGCTGCTTTGTCGTAGTTATCCTAAGGGGCCTCACTTCGGAAATTGTTTTGGACTCCGGGGCCTTCGAGTCAAAAAGTTTGAGAACCACTGGTTTAGCCAATGAGTTAATCATATGAACTCCATTCTTCACTAGCCTATACATGTGTAATTATTTTACATCTGCATTTATATCTTACTTTGTGAGCATGTTAATTAAAGTTAAATTAACATCTATCAGCAGATTCTTTTGTTAATGTGTTAAAATAATTCGGGTCACACACTTTATTTTAAGGTCCAGTTCTCGTTATTAACAAACCATTAACTACGACTTTTTCCTCAATAAACAACTAATTTGCTGCTTATTAATAGTTAGTAAAATAGAAGATTAGGCACTGATTAGGGATGTAGAATGGTCATGCAGTATATGTGCTTTATAAATGCTAATAAACAGCCAATATGTTAATAATAGGCATGCTAATAAACAACTAGTTAATAGTGAGAATTGGTCTCTATACTAAAGTGTTACCAGTAATGTTTTTTTATACATGTTTAAGTTCAAGTATTAGGCTATAGCTGCCCAGATGCAGAGAATTGCACTTGTAACACTTGTAGCTCTATACTGGACCATTGCACAAAATAAAACATGCACACTGTCTGTTATGTTTTTAGAGATTATTAGCATATATAACAACAATTATTTGTGGTTGTAAATTTGATTACTAAAATAAACTAAAGCATAAACATCCATGTTTTCTGTTAGTATTACAACCTCACTATTGGTTTTGTGGAAGGTCACAACATCTTTTGTATTTAATATTAAATTATGGGCTCATATTAATTTATATTAGCCCCTGGGTATGTGTCAAGTGGTATCAGTTTATACTCCTTCGAGATCTCTGAGGTCCGAAAATCAACACCTCCTTTGTGTTACTAGGACAAAATACAAACACAGGGGAGATAGAGCTGTTTCACGAGCCGGTCCAAAACTGTGGAATGACCTCCCTCATACTATTAGATCGGTTAACTCACTACCGGTTTTCAAAGCTATGTTAAAAGCACATCTTTTAAAGACTAATGAGGAGTTGTTGTGATGTGTGCCCATGTTGTTATGTGATTTGTGTTGTTATTTGTGACTATGTTTGTTTTTACGCAATTTTATTGTGATATTGTGAAGCACTTTGGGCAACCTGGTGTTGTATTAAACAGTGCTATATAGATAAATAAACAAGAACAAGAACATAGGCCTACAGTTTAGGCATAGATTTATTTCAAAATGCTTTACTATGTAGCATATAACTATGGATATGGGATTGTTATATCAAAATTTGAGGCATATAGTGCAAAATAACAAGTTAATATACAAATGAAGAGTTCAGATGCAAAAGCCTCTAAGAAATTTTCTTCTAAAATGAGCATTTTTATCAGGCTCCTATATTTATGTTCAGTTGTTTCACTTTAATTGCATAGAAAAGCACCTATACATTGCCATTAGAGTAAAATTACTGAACCTACACAAAGGAGCCTGATAAAAATGCTAATTTTAGATGAAAATTTCAGACGGCTCTTAGAGGCTTTTGCATCTGAACTCTTCAAATGTTGGAACAAAATGTGTTACAACGCTCCCCAGTCTCCCCTACTATTATAGAAAGTGCTGCAATGAAACTGCAGAAATAAATCTGCACCACTGGTTTAAGCTGCTTGAGTGGAGGACTGTAAGTGCTACTGACGGACAGCAAGTGTACTTGATCTGCAATTTATTTACTGAAAATCTTTTGTAAAGCTGTCTGTAAAGCTGGTTCCACTGAAATCATCTTTGTATGGTCTCATACAGTATGTTGATGATTGAGACCTTATCTATCTTATTCTATGCATTATTCTATAATGCAATTTAACTGACATTTTTCTTTAACTTGCAGCACTTTAGCACACACAAAAAAAACAGTTTAACAACATTTACATTTTCAGTTTTGTAAACAGACTCCTACTTGCCAAAGCGACTTACAAGACTACGATTACTTCAGCAGTAGCTAAGGATGCTAAACCATGAAAGTGCCATTATGAACGTAACTTGGAGACTCCAGGTTTCCTTGGGGAGAGCGACACTATGTGCCAGTGATACGTCTGTGCTGTTGGGTTGTGTGACTGTAGTCATGTGCTGTGATGCAAGAGGAGAGATTAGCTCTAGTTCACAATGTGTTTGCGATTGGAGTCGCCAGACTGCTGGCAGGGCTTTGCACACAAACAGAAACCTTGCATCTGAAAGCTTAGAGCAATGCCTCCTCTCTCTTCTTTTTGTTTTCTGTGAGTTTCGTTTTGTTCCTCATTCTACATAGGTATGGCTACAGTTAAATAAAGTTCACTATAACTCCTCCAACCCTCACATTCATGCCCTTAAACGTGCACTTTTCACTTCCTCCACCCCTTAGATTGTACGTGTGAGTGACACCAATCATGACGGCCAGCTGGACTTTGAGGAGTTCACACAGTATCTGCGCATGCACGAGAAAGAGCTCAGACTCATGTTCCGCAGCCTGGACCACAACAACGATGGTCTGGATAATCTTTTCACACACTATAATCTTACCACACAACATCACTGTAACTGTAACGTCACAATACTTCCCCGGAAATTCACATTTCCACTTTGCATGATTGCTGCAAAGTGTTTGTGAGATAAATCAGAACCTTTGCGTTTCTCTGTCTTGTAGTATGTGTTATTCTATAAGTTTGCGGTCAGGAGGTTTACTTTTGTTAGAGAAATCAATATTTTTATTTAGCAAGGATGCATGATTGAAGTGATCAAAAAGGACAGAAGAGACATTTATAATTTTATAATGTTACAAAAGACTTCTATTTGAAAATAAATGCTGTTCTTTTGAACTTTTTATTCATCATTGTTTTCCACAAAAATAAAAAGCAGCACAACTGTTTTCAACATTGATAATAAATGTCTCTTTATCAGCAAATCAGCATATTGGGATGATTTCTGGAGGTCATAAAGTGACATGAATGAGGACTGGAGTAATGATGCTGAAAATTCAGCTTTGCCATCACAGGAATAAATTACATTCAAAATGTATTAAAATAGAAAACAGTTGTTTTAAAAAGTAATAATATTTTACAATGTTTACATTCAGTAAATGCAAACATGGTGAGCATAAGAGATGTCTGTCAAAAACATAAAAAAACTTAACCTAAACTTAAACTTTTAAATAATAGTGTAACCTTTGCTGCCCATGTACGGAATAAGCATTGGAGAATTTTATGATTTTAGGTCACATAGATGTTGGAGAAATTCAGCTGTCCTTGCGCAGCCTTGGAGTGAATGTATCCACAGAGCAGGCCTCCAGAATCCTGCAGAGGTTAGAGCGCTTCAGCTTTTCACAAAACACTGTGTTTTTGTTGTTGTTTTGTTTTAGTGCTTAATCAATGTCATGTACACACTTACCTCCCACTTTGGCTGTGCTTTCAAAAGAGTTTGAGATGTTGCTGTGAAGCACCCACATGTTGAGTCACACATAGTTTCAATGGGCATAGAAAAAGCTTGTTTTATCTATTTTGTATTCCTTTTGTGTGTCAGCATAGACAGAGATGGCACTTTGACCATTGACTGGAACGAGTGGCGAGACCACTTCCTGTTTAACCCTTTGCACAACATGGAGGACATCGCCCACTACTGGAAACACTCTCTGGTCTACTTCCAGCTCTTTTCAGAAATTAGACTGTAGGCCTGACATTCATAGATATTTAGGAATGTAAACTGTAACTGTCGTTTGAGTGTATAATGTATGCGTTTCAGATGTTGGACATTGGAGAGCAGCTGACTGTGCCGGATGAGTTCTCAGAGAAAGAGCGGCGTTCAGGTGTGGTGTGGAGACAGCTCGTGGCCGGGGCAATTGCAGGAGCCGTATCGCGAACGGGAACTGCTCCTCTCGACCGTCTTAAAGTTTTCCTTCAGGTTCGGTCAACTCTTAAAAGTATTTGATTGAAGCTTTATTGTTTCTATCAACTATCGCTGTATCAAATAAACTCAACAGAAATAAATGAATCTTGCGTTTGCAGTTCTGTTGTGAAAAGTACAATAGGCCTACTCATAATGAAAGGATTGTGACCTGAGTAGATTTTCAACAGGTCCACGGCTCCAGTGGTGTGAGTTTGTTTGGTGGCTTGTGGGGAATGGTGCAGGAAGGAGGATTGAGGTCCCTTTGGAGAGGCAACGGCATCAATGTCCTCAAAATTGCGCCGGAGTCAGCTATCAAATTCATGGCTTATGAGCAGGTAAACAAACCAGAATCCAGTAGCCACTCTGTTTTGAACTAGGCCTGAGTGGCAAACTGTCTAATGCAAGTTAACTACAATAAATGTCTTGTGTAGATCAAATGGCTGATCAGAGGCAGTAAGGAAAGCGGCTCTCTAAGAGTTCAGGAACGCTTCATTGCTGGATCACTGGCAGGAGCTACAGCTCAGACTATCATCTACCCCATGGAGGTGAGAGAGGAGGAGGAAGTGAGAGACATGAAGCTGTATAAGTAATGTAACCACAGAGCTGGTTCCATTCATACTGTAAATCGAAAACTGGCTTTCTGAAAGCCCATTAGAAATTCCTGAGGGAATGCTTGGCAAATTAGCCTTCCGGGTTGGCCTACAAATTGACGCCATTACTAAATAAGCTCTATAAAGATAGGACCTGAAGAATTCAGTTGCCTTAGTTCTGTACTTATCATCTTTGTGCATTGTGTTTCTTCTCATTTCAACTTTGTTTTGCATTTTTACAAAAATGGGTAGAGTAAGACAATTTCAATTGGTGAGGCAACAAATAATAAAATAAACACTTTTAAAAGCATAACTACAATACTTTAATATTATATGCATGTTATATGTAGTAATATTGATGTCTGGATGATTTAGATTATCAGTTGAATTATTGAATTCTTGTATTGGACCTGGAACATTTCTTTAGTGATCTTGCTGTAAAGTATCTGTAATCTCAATAATGTTCATAGCTGCTAACGTAAAGTACAAATCCCAGAGAGTCATGTAACAGGGGAAGTTGTTTAACAAAAGTTATTCATAATTGCTGTTTGCCTGTTAACACACGTTGTTCTAAATGCACAAAAAAAAAAAAAGAGTCAAAAATGAACTGGGCCTGGTTGACAAATACACATACAAATTGTCTTTCTATTCCTGGTAGGCTTAAATGCAGAAAACAAGCTTCTAATATGTATTTCATGAGGCAGATCAGCATCACATTTTGGAAGCCAAGTCCTCCATTTATTTATGCTGGAAGGAGCTGCTGCAGCTTGAAGTTACCAGTGACCTCCAAACGTATATTGCTCTATTCACAAAATTTTTTAAAATCTCTATATTGTTACTCTATTCCTCCTTGCTTCCCAGGTGTTGAAGACACGTCTGACCCTGCGGAAGACAGGACAATATTCTGGCATGGCAGACTGTGCCAAACAGATTCTGCGTAAAGAAGGAGTGCGCGCATTCTACAAAGGCTATCTGCCCAACACACTTGGCATCATCCCGTATGCTGGCATTGATCTGGCTGTCTATGAGGTAGGCTGTGTGTGTGTATTTTAACACATTTAAGTGTTTATTAATCCCTGCTGTCACTGTCAAGCTCTGGGAATTCATCATTCTCAGTTGCTATGGTTGGTTAATTGATATGTTATGTATTTACGTTGTTGTATTCTATGGTCTCCTCCTACAACTCACAGATCTTTTCAGGTGATAGTCTTGACAAATCTGTTATCCCCATTTCATTCTTTCATTTCATGTGGCAAAAAAAAGCAATCATTTTATTTGGCCAAGGATACACTGAATTGATTAAAAGTGAAAACAAATACAGTTATAATGTTACAAAAGATTTATATTTTAAATAAATGCTGTTTTTAACACTATTCATCAAAACATCCTGAAAAAGTACCATGGTTTCCACAAAAATATTAAGCAGCACAAGGCAGCAAATTAGAATGAATTTGTAAAGGATCACGTGACACTGAATTCAATGCAATGAAATAAAGTACACTAAAGTAATATACTAAATATACTAAAGTATATTACTGTAAAATATACAAAAATAAAAAAGTTATTATATACAATTGTAATACAGATTTTTACAGCTGCTTACACACATTTTCAAAACTTTGCCTCTTTTTTTCAAAACTTTAACACATAAATCCAAGAATTGCACACACAAAATGCAAAATGCCTCACATCTCTTGCAAAATGAAGCACTGCATTCAAAATATCACAAACACATCTCAAAAGCAAACACCTTTGACATCATATTAATTCCTGTTAGATTTGTGTGTAGAGAATTGTGTGTTGTGTTTTGCAAAAAGTGTTTTATGAAATCGAAGGCCAAGAGAAGGCCGAGAATTAGTTAGATTTGGTTTGTGCTTCTGGTGTTTGAGTGTCAGGTTTCAGAAATTGTGTGACAAGTATACATTCAGAATTGTTTATTGTTTATATTTATTATTTTTAAATCAAATTACTGTAATACAGCCTTGGAGAGCACAAAAGACTTCTGTCAAATGGAATACACAGTATATTTGTGTAGCTCTTCAAAATTAGGGGTGTCAACGTTAACGCGTTAACGCATGTGATTAATCAAAAAAATTTAAGGTGGGGCAGCGGCACAAGTGTGGGCTATTTTGAAAATACAGACGTGGGAAAAATTATAGAGCCGTGGGTTGCGTTTTTTTGGGCTACTATAGATTATATAAGATAATAAACACACGATTACGATAGAATATTTGTATGTGATTTTCTTGAGTTGAATGTGTACATCTGAAATGCTCATTTGTGCAGCGATATAAAAGGTTATAAATAGCATATTTTAACAACAGTCAGGGCTCTCAAGTTATAGCGAAAGTTTGGAGTGAGATTAGGGGAGGGGCCATGCAAAGGGGAGGAGTCACTCAAAGGGGAGGAGCAACTCAAATATTTGCAGCACCCAAGTTTTCGCTAGCAGTTCAATTTTACCTATTGTTCATAATTGACCAGCACAAATAGAAGTTATAACATTTGGTAAATCTGATGAAAGACAAATTCATTCTAATAAAATAAAAAGATTTATGTATTTAAAAATACAAATGTATCAAAAAATAAAAATAAATTTTGCCTCAAACGAGCCAACTGAACAGCAGTACTCAATGTACATACTGTACACATATACATTACTGTACTTACCCTGAGCATGTATGTCAAACTGTGTGTGTGTGTGTGTGAGAGACAGAGAGAGAACACATTTCAGCTTATGTTTCTTTTTTTCTGTTGTAAATGTTTATTGCACATCTTGATGTCTGATGACAGGTAGAGGACTCCCACATAAAGCACTGTCGTGATAATAGCGTTCCATCCAGAGCCAAACTGTTTCTAGTTTTGGTTTTGTTCAAACCCACCATGGAAAACACACTGCATCTGAATTTGAATTTGGGGAAGCCTCGGTGCTTTATATGGGAGCCCCCTACCCCTGTCATCAAGGCATCAAGATGTGCAACAAACACAACAGAAAAAAAAAATTCATAAGCTGAAATGTGTTCTCTCTCTCTCTCTCTCTCTCTCTCACACACACACACAGAGCTTGACATACATGTTCAGGACAAGTCCTGTAATCCTACTTTGTGTGTACAGTATGTACATTGAGCACTGCTGTTCAGTTGGCATGTTTGGGGCAAAATTTCTTTGTATTTTTGATCCTTTTTTAAATATGTAAAACAATTTATTTTATTTGGATGAATTTGTCTGTCTTTTATCAGATTCACCAACTGTTATAACATCTCTAGTACTTTCCTTTCAGGAAGCTAAAGCTAAGTTAAAGCTTCTGGTTGCAAAGCAGTTGGAGAGTTTTTTTTTTTTTTTTTTTGACTGCATCAATAATACTTTAGCACGAATTTGGCTATATTCCCCAACATCAGCTCTCACTATCTTTTCACAGGCAAGTGATTTCGTAGAGGAATCTTAAAATCGAAAAAAAAAATAAATGAAGGGGTTACCTACAGCATTCATCGGATCTTTCTCTTCCAACTTACACTCCATGGGCTATTTTGAAAATACAGTCGCGGGAAAAATTACTGAGCTGTGGGTTGCGGTTTTTTGGGCTACTTTTGTAATGTACCACGGCCGCCCAAGGTGTATATAGACAATTAAAAATTAAAATAGATCCTTTTATAATGTGTATTATACCTGAAATGTATCCCCGGCAACTTAAGAACAGAGAAGCGGTTGTAACATCACAAACAACGTGAGTTTCAGCAGAGCAGCAGAAATAAACATGCCTCTATAGATTATATAAGATAATAAACACACGATTATGATAGGATGTTTGTATGTGATTTTCTTGAGATCAATGTGTACATCTGAAATGCTAATTTGTGCAGCGATATAAAAGGCTATAAATAGCATATTTTAACAACAGTAAACGACCAAATTCCACATGTGATCGTAAAAGGAAGTTATTACAAACTCTCGATGGTGGTTTGCAGTGAGTTCTGATTAAAAGTGTACTATTAATCTTATAAATTGTCTTATGAAGCATGATGCTAATTTTAGCTTTAATGCAGCTGCAGAACAGGTCCAATTCTTCTTCATAATGCATTTTGTCATAATACTTCACGTAAGGTCGCAAGAAAATGTTTTGTTGTATTTATTTAGAAATACTTTTGATAATAGTTGGGTAAATGTATTCTGGGATTGAAGCGATGTGGCTTGATAAACGTTTTATTGCCAGTAAAAGGCTGATAATGGCTGAATAAAAACAAAAGAATAATAAGGAAGGATTATGTCTCATACCTGGCAGAAGTGTGAAAGGCTCTGTTTCCTTAAACTAGTTTGTCATGCATTTCTTTATTTCAACACATTTACAGGTAAATCCTAGTATTTTAAACTTGTCCATGACTGTGATTAACGTGATTAAATTTTTTAATCGATTGACAGCACTACAAAAAATACATTTCCAATTTTAAAATACATTTTGAGTAAATACAAAATGCATTTTTAAAAGGAAAGAAAGATGTATCTGTATCTATATTGTAGCTATAATATATCTATATTGCTTTTTTCTGTCTGTTCTTTCAACAGACTCTAAAGAACGCTTGGCTTCAGCGGTACTGCATGGGCTCGGCTGATCCTGGCGTCCTGGTGCTTCTTGGATGTGGCACTGTGTCCAGCACATGTGGGCAGCTGGCTAGTTACCCGCTGGCTTTAATCCGCACACGCATGCAGGCTCAGGGTGAGCGAGGCGAAAACAGACTCACAGAATTCTTATTACGTATCATTCTGCTTATTTTGTGATTCTTTAAGAAGCACAATATGTTCTCAGCAATGAAAACACACACACACAAAAAAAAATGAAATTATAACCTCACTCTTCCTTCCTTCCTTTCTTCTTAAAAGCCTCAGCAGATGGCACTCCTCAGCTGTCAATGGTTGGCCAGTTCAAGCACATTGTGTCCCATGAAGGCGTTCCTGGACTTTACCGTGGCATTGCCCCCAATTTCCTCAAAGTCATTCCTGCTGTTAGCATCTCTTATGTGGTTTATGAGCATATGAAGAAAGCACTGGGAGTGGGATCTTAAACTAAGACAGAATCAGAGTGAAAAAGAAAGGGAGAACCTGTATTAAAAAGAGGACGATGAAACTTCTGAACCTCGTAAAAAGAGCCTTAGGGAGGCACAGAGGAGCCCTAGAGAACAAAATAAGGAAGACATAGTCAATGAATGCCCTAAAAACCTCTACATTGTACGCAATCACATTCCCATGGCTATTTATACTTTAATAGGATGGAAAGATAGGTTTGGGCTGAGGTTGTGTTCAGAGTGTTTCTCTGTGACTGGCAGCTTGGAGATCTCAGGTTTATTGTATTACATCTATTTACATCAGCAGTTTCCCATAAACAACTTCTTATCTGCAAAGGTGAAAACAGTACTTCATTTTACAAGGTGATAAATGTGGGGTAATCGTGCAAAGAAAAATATCTGAAGACAGCATTGGGCCTATTTGTAGGAGGATTAACAAAGTTATTTATTTTATTTTTTTTAAATGACAACCAAAGTTTCCCTCCTAAAATTGACCAAAATGTTGAAGAAGGTGTTTTAATGGACACACGGGAATGGGATATTTGAATTAGCCTCTTCTGACTGATGTTTCATAACATTTCTGAATGATTTATAAAGCATGTTTCAGCAGGGATTTACACTGTTGTACAGCTCATATATTTTTGTAAAGGTCAGTAAGAGGTAAGCATGTTGTTTGCTTCACTTTAATGATCAAAGGATTTGCACTCTTCAAATGATTGTTGAATTTATATCTTAAACTGACTTGCGATGTTCTTTTATGACATCTCTGCTGCTTTGCTACCTTTTTACAGTTTTAGCCTTTTCTGATATCTCAGTCTTCATTGTGAACATGTAGAGTGAAATACAGGATTTAGTGTTAAAATAAAGTAAATGGCATAAATAACTGCCTTGAACAACTTGCAAATGGGGCAACAACAAGGGTATTAGATCAAAAGGGGAGTTTATTATATTCAATTTGGAAACTTTGTGTTTATTAAGGAATGCGCTGTGGTGAATGCTAAAAAAATGTGTCTGAAAGTAATTTATGAATCTATACACAAAGGGCTTTTGAGCCATAGGTAGTGCATGATGTCAGTGATTTCAGTGGTTTCGCGATTTGCATGCTTTATGTGTTTCAAAGGCTCTAATCCATATAAGAAATATGCAAAGCATGGTTAAAGCTGACAAGAAATGTGTTTTTAACATAAATCATGACTGCTGTTACCCGACTCTGTTTATCAGAAACGCATTATACATATTTTATTTCTTCTTTTTTTTTTTTTGTTTCTTAAATTAATTGAACTGGTTAGGTCAGATTTAGTTGAGTCGGAATATAAAAATGCCTGCCTTTAATTTTGAATATGAAATATGGTTTTAGGTATAAATACTGTTTGTATGTAGTTATTTGATACATGTATTTATGGCTTATCTTAGAAAATAATTACCTCTGAAGATTGTATTTTGGAACTGAATTTACTTTTTTTCCCCCTTGAATGCATTGCATTGAGAGTAGTGTGCCTTGACATGCTGTATTCACTTCATAAGATGTGCATGCTGCTTTATTGAGCCAGTCTGGCAATGATTCCCTGCTTTCTTGAAGTATAACAGAGAATAAATAAATTTAAGCTTATTAATGATAAGCAGTTAAATTCTGTGAATCTTGGGTTACAAATAAATAAAAATACAATCAATAAAAAAATCTTACTTTAATTTTTCTCTTTTTTCTCAAATCAGGCTCGTTTTTAATAAAACATTAAACATGCTGAGCTTTAAAGTCTAACACAATAAAATAATAAAATGCTTTACTCATATTTGACTTCATCTGAACCAACATTTGTTTTCAGATAATGTCATCACAATCAAAAGGCTATTAAAACAGATAACACTGAATAAATAATACCTTAAAACAATGGTGAGGTCAACTCAGAACTAGACATTTTGTTAAAGGGTGACTAAGTGATGAAGAAGGAAAGTGAAATAAGGATTAATGTGCAGTTATGCAGAATTATGAAAGACTGAATTAAGTAAATTATTTTTTTAAAGTTAATTATTTGATTTTATTATAACTGTTGCTATCATTTAAACACCAGACAGATTCCAGGTGTGCACCTCCTGTCCAGTTGGTGGCGGTATTCCTTGTGATGCGTTGTTCGCGCGTGGAAAAATCCGTCGTCATGTCCTATTTTCTCCATTTTAGTGTTGCTAATGTTTTGGTAGGCGTCAGTGTGCTGTTCGCGGAATAGGCTGGTAAATAAATCATGGGGAGAAAAAAGAAGAAGCAGATGAAGCCCTGGTGTTGGTATCCTTCTTTAAAAGCGATCGCACCGTTGTTTAATATTTTTCGAATTGTTTATTAGTAGGGATTGGCCCACTTCCTGTTTAGGAATGGCTAATGTATTGTTTCTCTGATATCAAGGCCGTGTCTCAACATACTGAGCCGCTTCTCTGTACATTATAGAAGCTTTCGAGTGCTTTTCGAATCGAAGACCTACTTAATGAATCAGATTTAAGTGAAAATTATTTTATTGTTTCTCTATATATGTGGATTAGTTTCACGCTTCCGCTTACAAAATGGACCACTGTATTGATCACATTTAACAAGGAAATATCCAGTAACGTTAGTTAAAAAAAAATCGTTAACTTAATTACTCACCTCCTTAACAACTCTTTTTTTTTTTTTCCTTTGCAGAACCAGGATTCCCAATGTCGTTTTTTAATACTTTTTTTCTTTAAGAAATTCACGTAAAGTAATAACGTTTTGTAATTTTGTGAAATTGAAATAAACTTAATGAGGTTTTTTTTGTTGTTGTTGTTGAATATACAATTTTTGTTCTAAAAATTTTTCTCAGGTAGAAGATGTGGTTGTGAAAAAAAAAATCCTTATTCTTAATCCTTGTTCAGCAAATCATCAAAAACTGGAAATGTCATGGGGCCTCTGAATATTCTGGGAGGGCCAAAGTTTGAGAACCACTTTACCAGGGTAACGTTATGATCGTGAAAGAAATGTGCAAAAAGATTTAAGCATCCTTATGCTGACAGTGTTGTAATTTCTGTCACTTCTGCTGTTCTTGGTGTTTTATGATTTTTTTCTTGTTTATATGACTTTAACTGCAAACTCAGGTACTGTAACAGGGATTTTGATGATGAAAAGATTCTCATTCAGCATCAGAAGGCCAAGCACTTTAAGTGTCACATATGTCACAAGAAGTTATATACTGGTCCTGGTCTGGCCATCCACTGTATGCAGGTAAGTAGGCTAGTTATTTTATATACTGTGTGTGTGTTTATATAGATAGATAGATGTATAGATACATAGATGGTGTATATAGTATAGAGTTCTCGGTCCAAATGAAGAAAATTATGGCGTTATTGACTAATTATAAAGTAAGTAAACAACTCTCCCGCTTGGATATCACTGCTTTGCGTCATGTCAAAATGAAACATGAAATGGCTTGAAAACATGATGACTGTGTCAGTTTTTAGTGAGCATACAGCTTGATGAGTGTGGAAAGGAGTGTATTTTCAGTAATAATGAAGGAAATAATCTGAAAGTTGAACTTAAAGTATCGGGTAGGGTTGGGGTAGGTGTAGGGAGGGATTTATTGTCCCAATAAGGTGACATCCATTTAATAATTTGAATTAAAATCATAATTTACACTCTGTTATCACTGCATACTGTTTTATAATGTACTACAATACTGAGGTGCAGATAATTGCCACTGTTTGCAATAAGTAGTATAAATAGCAGAAAATCCAGCTGTAGACACAATCTATAGCTATTTGCACTTAGTGTAAACACATGAAGTGTAACAGGGACATGAATTTTATACTTATAACTTATAACTGCCTCCTAAACACCAGCACACGCCGCTTATTTATATATATATATATGTATGTATGTATGTGTGTGTGTTTTATTTGCAGTATGTTCAAATCTGTTTTTGTTTGATTTATTTAAGGTTCACAAAGAAACAATTGATGGAGTCCCTAATGCAATACCGGGAAGGACTGACATAGAACTGGAGATCTATGGAATGGAGGGTATTCCAGAGAAAGACATGGAGGAGAGGAGACGTGTGCTTGAACAAAAAACACAGGGTAGAACATTTAAATTCCTATTTACTCATCTGTTATTTATGTTGCCCAAGTAAACCCATAGTAACTATATTCTCCCTTTTATGGGAACAGAAAATCAGAAGAAAAAACAGCAAGATGACTCGGATGACGATGACGAGGATGAAGAGGCTGGTCCCTCCTTCCAGCAGCCAGCAACAACCGTACAGCCTCAGGCAGCCTATGCCCCTATGACCCAGCCAGGAATGGCCCCTGTCCCAGCGCCAGGGATGCCACCTGGAAGCTACTCAGGTGTGCTTTGTAATAATACAAAACACCCCGTTTAAAATGTTATGAATAGTATGTTTATTATGTGTCTCTTAAATGGTTTCTCTCAAAGGAATGCCCCCAATGATGCCTGGTGTCCCCCCTATGATGCCAGGGATGCCTCCTGTCATGCCCGGGATGCCTCCAGGGTAAGACTTAATAGAATTGGAATAGTTTTATTTGTTAATGTTTTGTGATTAATCCATGATTGTTGCGTTAAAAATTTCCTTTCTGTTGTTTTGAACTAATAGCATGATGCCAATGAGTGGGATGATGCCACCTACACATGGAATGCCCCCGATGATGCCAGGCATGCCCCCAGGTAAAGGAGCCTTTCATCTATTCATTTATTTTTCTTTAATATTTGTATATATTTATGTCATTGTTTTGCTCAGGAATACCTCCTCCCATGGGTCATCACCCTGGCATGCCCCACATGGCTCAGGCCCCTCCTACCACCCGACCGGCTGTGCCTGTCACAGCAATACCCACGCCACAGCCAAGTATCTCCAAGCCACTGTTTCCCAGTGCAGGACAGGTATGATGCCCTTTCTCCCTACTACATTAAACAACTTGGTATATGAACTTTTTTCCACTACGAGATTGCTAGTAAATATCACAAATAACAAAGAAATGGCAAGTAACACATTGAATTAAATGTTAAATTTTGAGTAAAAAAGACTGAAAAAGTATTATCTTGTAAAATGTTATATTTGTTGGATTTACAACTTTAAAAAATCATTTTGAAAGGCATCAGAAGAACATTTTAATGGTTTATATTTCTTATTACATCACATTCAAGGACTGATTAGACTCTGGCTATGCAGTATTTTTCTTTGTTATGCGAGTTTTGTTCTCCAAACATCAATTATTTGGTTAGGAAGAGAGTAGGGAAGTGAAGTGCAGTGAAGGCTTGAAATAATCTAAAAAAAAAACTGGGTGTGTTTGAATATGACTGTCTCCTCAAACAGATTCAAAATACCTGAATGCATAAATGCCATTTATGTGTATGTTTACCTGAGCCCTTTCATAAGATCTCTGTTTACATACATGTTACTTGTTATGAACAATGCATGTTTATTTATTTATGTCATATGAACTCGTCAATGGAGGAGAGTATTTACTAAATTTTTGCTAAAGCTAAGCTCTACTGACATATTTGTCAGCTTTCCTTTTACTTATGTCATTAAATCAGAAACAACGGTTATACTCAGTGGCTCTGGTGACATTATAGCATAGCAAGTTTTGTTTTAATACATAAATGAAGTCAATTGAAAATGTTACTGTTCATATTAAAAGAACATTCAGAATCAGAAATTGGATTGATGATAATTAATGTATGTAAAGAAGCCTATTGTTGTCACTTCACGCCACCGACAGTGATGCAGATGTGCTCCTCCTAATACAGAGGTTTTAAATTCAAATTATCTAAGAGCTGCTAGTGAAGTGCTGTGTTCTCATCAGAGATTAGCCATTGGTTTATACATAAGTGTATTAATTATTATATTGTTAAAAATCATTGCATTTCTGATGCATGTATAAAATGTTGCTTT
Source organism: Onychostoma macrolepis (assembly GCF_012432095.1). Lineage (NCBI taxonomy): Eukaryota > Metazoa > Chordata > Actinopteri > Cypriniformes > Cyprinidae > Onychostoma > Onychostoma macrolepis. The sequence continues at coordinate 33,924,462 of NC_081157.1, read as the reverse complement.
ATTTATATTTTCAATATTTTCAATAAAATTATTATTTATGTTGGACCAATGAAAAAAAATAAATAAATAATAATAAAAAACTACTATCCTGACTGGACAAGCAGTTAAAAACTGTTAAACCCTATGTATACCAATGAACCCAGGTTATGAAAACTGAATTGACCTATTGGTAAGCCCCTCCCCTCGAACGCAGATGAGCCAATGGCAGTCGAGTATGATTTGCACGGGGAGCAGAACTCGGACATCTGTACGTTTCAGCGCCATAGAGAAACACTGGAGGATCTGAAGCTTGAATCGGTTTGATGGTGTTTATGCTACAAAAATGGAAAAAACGATGTGCCTGGGATACTTGTAACACTGATTCCAGGTATCCTGAGAGGATATGCAGTAGAATTTATTTTATTCTATTTCCTAAAACCAAACAAAACAGTGCAAAATGTCCTTAAGCATTCAACCCCAATCTCAATGAAGACAAAAACGTTCAATTTCTTGTTGTCATACTCTCATTAAGTTACAATTTTCATCTTCTCAAGCAGAATGTTAATGTCATCTTGTGCTTCAGCAAGGTATCTCTGGCTAAAACTGTTAAAGTTAGGTCAAAAACACATAAACGAAGGTCTACATTTCAGTGCCTCTCCATATTAAACTGGGTACTCTGTGACACATGAACAGTGTTGATCCTGCATGTTGTAATACAACCGTAATGTGAGACTTCTCCCACTTGCATTGTGTGTGTGGGGGGGTTATCGGCTTACCGATAGGTCAGTTGTGGGCTGTATTAATACATGAACTTTTAACATTTGAGGATCCATTAAAAATAACCTTAGAGCTGGTAGTTTTTGAGAGCATCATTTTAAACAAACTGTGTTGATGATAGTTTGGTGAGCAGCGGTCATGTCCAAAATCAAACAGCTGAGGGTCTTTATTGTGTGCTCTCTCTCCATGCTGCAGATGGGGACTCGAGCTCCAAGCACAAGCTCAGGCTCCTCCAGTCTGGACAGTTTGTCAGCATCCTCTAAACCGCTGTCCCAAGTATGCAGTAGCTTGCTGACTCGGTGAAAGAGCTGCTTCATAAAACTATTGATGGCATGTAACAGCAGACAGACCTCAGACTGCCTCTTAGAATAATTGACTTTGCTCTCGAGGGTGCCTGTAGTGCTTCGAAAGAGATTGATTTCAATTGAGAAATGACAGACTGCTTAATTACCTTATTTAAACTCAGTCTGTTTCTCTCTCTTCTGGTTTTTAGTTGTGTAAAATCCACCTTCATAATCACGTTGTCACTGTATGTAGGCCCCGAAAAAGTATTTTGACACTTGATCATGATCCACCTAAACCCTAGCAAACCTAGCTTTGTTGGGGCAGACTGATGTTAAAATGATAGTTCTGATCAGACTCAATGTTATGGCTGATAGTAATTACAAGCTGTTTTTTTTTTTTAATAAAAAATAAGCAAATAACTGAAATCAATAGTTTTTAATGCTACATGTGAATTTACATCACACCATTACAATGTACTGTATGAAATGTATAGTGTTATGAAATTATTAATGTTTTTAAATGTTGACTTTAAGTGAGTATTGGACAGCACTGGTAATAATTAGTATGCACGATTCAATATTTAATATTGGCCAGTAACTGATTCATATCATATGTATCGTGCATCTCAAATTTTTGCCTGAAAATGTGGTTGTTCTTTATTTCTAAACATCAAATCAAGTGGTACATTGGCCAAAATGCACCTAAATGCAGAATTAGTTGAATCACTGAATGCATCTAATTGGTCTCTCTCTGCAGGTCCAGCAGGCTGGTTCTGGTGTAGCGGTGAGCTCTGCACCACCTTCTGCTGCGCCCAAACCAACATTCCCAGCTTACACCCAGTCCTCCGCCACTGCTGCAGCCAACACGAGCAGCACTGTGGCCAAACCGGGCACCCCAGTCACAAGTAAGCCAGCCACCCTCACCACCACCAGTGCAACCAGTAAGTTGATCCACCCTGATGAAGATATATCACTGGTAAGTGAACGTGTTTCTGTGCTTTGACCTTTAACCTTTGCAGAAATAACTGGTCAGCTTTGGAACGGTGCATGCTTTCATTTGATAAAACACCTGTTTCATTATTCCAGACTGTCTTGTTCCAAACCTGAGACTTTTCTTCTGCGGAACATAAATTTGAATAATGCTTTTTTACATTGAAAGTCAGTGCCACTAAAACAACACTAGATCACACTGAGGTCACAAAATCTTGTGTTCCACAGAAGAAATAAAGAAAGCAAAAAAGCCCACATCTATGTCTTACCAGCTTGCGCGTTTTGCATTATGTGTTTGACAGGAGGAGTTGCGAGCACAGCTGCCTCGCTACCAGTGTAAAGTCCCGAGTGCAGGACAGCCCCATGTGACTTCCCCACCAGTTGCGCCGATGGGGGGGGTGTTGCCCCCTCAGCAGGGCATTCCTGCACAGCAGCCAGGTGTTCGGCATCCCATGCAAGGTAGGGTACATTTGAGGGCTTTCAGACTTTTGGATGCCCCTGGATTTCAAAATAAGAGAGGAAACGTCTTACACTACTGTTTAAAAATTTGGGGGCAGTGAGATTTTGAACACTTTCATTCAGCAAGGATGCAATTAAATTGATCAAAAGTGAGAGTAAATACATTGATGTTAAAAAGGATTTTTATTTCAAATAAATGCTTTCAATTCATCAAAGAATCCTGAAAAAAACGAGTTTCCATTTAAAACATTAAACAGCACGACTGTTTTCAACATAAGAGATGTTTCTTGAGCAGCAAATCCGCATATTAGAATGATTTAATTTCATTGACATGATTTTCGTCATCATTTTTTATGCAGCGCTTCAGACTGCTTCAGTGTGGGCAGCAATCAATGAATAGCGCACATTTATGCCTAGCGATTGCTGATGAACTAATGTTAATAAATTATGACAATGTTTATATGTTAATGTTTTAGACTGTTGTAAGAATACATATTTTATTTCCCTCATTTGAACTTGAATGAGCAGCCTGCAACTGTACAGTCCACAGTGTAAACATTTCAAAATAAGAGTCATGTTGAATTTCAAGCTTTTAACCATTGTAGCTTCTGTCTGGGATTCCCCATCACAGGATGGACAGACGAAGAACATTATTCAAAATATTATTTAATAAATACATTTTACTAGTAAACTAAAACCATATAAATATTCTTCATTAATTGAATTAAAATAAATGTTAACTGAAATAAAAAAAAACTAATCTGTAAAAAAGGAAATAAATATATAAATTACATATATTAAAACAACTTATTTAATTTAGTTAGAGCTTGAGATGTACTAAAATAACCAAAACAGGAATGAAAAAAATAAAACAATAATGCATTATATTTTAACTAAACCCTTTAGATTTTAGTTGACTAAATCTTCTTTAGATTCAAAAGACTATGACTAAAACTAAATCAAAATTAACACTGTTTCTGAAGGATCACGTGACACTGAAGACTGGAGTAATGATGCTGAAAATTCAGCTTTGCATCACAGGAATAAATTTCATTTTAAAATATACTAAAATCGAAAACTTTTTTTTTAAATGGTAATAATAATTCACAATATTACTGTTTTTGCTATATTTTTATTCAAATAAATGCAGCCTCCCTAAGAGACTCCCATCTTTCAAAACTAATGAAACAGTCTTACCAACCAACTTTTAAACAGTAGTGTATATTAGTGAAGAATAACACCAGATTTTTGAATCCCTGTTTCAAATGCAGCTAATCAATTTCCTCTCACATAGGGCCATTCGGTGCTCCGCCGCAGGGCGTGCCCGGGTACGTCCCAGGAGGAATGCCTCCTTATGGACAAGCCCCACCCATGGTGCCTCCCTACCAGGCTGCTCCCCCTCGGCCCGCCATTGGCATGAGACCTCCTGTAATGTCTCCTGGAGGCCGATATTGAAGCGTCACCACTGGTCTTCATTAGGTTTGGTGATTCAACCATTTTACCATCTAGTGGCGTGCTTTACAATCCAGATCAGTAACCGTAACCCTTCTTGCAATGAGGAGATGGATTAATCAAACTGTGTAACGCATGGGACATTTGATTTTACCAAGTCTATTATTTGGACCTACCCTTTGTTGCAGATCATACAGTCTGGCTTTTTTCTCATGTTTTGTTTAGGTTTTTAGAAGTGAAGTGTAGTAAATATGGTTCGTATTAATTTGAAGCGGCTGGAGTTTCGTACAGCACCTTTAACAAGGCAAGTCACTGTAAATATACTACTGTACTAAAAGTGTGAAGCCTTCGCAGCACCCATAGGTGCTGTTGGACGTCCCGTCCCCAGCGTTGCTTGGTGAGGGCTTCAGATAGCTGACACTGTTGGATTTATTTTTCTATGTCTGCTTGTCTACATTTACAGTGTTCTCTCTGTAGGGCCAAACACATAAGACTCCTGTGAATGCTATCTGTACTGTTCCACTGTTAATTGTAATAAACTATTGAAATCTAACGGCTGTTTTTTCATTAGCAAGTAAAGGACAACCTCACAAGGTTTGTACTACAAATGCTCAACGTGATGGCTGTTGTATATTTGTACGAAAGCTGTGTGATTGCAGTGTTTGTGGGTGAGAGGGCAACTGAAGCATTTGCATCCACATTTGATGTTCCTACCGGTCCTTTCATATTAAAGTTTGGATTTAAAGGGGTCAAATCGTTAGGAATCAAGTTCTCCTTGATCTTTTGAGAGAAATGAGTTTAGTACCGTGTCAAAACATCCTCCTCAGTCCAAAAAGACCATCATCATAACATCTCACAACTTCTAACGTCAGTGAACAACAGACAGACTAACAGTGACAAGGTGATAAATAAACACAGTATGACTGTTTTTGATGGGAGAAAAAAAATCACATAGTGGATATGTATAAGACCCCTTTAAATTCTCAGCTTCTTATGCAAGGACATATGGCTGCTAGTCAAAAAGAAAAACAACCATTCAGATAGCAGTTTCCTGAAAATCACAGTCTTGAGAGACTGAAATAACCCTTGTGAACCTGAGAATCATTTATGTCCAGGCTAAGGCTCATCGCTTGTGATTTTCAGGAAGAGGCAGGTAAGAAGGTGACTGTAGTTCACTGTGGTTGTTGTCCTAAACTGAGGATTTCTCTTCTCCTTGTAGCAATGCCATGGGACTGGCTGAGGCAGAGTCTCAGTGTTGCCCTGCACAGGCTGAGGCAAGTCTCACATTTTCTCTCTTTCCTCTCTTATTCAGGGGGCCTCACAGCCGTTTGGCTGTTGGATACAAATGTCCCCAAACTTAGAGCAAGTTTGGTGATGGCCCCCGGGTTTATTAATATCAGGAGAGTTCTCTTAACTAACTCATAGTTTTAGCTAACGTGTTAAAAATAGATACATGTGCTTCAAAAGTTTGAGGTTTGTAATGTTGCGAAAATGCATTGAATTGATCAAAAGTGACCGTAAATACAGTTACAGGATTTCTGCAGTTTTTTTTTTTTTAACCTTCTCTTCAAGGAATCCTGAAAAAAAGTGTTACCGTTTTCACAAAATTATTAGGCAGCATAACTGCTTTCAATATTAATAGTAATTGAGCAGCAAATCAGTACATTAGAAAGATTTCTGAAGGATCGTGTGACACTGAAGACTCGAGTAATGATGCTGAAAATTCAGCTTCGCTTTTCACAGGAATAAATTATATTTTAACCAGTGTTCACATAGAAAAGTTGCTTTAAATTGTAATAATATTTCACAGTATTGCTGTATTTTTAAATAAATGCAGTCTTGGCGAGTATGAGAATGATTAAAAAAATCTTACCAGCCTCAATCTTTTGAACGGAAGTGTTTATTAAAATAATCTGTTCAGTTTTCAACCACATCTATGGCATGCTGTTGATTACCACAGACTATGATTTTGACTCATCTCTCAGTTTGTAAGAAACAAATGGGAAATGGATATGCAGTAATTACAATGAAAGTTATGCAAACTAGAAATAGCAGCTTGCTCATAAACATAACGTGGTAGCATTATACTTGGTGTGCTAACCAACTGTATTCGTGCAGTTAGGTGGAGCTGAGGTTTTAAACTCTCCCACAAGAATTGCATTCATAAAACACAAGAAGAGTTCTTCCACCTTAAATAATCATATTTAAATTGTTGTTACTTTACTATTTTTACAAACTGAAAGATGAGGTGAAATTATTCAGTGTGCCTCAGATTCTTTCCATGAGCATTGTTGAAAATCCAGAGTATTATATGTGGTAAGATATTTATGTATATATGTGTGTGTGTGCTTTTAATGCATCATAGAAGTTTCATAATGAGAAAAGATGCAGTTGAGCAGTAGCACTGGGGAGTAATGTGTGATTTTGTTTAACAAGCTCTTCTACTGGTTTTGGAAAAGGTTGGCATGTTTCTTGGCACTAATGGTGTATTTGATGGATTTCTGTCCACAGTTTGGCTTTGATATCAATCCATAGAACTACTTCAAGGTTTCCTTTAGCATCTAGCTGACCATACAAATCGGATGGTTTGTGTTTTGTAAAGTACTTTCTTTGTGTAGTTTGTGGTTATGTTTCTTTTATCTGCCCAGTTGCTACTCTTCATTCACTCTTGATTTTTAATGAAAATGTAATCCAGCCAGGATCCCCTTTACAGGTTAGACCGAGCAAGTATAATTATTCCTCATTTGTAAATCTGTTTACCTTCTGTTGATGGGTAGAGATATACAGGAGTCATTGCTTTCCTGTTCACTGTCCTGGTAAGTTTACAACTTGTATGTGAATCAGTAGTCCTTGTTCTCTTTGAGTTGTTTCAGAGTTTGAAATGGCCTGTGATCTGTCTATTGTTTTGTTGTTTTTTCTTTGCAGTAGAGTGCAGCACTGAGTTTCCTTTTCTTTTTGTCCTGTTTAAATATAATAAAAGCTGAGATAAAACCAACTGACCTGTGTATTCTTTGTATATTTGGTCAAATTACACACACACACACAGAGAGAGAGTTGTGTGGAGTCATGTTGCATATCAGGGCTGGAAATAAATTCAGAGAATGCGGAAACATTTATACTTAGTTTTATATATATATATATATATATATGGACGACTTGTTTTATTACTAAGCGCTAAACACAAATACAGACACATGTCTGCTGAACTTCCTGTGCATTGGGTGGAGCTCTGTGAAGATGAAAAGGGCGATGATAGCAAGTGCAGCATAGATGTGACGCTTGTCTTTGATTTTTAAAAACGTTAAACATGCGCACCATGAGAGCCTGCTTATTCCTCTGGATCTTATGGGAGCAGACTTTAGGTAAGTCACACTGAACTGGACACTGTAGGAATGTTTTGTGTGTTTGTTGTATTACCTACCAGTTCAATTTACTAGAGGAAAAAAAAAAAGTCAAGCAATTTATATATATATATATATATATATATATATACACGTCGTCATCTTTATTTATAGGTTAGTGTTTCATAAAATACAAGTTGTCAAAAATGCTTTTACAGTGTTAAATAGGAAAAACGCAGGCCTAATATTTGAAGCATTTTATTATATGTGACCATTTCAAGTTATTCTTAGTTAACTAAAAAAATAAAAAATGCCGTCTTAGTTAACAGTGGCCTACATCAGTGTATTACTGCAGTCACGCCATCTACGCCGAAAAGTCTGTTGCGCGTCTACATGGCGTTGCGTGAGAAGTTTCGAGATCTTCAACGCTATCACTTTGTAAATCTTTTTTTTTTTAAAGAGTGGGTCGGATCGCGTATCAAACTGAAACCAGTCAATTAATCGATAATAACAGGCTGATTAAAAAACACTTTATAGGCACTTCTTGTTTAATGGTATTTATATAGAGACATATTTTAAAAATTCATAAACATATAAAATCAAATTGTTTTCTGCAAACTCCACCAGATTCTTGTTCTGCTTCTCCCCAAATACTGGGTGATTTTCATGCTACTTTACTGTATAATTTTTAAATAATTGCATACCAAATTCATGACAAACGCTATTTGTAGTGCTATATAGACATTTAAAAAAAATCATAAAAATATAAAATCAAATTGTTTTCTGCAAATTCCAACAGATTCTTGTTCTTCATCGCCCCAAGTACCACTGAAGTGATTTTCATGTTTCTTTACAGTATAATTTTTTATTTAATATTTAATAACTTTGCGCACCGAACACGCAGGAAACCTTCATCCACGATTGGATACCGTCCTTGGACCAAATTCGTGGACCTAACAAAGTTGTAACAATTTATTATCAGTCAGGTAAATATGTATTATGCCAATTATACAGCCAATTCAAAGATATCAAATCAATACAAAACATCAAAATCTCAAAGATGAATCTAAGAGTAAGCATACCTGACTTGAGAAAAATGCATAGTATGAAGTGTGCAAACACTTCATCCTATGGGCTCATTCCGGCTACAGAAGGCCCTGATCCTTTTGCAACATTCCCTTAAGTACCTCAGACCAAGGCCAACATCCCCCGAGATGGAGACAGGAACTAACAATTAGAATTTGCATTGACCGAGTTAACACCTTTTGGGACAAAAGGTAATTTTGTATGAAAACCACTGGAAACTGACCCGCCCTCTACAAAATATCTCTAAACTCTTAGGATCTGTATTACATTTTAGTTTACTTCTTGTGAGAATGAGACCATTGTACCAGACGCCCTGAAACAATTCAAATGATACCAAACATGACTGTAAGCATGGGCGGCGCTAGGGAGGGGCTAGCAGGTGCTCCAGCACCCCCAAGAAAAACCAAAGCACCCCATAAAAAATTAAATAAAATAAAAACATTTGACTCAACTACTGCAATGCAATAGGCTACAACATGACGTGATTTGCAGTCGCACGCAATGTCAGCATTTTATTTTAAAAATGGATCGGTTCAATTGTGCCAAGTAAACCTGCCCCCGACTAAAGATTTTTCTAGTCAACTAGTCTCACATTTATATTAATTTGATTTGTATAACCACCTAAACCATCCTTTAATATAGGCATTTAGGTGTATTATAGCCTATTCCGCGCTCAAGCGCATTTGAGTTTCCCCTCTTTACCTCGCTTTCATTCAGTTTTAAATAAATTGTAAAAGCTCTGTGCACATTTTACTTTCACTTTCAAATTTGTGGCAATTCGGCATCAAGCAGTTGTTTGGTTTTAGTTTGTTTGCGTTTTCCCACTTTCCTTTGCTTAAATAGATTGTAAAAGCACCGTGCGCATTTTACTTTCACTTTTAAATTACACTCTAAAGAGGCTGGGTTAAAAAATAACCCAACCTTAACCCAGCCGCTGGGTAACTATGGGACAGAACACGCGCTGGGTTGTTTTGACCCAAGTGCTGGGTTGAGCCATTTGACCCAGAATGCTGGGTTGTTTATTTAACCCAACCAGTAGGTCAGGTTAACTGTGTTGCTGGGTTAAACATTACCCAAACATTGGGTTATTTGTCGTCCCACATTCCTTGCTACGTTTATATTTACCAATATTACTAATAATAATAATAAATAACAATCACAAAGAAATGTAAAATTATTATTTTTCTGTAATACAATTACACAATACAAAAAAATGCAACTGTAAATATCAATTTAATGAGTTTTCACATTTCTTTTTAAAAAGTTTTTGAATGCGTGCTATACTGTTACACATTACACCCAATCCCTACAGACACAAATAAAATGTTTTTTGTAGATCAGTTTCTTTAAAAAACAAAACTTTGTAAACTAGGTACTGTAGATTCCTATTCTTTGTCAACATTGCAGCATCATAACACTATGAAATTGATTATTGCCACATGAGAATCAGTCCAAATATTGTGCCATTAAACCTAAGCCAAACAAAGAGACCTACAACAGACAATACATGTGACAAAAAATTAAAATGTTACAAGTGGCCAGAAAAAACTGTTGCCCTCAAATACTTCGCACATGAAGACTCATGTCCATCAATATGATATACTGCATGCTGGAGAAATTCCCAGGAAGGAAGATGTTAGTGTAGCTAACATCAAGCACAAAAAAAGGACTTGAAAAAGATAAACAGCCTCAAGCAACAAGTCCGTTTCAACGGCACGGCCCGAAACAATGGCGAAGGTGTGGGATGTCGTTGTCTCGTCACCAAGGCACAAAATGTGCAGGAATGCATCACCATGTTGGTCCCCACCTGTTAATTACACAACACTTAGTCTTGCAACATAACTTACATTTTTACAAGTTGTAACATTTAAGTTGACAAATAAATAACGTTTAAGTGTATTTTATGGAAATCAGCCAAACCATCAGGGTTTTCCTGTGAACTGGGTCTGGTAAAGGTTGCTCAAACTAAATATTTATTGTGTTACTGATTTAGGTTTCCTTCTGCTTACTGGCACTTCTTGGTTGTCTACTTAAATTTCATCCAACCAACATGGCATAAATTATGGGGTATTCAAAGCCCCCAGTACACATATATATATATAAAAAACTGTTGCTCCATTAATGTTCAATACAACGTATATATTTTTTCGCCAATTATACATTTTAATTGCGCAGCGCAGTGAATACCACATTTTTTGTTAAGGTGGGCCTTTAGCCCCGTTGTACCCTACTGTGTATAGAGTAGAAAAAGTTAAAGAAACTTACAGGTTGTACGTCAAATTAATGACTTCCAGGATTCTGTGGTTGTGGGTCTGAAGACCTTTCCTCCGTTCTCGAATATTGATTGGGGAAGCAGAGTGGGCAGGACTTTGAAAGCACTCTCCCTTTTAGCATCTAAATCATAAGAATAATACAGCTTGCAAACTGTGAAACTGATCTCACAATCAAAGATGTTAGTGATGTTAGTGACGTTCTGGCAGAGGTGCTGCTGCTGTGTACACTCACAGAAAACAGTGTGCTCAAATTTTAAAGATGTGGGGCAGCTCCTGTAATATCGCCTTGACTATCGACAAAGACATCAGCTCTCAGCGATATCTCTGACTATCGTCAGTACACTATACTATCGTCTATATGCATAACCCCACTAACAATTTAACCATTTCAAATTTCTGTAAACGAAACCATAAAATCTAAATTATTTCTTACCATGCCAAGTTTTTCTAGAAGCCTGGGGAACTTCAAGATTTCTGGGATGCTTGTAGACCCATTGCTGCGAATCCACCATCTCAAATTTTTTGGGGAGGCAAAACAAATTCTGTAAAATAAGGATGAAAAACTGGGTTAAAAGCTAGCAAAACCATACAGTATGCCAGCCTGGAAATCCAGTGATCTGCCTATTATTCATCAATCTCAAATACAAATTGTTATTTCTAACAGTTAGAGAGGCTATGGGTGCGTCCCAATGTGCATATTATCCACCCTATCTGCCCTAGTATTGAAAATTACTACTATCACATAGAATTTAGGATGGATAGTATGCACATTGGGACGCACCCATAGCCTCTCTAACTTACTGTTCACCTGGATAAACTTGTGTTCTGATTAAAGCAACAAAAGCATTCACTAAAACAGAGGAAGAAGGACCTCAAACACCATGAGAGATTAAGTCTAACTTTAGACAACATTTTAAGTAAGATATTTAAGAATATTACATACCATTTAAGATTAATATTACATACCTGCAATATTGTGCTTTAACGTTAAGGGTAGCTAATGCAGCTAAAGTTACCTGAGGAAAAAGAGCGCGAAAATAAGTTATTGTTGGATTCGGCACGTCGCAGACATTTACTTGGAAAAAAAAAGACCTTAAAAGATAAATTTTAGTACGAAAAGATCTAATTATGACAAAACATTACAAAGCCACACAGAAACGTTACACAGACAGTAAGTTAACTGAACTTACCCCTGTATTTCTGACCTAACGATAGTTCACCTTTTTCCATGAGGCGTTATAAAACTTTGCACACGCGCACGCACGCTCACACACACACACATAACTAGTATATAGCCTATATTTATAACTTTTATATAACGATAAAGAGATTGCTGAGGCCTTTTTTGTCAACAAAAAATGTAGGCGGCTACTTCATTCACAGAATAACGCTAACTTTAACCCGCACAGCGACAGATAAAATACCACATTAAACGTGAAATCAGTGTGCTCTCACCACAGTTTATAAAAATAGAGGTAAATAATCATATTATCATATTAATTTACCTTATAATCCTGCTTGCTGCGAGCTGCTTGACCGTCTGACGACGAGACGAGTGAAGAACCCAGAAAATTCGATGAAGAGGAAAAATAACCCGACCCAGGTGTTCAGTGGTGAAAGAACCCCTTGCAGTCATTTGACCCAGCACTAATAACCCAACTATGTGTTTACAGTACAGCAAACAACCCAGAATTATGACCCAGCACAATTAACCCAACAATATGTTTACAGAAATAGCCCAGCACTTGTAGCAGTAAATTCGGCATCAATTGCTTTAATTCAATTCAAAATGCAAAGTCGGCAACACTAAAGCTCCAAAAGTATAAAATAAATGTATTTTAAAAAAATTCGCTCGAAACGTAACACTATGTGAATTCTTTTTTAAATAAATTTAGAATCACACAGTTTACATAAAATACAAATCAGCAAATACTGTGGAACCAAATAAATGAGAACCGAATGATAAAAAACTTCCAATATCACCTTAGGCTAAATGGCACGTCAACAGGCTTTTCCAATATCCAAAATCCAAAATATTTTAAAAAACAGGCGCTTTTACATTTCGTTTTGAAACTCGTCTGCCATCGTCTTGTCTGTCTCACCTCACTCTTCTTGTCAGTCAGCTCGTGATAAATGAAATCTGGTCTGTGATGCGCGACTGTCGTTCGTTCGGTGTGCTGCATTGAGCAGCCGCGTTTAGTTCTAATTGTTGTGTCTGTTCTCTAAACTGAAACTAAAGTATTGTTATTACTATAAAAAAAAAAATCAAAATGACGGTGAGGGACGGTGCTTAACACCGGTATCACCACCAACACCGTTGCAGCAAGCCTAATGCACCTACATAATCAGAGAATCTTTTTATTTTTATTTATTTGTTTGTTTGTGTATTTTTTTTAAATAGGTTTTCAAGATTTCTGCAAGATTTGTCTGTGAACTGGTTCATTGTTGTGAGCGCTCCATTCACGGAGACTGCATGAGGTGACAGAAAGCACATCCAAAAATGACACGAGTATTTTAAACTTATTCCTCATGAAAAAAATAAAAATAAAATTATTGCGCGAACGCCCCCATGTCATACAGTAGGCTACGCGATAATACTCCCACTCCTCATAAACATTTGAAATGCGCCTATATAGCGATTTTATTAATCATATAAAAATAACAACAACAACAACAACAACGTTTTGGTCATATTTACTATTAATTGCCCAGCACCCCCTCAGCACCTGCGTTCAAAATTCTCTGGCGCCGCCCCTGACTGTAAGTAGGCTATCACTTGCATTCATGTAGAACATTATATTCTACTGTTGACCATTCTGAGCAGACTGAAGGAAGGATGGGTGAAGGGATTTAAGAAGAAACAAATGGACAGAAGGGAAAGTTCCCTGCACCTCCACTCTGTGGGGTGATCAAAGTATCTGAGGTTCTTTCGTCCTTACAAGTGCCTGTATGATGTTTTTTAATCAGCCTATTATTATCGATTAATTGACTGTGGTTAAAAGATTTACAAAGGTTTCGAAGCTTCAGGCTATCACTATCACGCAACACCATGTAGACGCGCAACAAACTTTTCGGCGTAGATAGTAAATATTTCATGCGACGATAACGTTACGTGATTTAATGAAATTTTTTCTTGTTTTACCAAGACTTTTCAGCATCTGAAGATTTTCATTACATTCAAAGGCTGGAGGGTGAATCGGTGGACATAGATTGTGTGACAGAAGAACCCCGGCCATCGCTTCTGCACCTGAGACGAAGGTTTGCTCATTCAGAAAGTGTGCTGAGCATTTCTGAAGATGAAGAAGTCCTGAGAGCAGATCCAGAGACGGAGGGACGAATCCACATCTCCGGACAGCTGAATTTACGCACAGTTACTCTGACTCTCTCTCATTTACGAGCCACAGACACGGGGCTGTATGTCTGCGATTTCTCAGGAGATCCATCAGATCCGCTCTCGGCGAATACAACTCTCTTTCTGCTGGTAAAAGCGGCAGGTTGGTGAATGAGTTGATTCCAGACGCACAGGTCTACAAACGCGTAAATTATCTTTAGGGATACAGATAACAATAAAATGTCAGACTATATACAGGTGCATCTCAATCAATTAGAATGTCGTGGAAAAGTTCATTTATTTCAGTAATTCAACTCAAATTGTGAAACTCGTGTATTAAATAAATTCAATGCACACAGACTGAAGTAGTTTAAGTCTTTGGTTCTTTTAATTGTGGTGATTTTGGCTCACATTTAACAAAAACCCACCAATTCACTATCTCAACAAATTAGAATACTTCATAAAAAAACATTTTTAGTGAATTGTTGGCCTTCTGGAAAGTATGTTAATTTACTGTATATGTACTCAATACTTGGTAGGGGCTCCTTTTGCTTTAATTACTGCCTCAATTCGGCGTGGCATGGAAGTGATCAGTTTGTGGCACTGCTGAGGTGGTATGGAAGCCCAGGTTGCTTTGACAGTGGCCTTCAGCTCATCTGCATTTTTTGGTCTCTTGTTTCTCATTTTGCTCTTGACAATACCTCATAGATTCTCTATGGGGTTCAGGTCTGGTGAGTTTGCTGGCCAGTCAAGCACACCAACACCATGGCCATTTTACCAACTTTTGGTGCTTTTGGCAGTGTGGGCAGGTGCCAAATCCTGCTGGAAAATGAAATTAGCATCTTTAAAAAGCTGGTCAGCAGAAGGAAGCATGAAGTGCTCCAAAAAATTCTTGGTAAACGGGTGCAGTGACTTTGGTTTCCAAAAAACACAATGGACCAACACCAGCAGATGACATTGCACCCCAAATCATCACAGACTGTGGAAACTCAACACTGGACTTCAAGCAACTCAGGCTATGAGCTTCTCCACCCTTCCTCCAGACTCTAGGACCTTGATTTCCAAATGAAATACAAAACTTGCTCTAATCTGAAAAGAGGACTTTGGACCACTGGGCAACAGTCCAGCTCTTCTCCTTAGCCCAGGTAAGACGCCTCTGACATTGTCTGTGGTACAGGAGTGCGACAACAAGAGGACTGCAACAACTGTAGCCAAATTCCTTGACACGTTTGTGTGTGGTGGCTCTTGATTTCTTGACCCCAGCCTCAGTCCATTCCTTGTCAAGTTCACCCAAATTCTTGAATCGATTTTGCTTGACAATCCTCATAAGGCTGCGGTTCTCTCGGTTGGTTGTGCATCTTTTTCTTCCACACTTTTTCCTTCCACTCAACTTTCTGTTAACATGCTTGGATACAGCACTCTGTGAACAGCCAGCTTCTTTGGCAATGAATGTTTGTGGCTTACCCTCCTTGTGAAGGGTGTCAATGATTGTCTTCTGGACAACTGTCAGATCAGCAGTCTTCCCCATGATTGTGTAGCCTAGTGAACCAAACTGAGAGACCATTTTGAATGCTCAGGAAACCTTTGCATGTGTTTTGAGTTGATTAGCTGATTGGCATGTCACCATATTCTAATTTGTTGAGATAGTGAATTGGTGGGTTTTTGTTAAATGTGAGCCAAAATCATCACAATTAAAAGAACCAAAGACTTAAACTACTTCAGTCTGTGTGCATTGAATTTATTTAATACACAAGTTTCACAATTTGAGTTGAATTACTGAAATAAATTAACTTTTCCATGACATTCTAATTTGAGATGCACCTGTAAACCTTACACATTTTGCACGATTTTCAGTTATGTCTGTTTGATTCTCCACACTTTGAATAACTGACTGTGAGGCAACGAGGAGCCAGAATAAGATGATTTGGTAACAGAAACACACATTCAGTGATATTATCGATATCACACTGACACAATCAGGTGCCTGTTTCATAAAACAAGTTTAAAGCCAGGCTTATTTCAGTTAGTCTTAACTTATTCTGAAACAAACCAACTGACAATATGTCAGACTAACTGAAAAAAACTGGCTTATTTGGTAAACATGTTTTATGGAACAGGCTCCAGGTGAGAAAAAACTGAAACATTAAAAGGAATAGTTCAGCCAAAAATGAAAATTGTCATCATTTACTAACCCTCATGTCGTTCCAAACCTTTGAGTTTCTCTCTTATGTTGAACAAAACAGAAGATATTTTGATGAACCAAACAGTTGTTGGTCCCCACTGACTTCCATCAACTGTTTGATTACCAGCATTCTTCAAAATATCTTCTTTTATGTTCAACATAAGAAACTCAAAAAGGTTTGAAACGACATGACGGTGAGTAAATGATGGCAAAATTGAAATGTTTGGGTGAAACTTTAAACTAACTCAGGCCCAATAACCTCATTGTTGGCTTCTAGAAGTCTGCTTACAGGCCTACCTGAATTCAACTTGTTTCAAAAAAGATGAACTTTACACTGTTATTGAACTAAATAATGACACTATTGTCTTTTTGAGCTGCCTTATATATGTTTGGCAGTAGCAAATGGAACAATAAGCCCACATCTGACCACATAATCTGTTTGTTTCAGGCGAGTCGTGCTCCTGTAGGAGGTATTCTCTGCTCATCTATACCATCACAGTAGGAGTGAGTCTGCTCCTACTCTCGGCCATCGCTCTCTTTGTGACACATTATGTAAGGTTCCCCAATAACACAGCTGAATACTTCATTTAACATATAACAAGCAATACAGTGTCATTCCTAATGTGAAAATACTCGTCCTCAGAAAAAGCCATATGCTCAGCCAGAGCGTCAAACCACAGCTCCAATTTATGAAGACATGTCAAATATGAAAGGAAAAGGAAGCAGTGCAAACAGTCATCGGATTCATCCAACAGCCCCAGAAACATCTGCTACGCTGGAGAACCTCTACCGATCCCCCAAACGGACAAATGTGGAACAGCATCAGGAAAAAGAATCATCATAAAAATCAGCTCAGTTGTGAAATACATTATTGAAATATACCCCTTTCCAGGGACATGCTAAAATCTATAATGTATACTAATATATATATATATATATACGGTAACACATTACAATAAGGTACATTAGTTAACATGAACTAAGAATTAACAATACTTCCACAGCATTTATTAATCTTAATGTTAATTTCAGCATTAACTAATGCATTATTAAAATCTCAAGTTGTGTTTGTTAACATTAGTTATACTACGGGGCCGTTGAATGCTTGAATCTGATTGGCTGTCGAACGTTGTAAGGTGTGCAATTATTTCAAGGAAACGCACGGCGAACGTAGTTCCAGGCAGCTCTTGACCGCGTTACATGACCATATCACTTCGCCAAATGATTTCTGTTATTTCAAAGGTCTTACAACAGAAAAATAACCAAACCCCACAACACACTGGCCAAACAAATAAATATAGTAAACAAAAGGATAAAAACGACAGATCATGTCCATGTTTTTGCCACAAAATTAGGCTTTATGTATGGAAAGAACATACTCCATATCTCCCGCTCTCTCTCCCTCACAGCCGCACATACATAAGTTACAGTTTACACACACATACTAACATACATAATGTTGTTAGCGCTACTCTGACGATTTTATCAGTAAACAACTTAGAAACTACATGATTTCTCACAAGAGAGGTAACAACATCGGCGCTGTTCGTGAACAAAAGGAACTAAGTTTCACTATAACTAGACATTGCTGCCGAACACTATTGAGAGACGCACAGAGGTAATCTCTCTCTCTCTCATAACTTGGTTATTAACTGTATTAACTGCATTAATCTGTTATCAACGGCTCAAGCCTCCGTTACTAGGTTTAAACTGACGTTTTGGAATTAGCAACAGAGGCCTGGATGAGATGCGGAAGAAATAATCCTATTCACAATAGCGATTTAAGTAGAAATACCGGACGAATGCCTTGAAATATATCATCTGATCGATGTCTTGAGGTGTGGCAACCGTAGTATAAGCGGAATAATTGACTTCGGTCCGTTGAACTATTTGAAAAATAATGCACACCCGAGGTGTAACGGCCCGTCGTCAATTATTCCTTACTTAATGCACTGTGAACTAACAATGAACGACTGTACTTTCATTAACTAACGTTAACAAATGACACCTTATTGGAAAGTGTTACCATAGAGAGTATACATTATAGATTTTAGCATGTTCCTGGAAATGGATTTCACCATTTTAAATTAGCATTTGGTCTGTCTGTCTTCTTCCTTTTTTTGGATAAATGACAAATACAGTAAATTTTAAAAATAAAATATTCTGTCGCCTCAGTTAATACATGTATAATAACAAACAACTGCTATAATTGTAACTAGCAATAAATAGTTGTAGTTCTTCCTTAAAACGGCATTTTCCAATTCTTCTTTAACCCATAGTAATTTTAGATAAAGCAGGGTGAATACAGGCTGGTTACTTTCTGATAATTTGTCATGGGCCTTTTTTTTTTTCGTGAGATCCAAATTGCTGTGTGTCATTTTGCACTACTAATAACATTTTTCATTCTATCAGAAAAAAACACAACACAATGACAGGTTATTAAGACTCCCACTTTACCTGGATTCATCCTCATCCTTCAGCTCATAACTGCAGGTTACTGATGTCTACTTCTAAGAAATGACCAAACAAAATTCATTACAGCCAAGAACAAAAATGCAATTTATTAATTGAATTTGAAAGAAGCTCCATAGTTCAAAACTTTTTTTTTTTTCGGTGCATGTCAACAATCACATTCTATGAGGAGAGAAAAAGAGAGAGAAAGAGAGAGAAAACAAAAACATTAAAAGCCACTGACTTCTTAAAATCTCAGTACAGACATATTCCTTAACATTTAAAATCAAAAGGCAAAAGCAACTCAGTATCTCCATCCACACTCATCCCAGAAACACACTCGGTCGCTCGCACACACACACACGCACACACACACACACGCACGCACACACACACGCACGCTCACACGCAGAACACAGACAACCTTGAAAGTCATGGGCTACAAAAAAACCCCCACAGTGCTTCAGAATGAGACGTTCATTGGTTTAGGAATACACAGCATGGCGATGTACTGTATGTAAGAAACATGATAATGGGAAATAAGATGGGGTCGGTGGGGGAGGGAGACAACAG
The DNA here is from genome assembly GCF_012432095.1 of Onychostoma macrolepis. Classification (NCBI taxonomy): domain Eukaryota; kingdom Metazoa; phylum Chordata; class Actinopteri; order Cypriniformes; family Cyprinidae; genus Onychostoma; species Onychostoma macrolepis. The sequence goes on along the minus strand of NC_081157.1, from coordinate 33,905,284 downwards.
AGCAAATGAGCACAATAAAAAGACACAGAAAGAATCCCTCTAATCCCAATGAGAGATGGGTCACAGAGGCTTTAAGAAGCCCACCCCCTTGTGCATAGATCATGATCCGTATAAACCAGCTTTTTTTCCTCTCGAAATAGATCAATTTGATACAGAAGCCCTGCCCCCCCAACCCCTCTTTTTAATTTCTCATTATGTAATACCCGCCACAAGAGACAGAATGACAAAGAGGAAAGAAATAGTAATGCACAATGGTCCTGATTTCAACAGGAAGGGACCTCATGTTAAGAAAATACAATAAAGATTCAAACATACAGCATTTGTATGTTCTTTCACCGTCTTTTGAACAATCAAAATCATTGATCATTTTGTTTAAAATGTAAAGCAATTTCAATATATAGATTTATATATAAAGCACTCCATTTTTTAAAGTTCATTAAGAGTTCATTATTTGGTAAATATGTAACTGCTACGGATTTAGAAACAAAGGTATTTTCTTCTTCTGAAATCCATAACCTTCAGTGCTTATGTTTTTTTTTCTTTTTTTTTTTCTGTTATCCTCTTTCTCTAAAAACGAACATTAAATGGCGTGGAGTTGGTACTCTGGAACCCTTGCCTTCCTGAGACATGATCCACTTTTTGTGTGTGCAAGATAGTGAACATTTATGTCTTCTTCTTTTCTCTTTTTTTTTTTCAACAAAGGAAATGTTTTTTTGCTTTGAAAAAAAAAAAAAAATACAGGCTTTGATAATCTATGAAAGTAACATAGCCAACATAAATAAAACAAAAGCAAAAACAAAAACATGACAACACTGATCAATCCCAGAGTTCTGCAAGTAGCACAATAATCTTCATTCTGTAAAGTGTTTTTGTTATTCATTTGATGGAAGTATATGTCCTTTAAGATTTTTCTCTTCTCATAACAATCCCACCGCAAAATTTCTTTTCCTTGAACTTCAGAAAAACATGAAATGCTTGTAAACTGTTTGTGGCCTTGCACAAAAAAACTAGAACAGGTATGAACATTAACGACCAAAAAAACAAACAAACAAAAAAAACCCAGAAAGGTAGGCACCTCTGAAATGAGTCTTGTAAGAAACTCTTCTCCAGATGTCTATCCAGCTCATCATGGTGTAACATGGGGAGTTACAAGTCCCTCTACATCGATCTATGGCCACAGTTCTTCGAGAAAAAAAAAATCCCCACATTTTATATTTATATACTTTTTTTTTTGTTAGTATTTTGCATTTTTTCTGTTTATAATCTGAAAAACAAAATGGTGCAATACTCAAAATAATCCATTTCTTTATCATGGATTATTCCACAATAAAAGCCACTATAAGGTAGATAATCGTATTACAGATAGAAAAGAAAAAAAAACACACTTGTTATTTTTCTCAATAAGTCCTTGAGTAAACATTAACACATGAATTGTCACCTTGTCCCCTTAGTACTTTAATATCATGTTGTACAATTAGCTGAATGAGGGGAAGCAGACACTCAGTGCAACTCTAATAACAAAGCTAATAACAAATACGATAACAATACACATACGAATATATTTTTGACTAGCCAACAAACGAAAAAAAAAAAAAAAACTCTAAGATGCTTAAAATGAAACAAAGGCGCAAACAAATCCACTGTAATCACTAGCATACATTGGTTTGAACCCACTCACACTGGCAAATGAACGCATTCATCCGTCATACAGTACACGCAATCTTGTGCAAACACTCACATACAACCGATGTCACTTTGCGTTGTTTTTTTTTTTGTTTTGTTTTTTTGTTTTTATTGTTTTTTTTAACTAAGTTTTTTTTTTTTTCGTTCAGTTTGAACTGATGTTATCAAAAAGCTTGGAAGTGTATGAATGACAAAATTACAAAAAAATTTTCACATTACATTATTGGCGCTTCTTATGATTCAAGTATTTGTGTTTTTTAATTTGTATAATTTTGATATGTTTATGCTTTATCATCTAGGTAAATTTATGGAGAGAAGGAAACAGGGGGTTACTCAGGCCTGAAAACCAAAGTAAAGGTAAATAAACAAAAAAAGACAACCAGTTATATACATACACAGGATTTCAGATGTACATGTATATCAACCAGCATGTGCATATTCTAGCCAGGACCCTAAGAAAGAGGATTTGTGTTTCTTAGAGCTCATCTCCACCCAGGCCCTGTTATTTTGTACGATCGAAGCAGCCTTTTTATCTAAACAAAGTTGCATCTGAGCTGGGGTACATTAGTCCTATCGATAAGACCCAGTATATGCCCACAGTGGAGGACACAGTGGGCACTTGTTGGCTAGCTAGCTAGTCTGCCAGGCAATCCTCTGGATTTTAAACACGTTTTTGGACGTTTGTTTTTCGTGGTCTCGAGTACAGCTTAGAGAAAGGCAGTTAAAAATATATATATCTTCAAAAACAGGCAATAGTGATTGTTGCTAGTGTCACTCGAGTGTGGAAAAAAAAAAAAAAATCTTCCAGAAAGGTATTTTCCCCTTTTAAGACTTGGTATCAACTGGCATGTGCCCCAGGCCTCCTGATACAAAAGGTCCACACGGACCTGGACCTGTTTAAAAAAAAATAAACAAAATAAAATAAAAAACAATCTGCACCATTGCCCTACTATTGGGTCAGGACAGAATTTAATACCATCAATACAGCAACCCCAGAGTCATCTGTCCGCCACTTCAGGGCGTCAAAGGCTTGTAGAGAGAAGCACTTCAGTCAAGAGTGTACAGAATTAAAGTTTCCTTTTTCAACAATATTAATAATAATAATAATCAGACAAAAACCTTTTTTTGGTTTTTAAAAAAAAAGAAAAGATGTACCCAAATGTGAACCATCTACAGTGCACCTAAACATTCTGGATTCCCTGTTTAATTCTCAGCAGTCCTCCCAGACGTATATATTTGATACCCGGGACAAGGTGCTACCCGTCTGTCTTGGTGCCAACCTGCATTCTACCTCTCCATCTCCATGTGCTCTTTTCAAAACCAAACATCCAAACAAATTTCAAGAAAGAAGTTGCTCCACTCTGATAGATTCATGGTCTACGATTGAGAATAGGTACATTAGAATCTAGAAAAAAAACAAAAAAACAGAGGGACTTCCTGCGAATCCTTCTCCGAGTCCACTCGCCCACCCATTTAGCATCTTTAAAGCCACATCGGATAATGCAATAGCGCCCTCCTCGTAACGATAAAACAGTTTGGGGTTCTCTGAGGCTGCCCTGAGACTGCATGTACATAATGTAAGAGATCATTCAGAGAGTAAACAGTGAGGGCCTGGTCATCGGGCCGGTTTCTTACTTTAGGCCACACCGTAAGGAAGCTGCCTTCTCACAATCACCTGGTGAGCTGAAGAGTGGGCTTGGAGAGAACTACAGATTGAAGGCCGTGAACTGCACCTCTCGGTCGGTCTTTGCATAGAAGTGGAGAACAGAGTCTCCGTTATCATTTGCTTTTATTACTGTGAGAAGAGGCGACCAGGTAAAGTAGTGTACTCTGCCTGCCCTTTGTCGTAAGCACCAGTGTGAGTGTGTGGCCTGGCGGGGCTGCGACACCGGAGCGGAGGAAAGTGCAGAGGAGAGGCAGAAGACAAACTGAGCACCATCGACCTACACTTCGTTTCGCCACTACGTGCGCTCTGTCCTCAAAACAACCCATTTCCATCACTACGAGTGATTCCGGATCAATCGGCGCCGCCGTTTACGCTGAGGTGTGCCTCTTAATCAGAGTGTTTCTGCATATACGCAGCAAGAGGGGCTGGTGAGAGCAGCTACCATAGAGACCACTGCATTGACACACACATAAACCGAAAAAGCGCAAAATAACGATATAACATCAACAACAGCAACGACGATAACAACAGCAATGTTGACCAAAAAACAAAAAAAAACAAAAACAACACTGGCAATTCCAGAAGGGAAAAACCCAATCGATCGTAAAAAGTACATAAAACGAACCTGTCCACTTCCAGCTAAAGTGATCTTTGCATGAGAGGGAGAAAGAGAGTCTATGAGAGTGAAGTTGAGACGAGGTCGAGTGCTGGCGCAGTAGTAGTACGTACTGATTGGCCAGGTCTGAAGGAGCCACTGCTCCGGCCCCAGGCGGGTCCGTTCTGGCATCTGGTGCGCCGGCCTGGCACAGCGGGTCAAAAGTCAGAGTGTGGGCACCTGAGGCGCCACAGCAGATAGGCACTCAATGGCCACACTTATCATACAGGTAGGCGGGGCCGCCAGGGCAAGGGGCCCCACAGAATCCATTAGAAACATTACAACACGTCTAGCATCTCCAGACAAAAAGGCTAATGATTTTGGAGTACTGTAACAGTGATATTTACTTTGATATATATCATCTTAAAGAAAAAACAAAAGGAAGAAAAAACAACAAAAAAACACGAACGCTTCAGTCTTGTGGTGGTGTTTTTTTTTTGTTTTTTTTTCTTCCTCATCAGACATCCCTTCATTTTGCTACCATTTTCGAAATGTCTGACTTCAAAGTCGAAAGGCCGTGGAAAGATGAGGATGAAGAAGAAAAGAAACGGCAAAATCCGTTTAGAGTATGGAGGAGAAGTTCGGTAGATTGCTTTTCATCGTTGCTTTTTGTCAGTTTCACACGTCCATGTGTAATTTGTTGGCATTGAAGTCGGAGCTTGACGCTCTTGCTAAGTGCTATGAAGAAACCATGCCTTCTTTGTTCCATACTTTTGTACCAAATACAACAACGAAAAAAAATGCACTTTGTCTACTGGGTTACAAGAAACACCTCTTATTTGGTTTGAAGCCCCTGTTGCCCCTGTAGTCACACTTGTCCTTGAGTGTGTAGAGGAAGTGCTTGTGAATGTTTCATCACCATGGGCTTACACACTGAGAGAGTCCTCTTCTGTTCAGTTCCACGCTTGGTGGACACGGCAGGAGATGAGTCTTTGATTCCCCCCCCGTCCCCAGGCGAGCTCCTACCGTTTCACCGGCAAAAAAAAGCACTGCGTAAAGATGGACGGAAGAGTCTGTGGCATATATTGCACTTCAGACAAACGACATTGAGGGGTTATGTTTGTTTTTTTGAGAGCGAGACCGAGGTCGTTTAGAAAAATGAAAGAGAGAAAAGAAAGTAGTCCATCTGAAAAAGTGTTTCCTGTACAGTTTTTTGTGAGCAGTGGTTAAATATATTCCTCAGCTGTCCACGTGTCCTCTCAGCTTAAGAATAAATGCCTCAAATGTGCAGAGGGGTCAAACAGGAAGGACGAATGCACGTACGTTGCGGCTGAGATCGAAACCATGACAGTTTCCTGGCTCAGAAATGAGAAAATGTGCAATTCTCAAGATGAGTTTCTTCAGAGTACAAATGGAGTGGGACTGATCAGCAGTTAAGGCTAAAGTTTAGTGCTGTTAATTCAAACAATCCCAAGGACAACTGAAAAAAGCCATGGATCCAGTCTAAAAGACAGGGAGTAGGGGAAGTCGGTTTGGAATGACGCACGTTTTGTTCGGGGGGAGGGCGATATGCTGTGATTGGGCTGACAGGATGTGCTCGTGCCAGAGGAATTTAAAAAAATGGCAGCTTGTCTCGTCGGTTTGTAGTAAAATACACTTTCACACTGGTATCAGTTATTAGAGAAAAGTCTCGGTAAAGGTTCACTTCTCTTTTAGTTACGGTTCTTCGTAAGAAGTCTATAGAATACTGTAACCCAAGCCTAATGCTCAAAATAACACAGATGAAGAGACGCAAAACAAAACAAAAAAGTAGAGGAAGAAGGTCAGCAGCCTCTTTGCAAGTGTGGCCTCAGCCTCCTGTCTCTTGGTTTTTCACAGTTCCACTGACGTTGATTATCGCCAAATGATTTGCTTGGTTTTTGCTCGTTAAGTTTCATATTTCGCTGCGGTTCGGGGGTTCGAGCGCTTGGCGCTCTCACATGGACTCTCCGCTCAGCAGGTCTCCAGGAAGCAGCGTATTGATTTGGGTGGGGCTGCCCACCACTCGGCCATCCTCGGCGCTGGGCGGCCCCCACAGGCTGGAGTACTGCGGTACACCCCCCCACAGCAGCTCGTTGCTCGCCTTACTGCCGGACCCCGTCCCGCCCGCTCCTCCTCCTCCCAGACTGCTGCTGTTCCAGTGGCCGATGGGGTGTGTGGCCGCCGTCCCTCCGCCCCCCAGCCGTGTTTGATTGGTGCCGGGGTTGGCCTGCCAGCTGGTGGTGGGCGTGAGGGACTGACCCTGTGCAAAGAAGCGGTTCACCTCCTCTTCTCCAGCAAACTCTGCCAGTATAGTGGTGTTTCCCAGAACACACCTGGAAAGCAGGTATTCAGAGACATAAACTGTGATGATATAGCGGAGGTTGGTTTTTTAAAAAGAAGACATCAGTCAAACATTTACGTACATGTGTAGGGATTTTTGGGCTTTGGCAGCCTCCTCTTTAGAACTGTAGCGCACCACGGCGTTGCCCTGTGTCAGGTTGAGATGGAATGTGATGAGCGGGCCGTGTTGCATGCACAGTGTCCGCAGTGTTGAACCATCAATCTAAACGACACAGAAAACAAAGGGTCATATAACACTGCACATGATTAAGAAATTAAGTCAATGAACATAAACAGTAGCCATAAGTAGAGATGCACCGATTGACCGGCCAGTGATTGGAATCGGCCGATTTTTCGCATGACCTCAATCTCACGTCTTGCCGATTCAGAGCTGATCCTTTTATTGCCAGCGGCGCAGGCAATGATGTCACGGCCACGCGCACACTCACAGTCGCGTGTAAACACGTAGATTCGCGTGAGAATGATTCTCATTTTAATTGCATTTAGTGTTAACGGTGACTGATAATGTATGTCGTGTCAGATGAGGCTTGCACAGCCTGAGTGAGTGTGTAAGAGAGACAGCACACACAAAGTAACTCATAGAAATTTCTAGATGCATACTGCAGAAGAAAATTTTTTTTTTTTACAAAATATGATTTAGATTAGCAACATTATACGGCCATGATGTTTCCCCGAATATTAATATCAACACGACTGCAATGTGACACTGATTTTATACAATAGTATTTCAAAAAACAAAGTTAAATTCAAGTGACTGTTTTCGCTCAATTTCGTTGTCGAAAACAGTTCCGATCAAAGCTACAGCAGAACTGTTGGGTGTCTCAGAGTAACACACAGCGGTGTTTCGTCACTGAATGAATGCACATTTTTGAACGAATCGAGTGAGTCAATGATTCAGTGGCCCATTCATAAGGACAGTCACTTGCCTCGTTTCTGAATGAATCAGCCGTTTGAATGAATCGGTTGAATGAATGAATAAATGACTCACTCAGTAAAACAGACACTTGCTGCCACCACTTGGTGGTCTAGTCATATTTAAAAGTATCATTGCATTATTTTAAACATTTATTTGTATGTTTAAAAAAATATGTAAAATCTTATAAAATTATTTATGCATTTGAAATTTTGCAGTGTAAATGCATTTATGGCACCTCAGCTTCATCAAACTGTCTGTGTAAATACATCTAATGCCACTTCAGATGCTGTTTCCTCTGCAGTGGAAAGATAACAGTTTATTAATACTAATTTCATTTGAACAGTAACAACTCTACAATTTCTTATTACGCTAACCGAATTAATTGAAACAAAGTAAGAATTTGATGTGAAAGATGACACATTTAATAAGGATAAAAAAATAATCATTTATAAACAGTGAGAAATGACATCTGTTTTGTTACATACAGCAACTCATTTTAAGTTAACTATTTCTTCCTCTTTCCAGTCACAGAGCACTTTATTTTGAGAGTTGTTTAAGTGAGAGAAAATCTGTAACTTAGTCCAGATTGGGGGAATTATAATGTTTAATAAATTCTTTTATTATGTAAATAATTTTTGCATTGAAATTTGCATATATTTTTGTTTGTATACACTGTCAATTATAGTTCTTAGAAAGAAAATCGGAATCGGCAGGTCATACTTCCAAAAAAAAAAAAAAACGGAAATCGGCCAAGAAAATTGCAATCGGTGCATCTCTAGCCACAAGGATACCTGTGGAGTGAGGTTTCTCAGAACCAACCAGCTAGTGCTCCTGCTGGAGCTGTCTGTACTCCATGTGGTACCTACTTAGAGAGAGAGAAAGAACCATTACAACATAGTCCAAGCATTAAAGTACCATGTACACTAATAGACCCTTTTTGCGCCGACATCACGATTACGTCACAGCGCTAGCTGGAGGCAAAACAAAAGGAAAACTGGAGGCGGCCCATTCAAACCAGTGCAGATTCGGCTACATAAGGAGTTTAAAATATCATCTTGTTGTGATGTTGGATGCAAGAATCGATGTAGTACAGGCTCCAATTTGAAATTTTAATGCATACCTGCTGCCACTCCCAGACAAAAAACAGATGACAGCTGTGGTTAAACGCGATAAAACAAGCGGACTAGACAGAAACGATCGTCAAAAATGCTCGTGTTTGCAGCGCACACTTCTTATCAGAAAAGGTTAAATAAAGTATTGTCTTTTGTTGTTATGGATTATGGTTTGTGTTACGTGTCTAAAGATTTCTTATGCATCTCACAACTATGAAATAATGTCTGTGTGAATGTGTGTAAAACAACAAACTGACAATTTATATGCTTAATCATCTATAATATATATTGTTGTGATTGATAGTGGCTGGACTTTCTAAGGACTTAGTAAGAAAGAATAATCAAATACAGAAAGTTCAAAATTAATTTCTATATAATAAACTTAACTTACATCATTTACAGGATGTATATACTTTAAAATTACTATTTGGCCATGATACATACATCTTCAAATAATATAATCACATTGAATGTTTAACTTACTTTTTGTATTTTGGCCCAGTTCACTCTCACGTCTCAACATTAGCTGTAAAAATAGTTGCCTGCTGAAATTGAAATATATGTACATCTTCATGACTAGATAGACACAGACGAGTTTCTTTTTACTACACGTTAGGTTTCTCTAACATTATATGCGACTCAATCGGAGGTAATCATGTCAGATCGTCCATCCATGAGCAGAGGGTCGGCCAATCTGATTTTGTCCGTTAAAGTTAACTTATTTAAATAACAATCATGGTCCTGCACAGTGAGTGACCCTACATATGCAGGTAAAATCGGATTTTCTCCAGCCATTGTTAAAAAAACAAGGTAACAAACTTCATAGCTAGCGTTAGTGAAGCGGTCAGTGGAATCTTTCTGCCTCCAGCTAAAACGTCACAATGTTTACTAACAGAAAAAGGGTATATATTCAAAAAAAAAAACAATTAAGAGATTAATACTTTTATTTAGCAAGATTGTATGAAACGGATTAAAAGTGACAGTAAAGACATTTGTAATGTCGCTAAAGAATTCTTTTGAACTATTCCCAAAATCTTGTAATGACTGCTAAAAATTCAACTTTGCCATCACAGGATTATAAAATTACATTTTAAAATATATTGAAATAAAAAAAGTTATTTTAAACTGTAATAACATTTCACAATACTACTGTCTTTACTGTATTTGATAAAAAAAATAAAAAATGCAGCCTTAATGAGCATAAGAGACTCTTTCAAAAACATTATTTCTTATGTAGAAGGTCACCTCTTTAAATATTTGTTTTATTAAAGTTTTAGCTCTATTTATTTAGACTAAATAGCATTGCGTTCAATATCAACCTAAACCTGAACAGCTTATCAGTATTGACCAGAATTTTACTTCTGGTTCATCCGTTTTTGGATGAACGATGCTCACCCTTCACTATGATTCTATTAAAAAATAAATTACTTTTATATATTTCAACATCACATTTTGATTCAAATAAAAAAGTCTGGTAAACAACTGCGCTACAGTTAAATGTCATGGAAGTGTTATCAAACAACAGCGTGGGAATGTTGACTAACACGCGACATATGCGAGACCACAAAACAGCACGCTTGCTACGCCACCAGAGCTCATGCTCGCGAATGCGCCAACTGTTCCAATCCTCACCTCACCTGACCCCCACATTTTCACTAGCGTTTACACCCACATAGAAGAGTCAACTGACAATTCAACTGTTGTTTCGAAACACCCACACCTTTGCCTAAGAATAGCTGCACAAACACACATATCCGCCTGGGATTAAACTGCACCTTTTACACATACACACACACACACACACACACCTGAAGAGTAGGAGCTGCTCCAGCCAGCCACCAGGCCCAGGGTGTTTCCGCCCCATGTGGACGAGGGCTTGGTGTTTGTCAGGCCTGGAGGCGGCCGTGTCGGAGCCGTTGTGTTTCGGGGTCCTTGTGGGACTTTCCAAAGCTCGTGTGAGAGAGAAGCCTGGGTGTGCGATATGGGCCCCGAAGACCAAGTGGACTTCATGTCAGACAGCTTTCCTGTAGATCAAAGATGTAAATGTGTAAAAAAGGGCAGAGGAGGAAACACTAAAAGAGTATGCTAACTAACATCTTATCTCCCGTTTCTAATTCTGTGCGCCCCAGAATTAGACATACGAGTGGTGAAAGGTGTTCTCATAGCAGTCACAGTCACTGAGGTGCCACCGCAAACAGGAAAGAGAGGGCCCAGGGCCATGTGTTACACTGTAAGGGTTTATGTCTCACAAATAAAAGAATGCCTTCTCACCACTTCCACCTCACAAAAATCACAGATAATCGGTGACCATGCTGCACAAAGGGACAGTGTGTGACTAACACCACTGAGGGGATGTACAGATGAATGTAGGCAGGACAGAGCTCTCTACAGGGGACAGGGCCACATTTGAGTTGGATGCACTAGATATACAGGAATGCGACCACCGTTTGGGTCCCCATGCTAGGTTGAACAGTAAGTAGTGAGAAAAGAGTGTGATGAGCAGAACTGAGGGCAGGAAGGGGTTTCTGGGAGTTGTACCTGTGCTGTCTGCCTCAGGGGAGGACAGACTGAAAGAGCTAGAGACTGCCCAATCGCTGGAGGGAGGCAGAGCCTCGCCCTGTGAGGGAGTTGGGGTGGAACCTACGATGTGTCCCGAACAAAGCAGGCAAGAATTCAAAGTGGAAATCAGAAAAATAACGTACGTAGAAAATACAAAGAAAAGAAAACGAAAGAAAAAAAACCTACGGCATTCTTAGTGGTTGTATTATGTGAAAAACATTAAGACATTCTAAATAAGAACAGTACTGCAATATGCAATACCTTTTATTCAGAATATATAAAACTATTTAGCTAGACATGGTGTTATGGGATTTAGCCAGGCTTTGTGCTTCCAGTGTCATCTGACATATTTTCTTCGAGGGGAAGAGGAGATTTGTCCTCTTACCTCCACTTCTGTCTCTCAGCAGGTAGCGGTTCACATCCTGAATATTGGTATTGATGGTGGGCCCACTGGGAACGCTCCCTGGGGTCACATTGGGGTCAGTCTCAGGGTCAATATTCTGCAGTCCTTTCCAGGGCACTCCTGGACAAAACTCTGAGGGATTTCATACAAATCAGATCATTTTGAGATATTGTCTAATACACACATTAAAAACGTGAGATTGTCTTTGCATTATATAACATTTATTCAATCTAGGGACTCCAAAACTTTTTCATCAGCTGAAACGGTTTGACCTAAAATAATTTACTTGAAGCCCCATTGAGATTTCAAGTTAATATTTTAATAATTTAACAACATATTTGTATGTTCACAGTTCTCTGATGTCGGCTAATGATCACATGACATGCAGGTAAACTAATAAAACATTTAAACTTTTTTTCTTTTTGATTGTTTTCATATTAAAATTTTAAACATTCATTATAATTTAGATGTTTTTATTATTTGAAAATGTTTTTGAATGCTGCAAAACCAGTTTTGGAAACCCTGAACCAACCAAAGGCATTTATTAAAAAGAAATATATAAAATAACAGAAAAACATAAAATACTGGATTATTTTCACATTACATTCAAAAAAGAAATGATATTTTGTCAAACAGTGAACTGCGTCCATATTTAATTTAATGTGGTGAACTACACCTACTTGATGCTACTTGGTTTGATAATGTTTTAATCTAGTGCAATGACATTCAGTTGTTTTATAAGTGTAAAAACGTCAAAACAATTTTAAATCTGAAGCTTTCATAAGCCTACTAGTCCAAAGAGATTTTAGAGATGCCAGTTAGTCACCTGGAGGCCAGTTAACATTGGTCCCATTGGAGATCTTGTCATTGGTGTTCTTCCCCTGACCCCAGCTATCATGAGGTGCCAGGGGGCTGGCAGGAGACTCGGAGCTGGGAATCAGATTGTAGGGACTGTAGGAGTCATCAAGCGGGGGTTTACTTGGGGGACCCAGACTGGGGCCTGCAGAGATGGCACCTGTATAATATTGGTGATATGGAAAATCATCAGTATCAGGCCTGATATTAACTACTATGCCACATGTTCACAATAAAAGTGATGTGTACCATGCTTGCTGAAGTTGGCCTCCATTGGAGAGGAGTTGCCAGAGAGGTTCTCCATGGAGTTTGGGTGTGTCCACTGTGACAGGCGTGACTGAGGCTGAGGAGAGTCCTTAATGGACAGGCCACCCACATCCATGCAGTTTACATTCATGTTAGGGTTCAATCCAGCTACAGAGAAGCCCATATGCAAGAATCAGCGGGGTTGAGAAAATAACTTTTTGAATCATTTGTTACTAATTGTTTTTTTTTTTGTTTTTTTATCATTATGATTCAGACCTATTTTCCAATAAATCATTTGGTTGGATTTGTGAACCAGTTTGACAGACTCATTGGAAAGAAAAGATTAAGCAAACAAAGATTTGCTCACCAACCAATTTATCTATATCAGTATCTAGCTGATGATACACTTTAGAGCCAACTAGAAAAAAATATATTCACTATAGATGTGTGCGTGACGTTTTTCAAAACTTTAACAATTCTGTGGCAATTCCAGGTTTACTAGGACTGTGGGAACAATGCATAGAAGAATATTTGGATCTTCACTAGTCTGAGCAGAAAGAATGCAATAACAGACAGTGCTGGCAACTCACAAATAGGGTAGGGTGAGAAGGAGTTTGGAGAAGACTGTGGCTCTTTGGTCTGAAGGTCGGAAACAGAGAGGCTGGAGGCCTGGGGATGGGCTGGAAACGAGTCCAGAGCTGATTTGCCTGCGCTGGGATGCAGGCCCGGGTGTGAGGTGGGTGGCTGCTGCTGCTGTTGTTGTTTTATCAGCAGAGCCTGAGCCAGCTGCCGCTGGTGCTGCTGGATCTGTTGCTGCATGTTATTGATTGTACGTGCAACCTGTGAGAAGACATGCTTGTGAACACAGAACACCTTTATAGAAGTGTGATATTAGAACTTAAAAACAGACACACAAACAAATCAGTATTGAGAATTGTGAGATTTTAATGGCATCAGCGTGACCCTAAGCTGTGGGAAGGAACTGCTCACTTGCTGCTCTTGCTGTCGGATGGGGCCAGAAACACTGCGCTGTGCCTGCAACATCTGCTGCTGAATTTGTAAACGCTGGTACGCCTGCAAGATCAAAGTGACAAGTTTTCATTACCACGAGAAACTAGAAGTGAAATTTAAGCACATTCTGACAAATAAAAAAACATATTCTTTAATTACAGATCAATAAGATGTCAAAAGACCGGCACTTACCAGTTGCAGCTGATAAAGTTGGTTCAACAGGGTCATATGCTGAGGGTTTATTGGTGAGGTTAAAAGTGCAGGGTTGAGACCAATGTTTTTTGCTGCAAACTGTAAAAGCTGTGCTTGAACCTGTCGGTAAACAAAATGGTCAGATTTCATCACTCCCACATATACTCAAGTGGTGAAAAACTATGTGTCACCAAATGAAGTCAGTGTCACAATAAGGTGCTAAACTACATGCGTCTGTATCTGTTCGCACACCTGAGGGCTGAAAAACTGAGGCACTTGAGCGCGTAGACTAGGCTGGGACGAGTTGAGAGGTGGCACTGACGGCTGGGGAGGAGGCTGCTGCTGCAGGGCCCGGGCTTGTGCTGCTCCGCTACTACCAAACACTCCACTCTGCATCTACACAAACGCACACAAAAACAACTCATTCGGAATCGGACTTTGAGGACAAGCTTAAAGCTGTCATCCCCTCTTACTGACAGTTTAACAGTCAAGATATCAGTATCTTGACAGCCAGGTGGGTCGATGATTAACACAATACCGAAATACAAAACACATATACAGTAGATCCTCACAGACCCACCTGTCTGTTGTTCAAGTTCTGCATCGCAACTCCAAGGCTCTGGCCAGGGAGTGCAGCACTACCCAATGGGAGCTTCAGGCTCGGAGAAGGCATAAACGGTGAGGTTTGGGCATCATCTGCTAGCCCAGCATCCTAAGGAGCAGATAAGAAAATAAATGAATAAATAAGACAAACAAAATCCAGTACAATGTGAAGTCTTACAGATGCAATAACTAAAATGTGCTGACTTTTAATTGTAAGAAGCACATACCTTGTCCAAGAAGGGGGGACGATCTGAGGAGGATTCTTTGGAGATGACTGAAGGCCTGCAGCCCATTGGTTTACTGACTAGGCCGTTGTTGTAGTCAGAGATTCCCATCCCCCGTTTATCTAGTTCGGTCTTCTTCTCCAACAGGGCGCCTACCATACAAATAATATTTGAATATAATATTCTAGCAAAGAAGCTCTGAAGGAACTGAAGGTATAACAGGTATAACACCTACTCATGGCCTGATCCAAGTTCATGTTGTTGCTCTTGAGAGCCTCTTCTGCAGGGTCTCTCTGCAAAGGCAAACAAACAAAAACATACAGTAAACACCATTTGTATTAATCCTTATTACAAAGACTTGACTTTAATGGTCTAATTCATTTGTGCAATTGCATAATGGATAAATGTACAATTAAAACTAACCTCAGGGACAACAGTCAAATATACAGAGGGAGAAATGCTCTTATATGAAAGATAAGCAGTACTCACAGGGAAGCCCATGTCAGTCAGCTGCTTGATGAGACGATTCATTATCCAAGTATCATCCTGTTTGTTTGGGACTTTTCCCTTTAAAGAAAAACACAGATGAGCTGCAGCATGACACCTACATTAAACTTAAGTATTTATTTATTTATTTTTTACCTTTGGTGGGCCCTTTTTGGGTGGGTTACCCCAGGAGCTGCAGGAGGAGTTGCTCTCTTGAGATGCAGTGCTGTTCCACATGTCGCCCTCATCCTGCTCCCACTGCCCTGCAGACAGGCCCATGTCCTCTCCACCACCCCAGCCATCTTGCATAGATTTGGGGGCTGTAGGAACAAAAACTCACATTATTGAAAGTATCCATAGTAGAAGCACAAATAAACATTTGCAATTAGTTATGTTTACAAACAACAGAATTAGCTAATTTGTCCTTACCAAGATACCAAAACATGTATAATCCGGTAGTGCATTATTTACAACAATAGGGGGCCCTGTTGTTACACATTTCAAAGCTCTGATATACAACCTGGTCAACACTGATTTCCAACACAATTCTAATGCAACTGAATAACTGTACGTGATTTATTTTTAAATCACATAAAATCATTTAAAGCAACTAAAAATATTTTTATTTAAATGAATAAATAAATGTGCATTCATAAAACTAACCAGGTTTGCAGGGGGCAGATCCAGGAGGTGCGTTGCCTCGACCATAGACCTCAGGGCCATTATCACCCCAGCCACTTGGGGGTTTACCCCATGCTGAAGTGCCATTGTCCACACTTGCTGCAGGGGTGGCTGTCTCTCCCCATGAGGGCTCAGGTTTTGAATGGACATTTGTCATCTCGCCCCATCCTGCAAATAAATACAGCAAAACTCAGGACAAGTGCACCTTTAGTTTTAACTGCATCATAAGCCATATATTAAATGCCCTTGAGGCTGGCAACATGTAGTGTATACAGTCTGGTCCAAAAGTTTATTTTCTATTTTGCATTTTCCCTCTACAAATAATATTATTAGCACAACAATTGGAGTACAAAGTTGAATTAAAAAATTAAGATTTTTAAGAATTTCACAATTTATTCATTTTGAGACTTATTTTAATTAAAACTTTTTTTTCTTTTTTTTTTTTTCGAAAAACAAAAAGTCTCTTTGTAGGCTCCTCTGTTATTGGCACCAGGGAGATTTGATGATGCCATGTTAAATACAGCTTTGGCAGAGGGAGCAGAGAGAGTGCAAAGCTACACACAAACAGCAGAGGGCGTCAGGTTTGTTCCAAGTATCCTGCTGAGGCCTAGTGATACTCTCCACAGATGGCGACCCAACTCTAATTACACACTTCCTCCTGGCTCAAACACTATGCTGAACTACTCACAGACAAAATGTAAACAATATTCTGTTGACTGATTTACGTGAACATTTCTATTTGTTCTGCTAGCGTGTTCTCTTAGCATGATCTGTCAGTTTTTTTCTTCACTTGTATGCCGAAATTATCAAACAAAAGTAGAGTGACATTTTAACCAGGTAAAGGTCATTGCAGTGTTAATTTTGGCAGGCATTTTTGATTTAGTCTTAGTCTTTATCTTGAGACGAAAATGCTTAAAAGTCATTGCATTTTTGTCAACTTTTAGGCATTACTTTATTCAAAATGCAATTACCAACATTTATTTTGGTAGCTATTTTATAGTCTTCAAACAATAGTCATTAATTCTTCTCTCTTTAGACCAAATCAATTAAGCTTATGAGAAATTGGAATCAAGGATTGAATTTGGAAAAACTGGAATAAATTTTCATTTTTTGGAAGAGATACAAATTAAACTCATTTTTCAGATAGGCTACAGTAGGTTTACTTAAGTACGCATTTATTTAAAATCTTTTGTTGGTTAACACTGATGACACAGATAGGTATTTACTTAGGAATGCTGTCCATTTAAGACGGAAGGTATGCATGTAATACTGACACACATTCAGTTTTCACCCACCTGTTTACGTTCACTTAAGCAATTACCGACTGTATTTACATGAGATACTCTACACAATAGACATTTGGATTTTGGACTGCTGTGTGTGTATTTGAGCACTGAGCACTGAAAACTGATCGCGCGCTGTATGAGACTGAAGAAGTGGAGCGTGCACGAGAGAGAGCACTTCTATATCAGCGCGATTCTGCCTATCGCGCCTTCACCAAGTTTAAGTTAAATCGACAACGAATTGTGACTCCCGGGAAAAATGGGACATCTGGTTACCCAATCCCTAACCCTTCGGGTGCTAAGGCCATTGTTTCAGATCACTAGTTCGCATTTTGGTAGCCTATCTGTCCGCTGCAGCCTCCATAGTGAGACTAGATATGCAAACGCCCCTCATCCGATTGTAATCCAATGACAGGGACGCACATTTTGAAATACAAGACAGTTAACTTAGCCTATAGGATGTATTTTGAACGTCCGGTAGTCCTCAAATAACATTCTAGTCCCGTCTTGTCTTGCTAACGAAGACACAACATAAATTTCGTCATAGTTTTTATCATTAGATATTAGTTTTAGCTCGTCAACGTCTCGTCTTAGTCACAGGAAAAAGGTTCGTTAACGAATATATTTCATTGTAGTCTTCGTTGACGAAATTAACACTGGGTCATTGACAGTGTATGTTAAAGTAAAAAGCCTTGTTTCTTACCTGGATTCATAAGGGTTGTTCTATTGTGAGCTGGCCCTGTTTGATGTGGGCCAGCGTTATCAGGGGAAATGTGATTATTGTTTGAATTTGGCCCTCCATGGCTGTGGGTCTGCATGGGAGGCTGGTTATGATGTGGATGATGATGATGGTGGTTGTTGGGTACATTGTTGGTATTGCCAGGTCCTGGTTTGCCTTGCATCCCAGGGTTATTCCTGTCCCAGAGATTGACTGCCTTGTTGTAACTGCTTGGGTCACCCCAAGCTGAGGTACCGTCATCGATCTCCATCTTACGTCGGATGGAGTGTGGCGAGGGCTCCTCCCATCCAGTGGGCTCTCCAGTGTGGTCAGGTTTAGCACCTCCACCATTTCCTCCTCCCCATCCAGAGCCACTCTGCTTTACAGAGTTAGGACCTCCCCAAGAACCCATGCTTCCACTGCCACTATTGCCATTGGTGCCCTCCTGGGGCTTGTTATTCCATCCTTGTGATGGCACACTGGAGTGTTGTGCATCTCCCCAGTTTCCTCCTACTACCGGAGCAGGCTTTCCCCATCCTCTGGAGCTCTCGTTCCAGCTGGTACCCTCTCCCTCCCAGGTAGAGCTGGAGGGACCATTTTTCTTTCCATCTCCAGGTTCACCCCATTCTCCTCCAGATCCGCTTTCTCCACCAGGTCCATTGCCCCATCCATGAGAAGTTTTGGGCACCTCAGTCCAGCCCTGTGGTTTGGCTTTAGCGTGACTGTCTTCCCATGTAGGAGACTTCTCATCTGAACCCCAAGTCTGACCACTTTTCTGCAGGTTGCCACCTTGACCTCCAGCTGGGTTACTGCCCCAACTTCCAGGACCACTGGAAGGTTTCTTGTTGCTGGTAGGATCTGCCCAACCAGAGCTAGCTTGGGATGATGGCATGGCTGTGCCCCATCCAGGTGAAGCTCCAGTACTGGGGCAGGGGCCCTCATTCTTGCCCCCAGAGTCAGGTCTGGATGTAGTGCCAGAGTTTGGGTTGGCACTGCCAGAAGTTGGTGTTGGTCCTACATTGGCTGCATTTGAGGACGAGCCCCAAGCTTCAGTTCCAATGTCATTCTTATAGTTGGAGCGTGCAGCTTCTTCGGTCTCCCAAGCGGTGTGCTGACGCACTGGTGTTTGACCCCAGCCTGTGTTACACAGAACCCGAGGGTCCATATCCTGGGCAGGCAGAACAGGGGGAGCCTCATCTCTTGTTGAGCGGACCCTCCTGTGAGGATGACATTCCATGCTGTCACTGCTTCCCTCGCTGGCTGGGGCATTGGCCCCACGGGCCCAAGAGTTGAGTGGCTGCTCTTGGGTGGGAGAGCCTGAGGAATCCCATCCTTTGGCCTCACTGTTGGAATGCTTACCCCAGTCTCCAGTTGAGGCAGCTTGTCCCCATCCAGAAGTGCCCGAGGCCCCTCCTTGTCCCCAGCTGCTCCCTGAGTCCCAACCAGAGTCTTTTGAGCCACTACCAGACTTGGCATCTCCATTACCCCAAACAGGTTCTTCATCCCCGTTGACCTGCGAGGCTCCTCCTTGGTTTTTAACAAACGAGCCCATGCCTGCAGGTCCAACCCCCCAGTTAGGCAGGCTGTGGCCAGGGCTTCTGGGCTCTTGCTTAGTGTGATTTGGTCCATCAGTGTTAAGGTTCTGAGGTTCGGAGCTGAAAGACACATTCGTGGATGGGGTGGAGTGTGGCTCTGAGGAGTCACTGGGCACAATGCTACCCCATGTGGTGCTGCCATTGCCACTGCCACCATTACCTGCAGAATTTCCATTGGCACCACCTATACTGCCACTGCTGCTAGGGCCCTGACTGGGCAGAGTGCCTGGTGGGCTACAGAGATTAGGAAGAGGAGGGTTGCTTCCTCCAGAGCTGCCACCACCCATGCCGGTCCCTTCATGTCCCAGAACTGGCCAGGCAGAGGGGTTGGCGTTGGGGTTTAAGTTCAAGTTAAAGTTAGAGGAGCCCCAACCCCTGGCTCCCACTGATGTGCTGGAGACTTCATTCTTCCCTTCTCCTCCACTGGCAGGAGATGGGCCAGAGCCCCAACCTCTGCTGGCCCCACCCTGACTAGAGAGTAGACCTCCTGAGTGGCTGGCATTGGCTTTGCTGGGGTGATTGGCGGAGAAATGGCCTTGCTGGCCAGCTCCTGTGGCCATGCTCATGCTGCTGATGTCACTGATACTTTCAGTGTCCAAAGGGCATCCTGCAGGGGCGTGGCTTTCTTTGCATGAAATGGAAGGCCACGCCTCCGTATCGCGCTCGTCAATAATCAGTGGATCCCAGCCGCTGCAGCTGTTGGTAGAGGCTGTAGTGGCACTGCGATTGGGGGATATATTCTCATACTGGGCTGCCAGGCCACTCTGTGGGGGCAGCTCTACAGAAAGAAAGAGAAAAAGAAAGACAAACTATTGAAATAATGTGCATATGACCTATATTAATTTCATGCACTCATATAACCTCTCAAAGCAATTTAGCTTTTATACATGTTATGATAAAATATATATGTATAAATGCAATTGGCAATATTGCAAGAAAATTTTAGTTAGATTACAAAAAAGTTTGATATTTAAGAAATTAAATCTATACAAATACAGACAAATGCAAAGTTCTAAGATGATTTACATTTCACTTGAAAAAAAAGAAACATTCATCTAAATGACCATTTACTGAAAGATCTGGCTAGATCGATCAAAGTATCTTTTTCTTAGCTTGCTTTAAGAAAAATTATGCTATACATCAGCACGGTAGCTACGGTCAAAACTTGCGTAAATAAAAATGTATAATAAAAATGCAGCATTAACAGCATGTGTTGGTTGACATGTATACGCTAGCCTGGAGTCATTATTTTTCACTGCTGTCACCGCAAAGCCTTGCTTCTCCCAACCACAACCATCTCCCTCTGCTGGACTGACAGATTACAACCACAGACTTTGCTTTCAAAGAAATATGTTCATTCTAAATATGACACATTGATAACAACATTGAAAGCAGCGCAAATGCCCACATATGGCTACCAGGATCCTGTTGTGTTAATTAGTTGGCAATGCTGCCCAGCCTCTTGGCACTCGCTCAACTCTGTTGTTGTTTTTGTGTGGCTTTACATGGGCAGGCACGGCTCAGTCTGTGTCAGATCTGCGCAAAGCGGCAGTGCCTGTGCACACCAGGCTTTCTGTCACCAACCACAGAAAAAAGCACTTTCAACTAAAGACAAGAAAAAAGGAGTCTATGAAAGAGAGGATAGTGTTTCCAAAACAAACGCTGTCCTTCTGTAGAGTCACTGCGTAGTAAAGGACGCCATTTTATCAAATCTGAACTGAAGCCAAAAAAGCTTAGAGCTGCCATCAACATCTTACAGTGTCTCGCTGAAGAAAGCTTATCAGATGAGCGCAGCAAACCTCTGCCCTGCATTAATCTCTAACATGCAATGCAATAGCTTTAGGGATTTGCGTTTTATTTGCAGTTATATGAATGCTACGCTTCCAGATCAAACAGCAGCAGTACAGCAGAGAGCAAAGCAAGGGAAAAGCCTGTTATCAGCGCGTGGAGGATCATACTATGAGGTTGGAGGGGGTGGGGTCGCAGAGAAGTGGAAAAGTACCTGAAGAGAGATGTCGCCCGACCATCCTGAGAGAAGCGCTAAGCTGCGTTCAGAGCGCTGGCCATCCCTGTTACAATATGTCTGCTGCTCGCGAGGCTTCTGAGGCTCATATTTGAAATGCTGCCAAGGAGCTGCAGCTCAGAACGCAAGCGACCGCCCCGTTCATCCCACACAGCTTCGGCAGGATCCGATCTCTCTTCCCTCACCCGGGCTTTATTTATATCTACCTCTATTCCTGATTCGGAGAGGAGACTCTCTAGTGAGGGAGGGGAAACGGGGTTGCATGGGAGTTGAAGGTTAAAGCCAAGAGCATTCCGTTGTGCCATTAGGAGGGAGGAAGAAAAAAAAAAAAAAAAAAGGAGGTATTCCTTTTCTTGTGTGCCCCTCTTCTCTTTCATGCTTTCAAACTGTCACAAAACATTTAGCCGAGACCATTCAGGCTGCAATTAGCACCGCTGCTCACAATAGAGTGAGCTGAATAGATGCACAAAAGCAAGCCAGCCTCAGAGCATAGGCTGCACTGCAAGGACTGTGCATACACAAACACACACACAGCTCCCTGTCATACTGGCTGATTTTGAGGATACAGTTTTCTTGTAATATTAAAAGTACAGTGGGTGTGTAAAGTTGAAGCTCTGCATACCAGAGGTGTGGTCCCAAGTTTAGAGGAAAACAACACTTCAATGGCTGAATGGGAAACAGGATAAACACACCAAATGAGGCTCACATGGAGGTGGGCAGGTGGCCAAGGGCTAAATATCTGCGGAGAGTGTGCCCGTGCTTTAATGATGCAGAGG
Organism: Onychostoma macrolepis; assembly: GCF_012432095.1. NCBI lineage: Eukaryota > Metazoa > Chordata > Actinopteri > Cypriniformes > Cyprinidae > Onychostoma > Onychostoma macrolepis. Next base: position 33,883,275 of record NC_081157.1, on the reverse strand, counting down.
AGAGAGAAAGACGACCGGAAAGCATGCATGCTGGCAGGAAAGAAGGGATGGCTCCAGTACTGGAGAGATAGAAACACCGAAAACGAGATGAACACTTACGAAAGCACACTAGCTCTTGGCATCAAGGAAGGCATTGTTTACAAATGATCCCAGCGCCTCCCATACACACAATACACCAAAGTCCAAAGAGAACAGACTCTTATTATACTCCAACTCAAAGCCAGCTTTTTCCAGCCAAATATGCAATGATGTAATCAAAGCCTCATTATTGATTATTCCCTTGCCTGCAAATGACCCTTTTATGAAAACTTCAAACAAGTAAATCTAAATGCTGGCTTTGGGTTTCACTACCTAAACAGTTACTGGTTGGTTTCGTTTGTGTCTTTCTGTAGTAACTCGTACCAAGGCAGCAGATACACGGGGCAACTTTTTTTTGAGGAATGTTTCTTGGAAATGGGTAACAAATTTCTATCTGGATACTTTAGATCGGTCGTGGGCCCTGTGCCTCACCTGGTTGCCCGTTGACGGCAACATTAACAAGAGTTGCCCGGCAACGTTGCTCAAAAAGTTGCCCAGTGTATCATCAGCCTAAGAGTCAGAGTGCCAGAGTACTGTACAGGCAGCACGAAGGAGTTTACCATCCCTTGTTGGAGACAAATTAGTCCAGACGAATGCTGGACCAATTTATGCCCAGTGAATATTGACCACTACAAACATCCAAGAACACAGCGACATCAACTGTACTCAGATTTCTATCTAAAACAGCAGAATTTGCTTGTAAACACTGAAGAACATCCTTTACAACCATTGTTATTTTTAAAGATTGTGAGAAATATACAATTAAAAAGTTAGTTGTGCTAATCTCAAATTCAACTGAACATATCAAGGGTGTATGTGTGTAATAATTCACCCAATAATAAAATTACCTAAAACTACTCTATTCATGTCTTATAAAAATGGCATCTTCACTATTATTCAATTTTCGGTCTATAAAAACATGCACTAAACATGTTTGAACTAGGGATGGGTCACGATTTTTGAATATTCGATCAGTTGATTTAATAATTGAATATCGAATAGGTTGAGCAATTATTGTCTAAAAAATGTCCCCATGTTTTCAGTGCTGATGCAGTGGTGACGCACTCATGTAAGCTGAGGGTGGCGCTACCAACCTAAAACTGTCAAAGACAACAGAAGAACACATTGTCACATGCGCACACTGTAGACTTGCGTGGCATATAGTAGTTACGGTAACTTGGGAACGATGTCAAATAAGAGTTCGGTGTGGACAGCAAACACACCTGATTGGGTTAGAGGTGTGCTGAATTCCGGAAGGCACGGAAAACGAATAGTACGTTCTACGGAGACACTAAAGACATGGTTAGCCGCTTGCTAGCGGTAGCCTGTTACAATACAGTACATAAAAGTTCACTTACCACATAAACAGAGTAAGCAGAGATGACAATGAATGAATGATTTGCAGATCCTGAGCACCACTCAAAAAAATCTAATCTTGTAAAATGTGTGGCAAGTACTGCCGCTCCATAGTATTCACACAGTACGTGTGGTCGCGAATCTCGAAAGTGAAAGTAAAGCAAGCGCGTATTCAAAAGAGATTTCATTGCCCTGCATATTAATAATGGCTCCCTGATGCCCGCAATTTATATACAGTATAATTACCTAACGATATAATTGCGAGAGAAAGTATTGAAATAGGCTATATTTTTTCCTCCCATCTCCTATTTATTCCATTTAGGGGTTCCATTTTTTTAAATGGAAATGTCTTAGCCTCATGAGCAGTTGATTTATGCTAAATCGACAGACTTATGTAAACAAGTTGTCATTCGGTTATGTTTATTATAGGCTATTGATGTGTTTCAGCATGTTACAATCATTATATGGCTTGAGTTAAGATAGCCTATCCCCTAATGAAAAAAGTGTGCATGGTCACAGTCCCTCTCTGTTATGGGTGTATAGCCTATACCTGTGTGCGTGCATGCAGGGGAGCAATTTTCAAATAATAATCAAATAATTCCCAGCTATCTTCAAATATTATTTTTGCTTGAAATGCCCATCGCTAATTTGAACCAGTGTTGTTTTAGTATTATATATGTATATTATATATATAAAAACTATAAGCATATATTATACACACACACATATGCACACACAGGCGAAATCCCTATTATAATTATATATAAAATTTCTTTTTCAGACAAGAGTTTCTTGTCACATTCAAATTGGTTGTCATAGTAACGTCACTAATTTGTGTAAATTCAGCGCATTGTGAGTTCCACAAATCTGAACGCATTAGGCCTATTTGTAAATTGACTGTTAAGATAAAACATTTTGCACAGTTTATTATCTGCGATATACCATTATAGCCACTGGATGCCTGAATAGCTCTATGTAATAGAATAGCTCTGAATGACCCTATAGTTGCTAAGAAATTGTCATCACACAATTGTTTTTACATCTGGATACGTTTATATTATCAATGGCTACTTTTTGACTATATCTGTTTTTTTTTTTTCAGTTGTTTTGTTGTTGTTGTGTCAGTTATTACATTATTATTTCAGTCAAACCTATAAAACCCTTTGTTACCCCAAACTACATAGGCCTATAAAAGCCTGATCAGTGATAAAAATAATCTGAATGCAGCTAGTAGTTCTTTTATTACTCATTGACGTGTTAAATAATGCGACGCTCTGCCCTCTATATGTATGACGCTTCTCCTTTTAAGCGCTGTTGGAAGCAAATGATTTTTTTTTTTTTAATGAATTGATTCAGCATTTCGACAGAATGCATTAAATTTGACAAAGCGGTTTAATAAAGTAGCCTATGTATTGATCTTGTGAATTAGCGAATTTTACTACACCAATATTTTTAAATTGGCTGTAAAAGTCTTATAAGGGAATATTACACGACACACTGAACCTTTAACAATGCATTGGCGCAAAAACACACACCTTTTAGACCAGTTTCACATGAAACATGATTTCTTGACTGCCACAAATACTGCCTAAAAATACTGATTTTGTGCACTTTTTATGTACCAATATTTTAAATTGGCCTTTGAACTTGCATGGCAAAAAAAGCCTTACCTTGCCAAAACACGGACAGAACCCATTGATCTAATGGCATTGTTGAGCGCTCCAAATCCAAATGCAAACTTTGCATGCAACAATCAGAGGCAGCAATTGACAGCGCTCTGATCCAATGGCATACAGGCATCATCAGAATGACAGTGCTCTAGCCCAATGATGTTGGGGGATCCAGTGGGGGCGGCAATGATATTTCAGGGTGTCCGTGCCACTCTTGTTCACAAACCTGTTAAAATGTAGGGGCAGTAATTGCGCTCATTGGCGCCCCCTTCAGCTGGTTGCGCTCTAGGCGACCGCCTAGCTTGCCTATGCCTAGAAACGTTACTGTATATAATTAGTGCTGTCAATCGATTAAAAATTGAATTGCGTTAATCACAGTCGTGGACTGTGATTAATCATGATTAATCACAAATTTAAAATACTAGGATTTACCTGTAAATATGTTGAAAAAGAAATGCATGAAACTAGTTTAAGGAAACAGAACCTTTCATACTTCCGCCAGGTATGATACATAATCCTTATTCTTTTGTTTGTTTTTATTCAGACATTATCAGCCTTTATACTGGCAATAAAACGTTTACCAAGCCACATCGCTTCAATCCCAGTATACATTTACCCAACTATTACCAAAAGTATTTCTAAATAAATACAACAAAACATTTTTTGCGACCCTACGTAAAGTATTATGACAAAATGCATTATGAAGAAGAATTGAACCTGTTCTGCAGCTGCATTAGAGCTAATATTAGCATCATGCTACATAACACAATTTATAAGATTAATAGTACAATTTTACTCAGAACTCACTTCAAACCACCATCGAGTGTTTGTAATAACTTCCTTTTGCGATCACGTGTGGAATTTGGTCGTTTACTGTTGTTAAAATATGCTATTTATAGCCTTTTATATGCTGCACAAATTAGCATTTCAGATGTACACATTCCTGAAAAAAAAAAAAAATAATCACATACAGATATATCCTATCGTAATCGTGTGTTTATCTAATATAATTTCTTATATTTATTTCTGCTGTGTAAAAGCCTTAACATGTATGCTCTGCTGAAACTCACTTTGTTTGTGATGTTACAACCACCTCTCTGTTCTTAAGTTACCAGGGACACATTCCAAATATAATACACATTAGTAAAAGGATCTATTTTAATTTTTATTTGTCTATATACACTTTGGGCGGTCGCGGTACATTATAAAAGTAGCCCAAAAAACCGCAAACCACGGCTCTGTAATTTTTCCCGCGACTGTATTTTCAAAATCGCCCACTTGTGCCGTTACCCTGGCAACACTGGTTCTCTGTACTCTTATCACACAATGATAGATAACCTTCCGCACTGTGATAACGGGAAGAAGTTGAGGTCAAACCTTATCAAGCGATTATTTTGCGTTAAAAAAATATTAACGCGTTAAAATTGTTTGATTAATCGCATGCATTAATGTTGACACCGCATATATATATATAGTTTTTAATATTAAAAAAATAGCTTGTATTTTTATATTTTAAGCTTGTTTTAATTTAATAAGCCTTTGAAACATTTTTCCATTTACCTTAGTTTTGGTTTTTAAATTTTTCTTTTACGTGTCTTATTTTTATTTCAGTAATTTCAGAGCATATTATTTCAGTTATTTAGAAGCTTTTAGTTAGTTGCCAAGGCAACGTTTCTAATTATTTCATTTATGTTTATATAACACTTATTTTATTTCAGCTGAATTTCAATTAACAAATGCTTTTTAGACATTTAAGATTAGCACAGCTAAATACATTGGAATGTTTAGATCTGCACCTCTTTCTCTTTTGGCTCAACTTTTAATTATATATTTCTCAAAAGATTTAAAAATAACAATAGGAGACATTTAGTTATGATAATGCAGAGTTAAATATTGCAATGCATTTTACTAGTTTTTCAGACATAAGTCTCAAGTCTCTCAACCCCTGCTTTCTATTTCTTACCACTGCAATCCGCCTCACTGTTTCAACTTAAAAAAACAAAACGTATCCTGTATGAATAAAAGCCTAAACTATATCCAAGAGAACAGCACCATATGCTGCCTATGTTTGTATATGCATTCATGTACAAATAAACAGCAGTGTTACCATGGGGCGAAGAACAGGGGACTTTGCTGATGTTGCCGTTTGTCAATTGCAAAGACGCTTGGTGGGAGAATGCGGGGAGGAGCCAGCATACATGAGGGTCTTATGCAACAACCATCAGTCTTGAAGTATTACACCACGCTCCCACTCATTCAGGGCAGGATGTGACATCAGGAACAGGCAGACACTGGGCCACCACCTGCACTGGACAGCAGGGGGCGACTTCAACAGATGATAGCAGAACTAAAACAGGCATAAGAACCCAACAATTGATAAAAAATAGCATAAATAGAGCATGTTATTGTTATAGTTTGCTGACAAATCCTATTTTCTGGATCTCAATGCCTGTATCTGCAAACCAAAGAAAATGAAAGTTAGCCATTTTGGCTTGAAGGAAACTAATCTTTTTTTCTTACTTTGGGAAAAGAGAGAGGCTTCACGCCATTGTACTTTGAGAAGTCCTCATTATTATTCCCTTTCAGCCCGGTCAACTTTACTTCCTGGTCACAGCAGTGTTGGCGTTGATAGGATGCATGCAAGTGTGTGTGGGTGTGACAGGAAAAGAGAAAGAGTAAAAGTTTTTGTGGCTGGGACCAGTGCCAGCACTCAGGTCTGTTTGGCGGCTCGGGGGAAGAGAATACAGGACTCACTGAGGCAAACAGGCCCATAATGAGCTGATAATTCCCCTGCAACAGCAGGCCTGGAAGTTGTAATGCACTCCACAGAGCAGCTGGCCATACTGAGAAATGTAAACCTCAAAACGACATGCAGAAACAAATACACTAGACCTTAGGTGAAGTGTGTAATGCATGTGCCTCTAGCATCAACAAACAGCAAAATAACAACTGTATTCAGATATGCTCAGACTAGCCGTTTGAAAGGATGCCCCCTAAAACCTCTAATACTCCAATCCGGCATACCGAGAGCTGCCCTGGACTGAAAGACACTGAATACTGCTGACGCAAACTGCTGTCTGATGAATCACACCACAAGGACAGAAATGATGTGATAAGAGACTTTATAACACGGAGATGCTCCACTGCTACGTTTATGAATGAAAGAAATCACAACACTCAATATGACAATATTCCTGCCTTACAGTTTGTTTAGATTTTGAACGCACATGCACTTGCATGGCCAAGCTGCAAGTTTGTGCTTATAAATATGGCCACTGAGAAAACTGACTGGCCTTAATTGACTTGACTTTAATTGTAACCAATCGCCATAAAATGTTGTTTTGACATTCTAATAATAATCATCTATTGTTAGAAAATGCTGATTTGGTGCTCAAGACACATTTCTTATTATTAATGTTGAAAACAGTTGTGCTTTCTAAAGTTTTTGTGGAAAACCACTTTTTTCAGGATACTGAAAAAAAGAGAAAAAGAACAGAATTTATTTGAAAAAATATTGTATGTATTGTAACATTTTAACATTAAAAATTATAAATGTTTTTCACCATCACTTTTGATCAATTTAATGTATCCTTGCTAAATAAACATAATACTTTCCATAAAAATTCTTACTGACCCCAAACTTTTGAACAGTATAGTATGTATAGCTGTTCTAGAATTCTCCTCTATTTTTACACAGAAGAATGACACAAAATAGCACATAGAAAATAGCACACATCATCATTAATTTAAGTTGTAATCTGATATATACACAGACGCATGGAAATGGGTCATCAGGCCACGCAAAAGTAAAAAAGTATCGTCTCCTACAGGTTCTGAAGATGGGAGGCAAAGTGTTTCTGTCCCTTGGGCTGTTTTACATTAGATATCCATGTGACAACTGTAGGAAAGACGGGGGGAAAAGAGACAAGCTAAATGAATACAGCCTCTGTGCTGTTGCTGCTGCTGGCTTAAAGCAGAGCTGTGGGCCATTCGGCTGCATTCCAGCGGCTTCCTGTAAAAACACACACTCACACAGAAAGCTGGGAGCTCTTATTACTCGTTGGGCTTCCAATGCACGTTAAGTAACATCCAGTGGAACCACAGCTCAGTGCACGTGCCGGCTCAAAACATACCCAAAGGCAAACTCAACAAGGAGTGTGAGAGAGAGAGAGAGAGAGAAGGAAGCATGAAAATAAATGCAAGTGTATGTAGATTTTTAAAAACCATCAAAATGCATTTTAGGACTGCCGTACATGCAATGCCGTTTTAACATAAATAAGCCATCTTAAATAATAATGCTATTATTGATCCCTAACCCTTAGGGATGCTAATCACAAGGATTTTAAAGATTCCACTTCCTTAACGGCTCCATTATCAGCTAGTAGTTCTTTGAGGAACAATTATTAGGGAAAAAGAAATGTCACTGCATTACTAAATAATGAAATTACAAAAATAAATGGCGTCTTCAAAAGGTGTCTTTATTTACAGATTTCTTGATGACTTTAGTTTTTCATTAGGTTATGTATTAAACAAAAACACTACACAAAAAAGTAGTAACTTTATTCAATTATTTTCATAAATATTACTGACAAAACTGTATCTTTAAATGACACACTGCTATGTGAACAACCAGGCAGTAACTATACTGATTTAGGTCTCACAGTACGATAAGTGGTTGATTCTAAAAAAAGAACTGACTCAAAAGATTCACTCATTTATGAATTGGACTACACTAGTCACACTGTATTGTTTTGATTCACTATAAAAGGAGCCCACACGAGTCATTTGTTCGCAATCAGACTACACTGACTGTGATTGTGTGGTTTTGCTTCACTACAAAAAAAGAGTCTTCGTTGAGTGCCTATGATTCCTAAAAATATGATCTAGGAAGTAAGTTTGCTAGAAATTGGAACAGGGCTCTGGTCTTGCTCTTAACTAGGACTCCAGAGATGAGAAGAACACATGACTCCTTCAGACCACAAATAAGAGCCAATCAATACTCTGGGAGGAGAGAAGAACAGTCCATGAGCCAGCCCATTTTTGTGCCATGCCAATCAAAGGAGACTCCTTCTGAATCACGCACATTTACTGTAAGCTGTGAATCACCCCTGCCCACAGAGCTGATCGTCTGCCATCTCTCCCTTTTCCTTTCTAACTCATTCTTTCGCTCTGCCACTGCAATCAAGAAGCCACAGACACATAGCGGAAGATTGCCAAGTCCACGTACAAACTACAACACACCCACACGCCTCCAAACACAGGAAGTAGCAAAGCGCAACTCAGCAAGAACGTTTTTCTCCATCTAGCTTTCTTCACCTGCAAAAGAAAGCATCCACAACTACCTACTGCACATGCACACATGAATAAGCTCAAACAACACTACAAAACAAAACGACCCTGATTAAATGTCAACAGGAAATTTCAACAAGACCCTGTCGGTGATGAACAAATTAGGCCATTTACTACCTATTGAACCACATCTATTGCACCACACTCATAAGGGGCTGTTCACATAAAATGTGATTTTTAATTTCGCTGTGCTACTTTTCCGTTGTTTTTCTATGTAAACAAGCGCGAGACCGACGTCTTTGATGTTGTGCTCAGTGTTTTGAAGCCGTTCTAAAAATGCAACACTCAAGTTTAAATAAGTTCAACTTTACAAAAAAAAAAAAAAAAAATGCATTCACTTTTTTTTCCCCTTATACACAAAAACGCAGCTTTAAACGCAGCTTGACGCAGGGTGGTAGAATGGAGGAAGGAATGGTTCTTAAGACAATTTTTAAAAGCTTTTTTATAAATTCTTGTAACTTGCAAGTTTCATTTTTAATTAAAATCTCTTTATTAGGGCTAAATTAAGATACAAATGTCCCAATACAATTCAAATTTCAATTCACAATTTCAATACCATTCTGATTTGGTTCTTGGATGTATTTTTGGCTACATGAAGAATTTTAATTTTAATACAATTTTTTTAATTTAAATTTTTTTACATAATGAGCGCCGTTTACATGCAGTAGACAGCACATGCATACTGAATGTAAACAACGCTCATTACGTTGATTATGTTGTGGGGTACTCTCCAAAATGGCTGAAGACGGAAACTCGGGGAGAAGAATTGCTGAATAAATTATGTTATTATTGTTTTCTTTGCACACAAGAAGTAATCTTGTTGCTTTGTAAAATTAAGGTTGAACCCCTGATGTCACATGGACTATTTTACTGATGTCCTTGCTAGGTTTCTGTGCATTGATTGTGGTAATATCATTGCTGTCTATGGAGGGTCAGAGAGCTCTCAGATTCCATAAAAATATCTTGATGAAGAAAAGGTCTTAAGCCCAGAACACACCAAGCCAATGGTCGGCTGTAAATTTAACATCAGAAATTGACATTGTTGCTGTTTGTTGTAATAGTTTCATGTGATTGACCGACTGCTCTAGGGGAATTCATCTACTGGACAACCTTATTGTCCAGCTCTTCTGCAGAGATGCCATTACAAGGGGAAGAGCAAAAATTACAAGGGCAAAAAACAAAAAAAACAAAAAAGATGTGCACAGATAAATCAATAATTAATACTGCAATATTTAATAGTCATTTGAATATTAATCTCTCTTGCTCTTATCAACTGTGCCGATGGTTTTGTTCCCAGCAAACAAAAGATGTACACAAGAAAGAAGCTTTATATTGTTGTACCACATGAGAACAGGATGATAGTCTGTATAAACCATCCAAACACCCCCTGCCACAACCAGCTCTTCTACCTTCCTGCAATATTACATAACAAAACCACAAAACAGACAACCAACTATGGGCGTTAAGTGTTTTCTGGGCTGCACCCAGACTCAGCAGGCCGCCCTGTGTACATCATAGAGGCGAGGCTGACCTGGGTGGGTCTGGCAGGAGAAGGGCTGAGACGTAGGGTTGGCGGACACTGGCTGCGCGAGAGCCGTACTTCCGGCGGGCAGAGGTTGGCCCCGCTTCAGTAGCTGCTTGTGTTCGTGTTGACGGAAACGAGGGGGCACCTCTCGGGGCGGGTAGCGAGGGGCTGCCGGCTGCTGCTGTTGGTTGCCGGAGGGTGTGCGCTTGCCATTGCCACCAGTGCTGCTGCTGGCTGAGGGCACAGACAGGTTGGTGGGGGGAGGAGGGGTGGGGCTGGGCTTGGCAGAGTCTGGCACTGTGGACACAGATGAAAGAATGACAGAAAGAGAGAGAGAGAGAGACAGAGAGAAGGGGGAGAGGGAAGGATAAAGTTAATTTTAGCACATGCCATAATGAAAGCAAACAGGAAGTGTCTTTAGAGGGACGACTATGAGAGGATTCGGGAGGGATGAGCGGGTGGCGAGACCATCGCGGATGTCGTTCGCCTGCCTCTACCTATCACAGCCGGTCTAGACGCACAGGGGCTCTCAGGGAGGGAGACGAAAGGAAAGGAAAGTGGCGTTTATCTTAACGCATCCGTGTCGTGGAGGAGGCAGAAATGGTTACACAATTAGCCATCAGAGAGCCTTATTCAGGGAGATCTCTGCCTGAGGCAGAGGCAAAGATGAAGCAGAGGGAGCGCAAACATCTGCGTGAATGAGTGCCGGACTTACGTAACGCAGACAGGGGAGATGCTTATTTTGCTGGGGAAAAAACACTGTCTGATGGTGGAGCAGAAGGAGCTTGGAGGAGAAAAAAACAACACTTGGGTTTCTAGGCTTTTATTGATTTTAGTAGCTTCAGAAGTTTTAGACAGTGACAAGAGGGTGAAATATCAAAATGCATACATAGATAGGTCTACACTGATGCACTGAAATTATTCACAGGAGGTCCTCATCGAACAGACCAAAAAACTTCAAAAACCAGCTCTGCAACTGGTTAATGCAAATTGCTGGTTTGTAATAAAACACACTGTGACTGCTCACCCTGCTTTTACTGTCTGTGTAGAAAATGTCAATAAAAATGTCTAAGCCATGAATCAAACCAACCCACTTCAAGATTAATTACAACATTACAATTTTTGCTTTGAAGCACGTGAAAGTGTAAGTATATAAAAATAAGGAAAACAGACAAAGGTACAAGACTGAGTACATAAAGACTTTATGAGGGAATGATACACATCCGATGCGAATGACATAAATCAAATGATGATATACACAAACTAGGGCTGTGCCGATGGACGATAGTCAGACGATATCAAGACAACATTTTCCATTATATTTCTTTTTGCGTGTTTTTACAGTGTTGCGCGTTATAACCAAATCACACACAAATGTTGAGTTAATGAATGCAATGGCCAATCAGACGCATTCAGATGAGTCATCGCTGAAACAGAGGAGTTTTGTTGTTGAGTGCGCACTTGCTGAATGAATTCTACTCTCACAAATTCTCTTAAAGTGGTCATCGGATGCAAAATTCACTTTCAAGTTGTTTGAAAATAAATGTGTGTTGGAAGTGTGTGTACACATCCATCCTATAATGATAAAAATCCACCCAGTGTTTTTTTTTTAAATCCCTATTTTAAAATCCTCTCTCTAAAATCAGGCTGTTTTGAGATTCCTGTCAGAATGACGTAGTTCTGCACAGGCCTCTCCCTCGATAGTTGATTGACAAGGCTGTCTTAGCCGCTAAAGACGCAGAAGATTAACGTTACTTTGATTTTGAAGTGAATGTGCCGATCCCGATCTCTATCTAGATGCCTCATTATGGACTGTTTCTATGGGCCGCGATATGTAAGCCATCCGCCATTTTTGTAACGGTCTGCAAATCTTTGAGCGCATTGACTGTGTGCGTCTACAACGGCAAGTTATACGCTTGTATATCTTTGAATATTCATTGATTATTATGGTGAATGCGAGATGGGTGACGCGACAACATATCTGGAGCGGTCGAATAGGGAATCTACCACTGATCTATAATAGAGAACTGAATTGTTCACGACGTCATGAAAGTGAAGCCGCCTCGCCGCCATATTGGTATTCCCCAGTATTCCCATACATTCTATTAAATTAATAGGAAATCGTACGAATTTAATGAGAAAACATTACCTAACAAGTCAGCGTTTTTAAATGTTAAGTATCCCTGTGCATTCTTACAATGCAAACTCCCTAGGCATGTTATTAAAAAATGTCGGGAATTTCCCCTGCTTATTAAAAAGTTACGTTCATATACATTACAGTAGCGAACATCAGATGGATGATGACACAACCTCAACATAAGAAATCACAAAGCGCTCATTCTGAAATCTGAAGATTTATGCTTTGTATACACGCATACTTTCGCCTTGTACAGTTATTCATTGTTTATAATTTTGTTAGCGTTTTTATTCGTACAGTAAGCTAACTGCAAATGTTTCAACAATGATTTTGTTAACAGCATTCGTTTTGAAGCAGGTAATGATTTAAACGGTGGTTAAATAAATTATTAATTTAGCATGTGTGTTACATTTTACATAAACGGTAATGCTAGTAAACATTTGCGTGATCTTGGAGAGTCTGAAGATGTTGCTGAATCATGACATTAAAAATATACACATCATAATTTATTCAGAGAAATAACTGACTAACTTACAGTACGGAAGATGCAAGAAGCTTTATTTCAAGATGATGCATGGTAAGTTGTAGAGGTCGACCGATTCATCGGTTTTGCAGATTAATCGGCACCGATAGTTGATTTGCGGAACTATCGGTTATCGGCAAAAATGCATGCTGATAGTTTTCCGTGTTGCGTCTGTTGCTGGAGTGGCTGAGAATGGTCTGCTGTCATTATACAGTACGAGAGCGGAAATCACTGACAGCACGTGTTGCTTGTTTTGGCATGTGACACTGCGCGTTGCACAGAGCAGGAAACTTCAAACGTGCATTTAAATGCAGCCGACAGAAGATTCTACCGCGGAAGAGAGCACCATTCACATAGTTTTCCATTAAATAACATAATTTTTGTCCCAAATCATTGTTAATTTACATAATGACTTCACCCTAGGCTATAAATTATGTATTGTGCATTTTTCAGCAAATCGTTTGTCTTTCTGTGACTCTAATACAGTCTGTATGCTTCATATAGAGAGCTGTAATATAGATTGCGCGTTCTCTTTCCGTTTGCTGTTTTTTTAAACACCGAACTACAAACTCATTTATGCCACATAGTTCATTCTTGAAGCAAACTTATGTCCGTTTGGTGATTAAATAAACAGTTTTAGACCGCTGCTTGAATTGAACGTGACGCACCTGTTGTGTGGGACACCTGGGACTTCTCCAAGACGCAGCGCTGCGCTTTTGCACAGTGTGTCACTTGCATATTTTTTTTTACAATTTTGATTAGATAATCATGCAGTGTTCTAAAATAGCAACAAATAAAATGTGAGAGTATACATACAATATCAATAACTTGTGCATGTAATTTTAATATGGCCTTGTGTAGGTATTTCAAGATGGCTATCTTTAAGCATGACTGTTGAAATTAAATGGTAACACTTAACCATTTGTAACATTAATGAAAGCTGTAGAAGTATTGTTCCTTGTTAGAGTTCATTTCGTTTCAACATTTACTATTACTAATAGGCTTAATTTTTAAATTTGAAAGTTTCTTCTTTTAACATTAATAATTAATACAAAATTTGTATTAATTTACAAAGTATGGTTCAGTACTGTTACTGCTTTTTAAAAATAGTAAAGCTCTATTTTAGTTTTCGTTCAGTATCCATTTTAAAAACTATCGGTTGATTAATCGGTATCGGCCAGTGTGGTCCAACCTAGCTATCGGTAAAATCCACTATCGGTCGACTTCTAGTAAGTTGAGCTTTTCATTTCAGTACAACAGAGCAATATAGTAACAGAGACTATTATTCATTGTATATTCAAATCAATTTATGATACAAATATGTTTATGTTTAATGATTCCTGAATAATTACGTACATAAAGAAATAGGCTATATTTTGTGTTGGATCAGTTAACATGTGTCGGCAGTGCGCATAAGACACACCCACCTAAACGATTTAAATATATTGCTTATCCTGCCCAAAAAGACCATAAACATTGCAGATAACATCTGAAGTAAAAATTTATTTACATACACATAACATAAAAACTAATCCTGTTTGACTGATTCGCTTCAAATCGGGTGATTTTAGGTCATCGGTTTGCATGTGAATCAATGGTGCTCTCTGCTGGTAGGGAATGGTAAGATGGCGGATCGAACACTTCCGGTGGCTTCACTGCCTGTCGGCAGTTTAGAACGCAACGAGCGATCCAGTCATTATATATAGATCAGTGGAATATACACATATCTATGGTCTGCTCGTCACTCCATGGAAGAGAGGGGCAGGGTCAGCAGAGCTCATTAGCATTTAAAGCAACATGGACTAAAAAAAAACAGCGTGCTGAAAACAGAGCTGATTTTGACAGGGTAAAGGTGTTTTTTACACTATCATTGAGAAATTTTAACCAAAATATGTTGTAGACTTTTCATTAAGACCCTAAAGAATCAGATCAACTTGGGCATCCGATGACCCCTTTAACAAACAACAAAGTGCAGATGTATGTGCGATGCAAGTATAAGAGATTTATTGATCATGCAGTGTAACTAGCTTCACTGATTATAACAGGAGTGTTTTATTAAATTGCATAATGCAAATGTTCTTTGCTCGTTTTCTGTAGCTGCTGTTTGAATAACTGAGGAAATGTAAGCATTAAAATTAGTAACTTACAATGTTTTTATTAAATTCTGATCATGGTAAACACAAATTCAGTCAAAAAAAAAAAAGAAAAAAAAAAAAGACGACTTCCCTTTGCTACAAGACCAAAATGATATGTGTAGTAAATAGATTACACTAACATTAGGCTGGTTTTAGCCATACCCTGGCTGGAGTCTCAGTCTTTGAAACTAAATAAGGAACTACCTCACAGACTGACAACAGGACGATGTGACTATGGAGCGTATCACCCAACACTAATACAAACAGCTACTGACAAACAGTCATTATTTACAGATTTGTTACACATAAAATTGCGAAATGACTGCAAAATATTCATGTATATTCAAATGAACAAGTCGTTTGAGAGGATGGGGAGACTGATTCAACAATGTGTTCATCACTTGGCACAGTCTGTTTAATAGGTTACACTTGTCTACTTTTGGTGTTAATCGTTGACCCAACAAAAGATTGAAAAAATATTGAATTTGAAGATTGAATTACTTTCAATCTTCTTGATTACTTTACTTAAAAGATTTTATATTTCTTTTTGTAATCATGTTTGTTCAACCAATTTACTTTTTCCCCAAACATGAATTTGGGACTACAATACATGAATGACTTTAGTTGTGTTAATGTAACCGGGAACAGGATTTCCACATTCATGCTTTGCATGGGACTGGATAGGGAGAGTACATTTTGAAATAGTGTTATTTTATGCAGTTTTAGCAAGATGAGAAAAGGGGAGATTACCATTGTGATGAAATATTGAGTATGTGCTTGGGTTGAGGATCTGCTAACAAGAATTTAAGTTACTTTAATAAAAACAGCAGTAACTATGGGAATGCAACAAATGCAACCATTTCAAGCTTCTGGCTGCCAACACCAAACGTCATGTGTGTAAAGTTATATTTAGCTTGCTAGTATGTGTAATTGTTACCCCAGACATCTTTTAAATCACTCAGATGAACTACACCTTTCGGAATGTACTGCTTCATTCCTATTGGCTGAAAAAGAGGCTCACATACACTATAGATTATATACTGGCGAGGCCCAACGTGACGCAGCCTTAACGCTACATGAAAACATGAATCCCGAACTAGCGTTAACATGTCCTTTCAATTTCTCCCTTTCTCTCTCCCTCACCCGCACGTCCTTCCCCCAGTCGCGGCCCCTTGCTCTCTTTCATGCCATGATCGCAGCACAGACGCTCTCCAGTGGCGCAGTCGCAGTGCTAAGCTGGAATCAGTGACGCCAATCCCTGATTAAGTCCAGCTCAGCCTGCCTGCCACGAGCTGGGCCGACCAATCACTACAGTTTCCCCGTCCTCCTCCGCTTTTCTCGCATCAGAGTCGGCCCATTGTAATAGCGATTATGAATGTGTTACAAGAAGCATATGGACTCCTAAGTGCATGGATAATTTCTCTTGATTAACCTGGAAGTACCTGCATATTCTGTCTTTCACACTTTTGCCCCGGGGCCGTGAAAAATGACTGTAGTCGAGGCCTTTTGATGAAAGGTATTCTAGAAGCTTCTGTGGAAACTGTCAGCGCCCGTCCAATCACAACACAGCACTGGCAAGGGGAGGTTTGAGAGTGGAAGGGGGAGGGAGATGCAATGAGCTCTCGAATGGGAGACGAGAAAAAAAATAAATAAATAAAATTAAAAAAAAAAAGTGTGTATGTGTGTGTATGCATCTAAATCCAGCTCTCTGAGTACTGGACACAGATACACAACGCAAATCCTCAACCAATTATGCAGTTATGAGATTCATGTGAACTGAAACGCTTTAATTGCTAACCAGTTTACTAAGGCTTATTTTAAAGCTTTGTTGCTCTGATACACACTCTTATGTGTAAATGCATTAAAGCCACTCGCCAGAGCTCTGATAGAGAGACACTACATAGGATCTGTTAAAGCAAAGATATGGGTTCAATACAAGGTAAGCACTAGCAAACAGTATTTGTGGCATAATGCTGATTACCACAAAATGTAATTTAATAATAAGAAGAAAAAATGTATATACTACGAATAAATGAATAGTAATAATAACAATAATAATAATAATAAATGTTACAAATAAATAAAAATAATACTTATGCTTTTATTTTATTATTTTAATGTTTTTACATTTTTAGGTTTTTGCAAAAACAGCAAAATTTCCAAGAACAGCTAGAAATAGCTAATTATATAATGTGTGTAAAATTCTGTGCACACAGGTACACAAACCTCAAAATGAATTGCAGTGATGAAAAACTAATTCACCGGCCCTACAAGAGTAACGCATGTATTTTTATGACTGCATAATTAATGTGTTCCATATTTCTGCTTTGACACCCCCCATTGTGCAAGTGCATGACCCCATGTACTTCCACTGTAAGTGCCTTACTGTTACTAAAAAAAAGAAAAGAAATTATTGTCTGTGGTAATGGACATTATTCCATTAATGCTGTCGATATACATTAACTTATTGATCCTGGAAAATTCTTTTAAATCACCATTCTTCTACAGTATACAACTGCAACAGTGAGCCAATGCAACTTAATCAGACATGCAAAAGCTCATCCACTAAAATTGTTTTATCAAACAAACAGACACTTAGATAAATCATACCAAAAAAAAAAAAAAACTGCCTGGGACGTTCATGGGATGCTGTCTCAACAAAAACCCAGGCACTGTTCTAGAGCAGGAAGAAAAGACTGACAGGAAAAAAGCAAACATCAGCTTTTTACGGAGGCCGCATTAGATATTAAACTCGTCTGTTTGCGAAACTGCTCAAACGCACACTGCACTCCCAGAGAATTAAGAAGCACTTCATTACAAATAGAAAAAGAAAAAAAAGCATATTATACATCAGCCCGAGGGAGTATTTTCCATCTCACGGTGTGCCACAGATCTTTCTCACTTTCACAAAGACGTCTTCATTTACTGACTGATGGGAAATTAAATCCTGCATTAAACGTTCAATTCGTCGACTACACAGGACAGATGAAAGCACTAAAGGTACGAGAATGGTATAACATGACGGTAGGTTGAAATTACAGGACCTGAGCCCAGTCTAAGTACAGAGGAGACACCTTCAATGTAATTACAGCACGCTGACTGCGCCTCCTACTACAGACACGCACTCCGCACATGCTGCTAAAGCGTAATGACAGGCTTTCAAAGATGAGCCGTGACTTCAAACGGAGGCCAGAAAATGCTGAGTGGGTTTATTTTGATCAAAAGCACTTTCCGGCCCTGGTTTCAGACTGTGAGCGAGTTACAAGACAAGACAAAGGCATTGTAATGTGGAGATGTGAATCAGACCTCACAGAGAGAACAGGTTTTTGAGGTCAATATAATTGAACGTCACTTGCTCTCAATGGCATGTTAGTGGCCATCTGTGGAGGAGAGCACAGGCAGAGTTTGTACTACCAAATCATTATCTGTCACTTTGACAGACTCTGTTGTAAATGTTTTGCCATGATCTATTTTAAACAGTCCTTGCTTTCCAGAAAATTATATAGTGTTTATAAAACATAGGCTACACTGAAAGCTAAGGAACTAAAATCACACGTGAGTTTGGAGAAAACAAAAAGTTCTATTCTTTCAGTCATTAAACTCACATTTCCACGATAATATCACCTGTCATGGTTCCCAGACTTTCTGACAAGGTTCACCTAGTGAAAAATAAATATAATAAAACTAATACTAATATTTGAAATACATTTATTTCATGCTAAGTATACTATACATCTACATGTTATTTACTAAATAAAAATACCCTGCAATTGTGCTTTCAGTATACTAAACTGGTATACTTAAAGTCTGCTACATTGGAACAACTAATTTCGTACTTATTGCAGTTTAATTGTGTGGAAGTAGTGCTGAAGTCCAACCAAAGTATATATGATGATGCTAAAGTGGAACTATTGCAAGTATACTTCAGGTACACTTTAAATATCTTGCATTTAAAGACTGATATCATTGAAAGATCATACAATCCTCATCAATAGTGACATTAAAACACATTTTAGACTTAATATTAAGAAATGTGCATTAGGGGTCAACCGATTATCGGCGCCGATATTATGCATTTTTATGATTATCGGTATCGGTCACTTTCAAAACCGATGTGCCGATAAAATTATTTAATTTTGAAACGCGCTATTTGGCTCTGATGCAGCCTGTCAGAACTCACCACTCTGTTGCCTAGAGCAGTCTCCGCCCACCGCGCATCTGATTTGTTGGGAGTCACGAGTCTGACCAATCAATGTGGAAGACTAAGGCACTCTCACACTGTAAGCGCTTGCTACAGTTTCAGTGATCATCACGCATCAGTTGTCTCTCAAATCAGCAGCAGATGTTGCTCAAGTTGCAATAAATCACAATCCACTACACTGAAGTTGCAAAACACCTAAATATTATCTATTTATGGTTTCCGCGATGGGGAAAACGCAGACGGAATAAATATAAAGTCATATAAAGGGAATTTACAGTATAACGCGGAGTCACGGAGTTCGTCAAAGTTTGGATGAATTAATCAAAAGTAGGTCAGTACACTTAAATTGACTCGCGCTATGGACTAGTATCTGTAAATATTAAGCTGCAAAAAGACTTATTTAAATATGAATTTTGCGTGTCTCTGTATATGTGAATGGCACAGATGCGCGGTTTTGATTACACACACACACACACTGAAGTGTGCGACGCTCGCAGTGTTTTCAGCATCTGCCGTCTCACTAAATGAGGACATAAATACATGAACAACATCCCCAGAACTGCTCTGAGAGTTACTTCATGAGCATTTGACCATTTCATTTGAGTAAAACGATCGTCATATCACATACATAGGCTATACAGAAACTTAAGAGGTCCTCATGGCAACCCGTCAAAATAAATGTTCGGTTTATCTACTACTATTACTACAACATCTTTTGTTTAAAAGAATAAATCACACAATACGCTATTTCTTCCATGTTTTAATTTTAATGGTAAATCCATTTGTTTGCCAAAAAATTGTTTATCTCATTTGATTAAAAGACAACTGAAATTAATGTTTTATGGCTTCATTTGCACTACACTGTAAATGAAAACTAATGGAAATTACTGTCACATAGGCTAAGATTAAGATACTGTCACATAGGCCAATATTAGGACGACATGAATTGTGACATTTCAATAGGCTATTGAACCAAGTGTGCCTATAACAGGCTATTAGTGTTATAGTTTAATTAAAATAGTTGCAGTCTTCTTCACAACTTCTATAATGGAGCTATGAAGACAATTAAATTATTTACACTTATTATATTATAATTATGAGAGGTTATGCTATTACACATACATTTCTAACATGTAAATTATTGAAGCCAAATACTTACATTTCCCCAAGCTGTTTAGCTGTAGTACAGTATTCATAGGCTTAATCATGAAGCATGCAGTGGCCCCACTTTTAACTCTCTCTTTATATATTACCCTTATTGTAGATGGATGCATGGAGGATGAAGAGAGTAAGACGTGCAATCAACACCAGGGAAGGCAGTTTTTGTCAGAGCCCTTGTTATTCTTAATTTTGACATTAATTTTCATTTTTACATCAGACATAATATATAGGTTAAAAATATCGGTTATCGGTCCACTTGGTCTGTAATAATCGGTATCGGCCCTGAAAAACACATATCGGTCGACCCCTAATGTGCATTGTGCACAAGTAGTAATTCACAAAAGTTTAATTATATTTTTTATATCAGCAAGTCTAGAGCAATATGTCAGTAAATGTGTTAATAGATTTGAACTATACTTGGTATGAAATAAATGTATTTTAAATATACTACTTTAGGCTCCCTAATATTCTGTGGCAGGATATTATAAACGGCTATTTCCAGCAGAGAAAACGCTTCAAAACTGAGTGTACCTTAAAATAATAATTAATAATAATAGTATTATTTTTGTATTATTAAAAGTAGTTCTCAAATTTTGACTCCTAGGCTCCCCACTTTTTTAATAATACTTTTACGTACAGTTTCAACCTGATAAAATATTTCAGAGCTTGGCATAAACACAAAAATGTATTAAAAAAAAAAAAGATTATGTTAAAGATTTTATTTAAATTTACATAATTTTGCAGGTCTAAAATTAACACTTAGAAATGATGTTATTTCCTTTTTTTAATTTATCCCTCACCCTACACAAATTTTCTAAGTATTTTAGCTTACTTTAATCCTTGTTTTGCTTTTTTTCTTGAGGCCCCCTAAAAAAAAACTAATCCCCTATAGAAATCTTGCAATCAATCTTAATTCTTACTCTCATGTATCAATTCATATATATTTCTTATACAAGTCAATTTTCATGATTTTCCACAATTCTGTTTCAGAACTACTAACCTCTATTTAAATTCCTTCCTTCGCCTTAAGTAGGGAAACATTTTTTTATGTAAAAATGACAGCAATCATGTTTTTTAAGTTCAGTAAATGAGGGAGCATTTTCTTCAGTGTACAGAGGGTATCTGTGCATGTCCTCTGGAGCCAGACACACGAGTGACTCTCCTTAGAGTGGCACTTATTACACAGACACCTTGTGATGCCGTGTGCATCCCCAGGTCCCAGACTATGCTTGTTGCTATGGAGATGCACACCTTGCAGTTGTTTTTTTTCTCCGCCTCTCCCAGATCTCATCACAGCAGAGCATCTGTCACTTCCTCACAACACAAACAGACCTCACTTAGGCTGCTACAGGACTCACAAAAATAAAGATCTCAAATCTGAGAGAAATTCTGTTCTTCTGGTATGGGTTGTGCCCCTGATAAGGTCTTTGCCAGATGCTGTTTTTTCTACCCCAGGTTAGATATGGTTTTCAGGTCATTTCATGTCCCAGGAAAAGGTCCTGTGAAGCTTTTATTATGCTAAATGTATGATTGTTTTTGTTTTGATTTGAGAATTTAAAGAGGATTGGTGAAACATTCAAGGAAGCATCTGTAAACAGAACTTCCCACACGATTGCCATGTGTCTCTCTATTTGCCAGGTATGCTGACTCTTTGAAATGATTTCAACATTAATTTTCTTATTTTGTGTTTTATGCTGATCAGTTGTGTACCTAAATTCTAGATAAATTTTTTCAATTGATGTATTCGTTTTACTAATTGAATTTGTTCTTTCAATTGATGTTTTATTATGCCTGGCAAAATAAGTGTTATTTCTTGATTTATTTCAGACTCTGCTGAAATCATTATGACCATTAGACTGTGAGGAGGCTTTTGTTACCGCAAATCTATGGCCAGGATAGGTCAAACTGAAGGCTCATGAATGAACGGAGCAGTAGGCACGTCATCGGAGACCTCAGATTTCTGTCTATCGCTGATTCTAGCAAGTTGTACGGGAAAAGACTAAGAAAACGACACTTTTTGTCATAAGAAAGCACCTGACGGCCGACAATTAGGTATTAGTCTACCTACACCCTCTGACTAACATCAGACTGGTGAATTTGTGATTGTGAGCCTTCGGCCAAAAGAGATATTAGGTCCCTAGTGAACGGATAACTGAAAGTATAGCGAGTCCAGAATAATCAGGTATTAATTGTAACACAACGGACGTTATGATCAGTTTTTAAAATTACCATCGCAATTTGTATTTAATAAAAACTTGAAATTGGAGTCAGATTTAAACGAGAAAGGAGTCAGAATTAAATTAGAAACCAATAATAAATCAAGTGATTTTTTTCAGAAGCGCAAGAAAAGACATACTCGCAGAACACCTTCCCACAGGCCACTGGACCTCGCTTTTTGGGTTACATGGTTAACAAAAAGATTTGAGTCAACACACTACATAGCGACTTCTGGGATCAGAATCTTAATATTTGGTCAGTTTTGAAAGAAATTCATATTTTTATTCGCTAAGCATGCATTTTATTGATCAAAAGTGGCAGTAAGGACATTTATAATGTTGCAAAAGATTTTTTATTTCAAATAAATGCAAAGAATCCTGTAAAAATGCATCATGGTTTCTACCAAATCGGCATATTAAAATTATTTCTAAAGGATCATGTGACGCTGAAGACTGGAGTAATGACTGCTGAAAATTATCAATGGTAATGGCATATTAAACTAGAAAACTAGTCCACAATATTAGTGTTTTTTTAAACTATTTTTAATCAAATAAATAAAAAAGCATCAAAAGTGAAAGTGCCGTGACATGTGGCCAAGTATGACAATACTCGGAATTACTGCTCTGCATTTATCCCATCCTAAGTGAACACACACACGCCGTGAACGCACACCCGGAGCATTTTTGCTGCGGCGCCTGGGGAGCAGTTGGGGGTTCGGTGCCTTGCTCAAGGATCTCACCTCAGTCATGGTATTGAATATGAATATGAATGCCCCACTTAGGCATTTCGTTTATTTCATTAGTTGTATTTAAGATCTATATTGCAGATAAATACTGCTCTGATTTTCTCTGAGTGTTCTAAAAATATTATATAATATTGTCCTCTTAAATGGCTTAAATGTATTTAGGTAAAAACAAAATGCATTTAGTAGCTTGTAAATGTAGCTAGCTACTTCATAAAGAAGCTCATGAAGACTGTAGTTTAAATACTTATGATTAGCCTCATCACAAAGTAACTTTCCCAACATTGCGTCATAACAATGAGGCCACCAATTTCACTAGGAAATCTGCTATCTCTGGACTGAGGCCACTTCTTAAAACAAAGCAATTTGCACAAGCCTCTAATCTGGGATGAAGCACCACAAACTGCTAAACACTGAGGAACCACACAGTAACCTGCCTCGTCTGACACCCTAGGCCGGAATTAGTCCAGGCCGGGTCTTATGAGCCAGAGCTTCATGATCAAAGGAAGATACGTGAAGACGAGCAGGTACAGCCTGTGGAGCAGATACCGGAGCTCGGCTCACCGGACCTGCGCTACCGGTACGTATGTGTCTGCGTTCCTTCACTCTACATTCCACCAAACTGTTTGATATTCAGACAGGAACGTTATGAAGACAGACAGCTCTATTATAAGCCATTCTGTGCTTTTCCCACCATCCCTTTGTTGTACTATTACTGCTATAGTGGGGCTTTTACACAAAGTGATCAGCCACATTTCAAAGCACACACTCAAGGACAGTACGCTAATCGAAGAAGAGTCTTTTTTAAAGGGAGATCGAGCTCGTGTGAACGCACACACACGGCAGGCAAAAAGACAAGATGGCGGTAGGCTGCACTGCCTGAGGCAGGCTATAAATACTGACCCAGTCAGAGAACATCTCGGTCTCTCCACACACACACACACACACACACACCACCTCCAGCAGTTCAAACACATACACACACTCCGAATCAGAAAACCACCAAAGCCTCTTTTGACCATGCAAGAAATTCATGTCTCACACTGTGTCCTCACCAGTCACAATATGATAAAATAACATGTGATAAAATGTTCTCTTCTGTTAACCTATGCACAACAAGCAGTGTGGCATTTTGTCGATTACTTGGGTTTTCATTTCTGTACTGGTAGCTCCGCCCACAGTCAAATCTCATTGGCCTAAAATCCAGGTGTACAAAGCTGTTTATTAAACAACAAATGTTCACGTCTTTTTGCACAGAGCTAAGTTAGCGGGTGGGTGCGGATGTGGAATATAACCTTGCGGGAGCGGGACTAAAAAAAACATTTCACTTAAGCGGCCCAGTAGTTGTACAACAGCCGAACACTTGTACAGACAGGCTAGCCTGATGTTCCCTTTTTATGATGCACTTTGAAAAACCCAAATCAGAAAAAAAGCCTCTTTTATGTTGCACTTTAAAAAGGTTATTATAAATGTAGCCTAATTAATAGTTAATAGTAATTCTTGGTAAAGGTCTCATTATATTTGGGGATCTTTGCCTTACAGTTTCAACTCACAAGATACAAACCCCATTTCATCCCACTGACTCCATGAGGGTGTCTCAGTCAAATAAAGCCCCATTATTATGCTCCAATTTACCACACAACGCAAAGTGTTGGTTTAATTAATTAAATGAGAACAGGCTAAATAATCTGTTATTAAAATAACTCACACAGAGCAATGAAAAAAAACCTCTCTTTAACAACTTATGTAAATGGACTGCTCTAAGAGGACGCTGAAAAATAAAATACACCTATACTAGATGCTGATAAACAAGATTGTTATATATACACACACAACAAATAAACATTTCATCAAGGTCTTTGTTTTCATAAGTTTTGAGAACATATTCCACAATCCTAAATCGTTTGATTCCGCGAGTTGAATCAACCAGTTACAATTAAAGCAAATATATATCAAATAAAATAAAATCACAATGCATTTTAAATAACAAAAGCACAAAACTGAAATGCCAGCTATAGCACCAGCCCCCTGCCGGGGGAAAAGTGGCACTTTATTTTGTGCCTGTGTTCATGCCAAGAGACATTTTAGTAACAACAAAGCGAATTTCTAAAAAGCAAGTTCAGAGCTTGAAAAAAAAAAAAATACATCCAAAAAGCATGCTTCACTAGGCCATGAGTCATACCTCTGCTTGCTGCCCTGCATGCACACAGTGGGTAGTGGCTGCCCTCTCAGATGGGCTGTCTGGCTATAGACTCGAGGCGCAGCAGCCTGTACTCTGCTCGTACAGTGGATGCCAAGGTCTCAGGGGATCAAACTCCTCCTTACGAAAGGAGGAACTCAAGGACGAACAGCCAGACTGAGTCATTAGCAGTAATTAACGATGCCCTAACTCGGCAAATATGGCATAGGAAAGTGCTGTAATGAGCAGGTCCTTAAAGCAGAGCAGGTGTTAACTGACAAACAACCTGTGTGAGCTGTTCAGCCTGACGTAGGCCTGCTGGGTAACGCACCCCACTAGAACAGCCCCCGACTGCCATATCAAACAGACTAAAGGATGTTTACACACAGAATGATAGCTACTGCGATATTAGCATCCACACCAACGGAAAACAAAGTTCTGTGTACTATAAAGCCACGCTGCAGGCCTGTCATCTACCACTTTAAATGCATGAGCCGTTTAAAATCAGGTGGACTCTGATTGGCCCGTCAATGTTTTTATCATTCATTAGCTAGAGAAAAAAATTATTCTGAAGTCATCCCAACTGAAGTGTTCCTCTGTGTCATTATCATTAAGAAAACTTTACAGTTATCATAAGAGTTACCGATGTGAATGGGCTGCAATACAAACATAGCTGCCTGAACAATAAAAAAACAGGTTTATGTTCATGCTTTCCTGATGTTTAGGAGTAAGTCAATCTATAAATCAATTAAATGTCATTAAAATTGAGGCACAGCAGTCTCAGCAAAATAATGTAAACAATTACTGACAATTAAAATATTTCGCAACTCTCAGTAACTAATTACAAGATAGTTTATCAGTATATGAGATTCCTGAGATAATCCAAGAGTTGCTACCACCATGCACCACTAGTTGAGATACAGTTAGATACATACACGTTTTACGGTCGACACTAAAATAAATAAGTAAAATGTTTATGGATATAGCTCTACTGATATAGACTTGTGATTGAGACTGAGCTGTTTTCTTGCTACTGTGTGATTCCAACAAAAATCTTTTTAGAAGCTTTCAAGATTTGATGACATGAAGAGTGCAAACCATCACATAATACATATTAGAGGTCGACCGATTCATCGGTTTTGCTGATTAATCGGCACAGATAGTTGATTGCCACAACTATCGGTTATCGACAAAAATCCATGCCGATATTTTTCCGGTTTGCAACCGTTGCTGGAGTAGCTGAGAAGGGTCCGCTGGCATTATACAGTACGAGAGTGGCCTCTAGAGGCAGAAATCACTGACAACACGTGTTGTTTATTTTGACACGTGACACTGGGCGCTGCACAGAGAGGGAAACTCCAGACTCGCATTTAAATACAGCCGACAGAAAAGCTTTTCTATTAAATTACATTATATTTGTCCCAAATCGTTGTGAATGTACATAATGACTTCACCCTAGGCTATAAATTATGTATTGTGCATTTTTCAGCAAAATGTTTGTCTTTCTGTGGCTCTAATAAAGTCTGTATGCTTCATATAGAGAGCTGTAATAGATCGCGTGTTCGCTTTCCGCTTGCTCTGTTTTTTTTAAAACAACGAACTTCAAACTCATTCATGCCACATTGTTCATTCTTGAAGCAAACCTATGTCCAATTGGTGATTAACCCTTGTGCGTTCTTCGGGGTCTTTTTGACCCGCAAATGAAGTTTGCTAAATTTTAAAAAAATGTTCTCTTTTTCCAAATGGCATGAGACTTTGTACGGTCGTCAACACTTTCCAGATCTACAAATAAAAAATAAAATTGGAATGATTTCTTGATTTTATGTTAGTGTGAAAAAAGTTACACTTATGGTCTTTGGGGTCTCTAGAGACCCCAGGCAACAAAATGTAATTTTTAACAAAATATATATATTTTAAAACAAATGTAATTTTACTCTGTTTATTAATGTTTTACTCCACATTTGTGTAGTTTTGGAAGACTTATGATATATTTTAAATTTATATAAATAAATTAAAAGACATTTTATATAGGTTTTATACAAAAACAGCTTTTATGTAAAATTCACTTCATAAAGACCCACATTTCTAACTTTCATTCATGGGGATAACATGGATCATTTCACATGGTTTAGTGTAAAATTTTTGCCCATATTTTGGAAATTACAGTTTCAAAAGTAAAAAATTATCATTTTTACCACTAGATGGCTGCAGAGCTCCACTATTTACTATTTGCTATTTGACCAACTGAAAGATATCTTTTCACAAGTTTTTTTCAGTTGGATTCATATCTACATATTGTAAAATCACAATTATAACAATAAAAATGATTTTTGTCACAGTTTTGCATTTTTAGAACTGAAAAAAAAAAAAATCAAATTTTCAATAATGTTTCATTATGATTTGAATCAAACCTCAACAAGATGTTACAAAGAGAAAGGTTGGAGTCTTTAGAGTTTATCATTTATTTCAATCATCTGTTTTTCATATAATTTTAAGTGTGTGTGTGTGTATGTGTGTGTGTGTGCGCGCGCGCATTGTCGATGTGTCAGTGTCACCAATTTATTTTTGTGGTGGTTCTGCAGTTTGGATTATTTTATTTGACAAATTATAAGAAAGCAGTTTTTATGGTCTCACAAATTTATTCGTGTGTGTGTGTGTGTGTGTGCGCGCATGCATTGTCGATGTGTCAGTGTCACCAATTTATTTTTGTGGTGGTTTTGCATTTTGGATTATTTTATTTGAAGAGACCCCGCATAGAAAATGGACAAAATTCATCCTCAAAATCAGAAACAACACAGAACACACATGGACAGAAATGAAGTGTCACACTTCCAATATTGCAAAATGATCATGCTGTGAACACACATACAGTCACACACACAAACACAGAGGAATAAATTTGTGAGACTAAAAAACTGCTCTTTATAATTTGTCAAATAAAAATCCAAATGCAGAGCCACCACAAAAATAAATTGGTGATACTGACACATCGACAATGCACGCACACGCAATCACCCCCCGCCCCCCTCACAATATGTAGATATGAATCCAACTGAAAAAAACTTGTGAAAAGATATCTTTCAGTTGGTCAAATAGCAAATAGTAAATAGTGGAGCTCTGCAGCCATCTAGTGGTAAAAATGATAATTTTTACTTTTGAAACTGCAATTTCCAAAATATGGACAAAAATTTTACACTAAACCATGTCAAATGATTCATGTTATCCCCATGAATGAAAGTTAGAAATGTGGGTCTTTTATTAAGTGAAATTTACATAAAAAGCTGTTTTTTGTATAAAAACCTATATAAAAAATATTTTTTAATTTATTTATATCAATTTAAAAAAATATCATAAATCCTCCAAAAACTACACAAATGTGGAGTAAAAACATTAATAAACAGAGTAAAATTACATTGGTTTAAAAAAAACCCAACTATCTTGCTACAAAATTACGTTTTGTTGCCTGGGGTCTCCAGAGACCCCAAAGACCATAAGTGCACAACCCAAAATGAAGACAGCACAAGGGTTAAATAAATAGTTTTAGACTGCCACTTGATTTGAACGCAAAGCGTCTGGTGTGCGTGTGTGTGTGAGAGATACCTCTGAGTGTTTTCCGCTGACTGGCAACCCGCGGTGCCGAAATACAATTGTGTAAACTGGCAGTGGGCGGGTTTCACAAACCATAAACACAGACATTCCGGGCCAGAATTCACATTTTCAAAGGAAAATAACTGACTGTAGCATTGTTTTTCAGATAAACAAGTATGTTAACTTAAATATATTAAATATCTGCAAAAATATTATGGTATTTTTATGCTTTAGTAGAGTCAAGATCCTACATACAGTACCTTTAAGCATGACTGTTGAAATTAAATGGTAACACTTAACAATAAGAGTCCATTCGTGGCATTAATAAAAACTGTAGAAGTATTGTTCCTTGTTAGAGTGTGTTCATTTCAACATTCACTATTAGCTACTAATAGGCTACATTTTTAAATGTTAAAGTTTCTTCTTTTAACATTAGCAAACTATAAAATAACTTTAATGATCAATATAGTAAATAATATTAATATTTTTATTCATTTACAAAGTATGGTTCAGTACTGTTACTGCTTTTTTTTTTTTTAAATAGTAAAGCACTAGCTTTCTTTTAGTATCCATTCTGAAAACTATCGGTTGATTAATCGGTATCGGCCAGTGTGGTCCAACCTAGCTATCGGTAAAATCCACTATTGGTTGACCTCTAGTACATATTCAATAATATAAATTCCAATGCATCAAATTATCATAAATCAATTCAAACCAAAACTGACCTGTCAAGCAGGTCAGAGCACACTAAAAAACATCTGAGAGTTTATGCTTATTTAGACAACCACCTGTTTTATTACTGAAAAGCAGGGCTTGTTAAAGACAACCAAAAGTATATAAGCGTGCAAGACAGAAAGTACCTGTGGCTGAAGTGGTAACTGAACCGAGAAAAAATAAAAAATAAAAAGAGCAGAAACTATCATTAAAAATCAGCAGCAAACCTGATTAGTCCATGAGGTTTGTGTGTATGAGACTGAGTTAAGACAATGAGTTAGAAAGTGAAAGAGAAAAAAATAGCTTGGGAGAAAAAGGAGAGGTGAAAGGGGGATGGTTATTTTTTTTTCAGTTGCCTGAATATCTGCCGAGGCCTTTGAGTTTCTCTGCGGCCAAAACCAAGAGACTTGAGCTGACAGGAAACTTAAGCAGGTTCTCACTCTCTCTTTCACACGGTTCCATCGCTCTCTTCCTCCACTGACACAGACACCTACAGCGGCTTTCCATCAACCTTTTTTTCTTGTGTTATTTTTTTTCTTTTTTTCTTCTCTCTTCATTCCACAAAAATACTCCGTCGGTTTGGCAAGAGCACTTCCCTGTGAATTTCTCCAGGTTGTGTGTGTGGATGTGCCCCTATGTGGGGCCTCCTGGGCCTCTCTTGAAAAGAAAAAGATGGTTTGGCAGTCATCTACTGCTCACTCTGTACCAAAGCCCAGTGCTGCTTCCTCCAGGAGTCTCTCCAGAGCTTCACGCCTCAGAGCTCACCTTAACCTTTCTCTAATGACACAAACGCACTTTAGGTGACATCATGCTGAATATAAAATGTCCATCTAACACTCAGAGAACATCACATATATACTTGTTACTAGAAGGAAGCACGGTCAGAATGGTCAACTAGTAGGCGACAAGTGAGGTCAACTAATTTTTTTTTTATATATTAATATTAAATATTTAATATTTTTAGTGGCAGTGCTTTAAAGGGAACACAACTTCACAGATAGTGTTTGAACATGCAGAAAGACTAAAAGAAGTTGTGTCAAGCCTTCAAACTTTAACACATTTCACGACAATAATTGTCAGTCTTCCAATCACTTGCTGTAACGCGTAGGTCTCTGTATTTATAATGACTGATGATTTTGTTTGCTAAAAGGTTGCACAATTCAGTCATTTTGTTTGTTGAATGCCTGTCAGTTACCCCACTGAACAATTGAGATTAGCATCTATACATCTTTAAAAACACATCTGGCATCTGATAGACATGCCCTCAACCAGTCTAGATATACAGAGCTTCCTTAAAGCTGCAGTCCGTAACTTTTTTTTGGTTAAAAATGATCTGAAATCAATATTTGAGCAAGTACATAACCAGCCAGTGTTCAAAACTATAGCCTTACTTTAGCCCGATTCACAATGGTTAGCTTATAATAATGCTTTCTAATTTGAGTGGTACGGGTATGTTTTCGTGGGAAATTCACGAGTTCACACTTGCATATAATGAACAGAGTAAAGGTTATGCGTATTTGGCGTGCAGTCCAGGGAGAGGGCTCCGAGCTCGGCATTTAGCCCGGACCAAGAGCGCTCCTCCCCCCCAAGTGCTCCTCCCTATGCTGGGGTAGGCGCGGGCTGATGGTGAGGAGTTGGGGTGGAGGAGGGATGCTGAAAGACTGTAGAGAGGATGAAGGTAAGATGGCTTGGGCTATTTATAGAAGTTCTCTCTCGGCTGATAGGATAGACCGTGTGACTGCTGATGATGAACTGGCCGTGTTAATTATCTGCGTGTGCTCCTCCCAAAATTTCTTAATAAAACATCACTTCGTACATGGCACTGCGTCATTACGTCACGTCTGTAAACAAAGAAGTTGTCCCGGCTAGTAGGCTATCGCATGTGAGGATCCTCCAGGTGGCGGACCATTTATAGCCTTTTCTCTTTCAGCAGCTAGAATAATTAAATGTATCATTCTGATGGCGGACTGTAATCCAGAAAGGATTATGCATTTATGAAACACATGTGAATGAAATTAAATGAAATTATATTCCAGTTTTAAATGTGCTTCTGATTACAGAAAGCCTGGGATTACACAAGATTTGTATTTTAAAGAAAACCAGTTTGAAGGGAGCATAGTTTGCTTTTTGGGTTAAAAGAATTGCTTAATATGAAATTCGACTGGTATGACAATTAGAGATTAGACTGTACAGAAATTGAAATTTACACACTAATACACACTATACTCATAGTCAGTACTGCTGCTCCCTATTCGCAGAGTACGCAGTTTGCGTAGGGCACCAACTTCCAGAGGGGGCACCATCCCAGTTGCTCAAAAAAAAAAAAAAAAGTGGCGCGTCATTCCCACATCCGCGACCGCTCTCACCTCGTGTTTGCAGCTGAATGCAAATGATCATAATTGATAGACAACTATGCCCATGAAAAGACAACAGCAATACGGCGGAAAAAAAAAAAATGAAGCAAAAAAAAAAAAAAAAAACGAAAACCGTGCATCACTTTCAGGTAGGCTACATTCATAATGCTTTCTGTTGACGTTAATAACGTGTTTTAATGTCGGTAATAATTTCACCACCACCAACAAATCTAATATTCTTTTAGATGTTTTGCATGTTTCCCTTGCGAAAATTAGCCATGGTTTTAACACGAATAAAACCAAGAATCATGGTTCTTGTAGCCTTCAAATAATAATTTACAAAAGTAGTATTAAGATAATATTTTTTGTGGTTATAAAAACAGACCCAAGTAAACAACAGCCTTTAAAATGACTTAAAATGCATTATATAAAGGCAATAACAATTGGTAAATTAATAATTATGTTTCTCATTGAATAACACTGTTAAAATACATAATGTAATACAAAATAAACAATTTATGCACATTACACGTTATTGCAAATGTCTGCAAAGGGAGCCAAAGGCCTGGCAATTGCTGCTGTTATACTTACAGGACGATCAAATCCTAGTTTCATAGGCTATATTGACCAAACATTTAATTAAAATATCCACTTATTCTTTAATTTTTGGCCAGCTTTTTGCTATAGATGACACAGCCTTTATAATTTCTTCAACAAAAAACATGTGGACATCACAACCCTTATAAAAATTAACCATGGTTTTATCGTAGTAAAACTGCTTAATTTTTTTTGCATGATTTCTGAATGCTGGAGACTATAAAATCAATCAGACAACTATATTAAAATCATAGCCATAGGTAACTGTCTAGGGCTACAATTGTAATTTGTAAATAATACAATTTAATTACAATTTATTTATTTACTATAAATTTAATATGTCCTGTATTTTATAAAAATTTCTATTTTGACCCCTATAGTATGTGTTTTTTTTTTTTACTTGCATAATATCTGAGGGAGGGGGCACAACAATACAATTCTGCTTAGGGCACCCATTTGGCCAGCAGCGGCCCTGCTCATAGTCACGCAGTCCTGATGTTGTTAACATTAATAATTTGAGAATAAAGTATAACAATATAATACTTTGCACGGTTTGATGTGATATGAGCTAACCGATCTTTAGATTAAATAACCATTGGTAGCATGATTTATGGTAATGATTTTTTCCTCATTTGGGCAGACTTGTTACTTGTTCAGATGGCAATATACGGTGAAAATTCTTATTTGGGTCATATATTCCAAGAAATAGGCTAGAATCTGTGATTGCAAAGTACAGTAAACATCCACACCGGTGCGGAGACTGACAACTACACATTCATCTCTAAACATTAGATTCATCCGCGCTGCAGCCGTGCCGGAGTACAACCCACGCAAGCGAGATAATTCCACACACAGCTGCAATTCCAGATTTTCAAACAGAGATGGCGACAAAGAGGCAAAACTTACAGACTGCAGCTTTAAAGGGATAGTTAACCCAAAAATTTAAATTCTGTCATTACTTTGAATTGATATTTTGAAGAATGAAATTAATATTTTGAAGAATGTTGGAAACCAAACAATTTTTTCCATTGTATGGATAGAAAAAAAAAAAAACAACCAATCTTTTGTGTGTACAGAAAAAAAATAATAAAAAAAGCCAAACCGCTTTGAAATAACTCCATAAGTGAGTAAATGACGACAGAATATTCATTTTTGTGGGCATTATCCCTTTAAGGCCAACTAGCCTAACTGTTCAAACAACCCACTAACCTTAAAACTTTAATCAGCAAAACCCACATTAACAAGGAAAACCATTTGGCACAGTTCTAACATCACTTTATCTATTTGTTTGTATCATATTTGTCAGATTATAAGCGATCTGTCACACAGACGGTATCTTGGGTAAAGGATTTAGAAGGCTTAGACATAGAAAGGTCAACATCGATCCAGGAGGGTTATGCTATACTATCAACTTCGACAAATCCTTTTCAACAAACAAGTACTTCGGTCTATCTTACTTTTCTTTACACACAAGAAATTTAACACGCATGTTGAGCCACCCAGCAACCGGTCAGCCAAATTCAAAATCTAACAGGCGGAAGGAAGAGACATATCCTTATCAGCTGAAGATAATGTGTGTCCTTAGGAACCGTGGCCCAAGAGGGTATAAAGAAAGATGTGAAACAAAGCAAAACCAGATTAGATCTAATTAGCAGAGCTCTGCGAATGCCCCTAGTGCACCCCGATTAAAGAAATGAGATATTCTCAGAGTTGACTCATGCGGTGATACAGAGATTCGGAGGATGAAAGTGTGAAAGAAGGACAAAGACGACTCAGTTCTCCAGAGTAGTTTGCAATAGAAGGTCCCTGTGAGCATTAAACCAGCACTTCGTCCTGTATTAAGTCTGATGTTTGAGAGTTCCAGCATTAGCAGATGCTCTAATGAGATTTATGACTGTCTATCCCTCACATGACATAAGTCCCTCCCCATCTGCCCCATGACAGCCCTCAAAAAGCCCTTTCTGCTGTCTAAAATTTACTGCCTCATACCTCACCCCTCTCAATGAAGGGGGCGTCCTGAACCAAACACGTCAGCACATACTTTCCTCTCTTGCTCTTGCTGTCTCTCTTCCAGGGCTGTCACTCTCCCTTCTCTTTTAATTTGGATAATGTCTTGGTTAAATCATTGTTAAGCAGCAGATCTACTAACAATCAGACTAACACAGGACAGATAACTTTGAATGAATGGGTGTTTCTTCAACTACAAGAACTTTTATGTCCTAGTGGTTGATTTTTTCCCCCAGCTTTTTTCTTTTTGTAACACTAAACTTTTCTCCATCATTTAATTACAAATGCTTTCAAAATGTATAGATTTTATAGTTTTGTACTTGTCCCAGACACAGATTTTATTCTAAAAATTCATAATTTTATTACCCGTTTAAAACTATGATAATCTACAGAAGGAGCAAAACAAATTTTAGAAAATTAATCGTGTGAAAATGTAATGTTATGAAATGTAATGTCCATTAAAAAAAAAAAAATAATAATAATAATAATAATAATAATAATAAGTAAAAAGTTTAAACAAAAAAAAGTATAAAAATATTATTTGTGTGCATTCATGATGAATAAAACACGAGCTGTGAAATCAGTCTTTGCAATACCAAGTAGTTAGCTAAAATTATGTTATTAATTACATTTCTCTTCTGAACACAAATTAAGATATTTTTGATGAAATCCGAGAGCTTTCTGACCCTCCATAGACAGCAACACAACTGACACGATCAAGACCCAGAAAGGCAGTAAGGACATCCTTAAAATAGTCCATGTGACATCTGGGGTCCAATCATAATTTTACGAAGATACGAGAATACTTTTTGTGCGCAAAGGAACCAAAATAATGACTTTATTCAACAATTTCCTCTCTTCTGTATCGGTCTTCCATGTGCATTCACAACATGGACTATTTTAACGATGTCCTTATTGCCTTTCTGGGCCTTGATCGTGCCAGTTGTGTTGCTGTCTATGGAGGATCAGAAAGCTCTCGGATTTCATCAAAAATATCTTAATTTGTGTTCAGAAGAGAAATGAAGGTCTAACGGATTTGGAACGACTTGAGGGCGAGTAATTAATGACAGAATTTTCAATTTTGGGTGAACTAACCCTTTAAGGAATATAATCCTTATTTACTGAATGACCAGTTACAATTTCTCAATACAAAGGCTTTTAAATGTTTAAAGGGGTCATATAATGCGATTTCTAGTTTTCCTTTCTCTTTAGAGTGTTACAAGCTGTTTGCGAATAGATAAGATCCCTGAAGTTGCAAAGACTAAAGCCTCAAAATCAAAGAGATATTCTTTATAAAAATTAAGACTCGACCACGCCCCCCTACAAAAAAGGCTCATTCAAACACGCCCCCACATGCCCCCACATGTCTACGAAGATCCAAGATGGCGGCGCGAGTACATCGCGAGGCTCTGGGTCTCTCCAGATTTTGCGATTTTGCGG
This sequence comes from Onychostoma macrolepis, assembly GCF_012432095.1. Taxonomy (NCBI): domain Eukaryota; kingdom Metazoa; phylum Chordata; class Actinopteri; order Cypriniformes; family Cyprinidae; genus Onychostoma; species Onychostoma macrolepis. The sequence continues at coordinate 33,847,302 of NC_081157.1, read as the reverse complement.
TATTTTTCTTACTCATCTCGGGCCTGTTCGTGCAGAACAGCTGTGCCTTTACATCGTACACCCGTTGTGAGCTTTTGGATATCGGTTTGCAATTTCCGACACTTTTATGGACAATCTTGACTCCTTCCTGAGATCGCTAGGACACCCGAGGCTATGCACCCTACCCGGCCGGGCGGAAGTGCTCGCAGGCGGCGTCGAGATCGTAAACAAAGGCGGGGGAAGCGCGGAGGACTAAGAGCTAAGCTAAGGCTAACACCACACCGGCTCTCTTTACCCAGCATTTTCCTTGCCAATGTACGGTCGCTAGTGAACAAAATGGAGGAGATTCGACTCAGCATCACACACAGCAAGAAACTTTTGAACTGTAACGTCCTAATCTTCACGGAAACCTGGTTAAACAGCGGAATACGGACACCGCTATTGAGCTAGCGGACGCCACACACCGGGCGGATAGAACATTAGATGGCTCCGGTAAGACCAGAGGTGGTGGATTGTGCATTTACATTAACAAAGCTTGGTGCACAAACTCTGCTATTGTTGGGAGTCATTGTTCAGCTAACCTTGAGTTTCTCATGGTTAAATGTAGACCGTTTATCTACCGCGGAGTTCACTTCCACCATTATAACTGCAGCCTATATTCCCCGGATGCTGATGCCAAGCTTGCTATGAAAGAACTTCATGCAGCCATCAGTAAACAACAGACTGATCACCGGAAGCGGCTTTCATTGTTGCAGGTGACTTTAATCACTCAAACTTAAAGTCAGTGCTACCCAAGTTTCACCAGCATGTTTCCTGTCACACCAGAGGAAACAAAACCTTAGACCATGTTTACACAAACATGGCTGGAGCTTACGTTGCGACACCCTCCCCCACCTGGGACAGTCAGATCACCTTTCTTTGTTCCTCACCCCAAATATGCACCCCTCATCAACCGTGTGAAGCCATCAGTGAAGACCATCAAGGTGTGGCCTGCGGGGCAGATTCCACACTCCAGGAAAGGTTTCTACACACAGACTGGAGTATGTTTGCTTCTCAAGCCACCAGTGGTGCTCACACAGACATTGACTCTTACACCTCCTCTGTATTGGATCATATCAATATCACCATTGACAGTGTTACAACCCAGAAACAGATCACCACATATCCAAATCAGAAGCCTTGGATGAACAAGGAAGTGCGACTCCTGTTGAAGTCACGCAACACTGCCTTCAGATCAGGAGATGCACAAGCCTACAGCACATCCAGAGCAAACCTGAAGAGGGGCATCAAAAGGCCAAGCACTGCTACAAGCTAAAGATAGAGGGACACTTTTCCAACTCTGACCCTCGGCGCATGTGGCAGGGCATTCAGGCCATCAGTGACTACAAACCCACCCACTCCACCCCGCAGCCACTGATGTCAACTTCCTGAACGAGCTAAATTACTTTTATGCTCGCTTTGAAAGAGACAACAGAGAAACTGCCACCAAGCTCAATCCCTCAGCTGACCACCCACCAATCATACTCTCCTCCACAGATGTCTGCAAGACACTGAGCCGGATCAGCGTGCACAAGGCTGCTGGACCAGACAACATCCCTGGTCGTGTTCTCAGGGCATGTGCGGAGCAGCTTGCTGGGGTTTTACAGACATTTTCAACCTGTCTCTTGCCCAAGCAGCCGTACCAACATGCTTTAAATGCACTTCCATTGTGCCAGTGCCAAAACACTCTAGTCCGGTGCCCTAATGACTACCGCCCTGTAGCACTCACACCCATCGTCATGAAGTGCTTTGAGCGGCTGGTCCTGGAACACCTAAAAGACTCTCTACCATCCACATTGGACTCACACCAGTTTGCCTACCGTAGCAATAGGAGCACAGAGGATGCAGTTTCCATGGCACTGCACTCTGTGCTCACTCACCTGGACAATAAGAACACTTATGCACGTATGCTGTTTGTTGACTTCAGCTCAGCATTCAACACTGTCATCCCAACCAAGTTAATAGCCAAACTTGGAGACCTGGGCATCAATACCTCAATGTGCAACTGGATTTTGGACTTCCTGACCAACAGACCCCAGAATGTTCGATCAGGATTCACCTGCTCCACATCCATCACACTTAACACTGGTGTACCACAGGGCTGTGTGCTAAGCCCGTTTCTCTACTCCCTCTTCACCTCCGACTGCAAGCCTGTGTATGGATCTAATTCCATCGTCAAGTTTGCAGACGACACCACGGTGATTGGCCTCATCAGTAACAACGATGAGACTGCCTACAGGGAGGAGATCCAGCACCTGGCCACATGGTGCACTGAAAATAACCTGCTCCTCAACACCACCAAAACGAAGGAGCTCATCGTGGACTTCAGGAAGGAGTCAAGAGGCACACGACACCATCCACATCAATGGAATGGCTGTTGAGCGTGTCTCCAGTTTCAAGTTCCTGGGGATCCACATCTCGGCGGACATGTTGTGGAAAACCAACACCTCCAGCCTGGTCAAGAAGGCTCACCAGCGCCTCTTCTTTCTGAGGACACTGAGGAAGAATCAGCTCTCCTCTGCTATCCTGGTGAACTTCTATCGCTGCGCAATAGAAAGCATCCTGACCAACTGTGTCACAGTATGGTATGGGAGCTGCTCTGTTGCGGAGCGCAAGGCACTGCAGCGGTGGTGAAAACTGCCCAGCGCATCACAGGGACTCCACTACCTGCCATCGAACACATCCAGAAGAAACGCTGTCTGCATCGAGCTCGCAGCATCCTTAAGGACTCCTCTCACCCAGCCCACAGACTGTTTTCTCTCCTGCCCTCCGGCAGGCGTTTCAGGTGCCTCCGGACCAGGACCAGCAGATTAAAGAACAGTTTCTTCCCAGAGCTGTCTCTTTACTGAACTCTAACCCCGTTGATCCACTTCCTCATATATTGTTAACTCTTCTCCCCTACCTCACATCGGCCTTATTTGCACTACTGACTGAATGTAAATTTTATTACAGTAACAACTGTTTACTTTTGTATCTTGCACTACCATACCTAAATTGGACTATGCTCATTTGCACTGCCGACTGTTGTTTACATTATCAATGTTTACATTAGCATTTTGCACCGTCGTCTAATTGTAATATGCAATCATTTCCACTGCACTTTACACCTTGTTTATAGTAATAACCATCTGTATATATATTATATTGATAGTACATATCACCTGTAAATTCTGTTTATAGTAATAGCCATCTGTATATTTATTCACTATACATATTCACCTGTAAATTCTGTTTATAGTAATAACCATCTTTCTATATATATTTATACATATATTCAGTACATATCCTTGTCCTGCACTTATTCAACCATTGTATATCATGCACTTGCTGCTATTGCACTTCTGGTTAGACCTAAACTGCATTTCGTTGCCCTGTACCTGTACTTGTGTAATGACAATAAAGTTGAATCTAATCTAATCTAATCTAATCTACGTCACGGTGTGGGAAGATTTGCAAAACACCACTCAAATGTATACGCAATGAAAGGACAGTCTGACGCTTTTTTATATTTGCAAGGACAGACTGACGCTTCTGACTCACAGCCTGTAAGTACGTTTTCTTATTTAAAGAATTTGCCACTGACAATTCAAACATGAGTTTTGAGCTGTGTAGAGTAGTGCTTGTTGTTTGTCATTTCTCCAATCACAAATGCAGACATGGTAATGTTTACGCGGCGCGGACAGTAATTATGTCCCCACTGGATGCAAAAAAATGCCTAGTTTATAATGGGTTTTATTGTTTTTGTGTCGTCGTGCCGGGACATGGCATCACAATACAGTAAGGGGCGTAACATTTCCATCTCACGCTTGAGGTATTCAGCCAATCACAACGCACTGGATAGCTGGCCAATCAGAGCACGCCTCGCTTCTCAGAACGATGAGCGTTGTAAAAATCGGCACATTACAGAAAGGTGGAGCATAGAGGAGCAACAATAATGTACAGTATGTGGAAAATAATGTGTTTTTTTTAACCTTAAACAGCATAAACACATTGCATTACACCAAATACACAAAATAATGTCCTTTTTAGCAACGTCATATGACCTCTTTAAAATGCACAAATTCCTTCAGCAGTTACCAAACATGGCCGATTTGTCTCTACCAACTGTTGCGCTGTCTTGTGCCAGTCATTCAGTTCGCCCACATACAGTAAATAACTGCACAGAACCTACTCTTCACATCTTCTCTTCTCTCAATTGATAAAGCCAGTTAGCATTTAAAAATTCTGTGGCACATGCAACTTTTTTATTTTGCCACTCCAGTAGTGTTTGAGATGCATGTGGTACAAACATATGTATATGGAGAAGATCCTTAAAATTTTTAAAAAAAATGTAAGCTTCATGCTTTAGAGCCGCATTGCAAAGAGAATCATAACTGACCTTTGGTTTTCTGTTCAGCAGCCTGTAAAGGAAGAACAAAGGTAGACAGGGATGAACACTTTCACAGGTCCAAAGTACAAAAGCTTTTTAACAAAGAAAGTGTCTTTTCTGGAAGAACAAAACCAAGTAAAAGTGACGAGTGGAATATAAATCTTGGAAAACATTAGATTGATTATAACTGATTGATTTTCTATTTAAGTATTATGCTAAATAGAGATCTAGCTGAATATTTGGTGCTTAATCAATCCAAAGAGCAGCAGGATGTAGCCTGTGTAACCACGGTGAATGTTGCATTCGTAAAACCAAGATGAGATTTGTAACTCCACGACGAGGTCTAAGAAGTGAGCACCATAATAACTATCTGTGTTTAAACAGAGCTTCAAAGGCAGACGCTAAACAGATTGTCGTGAGCTCTAGGTGTCCAGTTTGGTACCTGTGGTTTACATTGGTAAAGATGTCTCAGAAGCTTATGACAGACTCAGTAAGGTGTCCGTTAAGCGGCTTTTATAAGACGGATGCAAGCAAAAGATTCTATGTTAAAGTCTGTGGGTCACGCGAAAGAAACTGACCTTTTTCTGAGCAGCTTCCTTCTTTTTCTTTTCCTCTTGCTTTTTCTTTTTCTTTTCTTCCATCAAATGGTTCTCCTCTTGTGTGACGTGTTTTGTGCCAAGACTGTGGAAAATAGATCAGCTGTGAGTTATTTAGTCCCAGTCTTTAAAATAAATACAGACAACTGACAAAGTAACTCTAAAACACATAATAAACACATATATAATGCTCTACTCTTGGTAAATGATTTCAGGACAAAAATGTTTAGCAAAAATTATTTTTTCTAATGGCTGATTCATATCTTTCACATCACGTTACCACTAGGGGTGGGAGAAAAAAATCGATTCACCTATCTCGATTCTTTTTAATACAATAAAAAAAATTAAATTAAATTTTTTTTAAAAATCGATTGGTTTACCTCAGAATGGATTTTTATTTCATTATTTTATTTTTCCTAAGAGGCGGTGGTGGGAAGTTGGCGCTTTGTAATTCCAACAGAGGCCGAAATGTATAGGTGTGTTCGACTTGAAGCAGCACCGCGCAGACGATCAGCGTATGACAAAGTACCACGAGAGCGATTCGAAAGCAGGCGGAGCGTCATTATATATATATAGATCAGTGGGAGCCGTCTGCTCTCTGTAGCTCTCGCGGTGCTTTGATGTCATTCACCGATCGTTCTGCGTGCGCAGTGCCGCTGCATTAGATGACGTCATATACATTTAAAGCCGGCGTGAGAAAGCAAAACCATGACGGAGGCAGAGGATCAAACCTCTTCCAGAATTCTTTCTGCACCTTCACGCTAAGGAATCCCAACTGCTGGGAAAACATGACTAAACATGACTAAAACGGTATGCAAAGTAACATAGCACTTTATTTTATTTCAGAAAGTATTTTTTCTGCTCATTTTGTTGAACATTTGACTATTATATTCATGTGCAAGTTCAGGGTTTTGGTACTTTAAAGTTTCATGGTTCAAGGTACTTTAAATATACACTATGTATGTGTATGCTCCTGAAATAAAAGTTTAGAAAGATGTGATGCATTTATTTTTGTTAATATGACTCATCATATACAGTCTCTTTTAAGGGTACTATTTTCCATTGTCTAGTCTTCAATAAGCAAACAAAAATCACAAATTGTAATATCGCAATGGTAAGATGTGTGTTTTTTTCCTGTATATTAAATGTATAATTCAACTTTTTCCCAGGTCTAGAGTTAAAAACAAAAAACAAAAGTCGCAATACACATCATATCGGCACCCAAGTATCGTGAAAGTATCGAATCGGGAGGTAGGTGTATCATCCCATAGTTACCACCCAAGGACAGTACAAGGTAACAGGGAACCAGATTCTCATGAATACAACAAAACAAACAGAGAAATAATTAATTATAACAAAAAAAAACAAACAATCAAACCTGACAACATGTCAGATCCCCCAAATGAAACGTCTTCAGTGCCACATGATAATTTTAATAACATATAAACAAATAAAATAAATGTAAATAAAAACAAATGTGTTCCTAAACATCCTTTGATGAATATAGAGCTTTAAAATAATGGGTATAGCAGTTTATTTAAAATAGAA